>NC_133845.1:8388467-9053825 GCF_047830755.1 Zonotrichia albicollis | reverse complement strand
TAACCCTAACCCTAACCCTAACCCTAACCCTAACCCTAACCCTAACCCTAACCCTAACCCTAACCCTAACCCTAACCCTAACCCTAACCCTAACCCTAACCCTAACCCTAACCCTAACCCTAACCCTAACCCTAACCCTAACCCTAACCCTAACCCTAACCCTAACCCTAACCCTAACCCTAACCCTAACCCTAACCCTAACCCTAACCCTAACCCTAACCCTAACCCTAACCCTAACCCTAACCCTAACCCTAACCCTAACCCTAACCCTAACCCTAACCCTAACCCTAACCCTAACCCTAACCCTAACCCTAACCCTAACCCTAACCCTAACCCTAACCCTAACCCTAACCCTAACCCTAACCCTAACCCTAACCCTAACCCTAACCCTAACCCTAACCCTAACCCTAACCCTAACCCTAACCCTAACCCTAACCCTAACCCTAACCCTAACCCTAACCCTAACCCTAACCCTAACCCTAACCCTAACCCTAACCCTAACCCTAACCCTAACCCTAACCCTAACCCTAACCCTAACCCTAACCCTAACCCTAACCCTAACCCTAACCCTAACCCTAACCCTAACCCTAACCCTAACCCTAACCCTAACCCTAACCCTAACCCTAACCCTAACCCTAACCCTAACCCTAACCCTAACCCTAACCCTAACCCTAACCCTAACCCTAACCCTAACCCTAACCCTAACCCTAACCCTAACCCTAACCCTAACCCTAACCCTAACCCTAACCCTAACCCTAACCCTAACCCTAACCCTAACCCTAACCCTAACCCTAACCCTAACCCTAACCCTAACCCTAACCCTAACCCTAACCCTAACCCTAACCCTAACCCTAACCCTAACCCTAACCCTAACCCTAACCCTAACCCTAACCCTAACCCTAACCCTAACCCTAACCCTAACCCTAACCCTAACCCTAACCCTAACCCTAACCCTAACCCTAACCCTAACCCTAACCCTAACCCTAACCCTAACCCTAACCCTAACCCTAACCCTAACCCTAACCCTAACCCTAACCCTAACCCTAACCCTAACCCTAACCCTAACCCTAACCCTAACCCTAACCCTAACCCTAACCCTAACCCTAACCCTAACCCTAACCCTAACCCTAACCCTAACCCTAACCCTAACCCTAACCCTAACCCTAACCCTAACCCTAACCCTAACCCTAACCCTAACCCTAACCCTAACCCTAACCCTAACCCTAACCCTAACCCTAACCCTAACCCTAACCCTAACCCTAACCCTAACCCTAACCCTAACCCTAACCCTAACCCTAACCCTAACCCTAACCCTAACCCTAACCCTAACCCTAACCCTAACCCTAACCCTAACCCTAACCCTAACCCTAACCCTAACCCTAACCCTAACCCTAACCCTAACCCTAACCCTAACCCTAACCCTAACCCTAACCCTAACCCTAACCCTAACCCTAACCCTAACCCTAACCCTAACCCTAACCCTAACCCTAACCCTAACCCTAACCCTAACCCTAACCCTAACCCTAACCCTAACCCTAACCCTAACCCTAACCCTAACCCTAACCCTAACCCTAACCCTAACCCTAACCCTAACCCTAACCCTAACCCTAACCCTAACCCTAACCCTAACCCTAACCCTAACCCTAACCCTAACCCTAACCCTAACCCTAACCCTAACCCTAACCCTAACCCTAACCCTAACCCTAACCCTAACCCTAACCCTAACCCTAACCCTAACCCTAACCCTAACCCTAACCCTAACCCTAACCCTAACCCTAACCCTAACCCTAACCCTAACCCTAACCCTAACCCTAACCCTAACCCTAACCCTAACCCTAACCCTAACCCTAACCCTAACCCTAACCCTAACCCTAACCCTAACCCTAACCCTAACCCTAACCCTAACCCTAACCCTAACCCTAACCCTAACCCTAACCCTAACCCTAACCCTAACCCTAACCCTAACCCTAACCCTAACCCTAACCCTAACCCTAACCCTAACCCTAACCCTAACCCTAACCCTAACCCTAACCCTAACCCTAACCCTAACCCTAACCCTAACCCTAACCCTAACCCTAACCCTAACCCTAACCCTAACCCTAACCCTAACCCTAACCCTAACCCTAACCCTAACCCTAACCCTAACCCTAACCCTAACCCTAACCCTAACCCTAACCCTAACCCTAACCCTAACCCTAACCCTAACCCTAACCCTAACCCTAACCCTAACCCTAACCCTAACCCTAACCCTAACCCTAACCCTAACCCTAACCCTAACCCTAACCCTAACCCTAACCCTAACCCTAACCCTAACCCTAACCCTAACCCTAACCCTAACCCTAACCCTAACCCTAACCCTAACCCTAACCCTAACCCTAACCCTAACCCTAACCCTAACCCTAACCCTAACCCTAACCCTAACCCTAACCCTAACCCTAACCCTAACCCTAACCCTAACCCTAACCCTAACCCTAACCCTAACCCTAACCCTAACCCTAACCCTAACCCTAACCCTAACCCTAACCCTAACCCTAACCCTAACCCTAACCCTAACCCTAACCCTAACCCTAACCCTAACCCTAACCCTAACCCTAACCCTAACCCTAACCCTAACCCTAACCCTAACCCTAACCCTAACCCTAACCCTAACCCTAACCCTAACCCTAACCCTAACCCTAACCCTAACCCTAACCCTAACCCTAACCCTAACCCTAACCCTAACCCTAACCCTAACCCTAACCCTAACCCTAACCCTAACCCTAACCCTAACCCTAACCCTAACCCTAACCCTAACCCTAACCCTAACCCTAACCCTAACCCTAACCCTAACCCTAACCCTAACCCTAACCCTAACCCTAACCCTAACCCTAACCCTAACCCTAACCCTAACCCTAACCCTAACCCTAACCCTAACCCTAACCCTAACCCTAACCCTAACCCTAACCCTAACCCTAACCCTAACCCTAACCCTAACCCTAACCCTAACCCTAACCCTAACCCTAACCCTAACCCTAACCCTAACCCTAACCCTAACCCTAACCCTAACCCTAACCCTAACCCTAACCCTAACCCTAACCCTAACCCTAACCCTAACCCTAACCCTAACCCTAACCCTAACCCTAACCCTAACCCTAACCCTAACCCTAACCCTAACCCTAACCCTAACCCTAACCCTAACCCTAACCCTAACCCTAACCCTAACCCTAACCCTAACCCTAACCCTAACCCTAACCCTAACCCTAACCCTAACCCTAACCCTAACCCTAACCCTAACCCTAACCCTAACCCTAACCCTAACCCTAACCCTAACCCTAACCCTAACCCTAACCCTAACCCTAACCCTAACCCTAACCCTAACCCTAACCCTAACCCTAACCCTAACCCTAACCCTAACCCTAACCCTAACCCTAACCCTAACCCTAACCCTAACCCTAACCCTAACCCTAACCCTAACCCTAACCCTAACCCTAACCCTAACCCTAACCCTAACCCTAACCCTAACCCTAACCCTAACCCTAACCCTAACCCTAACCCTAACCCTAACCCTAACCCTAACCCTAACCCTAACCCTAACCCTAACCCTAACCCTAACCCTAACCCTAACCCTAACCCTAACCCTAACCCTAACCCTAACCCTAACCCTAACCCTAACCCTAACCCTAACCCTAACCCTAACCCTAACCCTAACCCTAACCCTAACCCTAACCCTAACCCTAACCCTAACCCTAACCCTAACCCTAACCCTAACCCTAACCCTAACCCTAACCCTAACCCTAACCCTAACCCTAACCCTAACCCTAACCCTAACCCTAACCCTAACCCTAACCCTAACCCTAACCCTAACCCTAACCCTAACCCTAACCCTAACCCTAACCCTAACCCTAACCCTAACCCTAACCCTAACCCTAACCCTAACCCTAACCCTAACCCTAACCCTAACCCTAACCCTAACCCTAACCCTAACCCTAACCCTAACCCTAACCCTAACCCTAACCCTAACCCTAACCCTAACCCTAACCCTAACCCTAACCCTAACCCTAACCCTAACCCTAACCCTAACCCTAACCCTAACCCTAACCCTAACCCTAACCCTAACCCTAACCCTAACCCTAACCCTAACCCTAACCCTAACCCTAACCCTAACCCTAACCCTAACCCTAACCCTAACCCTAACCCTAACCCTAACCCTAACCCTAACCCTAACCCTAACCCTAACCCTAACCCTAACCCTAACCCTAACCCTAACCCTAACCCTAACCCTAACCCTAACCCTAACCCTAACCCTAACCCTAACCCTAACCCTAACCCTAACCCTAACCCTAACCCTAACCCTAACCCTAACCCTAACCCTAACCCTAACCCTAACCCTAACCCTAACCCTAACCCTAACCCTAACCCTAACCCTAACCCTAACCCTAACCCTAACCCTAACCCTAACCCTAACCCTAACCCTAACCCTAACCCTAACCCTAACCCTAACCCTAACCCTAACCCTAACCCTAACCCTAACCCTAACCCTAACCCTAACCCTAACCCTAACCCTAACCCTAACCCTAACCCTAACCCTAACCCTAACCCTAACCCTAACCCTAACCCTAACCCTAACCCTAACCCTAACCCTAACCCTAACCCTAACCCTAACCCTAACCCTAACCCTAACCCTAACCCTAACCCTAACCCTAACCCTAACCCTAACCCTAACCCTAACCCTAACCCTAACCCTAACCCTAACCCTAACCCTAACCCTAACCCTAACCCTAACCCTAACCCTAACCCTAACCCTAACCCTAACCCTAACCCTAACCCTAACCCTAACCCTAACCCTAACCCTAACCCTAACCCTAACCCTAACCCTAACCCTAACCCTAACCCTAACCCTAACCCTAACCCTAACCCTAACCCTAACCCTAACCCTAACCCTAACCCTAACCCTAACCCTAACCCTAACCCTAACCCTAACCCTAACCCTAACCCTAACCCTAACCCTAACCCTAACCCTAACCCTAACCCTAACCCTAACCCTAACCCTAACCCTAACCCTAACCCTAACCCTAACCCTAACCCTAACCCTAACCCTAACCCTAACCCTAACCCTAACCCTAACCCTAACCCTAACCCTAACCCTAACCCTAACCCTAACCCTAACCCTAACCCTAACCCTAACCCTAACCCTAACCCTAACCCTAACCCTAACCCTAACCCTAACCCTAACCCTAACCCTAACCCTAACCCTAACCCTAACCCTAACCCTAACCCTAACCCTAACCCTAACCCTAACCCTAACCCTAACCCTAACCCTAACCCTAACCCTAACCCTAACCCTAACCCTAACCCTAACCCTAACCCTAACCCTAACCCTAACCCTAACCCTAACCCTAACCCTAACCCTAACCCTAACCCTAACCCTAACCCTAACCCTAACCCTAACCCTAACCCTAACCCTAACCCTAACCCTAACCCTAACCCTAACCCTAACCCTAACCCTAACCCTAACCCTAACCCTAACCCTAACCCTAACCCTAACCCTAACCCTAACCCTAACCCTAACCCTAACCCTAACCCTAACCCTAACCCTAACCCTAACCCTAACCCTAACCCTAACCCTAACCCTAACCCTAACCCTAACCCTAACCCTAACCCTAACCCTAACCCTAACCCTAACCCTAACCCTAACCCTAACCCTAACCCTAACCCTAACCCTAACCCTAACCCTAACCCTAACCCTAACCCTAACCCTAACCCTAACCCTAACCCTAACCCTAACCCTAACCCTAACCCTAACCCTAACCCTAACCCTAACCCTAACCCTAACCCTAACCCTAACCCTAACCCTAACCCTAACCCTAACCCTAACCCTAACCCTAACCCTAACCCTAACCCTAACCCTAACCCTAACCCTAACCCTAACCCTAACCCTAACCCTAACCCTAACCCTAACCCTAACCCTAACCCTAACCCTAACCCTAACCCTAACCCTAACCCTAACCCTAACCCTAACCCTAACCCTAACCCTAACCCTAACCCTAACCCTAACCCTAACCCTAACCCTAACCCTAACCCTAACCCTAACCCTAACCCTAACCCTAACCCTAACCCTAACCCTAACCCTAACCCTAACCCTAACCCTAACCCTAACCCTAACCCTAACCCTAACCCTAACCCTAACCCTAACCCTAACCCTAACCCTAACCCTAACCCTAACCCTAACCCTAACCCTAACCCTAACCCTAACCCTAACCCTAACCCTAACCCTAACCCTAACCCTAACCCTAACCCTAACCCTAACCCTAACCCTAACCCTAACCCTAACCCTAACCCTAACCCTAACCCTAACCCTAACCCTAACCCTAACCCTAACCCTAACCCTAACCCTAACCCTAACCCTAACCCTAACCCTAACCCTAACCCTAACCCTAACCCTAACCCTAACCCTAACCCTAACCCTAACCCTAACCCTAACCCTAACCCTAACCCTAACCCTAACCCTAACCCTAACCCTAACCCTAACCCTAACCCTAACCCTAACCCTAACCCTAACCCTAACCCTAACCCTAACCCTAACCCTAACCCTAACCCTAACCCTAACCCTAACCCTAACCCTAACCCTAACCCTAACCCTAACCCTAACCCTAACCCTAACCCTAACCCTAACCCTAACCCTAACCCTAACCCTAACCCTAACCCTAACCCTAACCCTAACCCTAACCCTAACCCTAACCCTAACCCTAACCCTAACCCTAACCCTAACCCTAACCCTAACCCTAACCCTAACCCTAACCCTAACCCTAACCCTAACCCTAACCCTAACCCTAACCCTAACCCTAACCCTAACCCTAACCCTAACCCTAACCCTAACCCTAACCCTAACCCTAACCCTAACCCTAACCCTAACCCTAACCCTAACCCTAACCCTAACCCTAACCCTAACCCTAACCCTAACCCTAACCCTAACCCTAACCCTAACCCTAACCCTAACCCTAACCCTAACCCTAACCCTAACCCTAACCCTAACCCTAACCCTAACCCTAACCCTAACCCTAACCCTAACCCTAACCCTAACCCTAACCCTAACCCTAACCCTAACCCTAACCCTAACCCTAACCCTAACCCTAACCCTAACCCTAACCCTAACCCTAACCCTAACCCTAACCCTAACCCTAACCCTAACCCTAACCCTAACCCTAACCCTAACCCTAACCCTAACCCTAACCCTAACCCTAACCCTAACCCTAACCCTAACCCTAACCCTAACCCTAACCCTAACCCTAACCCTAACCCTAACCCTAACCCTAACCCTAACCCTAACCCTAACCCTAACCCTAACCCTAACCCTAACCCTAACCCTAACCCTAACCCTAACCCTAACCCTAACCCTAACCCTAACCCTAACCCTAACCCTAACCCTAACCCTAACCCTAACCCTAACCCTAACCCTAACCCTAACCCTAACCCTAACCCTAACCCTAACCCTAACCCTAACCCTAACCCTAACCCTAACCCTAACCCTAACCCTAACCCTAACCCTAACCCTAACCCTAACCCTAACCCTAACCCTAACCCTAACCCTAACCCTAACCCTAACCCTAACCCTAACCCTAACCCTAACCCTAACCCTAACCCTAACCCTAACCCTAACCCTAACCCTAACCCTAACCCTAACCCTAACCCTAACCCTAACCCTAACCCTAACCCTAACCCTAACCCTAACCCTAACCCTAACCCTAACCCTAACCCTAACCCTAACCCTAACCCTAACCCTAACCCTAACCCTAACCCTAACCCTAACCCTAACCCTAACCCTAACCCTAACCCTAACCCTAACCCTAACCCTAACCCTAACCCTAACCCTAACCCTAACCCTAACCCTAACCCTAACCCTAACCCTAACCCTAACCCTAACCCTAACCCTAACCCTAACCCTAACCCTAACCCTAACCCTAACCCTAACCCTAACCCTAACCCTAACCCTAACCCTAACCCTAACCCTAACCCTAACCCTAACCCTAACCCTAACCCTAACCCTAACCCTAACCCTAACCCTAACCCTAACCCTAACCCTAACCCTAACCCTAACCCTAACCCTAACCCTAACCCTAACCCTAACCCTAACCCTAACCCTAACCCTAACCCTAACCCTAACCCTAACCCTAACCCTAACCCTAACCCTAACCCTAACCCTAACCCTAACCCTAACCCTAACCCTAACCCTAACCCTAACCCTAACCCTAACCCTAACCCTAACCCTAACCCTAACCCTAACCCTAACCCTAACCCTAACCCTAACCCTAACCCTAACCCTAACCCTAACCCTAACCCTAACCCTAACCCTAACCCTAACCCTAACCCTAACCCTAACCCTAACCCTAACCCTAACCCTAACCCTAACCCTAACCCTAACCCTAACCCTAACCCTAACCCTAACCCTAACCCTAACCCTAACCCTAACCCTAACCCTAACCCTAACCCTAACCCTAACCCTAACCCTAACCCTAACCCTAACCCTAACCCTAACCCTAACCCTAACCCTAACCCTAACCCTAACCCTAACCCTAACCCTAACCCTAACCCTAACCCTAACCCTAACCCTAACCCTAACCCTAACCCTAACCCTAACCCTAACCCTAACCCTAACCCTAACCCTAACCCTAACCCTAACCCTAACCCTAACCCTAACCCTAACCCTAACCCTAACCCTAACCCTAACCCTAACCCTAACCCTAACCCTAACCCTAACCCTAACCCTAACCCTAACCCTAACCCTAACCCTAACCCTAACCCTAACCCTAACCCTAACCCTAACCCTAACCCTAACCCTAACCCTAACCCTAACCCTAACCCTAACCCTAACCCTAACCCTAACCCTAACCCTAACCCTAACCCTAACCCTAACCCTAACCCTAACCCTAACCCTAACCCTAACCCTAACCCTAACCCTAACCCTAACCCTAACCCTAACCCTAACCCTAACCCTAACCCTAACCCTAACCCTAACCCTAACCCTAACCCTAACCCTAACCCTAACCCTAACCCTAACCCTAACCCTAACCCTAACCCTAACCCTAACCCTAACCCTAACCCTAACCCTAACCCTAACCCTAACCCTAACCCTAACCCTAACCCTAACCCTAACCCTAACCCTAACCCTAACCCTAACCCTAACCCTAACCCTAACCCTAACCCTAACCCTAACCCTAACCCTAACCCTAACCCTAACCCTAACCCTAACCCTAACCCTAACCCTAACCCTAACCCTAACCCTAACCCTAACCCTAACCCTAACCCTAACCCTAACCCTAACCCTAACCCTAACCCTAACCCTAACCCTAACCCTAACCCTAACCCTAACCCTAACCCTAACCCTAACCCTAACCCTAACCCTAACCCTAACCCTAACCCTAACCCTAACCCTAACCCTAACCCTAACCCTAACCCTAACCCTAACCCTAACCCTAACCCTAACCCTAACCCTAACCCTAACCCTAACCCTAACCCTAACCCTAACCCTAACCCTAACCCTAACCCTAACCCTAACCCTAACCCTAACCCTAACCCTAACCCTAACCCTAACCCTAACCCTAACCCTAACCCTAACCCTAACCCTAACCCTAACCCTAACCCTAACCCTAACCCTAACCCTAACCCTAACCCTAACCCTAACCCTAACCCTAACCCTAACCCTAACCCTAACCCTAACCCTAACCCTAACCCTAACCCTAACCCTAACCCTAACCCTAACCCTAACCCTAACCCTAACCCTAACCCTAACCCTAACCCCAACCCTAACCCTAACCCTAACCCTAACCCTAACCCTAACCCTAACCCTAACCCCAACCCTAACCCTAACCCTAACCCTAACCCTAACCCTAACCCTAACCCCAACCCCAACCCCAACCCTAACCCCAACCCCAACCCTAACCCCAACCCCAACCCCAACCCCAACCCCAACCCCAACCCTAACCCCAACCCCAACCCCAACCCCAACCCTAACCCTAACCCCAACCCCAATCCCAACCCTAACCCTAACCCTAACCCTAACCCTAACCCCAACCCCAACCCTAACCCTAACCCCAACCCCAACCCTAACCCTAACCCTAACCCCAACCCTAACCCTAACCCTAACCCCTAACCCCTAACCCTAACCCTAACCCTAACCCTAACCCTAACCCTAACCCTAACCCTAACCCTAACCCTAACCCTAACCCTAACCCCCTAACCCTAACCCCCTAACCCTAACCCCAAACCCTAACCCTAACCCCCTACCCCTAACCCTAACCCTACCCCTAACCCTAACCCTAACCCTAACCCTAACCCTAACCCTAACCCTAACCCCCTAACCCTAACCCCCTAACCCTAACCCCAAACCCTAACCCTAACCCCCTACCCCTAACCCTAACCCTACCCCTAACCCTAACCCTAACCCTAACATGTCTGTCAAGGAGAATCTGGGTCACGGCTGAAAACATCTCGCATCGTGTTGTACATGCTGCAGAGAAGACTGCAGAGTGTTTTGCAGGAAGAAAAACAAAGTTGTCCAAAACACCTTCCAATCAAATGTTCATGTGTTTGGAAAAGGTAGGAGTGTGGTAAGGTACTGTTTTCTATCAGTTTGCAAGCTGCGCACACTATCCCAGGGTTGTGCAGCTTCATTCCCACCTTTCCGAAGCAGCCTCTCTCTCCGGCTCCCTGAGGCAAAGAATCGACTTCTTCGAGCAAAGGCGATTGTGCCGGTCACAGTGCACTCCAGTTCTACGGCTTCTGCCGAAATGTGCCCGGGACCAGGGCATAACTCCGGGGAGCTGCATACCATCGTCTTTTGGGACTTTTGTGGTCGACATCATTGCAAAAAACTTTTCCACTATGTCTGGCATGGAGAAACTGTGCCAGGGCCGAAAACATCTCAAATAATGTTTTACATGTTGCAGAGAGCTCTGCAGAGTGTTTTGCAAGAAGAAAAACAAAGTTGTCCTAAACACCTTCCAACCGAATGTTCATGTGTTTGGAAAAGGTAGGAGAGTAGTAAGGTACTGTTTTCTATCAGTTTGCACTCTGCGCACACTAAACCAGTGTTGTTCAGCTTCATTCTTCACCTTTCGGAAGCAGCCGCTCTCTCCGGCTCCCGGAGGCGAAGAAGCGGCTTCTTCGCGCAAAGGCGATTGTACAGGTCACAGTGCACTCCAGTTCTGCGGCTTCTGCCGAAATGTGCCAGGGACCGGGGCATAACCCCGGGGAGCTACGTACCATCGTCTTTCGGGACTTTTGTTGTCGACATCATTGAAAAAGAACTTTTCCACTACGTCTGGCATAGAGAAACTGTGCCAGCACAGAAAAAATCTCCCATCGTGTTTTACATGTTGCAGAGAGCTATGCAGAGTGTTTTGCAAGAAGAAAAAGAAAGTTGTCCAAAACACCTTCCAACCGAATATTCATGTGTTTGGAAAAGGTAGGAAAGTGGTAAGGTACTGTTTTGGATCTGTTTGCAAGCTGCGCACACTATTCCATTGTTGTGCAGCTTCATTCTTCTCCTTTCGAAAGCAGCCGCTCTCTCCGGCTCCCGGAGGCGAAGAACCGGATTCTTCGCGCAAAGGCGATTGTACTGGTCACAGTGCACTCCAGTGCGGCGGCTTCTGCCGAAATGTGCCCGGGACCAGCGCTTAGCTCCGGGGAGCTCCGTATCTTTCGTCTTTAGCGTCTTTTGTTGTCTACATCATTGCAGAAAGGTTTTCCACTATGTTACGCAAGGAGAAATTGTGCCAGCACAGAAAACATCTCCCATCGTTTTTTACATGTTGCAGAGAGCTCTGCAGAAGTTTATTATGCAAGAAGAAAAAGAAAGTTGTGAAAAACACCTTCCAACCGAATGTTCATGTGTTTGGAAAAGGTAGGAGAGTGGTAAGGTACTGTTTTGGATCAGTTTGCAGGCTGCGCACCCTATCCCAGTGTTGTGCACCTTCATTCCCACCTTTCCGAAGCTACTGGTCTCTTCGGCTCCCGGAGGCGAAAAAGCTGCACCTTTCCGCAAAGGCGATTGTGCCGGTCACAGTGCACTCAAGGGTTGCGGCTTCTACCAAAATGTGCCCGGGACCGGCGCTTAGCTCCGGGGAACTCCGTATTTCGTCTTTAGCGTCTTTTGGGTCTACATCATTGCGAAAAGCTTTTCGACTATGTCTGGCAAGGAGAAACTGTGCCAGGCCAGAAAACGTCTCCCGTCGTGTTTTACATGTTGCAGAGAAGTTTGCAGAGTGTTTTACACGAGGAAACAGAAAGTTGTTCAAAAACCATTCGAACCGTATAATCATATATTTGAAAAAGGTAGGAGAGTGGTAAGGTACTGTTTTCTATCAGTTTGCATGCTGCGCACACTATCCCAGTGTTGTGCAGCTTCATTCTTCACCTTTTGAAAGCAGCCGCTCTCTCCGGCTCCCGGAGGCAAGGAAGCGTCTTCTTTGCGCAAAGGCGATTGTGCCGGTCACAGTGCACTCCTGTGCGGCGGCATCTGCCGAAATGTGCCCGGGACCGGCGCTTAGCTCCGGGGACATCCGTACCTTCTTCTTTCGGGACTTTTGTGGTCTACATCATTGCAGAAAAGTTTTCCACTATTTTAGGCAAGGAGAAACTGTGCCAGCACAGAAAACATCTCCCGTCGTGTTTTACATATTGCAGAGAGGTCTGCTGAGTGTTTTGCACGAAGAAAATAAAGTTGTGGAAAACACCTTCCTTCCGTATATTCATATATTTGAAAAAGGTAGGAGAGTGGTAAGGTAGTGTTTTCTATCAGTTTGCAACCTGCGCACACTATCCCAGTGTTGTGCCTCTCCATTCTTCACGTTTCCGAAGCAGCCGCACGCTCCCGCTGCCGGAGGCGAAGAATCGGCTTCTTCGCGCAAATGCGATTGTGCCGGTCACAGTGCACTCCAGTGCGGCGGCTCGGCCGAAATGTGCCCGGGACCGGCGCTTAGCTCCGGGGACATCCGTACCTTCGTCTTTAGCGTCTTTTGTGGTCTACATCATTGCAAAAAGCTTTTCCACCATGTCTGGCAAGGAAAAACTGTGTCAGCATAGAAAACATCTCCCATTGGATTTTACATTTTGCAGCGAAGTCTGCAGTGTGTTTTGCATGAAGAAAAAGAAAGTTGTCCAAAACACTTTTCAACAGAATGTTCATGTGTTTTGAAAGGGTGGAGAGTGGTAAGGTACTGTTTTGGATCATTGTGCAAGCTGTGCACACAATCCCACTGTTGTGCAGCTTCATTCTTCAGCTTTCAGAGGTAGCCGCTCTCTACGTCTTCCAGTGGCGTAGAAGCGGCTTCTTCGCGCAAAGGCGATTTTGCTGGTCACAGTGCACTGCAGACGGCGGCTTCTACCGAAATGTGCCCCGTATCTGCTCATAGCTCCGGGCGTCTCTGTACCTTCCAATTCCGTTTTTGGTCTTGGCAATGCACATGGTTTACTTGCAGCAGTAGGATGGGACTGTGAACTGGACTTTTTGCTTTTAGAGAGAAGCTAATGAAAAAGTTTCACCAGGATCAGAGCAGGTTGTAAAACAGAAAAATTGTCATGAAAAGAAGCCAGCCTTGTGCCCTTAGATTTGCTAGCTGTGTTTGAACAAAATGAAATGTGTCAACTCGGTGTTCCTGGGTACCACATCAGTAACAGGTACTTCAGTTGCTGAATTTCTCTCGTCAAGTTAAGAAGAGAATCCAAGGAATTGTGATTTCATGCTCACAATTCACCCTATGGTGCCGAGAGGTGAAAAAGGGGTGGAAGGTGCACGGGTCAACTAACTTGAATGGCCTATGTAAATCAGCGGCCACTGATTTCCTGAAGGCTTCAACAGGTCAGTTGCCTATGTTTTTCTTGGAATTGTTTTAACCTTCGGTCATGTTTTTCTTGGGATTCTTTTACCCTTTCCCTATTAGTTCAGCCTTTGGTCTCCAGCCTTTGCTGACATTTCAAGTATCTCGGTAGCCTGGAAATGTGTTGTCTTAATTGCTGACATCATTATTCCCTTCAAAGGGTTGTTTGCCTCAAGTCTCAGTTTTGCTGGTTCTCTGCTAGTTGATTGTCAGAGGGCAGCGGGTGTTGTGTAGGAGCAAGTACACAAACCCATAGCTCGCTTTTCTTTTGATTTGGCCTGTGTAGCTAATGGAATGACTGAACATCTGTGAGAGGCTTTTCTCTCCCCGTTAGGTTTCACTGGAAGGGCAGATGCAAATCGTCTACCTGAAGTCTTGGCACAGAAGAAAGTAGTGGCTTGCTGCTGCATCTAGCTAGAAGCTCACAAAAGGAAGGCCTTGGGCCGAGGCCCATTCCATTGGCTAAGTAGAAAAGGACTGTGGGAAGGTGAGGCAGCTGAATTAGAGGTAGATCAACAAGTTCTAGAACGGTCGTGTGTTCAAAGCCTGGTGTATGGTGGTTGGTTGAATGGTGTTTGTTATGGCTTAAAGCTATGGAACTGATAAAGGCAAAGTTGCAAGAAAGCAGCTCTCCTTTGCATCTTGCTGGGGACTCTGCTTCACCACGGACCCTCAACTCCAAGTTCGCCAAGGAGATGATCAGTAGGACTGTTGCAGAGCTGCTGTGTGCATCTGAATGGAACGGCAGAGAGTGAAGCGCTGGACATTTCTGGCTTTAGTCCAATGCTGCTGCATTGGTGCCAGTTTAGTTGGTTTTCCATCAGTGGCCTTTCTGTCTAGAAGTACACTGCCCAGTGTACTTCTTTCCTAGTCTTTCTAGCATGTGATGCCGTTTCCTTCCTGTTGTTTTCATACCTTCCTTCAGTTGAAAGGATGATACAATCTTTCCATTTTGAAGATCCCTGTTAGGAAACACTATGCAAGAGGAGTCATCGCTCCCTTTTCTTCAGCCTCCTTTGTCATTTTCAGAGACTCATTTCAAATTTCTGCTAATGTCAAGACCAATACTGAGATTACCTAGCAGGGTTGGCACTCTCAGCTGCTTTCTTCTTTCATGCTGCTTCATACTGGATGTGACTTAAAAGGCCTCGTTTTGTCATCTGCATTCTGCTGTGATCCAAAGCTAAATATTCCAGGCGTGTGAACACAAAAAGAACTCCTAGGCTTTTGCAAGAACTAGCCCAGGAGGATTTGTGTTCAATTTGATCTCTACAGTGTTTCAGAAAAAAGGAGATTGTACTGTCTTCTTGTGTACTCTCTTCTTGTGCTCTCATGCCTTGCATGTCCTAGTTAATCTACCGGCGTGACTCATTTGGCATCATCTCATGGTACAAATTCTGCATAGTTTCGTGTCCTTACAAATGCCAGTTGCCAAGGAGCCTATCTGACCATTCAAGGGGCAAAGAATTGTAAGGCTGGCAAGTTCAGTTGCTGAAACTGTAAGTCATGCCATATCAAAGTGACAGAGGAAATCCATTGATCTAGGACTTTCAGCTGGACACCTCTGAGAATAGCAGCTTGTCAGCAATGACACAGCCATCTTCCTAGCTGTATTCCAGAAAGAGGAAAGGGACACCTTCAATGATTAATATGTTTGGCATGAGAAAAACGCAAGAAATGCACCGGAAATTACTTTAGTCAGATAAAGTGCGTTTCTCTAGTGAGAATTTTGCACTTGCTCTTTCTTGTCTGCGCCTCTACTTTTCACAGAAGACAGGGGAGCATTTCATTATTATTGTTCCTTTGTTTTCTTTCGTTGGCCTCCCTCTTTCCACCTCCAATTAACAAATTTGCCATTCTTTACCGGCTTCTCTTACTTTACTACGAGAATTTTACATTAGGTCAACTTACATAAAGGTCAAAGTTCTCAGAGAGTGGAGAGAAGTAGAAGGTAGAGAAAAAAGAACAAAACAAATCCAGAAAAATAGACAAATTTTAACAGTCTTCTGTGAGAACATTAGGACACAAGATTTCTTTGAACTGAGCAAGGCAGGGGATATTTGACGCAGTCAAATCAGGCCGACATTGCACTGGAGCCAGCACGGGTCTGGAAACCATCCTGCGTATCGCGGATTTTCAGGAGCCAGCAGCCCCTACCAGCTACAGTACCCCAAACACAAACGACGGCCCTTTTCCCTGAAAAAAAACTCAGCTGCCCCACTTCTGGATGGCAGATTGCAGGAGTCACATGGTAATACACGACATGGTATTGGTGCCACCATTCATCTGGAAACCATCCTGCGCGGCGTGGATTTTCAGGAGCCAGCCGGCCATCGCCAGGCTCAGGCCACCAAACTCAAACTACGGCCCTTTTCCCAGGCAAACAAAACTCACCCACCCCGCTTCTGGCTGGCAGATTGCAGGAGGCACTTGGCTCTATCAAACCAGCCCGACTCATCACTAGTGCCACCTTTCATCTGGGAACCATCCTGTGTATTGGGGATTTTCTGGAGCCAGAGGGCCACTCCCAGCCACAGGCCCCCAAACACAAACTACGGCCCTTATCCCTGGAAGTAAAACTGACCTGCCCATCTTCTGGCTGGCAGATTGCAGGAGCCACATGGCTCTATCAAACCAGCCCAACTCGGACCTGGTGCCACCTTGGGTCTGGGAACCATCATGCGCGGCGCGGATTTTCAGGAGCCAGCCGGCCATTCCCAGCCACAGGCCCCCAAGCACAAACTACGGCCCTTTTCCCTGGAAGTAAAACAGACCTGCCCATCTTCTGGCTGTCAGATTGCAGGAGCTACTTGGTATTATCAAACCAGCCCGACTTGGCACTGGTGCCATTTTTCATTTGGGAACCATCCTGCGTATCGTGGATTTTCAGGAGCCAGCCGGCCACTCCCAGCCACAGGCCCCCAAACACAAACTACGGCCCTTTTCCCTGGAAGTAAAACTGACCTGCCCATCTTCTGGCTGTCAGATTGCAGGAGCCACTTGGCTCTATCAAACCAGCCCGATTTGGCACTGGGGCCCCTTGGGTCTGGAAACCATCCTGCGTATCGTGGATTTTCAGGAGCCAGTAGGCCACTCCCAGCCACAGGACCCCAAACAAAAACTACGGCCCTTTTCCGTGGAAGGAAAACTGACCTGCCCATCTTCTGGCTGGCAGATTGCAGGAGCCACTTGGCTCTATCAAACCAGCCCGACTCGGCACTGGTGCCCCTTTGGTCTGGGAATCATCCTGCGTATCGTGGATTTTCAGGAGCCAGCCGGCCACTCCCAGCCACAGGCCCCGAAACACAAACTGTGGGCCTTTTCCCTGGCAAACAAAACTCACGCACCCCGCTCCTGGCTGGCAGATTGCAGGAGACACTTGGCCCTATCAAACCAGCCGGCTTGGCACTGGTGCCACCACTCATCTGGGAACCATCCTGCGTATCGTGGATTTTCAGGAGCCAGCCGGCCACTGCCAGTCACAGGCGCCCAAACAAACACTACAGCCCTTTTCCCTGGAAGTAAAACTGACCTGCCCATCTTCTGGCTGGCAGATTGCAGGAGCCACTTGGCTCTATCAAACCAGCCTGACTCGGCACTTGTGCCACCTTTCATATGGGAACCATTGGGAGTATCGTGGATTATAAGGTGCCAGCCGGCCACTCCCAGCCACAGGCCCCCAAACACATACCAAGGCCCTTTTCCCTGGAAGTAAAACTGACCTGCCCATCTTCAGGCTGGCAGATTGCGGGAGACACTTGGTACTATCAAACCAGCCCGACTCAGCACTGGTTCCGCCTTTCATTTGGGAACCATCCTGCGTATCGTGGATTTTCAGGAGCCAGCCGGCCACTCCCAGCCTCAGGCCCCCAAACACAAACTACAGCCTTTTACCCTGGCAAACAAAACTCACACACCCCGCTTCTGGCTGGCAGATTGCAGGAGACACTTGGCTCTATCAAACCAGCCCGACTCTGCACTCGTGCCCCTTTGGTCTGGGAATCATCCTGCGTATCGTAAATTTTTAGGAGCCACCCAGCCACTCCAAGCCACAGGCCACCAAACACAAACTACGGCCCTTTTCCCTGCAAACCAAACTCACACACCCCGCTTCTGGCTGGCAGATTGCAGAAGCCACATGGCTCTATCAAACCAGCCCAACTCGGCACTGGTGCCGCCTTGGGTCTGGGAACCATCATGCGCGGCGTGGATTTTAAGGAGCCAGCCGGCCATTCTCAGCCACAGGCCACCAAAAAAAAGCTATGGTCCTTTTCCCTGGAAGTAAAACTGACCTGTCCATCTTCTGGCTGGCAGAATGCAGGAGCCACTTGGCTCTATCAAACCAGCCCGATTTGGCACTAGTGCCCCTTTGGGTCTGGGAACCACCCTGCGTATCGTGTATTTTCAGGAGCCAGCAGGCCACTCCCAGCCACAGGACCCCAAACAAAAACTACGGCCCTTTTCCCTGGAAGTAAAACTGACCTGCCCATCTTCTGACTGGCAGATTGCAGGAGCCACTTGGCTCTATCAAACCAGCCCGACTCGGCACTGGTGCCCCTTTTGTCTGGGAATCATCCTGCGTATCGTGGATTTTCAGGAGCCAGTAGGCCACTCCCAGCCAGAGGCCCACAAACACAAACTGTGGGCCTTTTCCCTGCCAAACAAAACTCACCCACCCCGCTTCTGGCTGGCAGATTGCAGGAGCCACATGGCTCTATCAAACCAGCCCGACTCGGCACTGGTGCCACCTTTCATCTGGGAACCATCCTGCGTATCGTGGATTTTCAGGAGCCAGCAGGCCATTCCGAGCCACAGGCTCCCGAAAACAAACCACGGCCCTTTTCCCTGGCAAACAAAACTCACGCACCCCGCTCCTGGCTGGCCGATTGCAGGAGACACTTGGCCCTATCAAACCAGCCGCCTTGGCACTGGTGCCACCATTCATCTGGGAACCATCCTGCGTATCGTGGATTTTCAGGAGCCAGCCGGCCACTCCCAGCCACAGGCGCCCAAACAAACACTACAGCCCTTTTCCCTGGAAGTAAAAGTGACCTGTCCATCTTCTGGCTGGCAGATTGCAGGAGCCACTTGGCTTTATCAAACCAGCCCGATTTGGCACTGGGGCCCCTTGGGTCTGGAAACCATCCTACGTATCGTGGATTTTCAGGAGCCAGCTGGCCACTCCCAGCCACAGGCCCCCAACACAAACAACGGCCCTTTTCCCTGGCAAACAAAACTGACCCGCCCCGCTTCTGGCTGGCAGATTGCAGGAGCCACTTGGCTCTATCAAACCAGCCCGACTCAGCACTGGTGCCACCTTTCATTTGGGAACCATCCTGCGTATCGTGGATTTTAAGGACCCAGACGGCCATTCAAGGCCACAGGCTCCGGAAATGAAACCACGGCCTTTTTCCCTGGAAAATAAAACTCAGCGAACCCGCTTCTGGCTGACAGATTGCAGGAGACACATGGCTCTGTCACACCAGCCCAACTCGGCACTGGTGCCACCTTGGGTCTGGGAACCATCATGCGCGGCGTGGATTTTAAGGATCCAGCGGGCTACTCCCAGCCACAGGGCCCCAAACACAAACTACGGCCCTTTTCCCTGGAAGTAAAACAGACATGCCCATCTTCTGGCTGTCAGATTGCAGGAGCCACGCGGTACTATCAAACCAGCCCGACTTGGCATTGGTGCCATTTTTTTCATTTGGGAACAATCCAGCGCGGCATGGATTTTCAGGAGCCAGCCGGCCACTCCCAGCCACAGGCCCCCAAACACAAACTACAGCCCTTTTCCCTGGAAGTAAAACTGACCTGCCGATCTTCTGGCTGGCGGTCTGCAGGAGCCACTTGGCTGTACCAAACCAGCCGGACTTGGCACTGGTGCCACCTTTCATCTGGGAACCATCCTGTGTATCGTGGATTTTCAGGAGCCAGCCGGCCACTCCCAGCCACAGGCCCCCGAACAAAAACTACGACGCATTTCCCTGGAAGTAAAACTGACCTGCCCATCTTCTGGCTGGCAGATTGCAGGAGCCACTTCCCTCTATCAAACCAGCCCGACTCGGCACTGGTGCCACCTTTCATCTGGGAACCATCCTGCGTATCGTGGATTTTCAGTATCCAGCCGGCCATTCCAGGCCACAGACCCCAAAAAAAATCTATGGTCCTTTTCCCTGGAAGTAAAACTGACCTGTCCATCTTCTGGCTGGCAGAATGCAGGAGCCACTTGGCTCTATCAAACCAGCCCGATTTGGCACTGGTGCCCCCTTGGGTCTGGGAACCATCCTGCGTATCGTGGATTTTCAGGAGCGAGCCAGCCACTCCCAGCCACAGGCCCCCAAGCACAAACTACGGCCCTTTTCCCTGGAAGTAAAACTGACCTGCCCATCTTCTGGCTGGCAGATTGCAGGAGCCACATGGCTCTATCAAAACAGCCCGACTTGGCACTGGTGCCACCTTTCATCTGGGAACCATCCTGCGTGTCGTGGATTTTCAGGAGCCAGCCAGCCACTCTCAGCCACAGGCCCCCAAACAAAAACTACGGCACTTTTCCCTGGAAGTAAAACTGACCTGCTCATCTTCTGGCTGGCAGATTGCAGGAGCCACATGGCTCTATCAAACCAGCCCGACTTGGCAGTGGTGCCAACTTGGGTCTGGCAATCATCCTGAGTATCGTGGATTTTCAGGAGCCACCCGGCCACTCCCAGCGAGAGGCCCCCAAACACAAACTGTGGGCCTTTTCCCTGCCAAACAAAACTCACCCACCCTGCTTCTGGCTGGCAGATTGCAGGAGCCACATGGCTCTATCAAACCAGCCCGACTCGGCACTGGTGCCACCTTGGGTCTGGGAACCATCCTGTGTATTGTGGATTTTCAGGAGCGAGCCAGCCATTCCCCGCCACAGGCCCCCAACACAAACCACGGCCCTTTTCCCTGGCAAACAACACTGACCGGCCCCGCTTCTGGCTGGCAGATTGCAGGAGCCACTTAGCTCTATCAAAACAGCCCGACTCGGCACTGGTGCCACCTTTCATCTGGGAACCATCCCGCTTATCATGGATTTTCAGGAGCCAGCCGGCCACTCCCAGCCACAGGCCCCCAAACACATACCACGGCCCTTTTCCCTGGAAGTAAAACTGACCTGCCCATCGTCTGGCTGGCAGATTGCGGGAGACACTTGGTACTATCAAACCAGCCCGACTCAGCACTGGTGCCACCTTTCATCTGGGAACCATGCTGCGTATCGTGGATTTTCAGGAGCCAGCGGCCACTCCCAGCCACAGGCCCCCAAACACAAACTACGGCCCTTTTCCCTGGAAGTAAAACTGACCTGCCCATCTTCTGCCTGGTAGATTGCAGGAGCCACTTGCCTCTACCAAACCAGACCGACTTGGCACTGGTGCCCCTTTGGGTCTGGGAACCATCCTACGTATCGTGGATTTTCAGGAGCCAGCCGGCCACTCCCAGCCACAGGCCCCCAACAGAAACCACAACCCTTTTCCCTGGCAAACAAAACTGACCTGCCCGTCGTCTGGCTGGCAGATTGCAGGAGCCACTTGGCTCTATCAAACCAGCCCGACTCGGCAGTGGTGCCCCTTTGGTCTGGGAATCATCCTGCGTATCGTGGATTTTCAGGCGCCAGCTGGCCACTCCCAGCCACAGGCCCCCATACAAAAACTACGGCCCTTTTCCCTGGCAAACAAAACTCACATACCCCGCTTCTGGCTGGCAGATTGCAGGAGCCACATGGCTCTATCAAACCAGCCCAACTCGGCACTGGTGCCACCTTGGGTCTGGGAACCATCATGCGCGGCGTGGATTTTAAGGAGCCAGCCGGCCATTCTCAGCCACAGGCCCCCAAACAGAAACTACGGCCCTTTTCCTTGGAAGTAAAACAGACCTGCCCATCTTCTGGCTGTCAGATTGCAGGAGCCACTTGGCTCTATCAAACCAGCCCAACTCGGCACTGGTGCCACCTTGGGTCTGGCAACCATCCTGCGTATCGTGTATTTTCAGCAGCCAGCCGGCCACTAGAAGCCACAGGCCCCCAAACACAAACTACGGCCCTTTTTCCTGGTAGTAAAACTGACCTGCCCATCTTCTGGCTGGCAGATTGCAGGAGCCACTCCGTACTATCAAACCAGCCCGGCTCGGCACTGGTGCCACCTTTCATCTGGGAACCATCCTGCGTATCGTGGATTTTCAGGAGCCAGCAGGCCACTCCCAGCCACAGGCCCCCAAACACATACCACGGGCCTTTTCCCTGGAAGGAAAACTGACCTGCCCATCTTCTGGCTGGCAGATTGCAGGAGCCACTTGGCTCTATCAAACCAACCCGACTTGGCACTTGGGCCCCTTTGGGTCTGGGAACCATCCTACGTATCGTGGATTTTCAGGAGCCAGACGGCCACTCCCAGCCACAGGCCCCCAACACAAACCACGGCCCTTTTCCCTGGCAAACAAAACTGACCCGCCCCGTTCCTGGCTGGCAGATGGCAGGAGACACTTGGTACTATCAAACCAGCCCGACTCAGCACTGGTTCCGCCTTTCATTTGGGAACCATCCTGCGTATCGTGGATTTTCAGGAGCCAGCCGGCCACTCCCAGCCTCAGGCCCCCAAACACAAACTACAGCCTTTTACCCTGGCAAACAAAACTCACACACCCCGCTTCTGGCTGGCAGATTGCAGGAGACACTTGCCTCTATCAAACCAGCCCGACTCGGCACTGGTGCCCCTTTGGTCTGGGAATCATCCTGCGTATCGTAGATTTTTAGGAGCCACCCAGCCACTCCAAGCCACAGGCCACCAAACACAAACTACGGCCCTTTTCCCTGCAAACCAAACTCACACACCCCGCTTCTGGCTGGCAGATTGCAGAAGCCACATGGCTCTATCAAACCAGCCCAACTCGGCACTGGTGCCGCCTTGGGTCTGGGAACCATCATGCGCGGCGTGGATTTTAAGGAGCCAGCCGGCCATTCTCAGCCACAGGCCACCAAAAAAAAGCTATGGTCCTTTTCCCTGGAAGTAAAACTGACCTGTCCATCTTCTGGCTGGCAGAATGCAGGAGCCACTTGGCTCTATCAAACCAGCCCGATTTGGCACTAGTGCCCCTTTGGGTCTGGGAACCACCCTGCGTATCGTGTATTTTCAGGAGCCAGCAGGCCACTCCCAGCCACAGGACCCCAAACAAAAACTACGGCCCTTTTCCCTGGAAGTAAAACTGACCTGCCCATCTTCTGGCTGGCAGATTGCAGGAGCCACTTGGCTCTATCAAACCAGCCCGACTCGGCACTGGTGCCCCTTTTGTCTGGGAATCATCCTGCGTATCGTGGATTTTCAGGAGCCAGTAGGCCACTCCCAGCCAGAGGCCCACAAACACAAACTGTGGGCCTTTTCCCTGCCAAACAAAACTCACCCACCCCGCTTCTGGCTGGCAGATTGCAGGAGCCACATGGCTCTATCAAACCAGCCCGACTCGGCACTGGTGCCACCTTTCATCTGGGAACCATCCTGCGTATCGTGGATTTTCAGGAGCCAGCAGGCCATTCCGAGCCACAGGCTCCCGAAAACAAACCACGGCCCTTTTCCCTGGCAAACAAAACTCACGCACCCCGCTCCTGGCTTGCAGATTGCAGGAGACACTTGGCCCTATCAAACCAGCCGGCTTGGCACTGGTGCCACCATTTATCTGCGAACCATCCTGCGTATCGTGGATTTTCAGGAGCCAGCCGGCCACTCCCAGCCACAGGCGCCCAAACAAACACTACAGCCCTTTTCCCTGGAAGTAAAAGTGACCTGTCCATCTTCTGGCTGGCAGATTGCAGGAGCCACTTGGCTTTATCAAACCAGCCCGATTTGGCACTGGGGCCCCTTGGGTCTGGAAACCATCCTACGTATCGTGGATTTTCAGGAGCCAGCTGGCCACTCCCAGCCACAGGCCCCCAACACAAACAACGGCCCTTTTCCCTGGCAAACAAAACTGACCCGCCCCGCTTCTGGCTGGCAGATTGCAGGAGCCACTTGGCTCTATCAAACCAGCCCGACTCAGCACTGGTGCCACCTTTCATTTGGGAACCATCCTGCGTATCGTGGATTTTCAGGAGCCAGCTGTTCATTCCAGCCACAGGCCCCCAAACACAATGTATGGCCCTTTTCCCTGGAAGTAAAACTGACCTGCCAGTCTTCTGGCTGGCAGATTGCAGGAGCCACATGGCTCTATCACACCAGCCCGACTTGGCAGTGGTGCCAACTTGGGTCTGGCAATCATCCTGAGTATCGTGCATTTTCAGGAGCCAGCCGGCCACTCCCAGCCTCAGGCCCCCAAACACAAACTACAGCCCTCTTCCCCGGAAGTAAAACTGACCTGTCCATCTTCTGGCTGGCAGATTGCAGGAGCCACTTGGCTCTATCAAAACAGCCCGACTCGGCACTGGTGCCACCTTTCATCTGGGAACCATCCTGCCTATCGTGGATTTTCTGGAGCCAGCCGGCCATTCCAGGCCACAGACCCCAAAAAAAATCTATGGTCCTTTTCCCTGGAAGTAAAACTGACCTGTCCATCTTCTGGCTGGCAGAATGCAGGAGCCACTTGGCTCTATCAAACCAGCCCGATTTGGCACTGGTGCCCCCTTGGGTCTGGGAACCATCCTGCGTATCGTGGATTTTCAGGAGCGAGCCAGCCACTCCCAGCCACAGGCCCCCAAGCACAAACTACGGCCGTTTTCCCTGGAAGTAAAACTGACCTGCCCATCTTCTGGCTGGCAGATTGCAGGAGCCACATGGCTCTATCAAACCAGCCCGACTTGGCAGTGGTGCCAACTTTGGTCTGGCAATCATCCTGAGTATCGTGCATTTTCAGGAGCCAGCCGGCCACTCCCAGCCTCAGGCCCCCAAACACAAACTACCGGCCCTCTTCCCCGGAAGTAAAACTCACCTGTCCATCTTCTGGCTGGCAGATTGCAGGAGCCACTTAGCTCTATCAAACCAGCCCGACTTGGCACTGGTGCCACCTTTCATCTGGGAACCATCCTGCGTGTCGTGGATTTTCAGGAGCCAGCCAGCCACTCTCAGCCACAGGCCCCCAAACAAAAACTACGGCACTTTTCCCTGGAAGTAAAACTGACCTGCTCATCTTCTGGCTGGCAGATTGCAGGAGCCACATGGCTCTATCAAACCAGCCCGACTTGGCCGTGGTGCCAACTTGGGTCTGGCAATCATCCTGAGTATCGTGGATTTTCAGGAGCCACCCGGCCACTCCCAGCGAGAGGCCCCCAAACACAAACTGTGGGCCTTTTCCCTGCCAAACAAAACTCACCCACCCTGCTTCTGGCTGGCAGATTGCAGGAGCCACATGGCTCTATCAAACCAGCCCGACTCGGCACTGGTGCCACCTTGGGTCTGGGAACCATCCTGTGTATTGTGGATTTTCAGGAGCGAGCCAGCCATTCCCCGCCACAGGCCCCCAACACAAACCACGGCCCTTTTCCCTGGCAAACAACACTGACCGGCCCCGCTTCTGGCTGGCAGATTGCAGGAGCCACTTAGCTCTATCAAAACAGCCCGACTCGGCACTGGTGCCACCTTTCATCTGGGAACCATCCCGCTTATCGTGGATTTTCAGGAGCCAGCCGGCCACTCCCAGCCACAGGCCCCCAAACACATACCACGGCCCTTTTCCCTGGAAGTAAAACTGACCTGCCCATCGTCTGGCTGGCAGATTGCGGGAGACACTTGGTACTATCAAACCAGCCCGACTCAGCACTGGTGCCACCTTTCATCTGGGAACCATGCTGCGTATCGTGGATTTTCAGGAGCCAGCGGCCACTCCCAGCCACAGGCACCCAAACACAAACTACGGCCCTTTTCCCTGGAAGTAAAACTGACCTGCCCATCTTCTGCCTGGTAGATTGCAGGAGCCACTTGCCTCTACCAAACCAGACCGACTTGGCACTGGTGCCCCTTTGGGTCTGGGAACCATCCTACGTATCGTGGATTTTCAGGAGCCAGCCGGCCACTCCCAGCCACAGGCCCCCAACAGAAACCACAACCCTTTTCCCTGGCAAACAAAACTGACCTGCCCGTCGTCTGGCTGGCAGATTGCAGGAGCCACTTGGCTCTATCAAACCAGCCCGACTCGGCACTGGTGCCCCTTTGGTCTGGGAATCATCCTGCGTATCGTAGATTTTTAGGAGCCACCCAGCCACTCCAAGCCACAGGCCACCAAACACAAACTACGGCCCTTTTCCCTGCAAACCAAACTCACACACCCCGCTTCTGGCTGGCAGATTGCAGAAGCCACATGGCTCTATCAAACCAGCCCAACTCGGCACTGGTGCCGCCTTGGGTCTGGGAACCATCATGCGCGGCGTGGATTTTAAGGAGCCAGCCGGCCATTCTCAGCCACAGGCCACCAAAAAAAAGCTATGGTCCTTTTCCCTGGAAGTAAAACTGGCCTGTCCATCTTCTGGCTGGCAGAATGCAGGAGCCACTTGGCTCTATCAAACCAGCCCGATTTGGCACTAGTGCCCCTTTGGGTCTGGGAACCACCCTGCGTATCGTGTATTTTCAGGAGCCAGCAGGCCACTCCCAGCCACAGGACCCCAAACAAAAACTACGGCCCTTTTCCCTGGAAGTAAAACTGACCTGCCCATCTTCTGGCTGGCAGATTGCAGGAGCCACTTGGCTCTATCAAACCAGCCCGACTCGGCACTGGTGCCCCTTTTGTCTGGGAATCATCCTGCGTATCGTGGATTTTCAGGAGCCAGTAGGCCACTCCCAGCCAGAGGCCCACAAACACAAACTGTGGGCCTTTTCCCTGCCAAACAAAACTCACCCACCCCGCTTCTGGCTGGCAGATTGCAGGAGCCACATGGCTCTATCAAACCAGCCCGACTCGGCACTGGTGCCACCTTTCATCTGGGAACCATCCTGCGTATCGTGGATTTTCAGGAGCCAGCAGGCCATTCCGAGCCACAGGCTCCCGAAAACAAACCACGGCCCTTTTCCCTGGCAAACAAAACTCACGCACCCCGCTCCTGGCTTGCAGATTGCAGGAGACACTTGGCCCTATCAAACCAGCCGGCTTGGCACTGGTGCCACCATTTATCTGCGAACCATCCTGCGTATCGTGGATTTTCAGGAGCCAGCCGGCCACTCCCAGCCACAGGCGCCCAAACAAACACTACAGCCCTTTTCCCTGGAAGTAAAAGTGACCTGTCCATCTTCTGGCTGGCAGATTGCAGGAGCCACTTGGCTTTATCAAACCAGCCCGATTTGGCACTGGGGCCCCTTGGGTCTGGAAACCATCCTACGTATCGTGGATTTTCAGGAGCCAGCTGGCCACTCCCAGCCACAGGCCCCCAACACAAACAACGGCCCTTTTCCCTGGCAAACAAAACTGACCCGCCCCGCTTCTGGCTGGCAGATTGCAGGAGCCACTTGGCTCTATCAAACCAGCCCGACTCAGCACTGGTGCCACCTTTCATTTGGGAACCATCCTGCGTATCGTGGATTTTCAGGAGCCAGCTGTTCATTCCAGCCACAGGCCCCCAAACACAATGTATGGCCCTTTTCCCTGGAAGTAAAACTGACCTGCCAGTCTTCTGGCTGGCAGATTGCAGGAGCCACATGGCTCTATCACACCAGCCCGACTTGGCAGTGGTGCCAACTTGGGTCTGGCAATCATCCTGAGTATCGTGCATTTTCAGGAGCCAGCCGGCCACTCCCAGCCTCAGGCCCCCAAACACAAACTACAGCCCTCTTCCCCGGAAGTAAAACTGACCTGTCCATCTTCTGGCTGGCAGATTGCAGGAGCCACTTGGCTCTATCAAAACAGCCCGACTCGGCACTGGTGCCACCTTTCATCTGGGAACCATCCTGCCTATCGTGGATTTTCTGGAGCCAGCCGGCCATTCCAGGCCACAGACCCCAAAAAAAATCTATGGTCCTTTTCCCTGGAAGTAAAACTGACCTGTCCATCTTCTGGCTGGCAGAATGCAGGAGCCACTTGGCTCTATCAAACCAGCCCGATTTGGCACTGGTGCCCCCTTGGGTCTGGGAACCATCCTGCGTATCGTGGATTTTCAGGAGCGAGCCAGCCACTCCCAGCCACAGGCCCCCAAGCACAAACTACGGCCGTTTTCCCTGGAAGTAAAACTGACCTGCCCATCTTCTGGCTGGCAGATTGCAGGAGCCACATGGCTCTATCAAACCAGCCCGACTTGGCAGTGGTGCCAACTTTGGTCTGGCAATCATCCTGAGTATCGTGCATTTTCAGGAGCCAGCCGGCCACTCCCAGCCTCAGGCCCCCAAACACAAACTACCGGCCCTCTTCCCCGGAAGTAAAACTCACCTGTCCATCTTCTGGCTGGCAGATTGCAGGAGCCACTTAGCTCTATCAAACCAGCCCGACTTGGCACTGGTGCCACCTTTCATCTGGGAACCATCCTGCGTGTCGTGGATTTTCAGGAGCCAGCCAGCCACTCTCAGCCACAGGCCCCCAAACAAAAACTACGGCACTTTTCCCTGGAAGTAAAACTGACCTGCTCATCTTCTGGCTGGCAGATTGCAGGAGCCACATGGCTCTATCAAACCAGCCCGACTTGGCCGTGGTGCCAACTTGGGTCTGGCAATCATCCTGAGTATCGTGGATTTTCAGGAGCCACCCGGCCACTCCCAGCGAGAGGCCCCCAAACACAAACTGTGGGCCTTTTCCCTGCCAAACAAAACTCACCCACCCTGCTTCTGGCTGGCAGATTGCAGGAGCCACATGGCTCTATCAAACCAGCCCGACTCGGCACTGGTGCCACCTTGGGTCTGGGAACCATCCTGTGTATTGTGGATTTTCAGGAGCGAGCCAGCCATTCCCCGCCACAGGCCCCCAACACAAACCACGGCCCTTTTCCCTGGCAAACAACACTGACCGGCCCCGCTTCTGGCTGGCAGATTGCAGGAGCCACTTAGCTCTATCAAAACAGCCCGACTCGGCACTGGTGCCACCTTTCATCTGGGAACCATCCCGCTTATCGTGGATTTTCAGGAGCCAGCCGGCCACTCCCAGCCACAGGCCCCCAAACACATACCACGGCCCTTTTCCCTGGAAGTAAAACTGACCTGCCCATCGTCTGGCTGGCAGATTGCGGGAGACACTTGGTACTATCAAACCAGCCCGACTCAGCACTGGTGCCACCTTTCATCTGGGAACCATGCTGCGTATCGTGGATTTTCAGGAGCCAGCGGCCACTCCCAGCCACAGGCACCCAAACACAAACTACGGCCCTTTTCCCTGGAAGTAAAACTGACCTGCCCATCTTCTGCCTGGTAGATTGCAGGAGCCACTTGCCTCTACCAAACCAGACCGACTTGGCACTGGTGCCCCTTTGGGTCTGGGAACCATCCTACGTATCGTGGATTTTCAGGAGCCAGCCGGCCACTCCCAGCCACAGGCCCCCAACAGAAACCACAACCCTTTTCCCTGGCAAACAAAACTGACCTGCCCGTCGTCTGGCTGGCAGATTGCAGGAGCCACTTGGCTCTATCAAACCAGCCCGACTCGGCACTGGTGCCCCTTTGGTCTGGGAATCATCCTGCGTATCGTGGATTTTCAGGCGCCAGCTGGCCACTCCCAGCCATAGGCCCCCATACAAAAACTACGGCCCTTTTCCCTGGCAAACAAAACTCACATACCCCGCTTCTGGCTGGCAGATTGCAGGAGCCACATGGCTCTATCAAACCAGCCCAACTCGGCACTGGTGCCACCTTGGGTCTGGGAACCATCATGCGCGGCGTGGATTTTAAGGAGCCAGCCGGCCATTCTCAGCCACAGGCCCCCAAACAGAAACTACGGCCCTTTTCCTTGGAAGTAAAACAGACCTGCCCATCTTCTGGCTGTCAGATTGCAGGAGCCACTTGGCTCTATCAAACCAGCCCGACTCGGCAGTGGTGCCACCTTGGGTCTGGCAACCATCCTGCGTATCGTGGATTTTCAGGAGCCAGCCGGCCACTAGAAGCCACAGGCCCCCAAACACAAACTACGGCCCTTTTTCCTGGTAGTAAAACTGACCTGCCCATCTTCTGGCTGGCAGATTGCAGGAGCCACTCCGTACTATCAAACCAGCCCGGCTCGGCACTGGTGCCACCTTTCATCTGGGAACCATCCTGCGTATCGTGGATTTTCAGGAGCCAGTAGGCCACTCCCAGCCACAGGCCCCCAAACACATACCACGGGTCTTTTCCCTGGAAGGAAAACTGACCTGCCCATCTTCTGGCTGGCAGATTGCAGGAGCCACTTGGCTCTATCAAACCAACCCGACTTGGCACTTGGGCCCCTTTGGGTCTGGGAACCATCCTACGTATCGTGGATTTTCAGGAGCCAGACGGCCACTCCCAGCCACAGGCCCCCAACACAAACCACGGCCCTTTTCCCTGGCAAACAAAACTGACCCGCCCCGTTCCTGGCTGGCAGATGGCAGGAGACACTTGGCTCTATCAAACCATCCCGACTCGGCACTGGTGCCCTTTTGGTCTGGGAATCATCCTGCGTATCGTGGATTTTCAGGAGCCAGCCGGCCATTCCCAGCCACAGGCCCCCAAACACAAACTACGGCCCTTTTCCCTGGCAAACAAAACTCACACACCCCGCTTCTGGCTGGCAGATTGCAGGAGCCACATGGCTCTATCAAACCAGCCCAACTCGGCACTGGTGCCACCTTGGGTCTGGGAAACATCATGCGCGGCGTGGATTTTAAGGAGCCAGCCGGCCATTCCCCACCACAGGCCCCCAAACACAAACTACGGCCCTTTTCCCTGGAAGTAAAACAGACCTGCCCATCTTCTGGCTGTCAGATTCCAGGAGTCACTCGGCTCTATCAAACCAGCCCGACTTGGCAGTGGTGCCACCTTTCATCTGGGAACCATCCTGCGTATCGTGGATTTTCAGGAGCCAGCCGGCCACTCCCAGCCACAGGCCCCCAAACATAAACTACGGCCCTTTTCCCTAGAAGTAAAACTGACCTGGCCATCTTCTGGCTGGCGGTTTGCAGGAGCCACTTAGCTCTATCAAACCAGCCCGACTCGGCACTGGTGCCACCTTTCATCTGGGAACCATCCTGCGTGTCGTGGATTTTAAGGAGCCAGCCAGCCACTCTCAGCCACAGGGCCCCAAACACATACCACGGCCCTTTTCCCTGGAAAAAAATCTCAGCAGCCCGCCTTCTGGCTGGCAGATTGCAGGAGCCACTCGGTACTATCAAACCAGCCCGACTTGGCACTGGTGCCATTTTTTTCATTTGGGAACCATCCAGCGTGGCATGGGTTTTCAGGAGCCAGCCGGCCACTCCCAGCCACTGGCCCCCAAACACAAACTACGGCCCTTTTCCCTGGAAGTAAAATTGACCTGCCCATCTTCTGGCTGGCAGATTGCAGGAGCAACTTGGCTCTATCAAACCAGCCCAACTCGGCACTGGTGCCACCTTGGGTCTGGGAACCATCATGCGCGGCGTGGATTTTAAGGAGCCAGCCGGCCACTCCCAGCCACAGGCCCCGAAAACAAACCACGGCCCTTTTCCCTGGCAAACAAAACTCAACGACCCCGCTTCTGGCTGGCAGATTGCAGGAGCCACTTGGCTCTATCAAACCAGCCCAACTCGGCACTGGTGCCACCTTGGGTCTGGGAAGAATAATGTGCGGCATGGATTTTAAGGAGCCAGCCGGCCATTCCCCACCACACGCCCCCATACACAACTACGGCCCTTTTCCCTGGAAGTAAAACAGACCTGCCCATCGTCTGGCTGTCAGATTGCAGGAGCCACTTGCCTCTATCAAACCAGCCCGACTTGGCACTGGTGCCCCTTTGGGTCTGGGAACCATCCTACGTATCGTGGATTTTCAGGAGCCAGCCGGCCATTCCCAGCCACAGGGCCCCAACAGAAATCACATCCCTTTTCCCTGGCAAACAAAACTGACCTGCCCATCTTCTGACTGGCAGATTGCAGGAGACACTTGGCTCTATCAAACCAGCCCGACTCGGCACTGGTGCCACCTTTCATCTGGGAACCATCCTGCGTATCCTGGATTTTCAGGAGCCAGCCGGCCATTCCAGGCCACAGACCCCAAAAAAAAGCTATGGTCCTTTTCCCTGGAAGTAAAACTGACCTGTCCATCTTCTGGCTGGCAGAATGCAGGAGCCACTTGGCTCTATCACACCAGCCCGATTTGGCACTGGTGCCCCCTTGGGTCTGGGAACCATCCTGCGTATCGTAGATTTTCAGGAGCCAGCCGGCCACTCCCAGCCACAGGCCCCCAAACACAAACTACGGCCCTTTTCCCTGGAAGTAAAACTGACCTGCCCATCTTCTGGCTGGCAGATTGCAGGAGCCACTTGGCTCTATCAAACCAGCCCGACTCGGCACTGGTGCCACCTTTCATCTGGGAACCATCCTGAGTATCGTGCATTTTCAGGAGCCAGCCGGCCACAGCCAGCCAGAGGTCCCCAAAAACAAACTACGGCCCTTTTCCCTGGAAGTAAAACAGACCTGCCCATCATCTGGCTGGCAGATTGCAGGAGCCACTTGGCTCTATCAAAACAGCCCGACTCGGCACTGGTGCCACCTTTCATCTGGGAACCATCCTGCGCTGCGTGGATTTTAAGGAACCAGACGGCCATTCAAGGCCACAGGCCCCGGATAAAAAACCACGGCCTTTTTCCCTGGCAAACAAAATTCAGCGACCCCGCTTCTGGCTGAGAGATTGCAGGAACCACATGGCTCTATCACACCAGCCCAACTCGGTACTGGAGCCACCTTTCATCTGGGAACCATCCTGCGTATCGTGGATTTTAAGGAGCCAGCCGGCCATTCCCAGCCACAGGGCCCCAAACACAAACTACGGCCCTTTTCCCTGGAAGTAAAACAGACATGCCCATCTTCTGGCTGTCAGATTGCAGGAGCCACGCGGTACTATCAAACCAGCCCGACTTGGCACTAGTGCCATTTTTTTCATTTGGGAACCATCCAGCGCGGCATGGGTTTTCAGGAGCCAGCCGGCCACTCCCAGCCACAGGCCCCCAAACACAAACTACGGTCCTTTTCCCTGGAAGTAAAACTGACCTGCCCATCTTCTGGCTGGCAGATTGCAGGAGCCACTTGGCTCTATCAAACCAGCCCGATTTGGCACTGGGGCGCCTTGGGTCTGGAAACCATCCTGCGTATCGTGGATTTTCAGGAGCCAGCCGGCCACTCCCAGCCACAGGCCCCCAAACACAAACTACGGCCCTTTTCCCTGGAAGTAAAACTGACCTGCCCATCTTCTGGCTGGCAGATTGCAGGAGCCACATGGCTCTATCAAACCAACCCAACTCGGACCTGGTGCCACCTTGGGTCTCGGAACCATCATGAGCGGCGTGGATTTTAAGGAGCCAGCCAGCGATTCCCAGCCTCAGGCCCCCAACAAAAACTACGGCCCTTTTCCCTGGAAGTAAAACAGACCTGCCCATCTTCTGGCTGTCAGATTGCAGGAGCTACTTGGTACTATCAAACCAGTCCGACTTGGCACTGGTGCCATTTTTCATTTGGGAACCATCCTGCGTATCGTGGATTTTCAGGAGCCAGACGGCCACTCCCAGCCACAGGCCCCCAAACACAAACTACGGCCCTTTTCCCTGGAAGTAAAACTGACCTGCCCATCTTCTGGCTGGCAGACTGCAGGAGCCACATGGCTCTATCAAACCAGCCCGACTCGGCACTGGTGCCCCCTTGGGTCTGGGAACCATTCTGCGCGGCATGGATTTTCAGGAGCCACCTGGCCACTCCCAGCCACAGGGCCCGAAAACAAACCACGGCCCTTTTCCCAGGCAAACAAAACTCAGCGACCCCGCTTCTGGCTGGCAGATTGCAGGAGCCACTTGGCTCTATCAAACCAGCCCGACTCGGCACTGGTGCCACCTTTCATCTGGGAACTATCCTGCGTATCGTGGATTTTCAGGAGCCAGCCGGCCATTCCCAGCCACAGGGCCCCAACAGAAATCACATCCCTTTTCCCTGGCAAACAAAACTGACCTGCCCATCTTCTGGCTGGCAGATTGCAGGAGCCACTTGCCTCTATCAAACCAGCCCGACTTGGCACTGGTGCCCCTTTGGGTCTGGGAACCATCCTACGTATCGTGGATTTTCAGGAGCCAGCCGGCCACTCCCAGCCACAGGCCCCCAACAGAAACCACATCCCTTCTCCCTGGCAAACAAAACTGACCCGCCCCGCTCCTGGTTGGCAGATTGCAGGAGACACTTGGCTCTATCAAACCATCCCGACTCGGCACTGGTGCCCCTTTGGTCTGGGAATCATCCTGCGTATCGTGGATTTTCAGGAGCCAGCCGGCCACTCCCAGCCACAGGCCCCGAAAATTAAACCACGGCCCTTTTCCCTGGCAAACAAAACTCACCCACCCCGCTTCTGGCTGGCAGATTGCAGGAGACACTTGGCTCTATCAAACCAGCCCGGCTCGGCACTGGTGCCACCTTTCATCTGGGAACAATAATGTGGGGCGTGGATTTTAACGAGCCAGCCGGCCATTCCCCACCACAGGCCCCCAAACACAAACTACGGCCCTTTTCCCTGGAAGTAAAACAGACCTGCCCATCTTCTGGCTGGCAGATTGCAGGAGCCACTTGGCTCTATCAAACCAGCCCGACTCTGCACTGGTGCCACCTTTCATCTGGGAACCATCCTGCGTATCGTGGATTTTCAGGAGCCAGCCGGCCACTCTCAGCCACAGGGCCCCAAACACATACCACGGCCATTTTCCCGGGAAGAAAATCTCAGCGGCCCGCCTTCTGGCTGACAAATTGCAGGAGCCACATGGCTCTATCACACCAGCCCTACTAGGCAGTGGTGCCACCTTTCATCTGGGAACCATCCTGCGTATCGTGGATTTTCAGGAGCCAGCCGGCCACTCCCAGCCACAGGCCCCCGAAAAAAACCCACGGCCCTTTTCCCTGGCAAACAAAACTCACCCACCCCGCTTCTGGCTGGCAGATTGCACGAGCCACTTGGCTCTAACAAACCAGCCCGACTCAGCACTGGTGCCACCTTTCATCTGGGAACCATCCTGTGTATTGGGGATTTTCAGAGCCAGCCGGCCACTCCCAGCCACAGGCCCCCAAACACAAACTACGGCCCTTTTCCCTGGAAGTAAAATTGACCTGCCCATCTTCTGGCTGGCAGATTGCAGGAGCAACTTGGCTCTATCAAACCAGCCCGATTTGGCACTGGTGCCACCTTGGGTCTGGGAACCATCATGCGCGGCGTGGATTTTAAGGAGCCAGCCGGCCATTCCCAGCCACAGGCCCCCAAACACAAACTACGGCCCTTTTCCCTGGAAGTAAAACTGACCTGCCCATCTTCTGGCTGGCAGATTGCAGGAGCTACTTGGTACTATCAAACCAGCCCGACTTGGCACTGGTGCCATTTTTCATTTGGGAACCATCCTGCGTATCGTGGATTTTCAGGAGCCAGCCGGCCACTCCCAGCCACAGGTCCCCAAACACAAACTACGGCCCTTTTCCCTGGAAGTAAAACTGACCTGCCCATCTTCTGGCTGGCAGACTGCAGGAGCCACATGGCTCTATCAAACCAGCCCGACTCGGCACTGGTGCCCCCTTGGGTCTGGGAACCATCCTGCGCGGCATGGATTTTCAGTATCCAGCCGGCCACTCCCAGCCACAGGCCCCGAAAACAAACCACGGCCCTTTTCCCTGGCAAACAAAACTCAACGACCCCGCTTCTGGCTGGCAGATTGCAGGAGCCACTTGGCTCTATCAAACCAGCCCAACTCGGCACTGGTGCCACCTTGGGTCTGGGAAGAATAATGTGCGGCGTGGATTTTAAGGAGCCAGCCGGCCATTCCCCACCACACGCCCCCATACACAACTACGGCCCTTTTCCCTGGAAGTAAAACAGACCTGCCCATCGTCTGGCTGTCAGATTGCAGGAGCCACTTGCCTCTATCAAACCAGCCCGACTTGGCACTGGTGCCACCTTTCATCTGGGAACCATGTTGAGTATCGTGCATTTTCAGGAGCCAGCCGGCCACAGCCAGCCAAAGGTCCCCAAAAATAAACTACGGCCCTTTTCCCTGGAAGTAAAACTGACCTGCACATCATCTGGCTGGCAGATTGCAGGAGCCACGTGGCTCTATCAAAACAGCCCGACTCGGCACTGGTGCCACCTTTCATCTGGGAACCATACTACGCGGCGTGGATTTTAAGGAACCAGCCGGCCATTCAAGGCCACAGGCCCCGGATAAAAAACCACGGCCTTTTTCCCTGGCAAACAAAAGTCAGCGACCCCGCTTCTGGCTGACAGATTGCAGGAACCACATGGCTCTATCACACCAGCCCAACTCGGCACTGGTGCCACCTTGGATCTGGGAACCATCATGCGCGGCGTGGATTTTAAAGAGCCAGCCGGCCATTCCCGCCACAGGCCCCCAAACACAAACTACGGCCCTTTTCCCTGGAAGGAAAACAGACCTGCCCATCTTCTGGCTGTCAGATTCCAGGAGTCACTTGGCTCTATCAAACCAGCCCGACTTGGCAGTGGTGCCACCTTTCATCTGGGAACCATCCTGCGTATCGTGGATTTTCAGGAGCCAGCCGGCCACTCCCAGCCACAGGCCCCCAAACACAAACTACGGCCCTTTTCCCTGGAAGTAAAACTGACCTGCCCATCTTCTGGCTGGCAGATTGCAGGAGCCACTTAGCTCTATCAAACCAGCCCGACTCGGCACTGGTGCCACCTTTCATCTGGGAACCATCCTGAGTGTCGTGGATTTTAAGGAACCAGCCAGCCACTCTCAGCCACAGGCCCCCAAACACATACCACGGCCATTTTCCCTGGAAGAAAATCTCAGCAGCCCGCCTTCTGGCTGGCAGATTGCAGGAGCCACTCGGTACTATCAAACCAGCCCGACTTGGCACTGGTGCCATTTTTGTCATTTGGGAACCATCCAGCGTGGCATGGGTTTTCAGGAGCCAGCCGGCCACTCCCAGCCACAGGCCCCCGAACAAAAACTACGACGCATTTCCCTGGAAGTAAAACTGACCTGCCCATCTTCTGGCTGGCAGATTGCAGGAGCCACTTCCCTCTATCAAACCAGCCCGACTCGGCACTGGTGCCACCTTTCATCTGGGAACCATCCTGCGTATCGTGGATTTTCAGTATCCAGCCGGCCATTCCAGGCCACAGACCCCAAAAAAAATCTATGGTCCTTTTCCCTGGAAGTAAAACTGACCTGTCCATCTTCTGGCTGGCAGAATGCAGGAGCCACTTGGCTCTATCAAACCAGCCCGATTTGGCACTGGTGCCCCCTTGGGTCTGGGAACCATCCTGCGTATCGTGGATTTTCAGGAGCGAGCCAGCCACTCCCAGCCACAGGCCCCCAAGCACAAACTACGGCCCTTTTCCCTGGAAGTAAAACTGACCTGCCCATCTTCTGGCTGGCAGATTGCAGGAGCCACATGGCTCTATCAAAACAGCCCGACTTGGCACTGGTGCCACCTTTCATCTGGGAACCATCCTGCGTGTCGTGGATTTTCAGGAGCCAGCCAGCCACTCTCAGCCACAGGCCCCCAAACAAAAACTACGGCACTTTTCCCTGGAAGTAAAACTGACCTGCTCATCTTCTGGCTGGCAGATTGCAGGAGCCACATGGCTCTATCAAACCAGCCCGACTTGGCAGTGGTGCCAACTTGGGTCTGGCAATCATCCTGAGTATCGTGGATTTTCAGGAGCCACCCGGCCACTCCCAGCGAGAGGCCCCCAAACACAAACTGTGGGCCTTTTCCCTGCCAAACAAAACTCACCCACCCTGCTTCTGGCTGGCAGATTGCAGGAGCCACATGGCTCTATCAAACCAGCCCGACTCGGCACTGGTGCCCCCTTGGGTCTGGGAACCATCCTGCGTATCGTAGATTTTCAGGAGCCAGCCGGCCACTCCCAGCCACAGGCCCCCAAACACAAACTACGGCCCTTTTCCCTGGAAGTAAAACTGACCTGCCCATCTTCTGGCTGGCAGATTGCAGGAGCCACTTGGCTCTATCAAACCAGCCCGACTCGGCACTGGTGCCACCTTTCATCTGGGAACCATCCTGAGTATCGTGCATTTTCAGGAGCCAGCCGGCCACAGCCAGCCAGAGGTCCCCAAAAACAAACTACGGCCCTTTTCCCTGGAAGTAAAACAGACCTGCCCATCATCTGGCTGGCAGATTGCAGGAGCCACTTGGCTCTATCAAAACAGCCCGACTCGGCACTGGTGCCACCTTTCATCTGGGAACCATCCTGCGCTGCGTGGATTTTAAGGAACCAGCCGGCCATTCAAGGCCACAGGCCCCGGATAAAAAACCACGGCCTTTTTCCCTGGCAAACAAAATTCAGCGACCCCGCTTCTGGCTGAGAGATTGCAGGAACCACATGGCTCTATCACACCAGCCCAACTCGGTACTGGAGCCACCTTTCATCTGGGAACCATCCTGCGTATCGTGGATTTTAAGGAGCCAGCCGGCCATTCCCAGCCACAGGGCCCCAAACACAAACTACGGCCCTTTTCCCTGGAAGTAAAACAGACATGCCCATCTTCTGGCTGTCAGATTGCAGGAGCCACGCGGTACTATCAAACCAGCCCGACTTGGCACTGGTGCCATTTTTTTCATTTGGGAACCATCCAGCGCGGCATGGGTTTTCAGGAGCCAGCCGGCCACTCCCAGCCACAGGCCCCCAAACACAAACTACGGCCCTTTTCCCTGGAAGTAAAACTGACCTGCCCATCTTCTGGCTGGCAGATTGCAGGAGCCACTTGGCTCTATCAAACCAGCCCGATTTGGCACTGGGGCGCCTTGGGTCTGGAAACCATCCTGCGTATCGTGGATTTTCAGGAGCCAGCCGGCCACTCCCAGCCACAGGCCCCCAAACACAAACTACGGCCCTTTTCCCTGGAAGTAAAACTGACCTGCCCATCTTCTGGCTGGCAGATTGCAGGAGCCACATGGCTCTATCAAACCAACCCAACTCGGACCTGGTGCCACCTTGGGTCTCGGAACCATCATGAGCGGCGTGGATTTTAAGGAGCCAGCCAGCGATTCCCAGCCTCAGGCCCCCAACAAAAACTACGGCCCTTTTCCCTGGAAGTAAAACAGACCTGCCCATCTTCTGGCTGTCAGATTGCAGGAGCTACTTGGTACTATCAAACCAGTCCGACTTGGCACTGGTGCCATTTTTCATTTGGGAACCATCCTGCGTATCGTGGATTTTCAGGAGCCAGACGGCCACTCCCAGCCACAGGCCCCCAAACACAAACTACGGCCCTTTTCCCTGGAAGTAAAACTGACCTGCCCATCTTCTGGCTGGCAGACTGCAGGAGCCACATGGCTCTATCAAACCAGCCCGACTCGGCACTGGTGCCCCCTTGGGTCTGGGAACCATTCTGCGCGGCATGGATTTTCAGGAGCCACCTGGCCACTCCCAGCCACAGGGCCCGAAAACAAACCACGGCCCTTTTCCCAGGCAAACAAAACTCAGCTACCCCGCTTCTGGCTGGCAGATTGCAGGAGCCACTTGGCTCTATCAAACCAGCCCAACTCGGCATTGGTGCCACCTTGGGTCCTGGAACCATCATGCGCGGCGTGGATTTTAAGGAGCCAGCCGGCCATTCAAGGCCACAGGCCCCCAAACAAAAACTACGGACCTTTTCCCTGGAAGTAAAACAGACCTGCCCATCTTCTGGCTGTCACATTGCAGGGGCCACTTGGCTCTATCAAACCAGCCCGACTCGGCAGTGGTGCCACCTTTCATTTGGGAACCATCCTGCGTATCGTGGATTTTCAGGAGCCAGCCGGCCACTCCCAGCCTCAGGCCCCCAAACACAAACTACGGCCTTTTACCCTGGCAAACAAAACTCACACACCCCGCTTCTGGCTGGCAGATTGCAGGAGACACTTGGCTCTATCAAACCAGCCCAACTCGGCACTGGTGCCACCTTGGGTCTGGAAACAATAATGTGGGGCATGGATTTTAAGGAGCCAGCCGGCCATTCCCCGCCACAGGCCCCCAAACACAAACTATGGCCCTTTTCCCTGGAAGTAAAACAGACCTGCCCATCTTCTGGCTGGCAGATTGCAGGAGCCACTTGGCTCTATCAAAACAGCCCGATTTGGCACTGGGGCCCCCTGGGTCTGGAAACCATCCTGCGTATCATGGATTTTCAGGAGCCAGCCGGCCACTCCCAGCCACAGGCCCCCAAACAAAATCTACGGCCCTTTTCCCAGGAATGAAAACTGACCTGCCCATCTTCTGGCTGGCAGATTGCAGGAGCCACTTGGCTCTATCAAAACAGCCCGACTCGGCACTGGTGCCCCCTTGGGTATGGGAACCATCCTGCGCGGCGCGGATTTTCAGGAGCCAGCCGTCCACTCCCAGCCACAGGCCCCGAAAACAAACCACGGCCCTTTTCCCTGGAAAACAAAACTCAACCACCCGGTTCTGGCTGGCAGATTGCAGGAGCCACTTGGCTCTATCAAACCAGCCCAACTCGGCACTGGTGCCACCTTGGGTCTGGGAACAATAATGTGGGGCGTGGATTTTAAGGAGCCAGCCGGCCATTCTCAGCCACAGGCCCCCAGACACAAACTACGGCCCTTTTTCCTGGAAGTAAAACAGACCTGCCCATCTTCTGGCTGTCAGATTGCAGGAGCCACTTGGCTCTATCAAACCAGCCCGACTCGGCACTGGTGCCACCTTTCATCTGGGAACCATCCTGCGTATCGTGGATTTTCAGGAGCCAGCCGGCCACTCCCAGCCACAGGCCCCCAAACACAAACTACGGCCCTTTTCCCTCGAAGTAAAACTGACCTGCCCATCTTCTGGCTGGCAGATTGCACGAGCCACTTGGCTCTATCAAACCAGCCCGACTCGGCACTGGTGCCACCTTTCATCTGGGAACCATGTTGAGTATCGTGCATTTTCAGGAGCCAGCCGGCCACAGCCAGCCAAAGGTCCCCAAAAATAAACTACGGCCCTTTTCCCTGGAAGTAAAACTGACCTGCACATCATCTGGCTGGCAGATTGCAGGAGCCACGTGGCTCTATCAAAACAGCCCGACTCGGCACTGGTGCCACCTTTCATCTGGGAACCATACTACGCGGCGTGGATTTTAAGGAACCAGCCGGCCATTCAAGGCCACAGGCCCCGGATAAAAAACCACGGCCTTTTTCCCTGGCAAACAAAAGTCAGCGACCCCGCTTCTGGCTGACAGATTGCAGGAACCACATGGCTCTATCACACCAGCCCAACTCGGCACTGGTGCCACCTTGGATCTGGGAACCATCATGCGCGGCGTGGATTTTAAAGAGCCAGCCGGCCATTCCCGCCACAGGCCCCCAAACACAAACTACGGCCCTTTTCCCTGGAAGGAAAACAGACCTGCCCATCTTCTGGCTGTCAGATTCCAGGAGTCACTTGGCTCTATCAAACCAGCCCGACTTGGCAGTGGTGCCACCTTTCATCTGGGAACCATCCTGCGTATCGTGGATTTTCAGGAGCCAGCCGGCCACTCCCAGCCACAGGCCCCCAAACACAAACTACGGCCCTTTTCCCTGGAAGTAAAACTGACCTGCCCATCTTCTGGCTGGCAGATTGCAGGAGCCACTTAGCTCTATCAAACCAGCCCGACTCGGCACTGGTGCCACCTTTCATCTGGGAACCATCCTGAGTGTCGTGGATTTTAAGGAACCAGCCAGCCACTCTCAGCCACAGGCCCCCAAACACATACCACGGCCATTTTCCCTGGAAGAAAATCTCAGCAGCCCGCCTTCTGGCTGGCAGATTGCAGGAGCCACTCGGTACTATCAAACCAGCCCGACTTGGCACTGGTGCCATTTTTGTCATTTGGGAACCATCCAGCGTGGCATGGGTTTTCAGGAGCCAGCCGGCCACTCCCAGCCACAGGCCCCCGAACAAAAACTACGACGCATTTCCCTGGAAGTAAAACTGACCTGCCCATCTTCTGGCTGGCAGATTGCAGGAGCCACTTCCCTCTATCAAACCAGCCCGACTCGGCACTGGTGCCACCTTTCATCTGGGAACCATCCTGCGTATCGTGGATTTTCAGTATCCAGCCGGCCATTCCAGGCCACAGACCCCAAAAAAAATCTATGGTCCTTTTCCCTGGAAGTAAAACTGACCTGTCCATCTTCTGGCTGGCAGAATGCAGGAGCCACTTGGCTCTATCAAACCAGCCCGATTTGGCACTGGTGCCCCCTTGGGTCTGGGAACCATCCTGCGTATCGTGGATTTTCAGGAGCGAGCCAGCCACTCCCAGCCACAGGCCCCCAAGCACAAACTACGGCCCTTTTCCCTGGAAGTAAAACTGACCTGCCCATCTTCTGGCTGGCAGATTGCAGGAGCCACATGGCTCTATCAAAACAGCCCGACTTGGCACTGGTGCCACCTTTCATCTGGGAACCATCCTGCGTGTCGTGGATTTTCAGGAGCCAGCCAGCCACTCTCAGCCACAGGCCCCCAAACAAAAACTACGGCACTTTTCCCTGGAAGTAAAACTGACCTGCTCATCTTCTGGCTGGCAGATTGCAGGAGCCACATGGCTCTATCAAACCAGCCCGACTTGGCAGTGGTGCCAACTTGGGTCTGGCAATCATCCTGAGTATCGTGGATTTTCAGGAGCCACCCGGCCACTCCCAGCGAGAGGCCCCCAAACACAAACTGTGGGCCTTTTCCCTGCCAAACAAAACTCACCCACCCTGCTTCTGGCTGGCAGATTGCAGGAGCCACATGGCTCTATCAAACCAGCCCGACTCGGCACTGGTGCCACCTTGGGTCTGGGAACCATCCTGTGTATTGTGGATTTTCAGGAGCGAGCCAGCCATTCCCCGCCACAGGCCCCCAACACAAACCACGGCCCTTTTCCCTGGCAAACAACACTGACCGGCCCCGCTTCTGGCTGGCAGATTGCAGGAGCCACTTAGCTCTATCAAAACAGCCCGACTCGGCACTGGTGCCACCTTTCATCTGGGAACCATCCCGCTTATCATGGATTTTCAGGAGCCAGCCGGCCACTCCCAGCCACAGGCCCCCAAACACATACCACGGCCCTTTTCCCTGGAAGTAAAACTGACCTGCCCATCGTCTGGCTGGCAGATTGCGGGAGACACTTGGTACTATCAAACCAGCCCGACTCAGCACTGGTGCCACCTTTCATCTGGGAACCATGCTGCGTATCGTGGATTTTCAGGAGCCAGCGGCCACTCCCAGCCACAGGCCCCCAAACACAAACTACGGCCCTTTTCCCTGGAAGTAAAACTGACCTGCCCATCTTCTGCCTGGTAGATTGCAGGAGCCACTTGCCTCTACCAAACCAGACCGACTTGGCACTGGTGCCCCTTTGGGTCTGGGAACCATCCTACGTATCGTGGATTTTCAGGAGCCAGCCGGCCACTCCCAGCCACAGGCCCCCAACAGAAACCACAACCCTTTTCCCTGGCAAACAAAACTGACCTGCCCGTCGTCTGGCTGGCAGATTGCAGGAGCCACTTGGCTCTATCAAACCAGCCCGACTCGGCAGTGGTGCCCCTTTGGTCTGGGAATCATCCTGCGTATCGTGGATTTTCAGGCGCCAGCTGGCCACTCCCAGCCACAGGCCCCCATACAAAAACTACGGCCCTTTTCCCTGGCAAACAAAACTCACATACCCCGCTTCTGGCTGGCAGATAGCAGGAGCCACATGGCTCTATCAAACCAGCCCAACTCGGCACTGGTGCCACCTTGGGTCTGGGAACCATCATGCGCGGCGTGGATTTTAAGGAGCCAGCCGGCCATTCTCAGCCACAGGCCCCCAAACAGAAACTACGGCCCTTTTCCTTGGAAGTAAAACAGACCTGCCCATCTTCTGGCTGTCAGATTGCAGGAGCCACTTGGCTCTATCAAACCAGCCCAACTCGGCACTGGTGCCACCTTGGGTCTGGCAACCATCCTGCGTATCGTGTATTTTCAGGAGCCAGCCGGCCACTAGAAGCCACAGGCCCCCAAACACAAACTACGGCCCTTTTTCCTGGTAGTAAAACTGACCTGCCCATCTTCTGGCTGGCAGATTGCAGGAGCCACTCCGTACTATCAAACCAGCCCGGCTCGGCACTGGTGCCACCTTTCATCTGGGAACCATCCTGCGTATCGTGGATTTTCAGGAGCCAGCAGGCCACTCCCAGCCACAGGCCCCCAAACACATACCACGGGCCTTTTCCCTGGAAGGAAAACTGACCTGCCCATCTTCTGGCTGGCAGATTGCAGGAGCCACTTGGCTCTATCAAACCAACCCGACTTGGCACTTGGGCCCCTTTGGGTCTGGGAACCATCCTACGTATCGTGGATTTTCAGGAGCCAGACGGCCACTCCCAGCCACAGGCCCCCAACACAAACCACGGCCCTTTTCCCTGGCAAACAAAACTGACCCGCCCCGTTCCTGGCTGGCAGATGGCAGGAGACACTTGGTACTATCAAACCAGCCCGACTCAGCACTGGTTCCGCCTTTCATTTGGGAACCATCCTGCGTATCGTGGATTTTCAGGAGCCAGCCGGCCACTCCCAGCCTCAGGCCCCCAAACACAAACTACAGCCTTTTACCCTGGCAAACAAAACTCACACACCCCGCTTCTGGCTGGCAGATTGCAGGAGACACTTGCCTCTATCAAACCAGCCCGACTCGGCACTGGTGCCCCTTTGGTCTGGGAATCATCCTGCGTATCGTAGATTTTTAGGAGCCACCCAGCCACTCCAAGCCACAGGCCACCAAACACAAACTACGGCCCTTTTCCCTGCAAACCAAACTCACACACCCCGCTTCTGGCTGGCAGATTGCAGAAGCCACATGGCTCTATCAAACCAGCCCAACTCGGCACTGGTGCCGCCTTGGGTCTGGGAACCATCATGCGCGGCGTGGATTTTAAGGAGCCAGCCGGCCATTCTCAGCCACAGGCCACCAAAAAAAAGCTATGGTCCTTTTCCCTGGAAGTAAAACTGACCTGTCCATCTTCTGGCTGGCAGAATGCAGGAGCCACTTGGCTCTATCAAACCAGCCCGATTTGGCACTAGTGCCCCTTTGGGTCTGGGAACCACCCTGCGTATCGTGTATTTTCAGGAGCCAGCAGGCCACTCCCAGCCACAGGACCCCAAACAAAAACTACGGCCCTTTTCCCTGGAAGTAAAACTGACCTGCCCATCTTCTGGCTGGCAGATTGCAGGAGCCACTTGGCTCTATCAAACCAGCCCGACTCGGCACTGGTGCCCCTTTTGTCTGGGAATCATCCTGCGTATCGTGGATTTTCAGGAGCCAGTAGGCCACTCCCAGCCAGAGGCCCACAAACACAAACTGTGGGCCTTTTCCCTGCCAAACAAAACTCACCCACCCCGCTTCTGGCTGGCAGATTGCAGGAGCCACATGGCTCTATCAAACCAGCCCGACTCGGCACTGGTGCCACCTTTCATCTGGGAACCATCCTGCGTATCGTGGATTTTCAGGAGCCAGCAGGCCATTCCGAGCCACAGGCTCCCGAAAACAAACCACGGCCCTTTTCCCTGGCAAACAAAACTCACGCACCCCGCTCCTGGCTTGCAGATTGCAGGAGACACTTGGCCCTATCAAACCAGCCGGCTTGGCACTGGTGCCACCATTTATCTGCGAACCATCCTGCGTATCGTGGATTTTCAGGAGCCAGCCGGCCACTCCCAGCCACAGGCGCCCAAACAAACACTACAGCCCTTTTCCCTGGAAGTAAAAGTGACCTGTCCATCTTCTGGCTGGCAGATTGCAGGAGCCACTTGGCTTTATCAAACCAGCCCGATTTGGCACTGGGGCCCCTTGGGTCTGGAAACCATCCTACGTATCGTGGATTTTCAGGAGCCAGCTGGCCACTCCCAGCCACAGGCCCCCAACACAAACAACGGCCCTTTTCCCTGGCAAACAAAACTGACCCGCCCCGCTTCTGGCTGGCAGATTGCAGGAGCCACTTGGCTCTATCAAACCAGCCCGACTCAGCACTGGTGCCACCTTTCATTTGGGAACCATCCTGCGTATCGTGGATTTTCAGGAGCCAGCTGTTCATTCCAGCCACAGGCCCCCAAACACAATGTATGGCCCTTTTCCCTGGAAGTAAAACTGACCTGCCAGTCTTCTGGCTGGCAGATTGCAGGAGCCACATGGCTCTATCACACCAGCCCGACTTGGCAGTGGTGCCAACTTGGGTCTGGCAATCATCCTGAGTATCGTGCATTTTCAGGAGCCAGCCGGCCACTCCCAGCCTCAGGCCCCCAAACACAAACTACAGCCCTCTTCCCCGGAAGTAAAACTGACCTGTCCATCTTCTGGCTGGCAGATTGCAGGAGCCACTTGGCTCTATCAAAACAGCCCGACTCGGCACTGGTGCCACCTTTCATCTGGGAACCATCCTGCCTATCGTGGATTTTCTGGAGCCAGCCGGCCATTCCAGGCCACAGACCCCAAAAAAAATCTATGGTCCTTTTCCCTGGAAGTAAAACTGACCTGTCCATCTTCTGGCTGGCAGAATGCAGGAGCCACTTGGCTCTATCAAACCAGCCCGATTTGGCACTGGTGCCCCCTTGGGTCTGGGAACCATCCTGCGTATCGTGGATTTTCAGGAGCGAGCCAGCCACTCCCAGCCACAGGCCCCCAAGCACAAACTACGGCCGTTTTCCCTGGAAGTAAAACTGACCTGCCCATCTTCTGGCTGGCAGATTGCAGGAGCCACATGGCTCTATCAAACCAGCCCGACTTGGCAGTGGTGCCAACTTTGGTCTGGCAATCATCCTGAGTATCGTGCATTTTCAGGAGCCAGCCGGCCACTCCCAGCCTCAGGCCCCCAAACACAAACTACCGGCCCTCTTCCCCGGAAGTAAAACTCACCTGTCCATCTTCTGGCTGGCAGATTGCAGGAGCCACTTAGCTCTATCAAACCAGCCCGACTTGGCACTGGTGCCACCTTTCATCTGGGAACCATCCTGCGTGTCGTGGATTTTCAGGAGCCAGCCAGCCACTCTCAGCCACAGGCCCCCAAACAAAAACTACGGCACTTTTCCCTGGAAGTAAAACTGACCTGCTCATCTTCTGGCTGGCAGATTGCAGGAGCCACATGGCTCTATCAAACCAGCCCGACTTGGCCGTGGTGCCAACTTGGGTCTGGCAATCATCCTGAGTATCGTGGATTTTCAGGAGCCACCCGGCCACTCCCAGCGAGAGGCCCCCAAACACAAACTGTGGGCCTTTTCCCTGCCAAACAAAACTCACCCACCCTGCTTCTGGCTGGCAGATTGCAGGAGCCACATGGCTCTATCAAACCAGCCCGACTCGGCACTGGTGCCACCTTGGGTCTGGGAACCATCCTGTGTATTGTGGATTTTCAGGAGCGAGCCAGCCATTCCCCGCCACAGGCCCCCAACACAAACCACGGCCCTTTTCCCTGGCAAACAACACTGACCGGCCCCGCTTCTGGCTGGCAGATTGCAGGAGCCACTTAGCTCTATCAAAACAGCCCGACTCGGCACTGGTGCCACCTTTCATCTGGGAACCATCCCGCTTATCGTGGATTTTCAGGAGCCAGCCGGCCACTCCCAGCCACAGGCCCCCAAACACATACCACGGCCCTTTTCCCTGGAAGTAAAACTGACCTGCCCATCGTCTGGCTGGCAGATTGCGGGAGACACTTGGTACTATCAAACCAGCCCGACTCAGCACTGGTGCCACCTTTCATCTGGGAACCATGCTGCGTATCGTGGATTTTCAGGAGCCAGCGGCCACTCCCAGCCACAGGCACCCAAACACAAACTACGGCCCTTTTCCCTGGAAGTAAAACTGACCTGCCCATCTTCTGCCTGGTAGATTGCAGGAGCCACTTGCCTCTACCAAACCAGACCGACTTGGCACTGGTGCCCCTTTGGGTCTGGGAACCATCCTACGTATCGTGGATTTTCAGGAGCCAGCCGGCCACTCCCAGCCACAGGCCCCCAACAGAAACCACAACCCTTTTCCCTGGCAAACAAAACTGACCTGCCCGTCGTCTGGCTGGCAGATTGCAGGAGCCACTTGGCTCTATCAAACCAGCCCGACTCGGCACTGGTGCCCCTTTGGTCTGGGAATCATCCTGCGTATCGTGGATTTTCAGGCGCCAGCTGGCCACTCCCAGCCATAGGCCCCCATACAAAAACTACGGCCCTTTTCCCTGGCAAACAAAACTCACATACCCCGCTTCTGGCTGGCAGATTGCAGGAGCCACATGGCTCTATCAAACCAGCCCAACTCGGCACTGGTGCCACCTTGGGTCTGGGAACCATCATGCGCGGCGTGGATTTTAAGGAGCCAGCCGGCCATTCTCAGCCACAGGCCCCCAAACAGAAACTACGGCCCTTTTCCTTGGAAGTAAAACAGACCTGCCCATCTTCTGGCTGTCAGATTGCAGGAGCCACTTGGCTCTATCAAACCAGCCCGACTCGGCAGTGGTGCCACCTTGGGTCTGGCAACCATCCTGCGTATCGTGGATTTTCAGGAGCCAGCCGGCCACTAGAAGCCACAGGCCCCCAAACACAAACTACGGCCCTTTTTCCTGGTAGTAAAACTGACCTGCCCATCTTCTGGCTGGCAGATTGCAGGAGCCACTCCGTACTATCAAACCAGCCCGGCTCGGCACTGGTGCCACCTTTCATCTGGGAACCATCCTGCGTATCGTGGATTTTCAGGAGCCAGTAGGCCACTCCCAGCCACAGGCCCCCAAACACATACCACGGGCCTTTTCCCTGGAAGGAAAACTGACCTGCCCATCTTCTGGCTGGCAGATTGCAGGAGCCACTTGGCTCTATCAAACCAACCCGACTTGGCACTTGGGCCCCTTTGGGTCTGGGAACCATCCTACGTATCGTGGATTTTCAGGAGCCAGACGGCCACTCCCAGCCACAGGCCCCCAACACAAACCACGGCCCTTTTCCCTGGCAAACAAAACTGACCCGCCCCGTTCCTGGCTGGCAGATGGCAGGAGACACTTGGCTCTATCAAACCATCCCGACTCGGCACTGGTGCCCTTTTGGTCTGGGAATCATCCTGCGTATCGTGGATTTTCAGGAGCCAGCCGGCCATTCCCAGCCACAGGCCCCCAAACACAAACTACGGCCCTTTTCCCTGGCAAACAAAACTCACACACCCCGCTTCTGGCTGGCAGATTGCAGGAGCCACATGGCTCTATCAAACCAGCCCAACTCGGCACTGGTGCCACCTTGGGTCTGGGAAACATCATGCGCGGCGTGGATTTTAAGGAGCCAGCCGGCCATTCCCCACCACAGGCCCCCAAACACAAACTACGGCCCTTTTCCCTGGAAGTAAAACAGACCTGCCCATCTTCTGGCTGTCAGATTCCAGGAGTCACTCGGCTCTATCAAACCAGCCCGACTTGGCAGTGGTGCCACCTTTCATCTGGGAACCATCCTGCGTATCGTGGATTTTCAGGAGCCAGCCGGCCACTCCCAGCCACAGGCCCCCAAACATAAACTACGGCCCTTTTCCCTAGAAGTAAAACTGACCTGGCCATCTTCTGGCTGGCGGTTTGCAGGAGCCACTTAGCTCTATCAAACCAGCCCGACTCGGCACTGGTGCCACCTTTCATCTGGGAACCATCCTGCGTGTCGTGGATTTTAAGGAGCCAGCCAGCCACTCTCAGCCACAGGGCCCCAAACACATACCACGGCCCTTTTCCCTGGAAAAAAATCTCAGCAGCCCGCCTTCTGGCTGGCAGATTGCAGGAGCCACTCGGTACTATCAAACCAGCCCGACTTGGCACTGGTGCCATTTTTTTCATTTGGGAACCATCCAGCGTGGCATGGGTTTTCAGGAGCCAGCCGGCCACTCCCAGCCACTGGCCCCCAAACACAAACTACGGCCCTTTTCCCTGGAAGTAAAATTGACCTGCCCATCTTCTGGCTGGCAGATTGCAGGAGCAACTTGGCTCTATCAAACCAGCCCAACTCGGCACTGGTGCCACCTTGGGTCTGGGAACCATCATGCGCGGCGTGGATTTTAAGGAGCCAGCCGGCCATTCCCAGCCACAGGCCCCCAAACACAAACTACGGCCCTTTTCCCTGGAAGTAAAACTGACCTGCCCATCTTCTGGCTGGCAGATTGCAGGAGCTACTTGGTACTATCAAACCAGCCCGACTTGGCACTGGTGCCATTTTTCATTTGGGAACCATCCTGCGTATCGTGGATTTTCAGGAGCCAGCCGGCCACTCCCAGCCACAGGTCCCCAAACACAAACTACGGCCCTTTTCCCTGGAAGTAAAACTGACCTGCCCATCTTCTGGCTGGCAGACTGCAGGAGCCACATGGCTCTATCAAACCAGCCCGACTCGGCACTGGTGCCCCCTTGGGTCTGGGAACCATCCTGCGCGGCATGGATTTTCAGTATCCAGCCGGCCACTCCCAGCCACAGGCCCCGAAAACAAACCACGGCCCTTTTCCCTGGCAAACAAAACTCAACGACCCCGCTTCTGGCTGGCAGATTGCAGGAGCCACTTGGCTCTATCAAACCAGCCCAACTCGGCACTGGTGCCACCTTGGGTCTGGGAAGAATAATGTGCGGCATGGATTTTAAGGAGCCAGCCGGCCATTCCCCACCACACGCCCCCATACACAACTACGGCCCTTTTCCCTGGAAGTAAAACAGACCTGCCCATCGTCTGGCTGTCAGATTGCAGGAGCCACTTGCCTCTATCAAACCAGCCCGACTTGGCACTGGTGCCCCTTTGGGTCTGGGAACCATCCTACGTATCGTGGATTTTCAGGAGCCAGCCGGCCATTCCCAGCCACAGGGCCCCAACAGAAATCACATCCCTTTTCCCTGGCAAACAAAACTGACCTGCCCATCTTCTGACTGGCAGATTGCAGGAGACACTTGGCTCTATCAAACCAGCCCGACTCGGCACTGGTGCCACCTTTCATCTGGGAACCATCCTGCGTATCCTGGATTTTCAGGAGCCAGCCGGCCATTCCAGGCCACAGACCCCAAAAAAAAGCTATGGTCCTTTTCCCTGGAAGTAAAACTGACCTGTCCATCTTCTGGCTGGCAGAATGCAGGAGCCACTTGGCTCTATCACACCAGCCCGATTTGGCACTGGTGCCCCCTTGGGTCTGGGAACCATCCTGCGTATCGTAGATTTTCAGGAGCCAGCCGGCCACTCCCAGCCACAGGCCCCCAAACACAAACTACGGCCCTTTTCCCTGGAAGTAAAACTGACCTGCCCATCTTCTGGCTGGCAGATTGCAGGAGCCACTTGGCTCTATCAAACCAGCCCGACTCGGCACTGGTGCCACCTTTCATCTGGGAACCATCCTGAGTATCGTGCATTTTCAGGAGCCAGCCGGCCACAGCCAGCCAGAGGTCCCCAAAAACAAACTACGGCCCTTTTCCCTGGAAGTAAAACAGACCTGCCCATCATCTGGCTGGCAGATTGCAGGAGCCACTTGGCTCTATCAAAACAGCCCGACTCGGCACTGGTGCCACCTTTCATCTGGGAACCATCCTGCGCTGCGTGGATTTTAAGGAACCAGCCGGCCATTCAAGGCCACAGGCCCCGGATAAAAAACCACGGCCTTTTTCCCTGGCAAACAAAATTCAGCGACCCCGCTTCTGGCTGAGAGATTGCAGGAACCACATGGCTCTATCACACCAGCCCAACTCGGTACTGGAGCCACCTTTCATCTGGGAACCATCCTGCGTATCGTGGATTTTAAGGAGCCAGCCGGCCATTCCCAGCCACAGGGCCCCAAACACAAACTACGGCCCTTTTCCCTGGAAGTAAAACAGACATGCCCATCTTCTGGCTGTCAGATTGCAGGAGCCACGCGGTACTATCAAACCAGCCCGACTTGGCACTGGTGCCATTTTTTTCATTTGGGAACCATCCAGCGCGGCATGGGTTTTCAGGAGCCAGCCGGCCACTCCCAGCCACAGGCCCCCAAACACAAACTACGGTCCTTTTCCCTGGAAGTAAAACTGACCTGCCCATCTTCTGGCTGGCAGATTGCAGGAGCCACTTGGCTCTATCAAACCAGCCCGATTTGGCACTGGGGCGCCTTGGGTCTGGAAACCATCCTGCGTATCGTGGATTTTCAGGAGCCAGCCGGCCACTCCCAGCCACAGGCCCCCAAACACAAACTACGGCCCTTTTCCCTGGAAGTAAAACTGACCTGCCCATCTTCTGGCTGGCAGATTGCAGGAGCCACATGGCTCTATCAAACCAACCCAACTCGGACCTGGTGCCACCTTGGGTCTCGGAACCATCATGAGCGGCGTGGATTTTAAGGAGCCAGCCAGCGATTCCCAGCCTCAGGCCCCCAACAAAAACTACGGCCCTTTTCCCTGGAAGTAAAACAGACCTGCCCATCTTCTGGCTGTCAGATTGCAGGAGCTACTTGGTACTATCAAACCAGTCCGACTTGGCACTGGTGCCATTTTTCATTTGGGAACCATCCTGCGTATCGTGGATTTTCAGGAGCCAGACGGCCACTCCCAGCCACAGGCCCCCAAACACAAACTACGGCCCTTTTCCCTGGAAGTAAAACTGACCTGCCCATCTTCTGGCTGGCAGACTGCAGGAGCCACATGGCTCTATCAAACCAGCCCGACTCGGCACTGGTGCCCCCTTGGGTCTGGGAACCATTCTGCGCGGCATGGATTTTCAGGAGCCACCTGGCCACTCCCAGCCACAGGGCCCGAAAACAAACCACGGCCCTTTTCCCAGGCAAACAAAACTCAGCTACCCCGCTTCTGGCTGGCAGATTGCAGGAGCCACTTGGCTCTATCAAACCAGCCCGACTCGGCACTGGTGCCACCTTTCATCTGGGAACTATCCTGCGTATCGTGGATTTTCAGGAGCCAGCCGGCCATTCCCAGCCACAGGGCCCCAACAGAAATCACATCCCTTTTCCCTGGCAAACAAAACTGACCTGCCCATCTTCTGGCTGGCAGATTGCAGGAGCCACTTGCCTCTATCAAACCAGCCCGACTTGGCACTGGTGCCCCTTTGGGTCTGGGAACCATCCTACGTATCGTGGATTTTCAGGAGCCAGCCGGCCACTCCCAGCCACAGGCCCCCAACAGAAACCACATCCCTTCTCCCTGGCAAACAAAACTGACCCGCCCCGCTCCTGGTTGGCAGATTGCAGGAGACACTTGGCTCTATCAAACCATCCCGACTCGGCACTGGTGCCCCTTTGGTCTGGGAATCATCCTGCGTATCGTGGATTTTCAGGAGCCAGCCGGCCACTCCCAGCCACAGGCCCCGAAAATTAAACCACGGCCCTTTTCCCTGGCAAACAAAACTCACCCACCCCGCTTCTGGCTGGCAGATTGCAGGAGACACTTGGCTCTATCAAACCAGCCCGGCTCGGCACTGGTGCCACCTTTCATCTGGGAACAATAATGTGGGGCGTGGATTTTAACGAGCCAGCCGGCCATTCCCCACCACAGGCCCCCAAACACATACCACGGCCCTTTTCCCTGGAAGTAAAACAGACCTGCCCATCTTCTGGCTGGCAGATTGCAGGAGCCACTTGGCTCTATCAAACCAGCCCGACTCTGCACTGGTGCCACCTTTCATCTGGGAGCCATCCTGCGTATCGTGGATTTTCAGGAGCCAGCCGGCCACTCTCAGCCACAGGGCCCCAAACACATACCACGGCCATTTTCCCGGGAAGAAAATCTCAGCGGCCCGCCTTCTGGCTGACAAATTGCAGGAGCCACATGGCTCTATCACACCAGCCCTACTAGGCAGTGGTGCCACCTTTCATCTGGGAACCATCCTGCGTATCGTGGATTTTCAGGAGCCAGCCGGCCACTCCCAGCCACAGGCCCCCGAAAAAAACCCACGGCCCTTTTCCCTGGCAAACAAAACTCACCCACCCCGCTTCTGGCTGGCAGATTGCACGAGCCACTTGGCTCTAACAAACCAGCCCGACTCAGCACTGGTGCCACCTTTCATCTGGGAACCATCCTGTGTATTGGGGATTTTCAGAGCCAGCCGGCCACTCCCAGCCACAGGCCCCCAAACACAAACTACGGCCCTTTTCCCTGGAAGTAAAATTGACCTGCCCATCTTCTGGCTGGCAGATTGCAGGAGCAACTTGGCTCTATCAAACCAGCCCGATTTGGCACTGGTGCCACCTTGGGTCTGGGAACCATCATGCGCGGCGTGGATTTTAAGGAGCCAGCCGGCCATTCCCAGCCACAGGCCCCCAAACACAAACTACGGCCCTTTTCCCTGGAAGTAAAACTGACCTGCCCATCTTCTGGCTGGCAGATTGCAGGAGCTACTTGGTACTATCAAACCAGCCCGACTTGGCACTGGTGCCATTTTTCATTTGGGAACCATCCTGCGTATCGTGGATTTTCAGGAGCCAGCCGGCCACTCCCAGCCACAGGTCCCCAAACACAAACTACGGCCCTTTTCCCTGGAAGTAAAACTGACCTGCCCATCTTCTGGCTGGCAGACTGCAGGAGCCACATGGCTCTATCAAACCAGCCCGACTCGGCACTGGTGCCCCCTTGGGTCTGGGAACCATCCTGCGCGGCATGGATTTTCAGTATCCAGCCGGCCACTCCCAGCCACAGGCCCCGAAAACAAACCACGGCCCTTTTCCCTGGCAAACAAAACTCAACGACCCCGCTTCTGGCTGGCAGATTGCAGGAGCCACTTGGCTCTATCAAACCAGCCCAACTCGGCACTGGTGCCACCTTGGGTCTGGGAAGAATAATGTGCGGCGTGGATTTTAAGGAGCCAGCCGGCCATTCCCCACCACACGCCCCCATACACAACTACGGCCCTTTTCCCTGGAAGTAAAACAGACCTGCCCATCGTCTGGCTGTCAGATTGCAGGAGCCACTTGCCTCTATCAAACCAGCCCGACTTGGCACTGGTGCCCCTTTGGGTCTGGGAACCATCCTACGTATCGTGGATTTTCAGGAGCCAGCCGGCCATTCCCAGCCACAGGGCCCCAACAGAAATCACATCCCTTTTCCCTGGCAAACAAAACTGACCTGCCCATCTTCTGACTGGCAGATTGCAGGAGACACTTGGCTCTATCAAACCAGCCCGACTCGGCACTGGTGCCACCTTTCATCTGGGAACCATCCTGCGTATCCTGGATTTTCAGGAGCCAGCCGGCCATTCCAGGCCACAGACCCCAAAAAAAAGCTATGGTCCTTTTCCCTGGAAGTAAAACTGACCTGTCCATCTTCTGGCTGGCAGAATGCAGGAGCCACTTGGCTCTATCACACCAGCCCGATTTGGCACTGGTGCCCCCTTGGGTCTGGGAACCATCCTGAGTATCGTGCATTTTCAGGAGCCAGCCGGCCACAGCCAGCCAGAGGTCCCCAAAAACAAACTACGGCCCTTTTCCCTGGAAGTAAAACAGACCTGCCCATCATCTGGCTGGCAGATTGCAGGAGCCACTTGGCTCTATCAAAACAGCCCGACTCGGCACTGGTGCCACCTTTCATCTGGGAACCATCCTGCGCTGCGTGGATTTTAAGGAACCAGCCGGCCATTCAAGGCCACAGGCCCCGGATAAAAAACCACGGCCTTTTTCCCTGGCAAACAAAATTCAGCGACCCCGCTTCTGGCTGAGAGATTGCAGGAACCACATGGCTCTATCACACCAGCCCAACTCGGTACTGGAGCCACCTTTCATCTGGGAACCATCCTGCGTATCGTGGATTTTAAGGAGCCAGCCGGCCATTCCCAGCCACAGGGCCCCAAACACAAACTACGGCCCTTTTCCCTGGAAGTAAAACAGACATGCCCATCTTCTGGCTGTCAGATTGCAGGAGCCACGCGGTACTATCAAACCAGCCCGACTTGGCACTGGTGCCATTTTTTTCATTTGGGAACCATCCAGCGCGGCATGGGTTTTCAGGAGGCAGCCGGCCACTCCCAGCCACAGGCCCCCAAACACAAACTACGGCCCTTTTCCCTGGAAGTAAAACTGACCTGCCCATCTTCTGGCTGGCAGATTGCAGGAGCCACTTGGCTCTATCAAACCAGCCCGATTTGGCACTGGGGCGCCTTGGGTCTGGAAACCATCCTGCGTATCGTGGATTTTCAGGAGCCAGCCGGCCACTCCCAGCCACAGGCCCCCAAACACAAACTACGGCCCTTTTCCCTGGAAGTAAAACTGACCTGCCCATCTTCTGGCTGGCAGATTGCAGGAGCCACATGGCTCTATCAAACCAACCCAACTCGGACCTGGTGCCACCTTGGGTCTCGGAACCATCATGAGCGGCGTGGATTTTAAGGAGCCAGCCAGCGATTCCCAGCCTCAGGCCCCCAACAAAAACTACGGCCCTTTTCCCTGGAAGTAAAACAGACCTGCCCATCTTCTGGCTGTCAGATTGCAGGAGCTACTTGGTACTATCAAACCAGTCCGACTTGGCACTGGTGCCATTTTTCATTTGGGAACCATCCTGCGTATCGTGGATTTTCAGGAGCCAGACGGCCACTCCCAGCCACAGGCCCCCAAACACAAACTACGGCCCTTTTCCCTGGAAGTAAAACTGACCTGCCCATCTTCTGGCTGGCAGACTGCAGGAGCCACATGGCTCTATCAAACCAGCCCGACTCGGCACTGGTGCCCCCTTGGGTCTGGGAACCATTCTGCGCGGCATGGATTTTCAGGAGCCACCTGGCCACTCCCAGCCACAGGGCCCGAAAACAAACCACGGCCCTTTTCCCAGGCAAACAAAACTCAGCTACCCCGCTTCTGGCTGGCAGATTGCAGGAGCCACTTGGCTCTATCAAACCAGCCCAACTCGGCATTGGTGCCACCTTGGGTCCTGGAACCATCATGCGCGGCGTGGATTTTAAGGAGCCAGCCGGCCATTCAAGGCCACAGGCCCCCAAACAAAAACTACGGACCTTTTCCCTGGAAGTAAAACAGACCTGCCCATCTTCTGGCTGTCACATTGCAGGGGCCACTTGGCTCTATCAAACCAGCCCGACTCGGCAGTGGTGCCACCTTTCATTTGGGAACCATCCTGCGTATCGTGGATTTTCAGGAGCCAGCCGGCCACTCCCAGCCTCAGGCCCCCAAACACAAACTACGGCCTTTTACCCTGGCAAACAAAACTCACACACCCCGCTTCTGGCTGGCAGATTGCAGGAGACACTTGGCTCTATCAAACCAGCCCAACTCGGCACTGGTGCCACCTTGGGTCTGGAAACAATAATGTGGGGCATGGATTTTAAGGAGCCAGCCGGCCATTCCCCGCCACAGGCCCCCAAACACAAACTATGGCCCTTTTCCCTGGAAGTAAAACAGACCTGCCCATCTTCTGGCTGGCAGATTGCAGGAGCCACTTGGCTCTATCAAAACAGCCCGATTTGGCACTGGGGCCCCCTGGGTCTGGAAACCATCCTGCGTATCATGGATTTTCAGGAGCCAGCCGGCCACTCCCAGCCACAGGCCCCCAAACAAAATCTACGGCCCTTTTCCCAGGAATGAAAACTGACCTGCCCATCTTCTGGCTGGCAGATTGCAGGAGCCACTTGGCTCTATCAAAACAGCCCGACTCGGCACTGGTGCCCCCTTGGGTATGGGAACCATCCTGCGCGGCGCGGATTTTCAGGAGCCAGCCGTCCACTCCCAGCCACAGGCCCCGAAAACAAACCACGGCCCTTTTCCCTGGAAAACAAAACTCAACCACCCGGTTCTGGCTGGCAGATTGCAGGAGCCACTTGGCTCTATCAAACCAGCCCAACTCGGCACTGGTGCCACCTTGGGTCTGGGAACAATAATGTGGGGCGTGGATTTTAAGGAGCCAGCCGGCCATTCTCAGCCACAGGCCCCCAGACACAAACTACGGCCCTTTTTCCTGGAAGTAAAACAGACCTGCCCATCTTCTGGCTGTCAGATTGCAGGAGCCACTTGGCTCTATCAAACCAGCCCGACTCGGCACTGGTGCCACCTTTCATCTGGGAACCATCCTGCGTATCGTGGATTTTCAGGAGCCAGCCGGCCACTCCCAGCCACAGGCCCCCAAACACAAACTACGGCCCTTTTCCCTCGAAGTAAAACTGACCTGCCCATCTTCTGGCTGGCAGATTGCACGAGCCACTTGGCTCTATCAAACCAGCCCGACTCGGCACTGGTGCCACCTTTCATCTGGGAACCATGTTGAGTATCGTGCATTTTCAGGAGCCAGCCGGCCACAGCCAGCCAAAGGTCCCCAAAAATAAACTACGGCCCTTTTCCCTGGAAGTAAAACTGACCTGCACATCATCTGGCTGGCAGATTGCAGGAGCCACGTGGCTCTATCAAAACAGCCCGACTCGGCACTGGTGCCACCTTTCATCTGGGAACCATACTACGCGGCGTGGATTTTAAGGAACCAGCCGGCCATTCAAGGCCACAGGCCCCGGATAAAAAACCACGGCCTTTTTCCCTGGCAAACAAAAGTCAGCGACCCCGCTTCTGGCTGACAGATTGCAGGAACCACATGGCTCTATCACACCAGCCCAACTCGGCACTGGTGCCACCTTGGATCTGGGAACCATCATGCGCGGCGTGGATTTTAAAGAGCCAGCCGGCCATTCCCGCCACAGGCCCCCAAACACAAACTACGGCCCTTTTCCCTGGAAGGAAAACAGACCTGCCCATCTTCTGGCTGTCAGATTCCAGGAGTCACTTGGCTCTATCAAACCAGCCCGACTTGGCAGTGGTGCCACCTTTCATCTGGGAACCATCCTGCGTATCGTGGATTTTCAGGAGCCAGCCGGCCACTCCTAGCCACAGGCCCCCAAACACAAACTACGGCCCTTTTCCCTGGAAGTAAAACTGATCTGCCCATCTTCTGGCTGGCAGATTGCAGGAGCCACTTAGCTCTATCAAACCAGCCCGACTCGGCACTGGTGCCACCTTTCATCTGGGAACCATCCTGAGTGTCGTGGATTTTAAGGAACCAGCCAGCCACTCTCAGCCACAGGCCCCCAAACACATACCACGGCCATTTTCCCTGGAAGAAAATCTCAGCAGCCCGCCTTCTGGCTGGCAGATTGCAGGAGCCACTCGGTACTATCAAACCAGCCCGACTTGGCACTGGTGCCATTTTTGTCATTTGGGAACCATCCAGCGTGGCATGGGTTTTCAGGAGCCAGCCGGCCACTCCCAGCCACAGGCCCCCAAACACAAACTACGGCCCTTTTCACTGGAAGTAAAACTGACCTGCCCATCTTCTGGCTGTCAGATTGCAGGAGCCACTTGGCTCTATCAAACCACCCCGACTCGGCACTGGTGCCACCTTGGGTCTGGGAACCATCCTGCGCGGCGTGGATTTTCAGGAGCCAGCCGGCCATTCCCAGCCACAGGCCCCCGAAAAAAACCCACGGCCCTTTTCCCTGGCAAACAAAACTCACCCACCCCGCTTATGGATGGCAGATTGCAGGAGCCACTTGGCTCTATCAAACCAGCCCGACTCGGCACTGGTGCCACCTTTCATCTGGGAGCCATCCTGCGTATCGGGGATTTTCAGGAGCCAGCCGGCCACTCCCAGCCACAGGCCCCCAAATACAAACTACGGCCCCTTTCCCTGGAAGTAAAACTGATCTGCCCATCTTCTGGCTGGCAGATTGCAGGAGCAACTTGGCTCTATCAAACCAGCCCAACTCGGCACTGGTGCCACCTTGGGTCTGGGAACCATCATGCGCGGCGTGGATTTTAAGGAGCCAGCCGGCCATTCCCAGCCACAGGCCCCCAAACAAAAACTACGGCCCTTTTCCCTGGAAGTAAAACTGACCTGCCCATCTTCTGGCTGTCAGATTGCAGGAGCTCCTTGGTACTATCAAACCAGCCCGACTTGGCACTGGTGCCTTTTTTAATTTGGGAACCATCCTGCGTATCGTGGATTTTCAGGAGCCAGCCGGCCACTCCCAGCCACAGGTCCCCAAACACAAACTACGGCCCTTTTCCCTGGAAGTAAAACTGACCTGCCCATCTTCTGGCTGGCAGACTGCAGGAGCCACATGGCTCTATCAAACCAGCCCGACTCGGCACTGGTGCCCCCTTGGGTCTGGGAACCATCCTGCGCGGCATGGATTTTTAGGAGCCACCCGGCCACTCCCAGCCACAGGCCCCGAAAACAAACCACGGCCCTTTTCCCAGGCAAACAAAACTCAACGACCCCGCTTCTGGCTGGCAGATTGCAGGAGCCACTTGGCTCTATCAAACCAGCCCAACTCGGCACTGGTGCCACCTTGGGTCTGGGAAGAATAATGTGCGGCGTGGATTTTAAGGAGCCAGCCGGCCATTCTCCGCCACACGCCCCCAAACACAACTACTGCCCTTTTCCCTGGAAGTAAAACAGACCTGCCCATCTTCTGGCTGTCAGATTGCAGGAGCCACTTGCCTCTATCAAACCAGCCCGACTTGGCTCTGGTGCCCCTTTGGGTCTGGGAACCATCCTACGTATCGTGGATTTTCAGGAGCCAGCCGGCCATTCCCAGCCACAGGCCCCCAACAGAAATCACATCCCTTTTCGCTGGCAAACAAAACTGACCCGCTCCGCTCCTGGATGGCAGATTGCAGGAGAGATTTGGCTCTATCAAACCATCCCGACTCGGCTCTGGTGCCACCTTTCATCTGGGAACCATCCTGCGTATCGTGGATTTTCAGGAGCCAGCCGGCCACTCCCAGCCACAGGCCCCAGAACAAAAACTACGACCCATTTCCCTGGAAGTAAAACTGACCTGCCCATCTTCTGACTGGCAGATTGCAGGAGCCACTTGGCTCTATCAAACCAGCCCGACTCGGCACTGGTGCCACCTTTCATCTGGGAACCATGTTGAGTATCCTGCATTTTCAGGAGCCAGCCTGCCATAGCCAGCCAGAGTTCCCCAAAAACAAACTACGGCCCTTTTCCCTGGAAGTAAAACTGACCTGCACATCTTCTGGCTGGCAGATTGCAGGAGCCACTTGGCTCTATCAAAACAGCCCGACTCGGCACTGGTGCCACCTTTCATCTGGGAACCATACTACGCGGCGTGGATTTTAAGGAACCAACCGGCCATACAAGGCCACAGGCCCCGGATAAAAAACCACGGCCTTTTTCCCTGGCAAACAAAAGTCAGCGACCCCGCTTCTGGCTGACAGATTGCAGGAGCCACATGGCTCTATCACACCAGCCCAACTCGGCACTGGTGCCACCTTGGATCTGGGAACCATCATGCGCGGCGTGGATTTTAAGGAGCCAGCAGGGCATTCCCCGCCACAGGCCCCCAAACACAAACTACGGCCCTTTTCCCTGGAAGTAAAACAGACCTGCCCATCTTCTGGCTGGCAGATTCCAGGAGTCACTTGGCTCTATCAAACCAGCCCGACTTGGCAGTGGTGCCACCTTTCATCTGGGAACCATCCTGCGTATCGTGGATTTTCAGGAGCCAGCCGGCCACTCCCAGCCACAGGCCCCCAAACACAAACTACGGCCCTTTTCCCTGGAAGTAAAACTGACCTGCCCATCTTCTGGCTGGCAGATTGCAGGAGCCACTTAGCTCTATCAAACCAGCCCGACTCGGCACTGGTGCCACCTTTCATCTGGGAACCATCCTGCGTGTCGTGGATTTTAAGGAGCCAGCCAGCCACTCTCAGCCACAGGGCCCCAAACACATACCACGGCCATTTTCCCTGGAAGAAAATCTCAGCAGCCCGCCTTCTGGCTGTCAGATTGCAGGAGCCACGCGGTACTATCAAACCAGCCCGACTTGGCACTGGTGCCATTTTTTTCATTTGGGAACCATCCAGCGCGGCATGGGTTTTCAGGAGCCAGCCGGCCACTCCCAGCCACAGGCCCCCAAACACAAACTACGGCCCTTTTCCCTGGAAGTAAAACTGACCTGCCCATCTTCTGGCTGGCAGATTGCAGGAGCCACTTGGCTCTATCAAACCAGCCCGACTCGGCACTGGTGCCACCTTGGCTCTGGGAACCATCCTGCGCGGCGTGGATTTTCAGGAGCCAGCCGGCCATTCCCAGCCACAGGCCCCCGAAAAAAACCCACGGCCCTTTTCCCTGGCAAACAAAACTCACCCACCCCGCTTCTGGCTGGCAGATTGCAGGAGCCACTTGGCTCTATCAAACCAGCCCAACTCGGCACTGGTGCCACCTTTCATCTGGGAACCATCCTGCGTATCGGGGATTTTCAGGAGCGCGTCGGCCACTCCCAGCCACAGGCCCCCAAATACAAACTACGGCCCCTTTCCCTGGAAGTAAAACTGATCTGCCCATCTTCTGGCTGGCAGATTGCAGGAGCCACTTGGCTCTATCAAACCAGCCCAACTCGGCACTGGTGCCACCTTGGGTCTGGGAACCATCATGCGCGGCGTGGATTTTAAGGAGCCAGCCGGCCATTCCCAGCCACAGGCCCCCAAACACAAACTACGGCCCTTTTCCCTGGAAGTAAAACTGACCTGCCCATCTTCTGGCTGGCAGACTGCAGGAGCCACTTGGCTCTATCAAACCAGCCCGACTCGGCACTGGTGCCCCCTTGGGTCTGGGAACCATCCTGCGCGGCATGGATTTTCAGGCGCCAGCCGGCCACTCCCAGCCACAGGCCCCGAAAACAAACCACGGCCCTTTTCCCAGGCAAACAAAACTCAACGACCCCGCTTCTGGCTGGCAGATTGCAGGAGCCACTTGGCTCTATCAAACCAGCCCAACTCGGCACTGGTGCCACCTTGGGTCTGGGAAGAATAATGTGCGGCGTGGATTTTAAGGAGCCAGCCGGCCATTCTCCGCCACACGCCCCCAAACACAAACTACGGCCCTTTTCCCTGGAAGTAAAACAGACCTGCCCATCTTCTGGCTGTCAGATTGCAGGAGCCACTTGCCTCTATCAAACCAGCCCGACTTGGCACTGGTGCCCCTTTAGGTCTGGGAACCATCCTGCGTATCGTGGATTTTCAGGAGCCAGCCGGCCACTCCCAGCCACAGGCCCCAGAACAAAAACTACGACCCATTTCCCTGGAAGCAAAACTGACCTGCCCATCTTCTGACTGGCAGATTGCAGGAGCCACTTAGCTCTATCAAACCAGCCCGACTCGGCACTGGTGCCACCTTTCATCTGGGAACCATCCTGCGTATCGTGGATTTTCAGGAGCCAGCCGGCCATTCCAGGCCACAGACCCCAAAAACAAACTACGGCCCTTTTCCCTGGAAGTAAAACAGACCTGCCCATCATCTGGCTGGCAGATTGCAGGAGCCACTTGGCTCTATCAAAACAGCCCGACTCGGCACTGGTGCCACCTTTCATCTGGGAACCATCCTGCGCTGCGTGGATTTTAAGGAACCAGCCGGCCATTCAAGGCCACAGGCCCCGGATAAAAAACCACGGCCTTTTTCCCTGGCAAACAAAACTCAGCGACCCCGCTTCTGGCTGAGAGATTGCAGGAACCACATGGCTCTATCACACCAGCCCAACTCGGTACTGGAGCCACCTTTCATCTGGGAACCATCCTGCGTATCGTGGATTTTAAGGAGCCAGCCGGCCATTCCCAGCCACAGGGCCCCAAACACAAACTACGGCCCTTTTCCCTGGAAGTAAAACAGACATGCCCATCTTCTGGCTGTCAGATTGCAGGAGCCACGCGTTACTATCAAACCAGCCTGACTTGGCACTGGTGCCATTTTTTCATTTGGGAACCATCCAGCGCGGCATGGGTTTTCAGGAGCCAGCCGGCCACTCCCAGCCACAGGCCCCCAAACACAAACTACGGCCCTTTACCCTGGAAGTAAAACTGACCTGCCCATCTTCTGGCTGGCAGATTGCAGGAGCCACTTAGCTCTATCAAACCAGCCCGATTTGGCACTGGGGCGCCTTGGGTCTGGAAACCATCCTGCGTATCGTGGATTTTCAGGAGCCAGCCGGCCACTCCCAGCCACAGGCGCCCAAACACAAACTACGGCCCTTTTCCCTGGAAGTAAAACTGACCTGCCCATCTTCTGGCCAGCAGATTGCAGGAGCCACATGGCTCTATCAAACCAACCCAACTCGGACCTGGTGCCACCTTGGGTCTCGGAACCATCATGAGCGGCGTGGATTTTAAGGAGCCAGCCGGCCATTCCCAGCCTCAGGCCCTCAACAAAAACTACGGCCCTTTTCCCTGGAAGTAAAACAGACCTGGCCATCTTCTGGCTGTCAGATTGCAGGAGCTACTTGGTACTATCAAACCAGTCCGACTTGGAACTGGTGCCATTTTTCATTTGGGAACCATCCTGCGTATCGTGGATTTTCAGGAGCCAGACGGCCACTCCCAGCCACAGGTCCCCAAACACAAACTACGGCCCTTTTCCCTGGAAGTAAAACTGACCTGCCCATCTTCTAGCTGGCAGACTGCAGGAGCCACATGGCTCTATCAAACCAGCCCGACTCGGCACTGGTGCCCCCTTGGGTCTGGGAAACATTCTGCGCGGCATTGATTTTCAGGAGCCACCTGGCCACTCCCAGCCACAGGCCCCGAAAACAAACCACGGCCCTTTTCCCAGGCAAACAAAACTCAGCGACCCCGCTTCTGGCTGGCAGATTGCAGGAGCCACTTGGCTCTATCAAACCAGCCCAACTCGGCACTGGTGCCACCTTGGGTTTGGGAACCATCATGCGCGGCGTGGATTTTAAGGAGCCAGCCGGCCATTCAAGGCCACAGGCCCCCAAACAAAAACTACGGACCTTTTCCCTGGAAGTAAAACAGACCTGCCCATCTTCTGGCTGTCAGATTGCAGGAGCCACTTGGCTCTATCAAACCAGCCCGACTCGGCAGTGGTGCCACCTTTCATTTGGGAACCATCCTGCGTATCGTGGATTTTCAGGAGCCAGCCGGCCACTCCCAGCCACAGGCCCCCAAACACAAACTACGGCCTTTTACCCTGGCAAACAAAACTCACACACCCCGCTTCTGGCTGGCCGATTGCAGGAGACGCTTGGCTCTATCAAACCAGCCCGACTCGGCAGTGGTGCCACCTTTCATTTGGGAACCATCCTGCGTATCGTGGATTTTCAGGAGCCAGCCGGCCACTCCCAGACACAGGCCCCCAAATAAAAACTACGGCCTTTTTCCCTGGCAAACAAAACTCACACACCCCGCTTCTGGCTGGCAGATTGCAGGAGCTACTTGGTACAATCAAACCAGCCCAACTCGGCACTGGTGCCACCTTGGGTCTGGAAACAATAATGTGGGGCGTGGATTTTCAGGAGCCAGCCGGCCATTCCCCGCCACAGGCCCCCAAACACAAACTATGGCCCTTTTCCCTGGAAGTAAAACAGACCTGCCCATCTTCTGGCTGGCAGATTGCAGGAGCCACTTGGCTCTATCAAAACAGCCCGATTTGGCACTGGGGCCCCCTGGGTCTGGAAACCATCTTGCGTATCATGGATTTTCAGGAGCCAGCCGGCCACTCCCAGCCACAGGCCCCCAAAACAAAATCTACGGCCCTTTTCCCAGGAAGGAAAACTGACCTGCCCATCTTCTGGCTGGCAGATTGCAGGAGCCACTTGGCTCTATCAAACCAGCCGGACTCGGCACTGGTGCCCCCTTGGGTCGGGGAACCATCCTGCGCGGCGCGGATTTTCAGGAGCCAGCCGTCCACTCCCAGCCACAGGCCCCGAAAATAAAACCACGGCCCTTTTCCCTGGCAAACAAAACTCACCCACCCGGTTCTGGCTGGCAGATTGCAGGAGCCACATGGCTCTATCAAACCAGCCCAACTCGGCACTGGTGCCACCTTGGGTCTGGGAACAATAATGTGGGGCGTGGATTTTAAGGAGCCAGCCGGCCATTCCCCGCCACAGGCCCCCAAACACAAACTATGGCCCTTTTCCCTGGAAGTAAAACAGACCTGCCCATCTTCTGGCTGGCAGATTGCAGGAGCCACGCGGTACTATCAAACCAGCCCGACTTGGCACTGGTGCCCCTTTGAGTCAGGGAACCATCCTACGTATCGTGTATTTTCAGGAGCCAGCCGGCCACTCCCAGCCACAGGCCCCCAAACACAAACTACGGCCTTTTTCCCTGGCAAACATAACTCACACAGCCCGCTTCTGGCTGGCAAATTGCAGGAGCCACATGGCTCTATCAAACCAGCCAAACTCGGCACTGGTGTCACCTTGGGTCTGGGAACCATCATGCGCGGCGTGGATTTTAAGGAGCCAGCCGGCCATTCTCAGCCACAGGCCCCCAAACACAAACTACGGCCCTTTTCCCTGGAAGTAAAACTGACCTGCCCATCTTCTGGCTGTCAGATTGCAGGAGCCACGTGGCTCTATCAAACCAGCCCGACTCGGCACTGGTGCCACCTTTCATCTGGGAACCATCCTGCGTATCGTGGATTTTCAGGAGCCAGCCGGCCACTCCCAGCCACAGGCCCCCAAACACAAACTACGGCCCTTTTCCCTCGAAGTAAAACTGACCTGCCCATCTTCTGGCTGGCAGATTGCAGGAGCCACATGGCTCTATCAAACCAGCCCAACTCGGCACTGGTGTCACCTTGGGTCTGGGAACCATCATGCGCGGCGTGGATTTTAAGGAGCCAGCCGGCCATTCCCAGCCACAGGGCCCCAAACACAAACTACGGCCCTTTTCCCTGAAAGTAAAACAGACATGCCCATCTTCTGGATGCCAGATTGCAGGAGCCACGCGGTACTATCAAACCAGCCCAACTTGGCACTGGTGCCATTTTTTTCATTTGGGAACCATCCAGCGCGGCATGGGTTTTCAGGAGCCAGCCGGCCACTCCCAGCCACAGGCCCCCAAACACAAACTACGGCCCTTTTCCCTGGAAGTAAAACTGACCTGCCCATCTTCTGGCTGGCAGATTGCAGGAGCCACTTGGCTCTATCAAACCAGCCCAACTCGGCACTGGTGCCACCTTGGGTCTGGGAACCATCCTGCGCGGCGTGGATTTTCAGGAGCCAGCCGGCCTCTCCCATTCACAGGCCCCCAAATATATACCACGGCCCTTTTCCCTGGAAGTAAAACTGACCTGCCCATCTTCTGGCTGGCAGATTGCAGGAGCCACTTGGCTCTATCAAACCAGCCCGACTCGGCACTGGTGCCACCTTTCATCTGGGAACCATCCTGAGTATCGTGCATTTTCAGGAGCCAGCCGGCCACTCCCAGCCTCAGGCCCCCAAATACAAACTACCGGCCCTCTTCCCCAGAAGTAAAACTGACCTGCCCATCTTCTGGCTGGCAGATTGCAGGAGCCACTTGGCTCTATCAAAACAGCCCGGCTCGGCACTGGTGCCACCTTTCATCTGGGAACCATCCTGCGCGGCGTGGATTTTAAGGAACCAGCCGGCCATTCAAGGCCACAGGGCCCGGAAAAAAATCCACGGCCTTTTTCCCTGGCAAACAAAAGTCAGCGACCCCGCTTCTGGCTGACAGATTGCAGGCGCCACATGGCTCTATCACACCAGCCCAACTCGGCAGTGGTGCCACCTTTCATCTGGGAACCATCCTGCGTATCGTGGATTTTCAGGAGCCAGCCGGCCACTCCCAGCCACAGGCCCCCAAATAAAAACTACGGCCCCTTTCCCTGGAAGTAAAACTGATCTGCCCATCTTCTGGCTGGCAGATTGCAGGAGCAACTTGGCTCTATCAAACCAGCCCAACTCGGCACTGGTGCCACCTTGGGTCTGGGAACCATCATGCGCGGCGTGGATTTTAAGGAGCCAGCCGGCCATTCCCAGCCACAGGCCCCCAAACAAAATCTACGGCCCTTTTCCCTGGAAGTAAAACTGACCTGCCCATCTTCTGGCTGGCAGATTGCAGGAGCTACTTGGTACTATCAAACCAGCCCGATTTGGCACTGGGGCGCCTTGGGTCTGGAAACCATCCTGCGTATCGTGGATTTTCAGGAGCCAGCCGGCCACTCCCAGCCACAGGCCCCCAAACACAAACTACGGCCCTTTTCCCTGGAAGTAAAACTGACCTGTCCATCTTCTGGCTGGCAGATTGCAGGAGCCACGTGGCTCTATCAAACCAGCCCGACTCGGCACTGGTGCACCTTTGGTCTGGGAATCATCCTGCGTATCGTGGATTTTCAGTATCCAGCCGGCCATTCCCAGCCACAGGCCCACGAACAAAATCTACGGCCCTTTTCCCTGGAAGTAAAACTGACCTGCCCATCTTCTGGCTGTCAGATTGCAGGAGCCACTTGGCTCTATCAAACCAGCCCGACTCGGCACTGGTGCCACCTTTCATCTGGAAACCATCTTGCGTATCATGGATTTTCAGGAGCCAGCCGGCCACTCCCAGCCACAGGCCCCCAAAACAAAATCTACGGCCCTTTTCCCAGGAAGGAAAACTGACCTGCCCATCTTCTGGCTGGCAGATTGCAGGAGCCACTTGGCTCTATCAAACCAGCCCGACTCGGCACTGGTGCCCCCTTGGGTCGGGGAACCATCCTGCGCGGCGCGGATTTTCAGGAGCCAGCCGTCCACTCCCAGCCACAGGCCCCGAAAATAAAACCACGGCCCTTTTCCCTGGCAAACAAAACTCACCCACCCGGTTCTGGCTGGCAGATTGCAGGAGCCACATGGCTCTATCAAACCAGCCCAACTCGGCACTGGTGCCACCTTGGGTCTGGGAACAATAATGTGGGGCGTGGATTTTAAGGAGCCAGCCGGCCATTCCCCGCCACAGGCCCCCAAACACAAACTATGGCCCTTTTCCCTGGAAGTAAAACAGACCTGCCCATCTTCTGGCTGGCAGATTGCAGGAGCCACGCGGTACTATCAAACCAGCCCGACTTGGCACTGGTGCCCCTTTGAGTCAGGGAACCATCCTACGTATCGTGTATTTTCAGGAGCCAGCCGGCCACTCCCAGCCACAGGCCCCCAAACACAAACTACGGCCTTTTTCCCTGGCAAACATAACTCACACAGCCCGCTTCTGGCTGGCAAATTGCAGGAGCCACATGGCTCTATCAAACCAGCCAAACTCGGCACTGGTGTCACCTTGGGTCTGGGAACCATCATGCGCGGCGTGGATTTTAAGGAGCCAGCCGGCCATTCTCAGCCACAGGCCCCCAAACACAAACTACGGCCCTTTTCCCTGGAAGTAAAACTGACCTGCCCATCTTCTGGCTGTCAGATTGCAGGAGCCACGTGGCTCTATCAAACCAGCCCGACTCGGCACTGGTGCCACCTTTCATCTGGGAACCATCCTGCGTATCGTGGATTTTCAGGAGCCAGCCGGCCACTCCCAGCCACAGGCCCCCAAACACAAACTACGGCCCTTTTCCCTCGAAGTAAAACTGACCTGCCCATCTTCTGGCTGGCAGATTGCAGGAGCCACATGGCTCTATCAAACCAGCCCAACTCGGCACTGGTGTCACCTTGGGTCTGGGAACCATCATGCGCGGCGTGGATTTTAAGGAGCCAGCCGGCCATTCCCAGCCACAGGGCCCCAAACACAAACTACGGCCCTTTTCCCTGAAAGTAAAACAGACATGCCCATCTTCTGGATGCCAGATTGCAGGAGCCACGCGGTACTATCAAACCAGCCCAACTTGGCACTGGTGCCATTTTTTTCATTTGGGAACCATCCAGCGCGGCATGGGTTTTCAGGAGCCAGCCGGCCACTCCCAGCCACAGGCCCCCAAACACAAACTACGGCCCTTTTCCCTGGAAGTAAAACTGACCTGCCCATCTTCTGGCTGGCAGATTGCAGGAGCCACTTGGCTCTATCAAACCAGCCCAACTCGGCACTGGTGCCACCTTGGGTCTGGGAACCATCCTGCGCGGCGTGGATTTTCAGGAGCCAGCCGGCCTCTCCCATTCACAGGCCCCCAAATATATACCACGGCCCTTTTCCCTGGAAGTAAAACTGACCTGCCCATCTTCTGGCTGGCAGATTGCAGGAGCCACTTGGCTCTATCAAACCAGCCCGACTCGGCACTGGTGCCACCTTTCATCTGGGAACCATCCTGAGTATCGTGCATTTTCAGGAGCCAGCCGGCCACTCCCAGCCTCAGGCCCCCAAACACAAACTACCGGCCCTCTTCCCCAGAAGTAAAACTGACCTGCCCATCTTCTGGCTGGCAGATTGCAGGAGCCACTTGGCTCTATCAAAACAGCCCGGCTCGGCACTGGTGCCACCTTTCATCTGGGAACCATCCTGCGCGGCGTGGATTTTAAGGAACCAGCCGGCCATTCAAGGCCACAGGGCCCGGAAAAAAATCCACGGCCTTTTTCCCTGGCAAACAAAAGTCAGCGACCCCGCTTCTGGCTGACAGATTGCAGGCGCCACATGGCTCTATCACACCAGCCCAACTCGGCAGTGGTGCCACCTTTCATCTGGGAACCATCCTGCGTATCGTGGATTTTCAGGAGCCAGCCGGCCACTCCCAGCCACAGGCCCCCAAATAAAAACTACGGCCCCTTTCCCTGGAAGTAAAACTGATCTGCCCATCTTCTGGCTGGCAGATTGCAGGAGCAACTTGGCTCTATCAAACCAGCCCAACTCGGCACTGGTGCCACCTTGGGTCTGGGAACCATCATGCGCGGCGTGGATTTTAAGGAGCCAGCCGGCCATTCCCAGCCACAGGCCCCCAAACAAAATCTACGGCCCTTTTCCCTGGAAGTAAAACTGACCTGCCCATCTTCTGGCTGGCAGATTGCAGGAGCTACTTGGTACTATCAAACCAGCCCGATTTGGCACTGGGGCGCCTTGGGTCTGGAAACCATCCTGCGTATCGTGGATTTTCAGGAGCCAGCCGGCCACTCCCAGCCACAGGCCCCCAAACACAAACTACGGCCCTTTTCCCTGGAAGTAAAACTGACCTGTCCATCTTCTGGCTGGCAGATTGCAGGAGCCACGTGGCTCTATCAAACCAGCCCGACTCGGCACTGGTGCACCTTTGGTCTGGGAATCATCCTGCGTATCGTGGATTTTCAGTATCCAGCCGGCCATTCCCAGCCACAGGCCCACGAACAAAATCTACGGCCCTTTTCCCTGGAAGTAAAACTGACCTGCCCATCTTCTGGCTGTCAGATTGCAGGAGCCACTTGGCTCTATCAAACCAGCCCGACTCGGCACTGGTGCCACCTTTCATCTGGGAACCATGTTGAGTATCGTGCATTTTCAGGAGCCAGCCGGCTACTCCCAGCCTCAGGCCCCCAAACACAAACTACCGGCCCTCTTCCCCAGAAGTAAAACTGACCTGCCCATCTTCTGGCTGGCAGATTGCAGGAGCCACTTGGCTCTATCAAAACAGCCCGGCTCGGCACTGGTGCCACCTTTCATCTGGGAACCATCCTGCGCGGCGTGGATTTTAAGGAACCAGCCGGCCATTCAAGGCCACAGGGCCCGGAAAAAAATCCACGGCCTTTTTCCCTGGCAAACAAAAGTCAGCGACCCCGCTTCTGGCTGACAGATTGCAGGAGCCACATGGCTCTATCACACCAGCACAACTCAGCAGTGGTGCCACCTTTCATCTGGGAACCATCCTGCGTATCGTGGATTTTCAGGAGCCAGTCGGCAATTCCGAGCCACAGGCTCCCGAAAACAAACCACGGCCCTTTTCCCTGGCAAACAAAACTCACGCACCCCGCTCCTGGCTGGCAGATTGCAGGAGACACTTGGCCCTATCAAACCAGCCGGCTTGGCAGTGGTGCCACCATTCATCTGGGAACCATCCCGCTTATCGTGGATTTTCAGGTGCCAGCCGGCCACTCCCAGCCACAGGCCCCCAAACAAAATCTACGGCCCTTTTCCCGGGAAGGAAAACTGACCTGCCCATCTTCTGGCTGGCAGATTGCAGGAGCCACTTGGCTCTATCAAACCAGCCCGACTCGGCACTGGTGCCACCTTTCATCTGGGAACTATCCTGCGTATCGTGGATTTTCAGGTGCCAGCCGGCCACTCCCAGCCACAGGCCCCCAAACACATACCACGGCCCTTTTCCCTGGAAGGAAAACTGACCTGCCCATCTTCTGGCTGGCAGATTGCAGGAGCCACTTGCCTCTATCAAACCAGCCCGACTTGGCACTGGTGCCCCTTTGGGTCTGGGAACCATCCTACGTATCGTGGATTTTCAGGAGCCAGCCGGCCACTCCCAGCCACAGGCCCCCAACAGAAACCACATCCCTTCTCCCTGGCAAACAAAACTGACCCGCCCCGCTCCTGGTTGGCAGATTGCAGGAGACACTTGGCTCTATCAAACCATCCCGACTCGGCACTGGTGCCCCTTTGGTCTGGGAATCATCCTGCGTATCGTGGATTTTCAGGAGCCAGCCGGACACTCCCAGCCACAGGCCCCGAAAATAAAACCACGGCCCTTTTCCCTGGCAAACAAAACTCACCCACCCCGCTTCTGGCTGGCAGATTGCAGGAGACACTTGGCTCTATCAAACCAGCCCAACTCGGCACTGGTGCCACCTTTCATCTGGGAACAATAATGTGGGGCGTGGATTTTAACGAGCCAGCCGGCCATTCCCCGCCACAGGCCCCCAAACACAAACTACGGCCCTTTTCACTGGAAGTAAAACAGACCTGCCCATCTTCTGGCTGGCAGATTGCAGGAGCCACTTGGCTCTATCAAACCAGCCCGACTCTGCACTGGTGCCACCTTTCATCTGGGAACCATCCTGCGTACCGTGGATTTTCAGGAGCCAGCCGGCCACTCTCAGCCACAGGGCCCCAAACACATACCACGGCCATTTTCACGGGAAGAAAATCTCAGCGGCCCGCCTTCTGGCTGAAAAATTGCAGGAGCCACATGGCTCTACCACACCAGCCCAACTAGGCAGTGGTGCCACCTTTCATCTGGGAACCATCCTGCGTATCGTGGATTTTCAGGAGCCAGCCGGCCACTCCTAGCCACAGGCCCCCAAACACAAACTACGGCCCTTTTCCCTGGAAGTAAAACAGACCTGCCCATCTTCTGGCTGTCAGATTGCAGGAGCCACTTGGCTCTATCAAACCAGCCCGACTCGGCACTGGTGCCACCTTTCATCTGGGAACCATCCTGCGTATCGTGGATTTTCAGGAGCCAGCCGGCCACTCCCAGCCACAGGCCCCCAAACACAAACTACGGCCCTTTTCCCTCGAAGTAAAACTGACCTGTCCATCTTCTGGCTGGCAGATTGCAGGAGCCACATGGCTCTATCAAACCAGCCCAACTCGGCACTGGTGTCACCTTGGGTCTGGGAACCATCATGCGCGGCGTGGATTTTAAGGAGCCAGCCGGCCATTCCCAGCCACAGGGCCCCAAACACAAACTACGGCCCTTTTCCCTGGAAGTAAAACAGACATGCCCATCTTCTGGATGCCAGATTGCAGGAGCCACGCGGTACTATCAAACCAGCCCAACTTGGCACTGGTGCCATTTTTTTCATTTGGGAACCATCCAGCGCGGCATGGGTTTTCAGGAGCCAGCCGGCCACTCCCAGCCACAGGCCCCCAAACACAAACTACGGCCCTTTTCCCTGGAAGTAAAACTGACCTGCCCATCTTCTGGCTGGCAGACTGCAGGAGCCACTTGGCTCTATCAAACCAGCCCAACTCGGCACTGGTGCCACCTTGGGTCTGGGAACCATCCTGCGCGGCGTGGATTTTCAGGAGCCAGCCGGCCTCTCCCATCCACAGGCCCCCAAACATATACCACGGCCCTTTTCCCTCGAAGTAAAACTGACCTGCCCATCTTCTGGCTGGCAGATTGCAGGAGCCACTTGGCTCTATCAAACCAGCCCGACTCGGCACTGGTGCCACCTTTCATCTGGGAACCATCCTGAGTATCGTGCATTTTCAGGAGCCAGACGGCCACTCCCAGCCTCAGGCCCCCAAACACAAACTACCGGCCCTCTTCCCCAGAAGTAAAACTGACCTGCCCATCTTCTGGCTGGCAGATTGCAGGAGCCACTTGGCTCTATCAAAACAGCCCGGCTCGGCACTGGAGCCACCTTTCATCTGGGAACCATCCTGCGCGGCGTGGATTTTAAGGAACCAGCCGGCCATTCAAGGCCACAGGGCCCGGAAAAAAATCCACGGCCTTTTTCCCTGGCAAACAAAAGTCAGCGACCCCGCTTCTGGCTGACAGATTGCAGGAGCCACATGGCTCTATCACACCAGCCCAACTCGGCAGTGGTGCCACCTCTCATCTGGGAACCATCATGCGTATCGTGGATTTTCAGGAGCCAGCCGGCCACTCCCAGCCACAGGCCCCCAAATACAAACTACGGCCCCTTTCCCTGGAAGTAAAACTGATCTGCCCATCTTCTGGCTGTCAGATTCCAGGAGCAACTTGGCTCTATCAAACCAGCCCAACTCGGCACTGGTGCAACCTTGGGTCTGGGAACCATCATGCGCGGCGTGGATTTTAAGGAGCCAGCCGGCCATTCCCAGCCACAGGCCCCCAAACAAAATCTACGGCCCTTTTCCCTGGAAGTAAAACTGACCTGCCCATCTTCTGGCTGGCAGATTGCAGGAGCTACTTGGTACTATCAAACCAGCCCGATTTGGCACTGGGGCGCCTTGGGTCTGGAAACCATCCTGCGTATCGTGGATTTTCAGGAGCCAGCCGGCCACTCCCAGCCACAGGCCCCCAAACACAAACTACGGCCCTTTTCCCTGGAAGTAAAACTGACCTGTCCATCTTCTGGCTGGCAGATTGCAGGAGCCACGTGGCTCTATCAAACCAGCCCGACTCGGCACTGGTGCACCTTTGGTCTGGGAATCATCCTGCGTATCGTGGATTTTCAGTATCCAGCCGGCCATTCCCAGCCACAGGCCCACGAACAAAAACTACGGCCCTTTTCCCTGGAAGTAAAACTGACCTGCCCATCTTCTGGCTGGCAGATTGCAGGAGCCACTTGGCTCTATGAAACCAGCCCGACTCGGCACTGGTGCCACCTTTCATCTGGGAACCATGTTGAGTATCGTGCATTTTCAGGAGCCAGCCGGCTACTCCCAGCCTCAGGCCCCCAAACACAAACTACCGGCCCTCTTCCCCAGAAGTAAAACTGACCTGCCCATCTTCTGGCTGGCAGATTGCAGGAGCCACTTGGCTCTATCAAAACAGCCCGGCTCGGCACTGGTGCCACCTTTCATTTGGGAACCATCCTGCGCGGCGTGGATTTTAAGGAACCAGCCGGCCATTCAAGGCCACAGGGCCCGGAAAAAAATCCACGGCCTTTTTCCCTGGCAAACAAAAGTCAGCGACCCCGCTTCTGGCTGACAGATTGCAGGAGCCACATGGCTCTATCACACCAGCACAACTCGGCAGTGGTGCCACCTTTCATCTGGGAACCATCCTGCGTATCGTGGATTTTCAGGAGCCAGCCGGCAATTCCCAGCCACAGGCTCCCGAAAACAAACCACGGCCCTTTTCCCTGGCAAACAAAACTCACGCACCCCGCTCCTGGCTGGCAGATTGCAGGAGACACTTGGCCCTATCAAACCAGCCGGCTTGGCAGTGGTGCCACCATTCATCTGGGAACCATCCCGCTTATCGTGGATTTTCAGGTGCCAGCCGGCCACTCCCAGCCACAGACCCCCAAACAAAATCTACGGCCCTTTTCCCTGGAAGGAAAACTGACCTGCCCATCTTCTGGCTGGCAGATTGCAGGAGCCACTTGGCTCTATCAAACCAGCCCGACTCGGCACTGGTGCCACCTTTCATCTGGGAACTATCCTGCGTATCGTGGATTTTCAGGTGCCAGCCGGCCACTCCCAGCCACAGGCCCCCAAACATATACCACGGCCCTTTTCCCTGGAAGGAAAACTGACCTGCCCATCTTCTGGCTGGCAGATTGCAGGAGCCACTTGCCTCTATCAAACCAGCCCGACTTGGCACTGGTGCCCCTTTGGGTCTGGGAACCATCCTACGTATCGTGGATTTTCAGGAGCCAGCCGGCCACTCCCAGCCACAGGCCCCCAACAGAAACCACATCCCTTCTCCCTGGCAAACAAAACTGACCCGCCCCGCTCCTGGTTGGCAGATTGCAGGAGACACTTGGCTCTATCAAACCATCCCGACTCGGCACTGGTGCCCCTTTGGTCTGGGAATCATCCTGCGTATCGTGGATTTTCAGGAGCCAGCCGGACACTCCCAGCCACAGGCCCCGAAAATAAAACCACGGCCCTTTTCCCTGGCAAACAAAACTCACCCACCCCGCTTCTGGCTGGCAGATTGCAGGAGCCACTTGGCTCTATCAAACCAGCCCGACTCGGCACTGGTGCCACCTTTCATCTGGGAACCATCCTGCGTATCGTGGATTTTCAGGAGCCAGCCGGCCACTCCCAGCCACAGGCCCCCAAACACAAACTACGGCCCTTTTCCCTCGAAGTAAAACTGACCTGTCCATCTTCTGGCTGGCAGATTGCAGGAGCCACATGGCTCTATCAAACCAGCCCAACTCGGCACTGGTGTCACCTTGGGTCTGGGAACCATCATGCGCGGCGTGGATTTTAAGGAGCCAGCCGGCCATTCCCAGCCACAGGGCCCCAAACACAAACTACGGCCCTTTTCCCTGGAAGTAAAACAGACATGCCCATCTTCTGGATGCCAGATTGCAGGAGCCACGCGGTACTATCAAACCAGCCCAACTTGGCACTGGTGCCATTTTTTTCATTTGGGAACCATCCAGCGCGGCATGGGTTTTCAGGAGCCAGCCGGCCACTCCCAGCCACAGGCCCCCAAACACAAACTACGGCCCTTTTCCCTGGAAGTAAAACTGACCTGCCCATCTTCTGGCTGGCAGACTGCAGGAGCCACTTGGCTCTATCAAACCAGCCCAACTCGGCACTGGTGCCACCTTGGGTCTGGGAACCATCCTGCGCGGCGTGGATTTTCAGGAGCCAGCCGGCCTCTCCCATCCACAGGCCCCCAAACATATACCACGGCCCTTTTCCCTCGAAGTAAAACTGACCTGCCCATCTTCTGGCTGGCAGATTGCAGGAGCCACTTGGCTCTATCAAACCAGCCCGACTCGGCACTGGTGCCACCTTTCATCTGGGAACCATCCTGAGTATCGTGCATTTTCAGGAGCCAGACGGCCACTCCCAGCCTCAGGCCCCCAAACACAAACTACCGGCCCTCTTCCCCAGAAGTAAAACTGACCTGCCCATCTTCTGGCTGGCAGATTGCAGGAGCCACTTGGCTCTATCAAAACAGCCCGGCTCGGCACTGGAGCCACCTTTCATCTGGGAACCATCCTGCGCGGCGTGGATTTTAAGGAACCAGCCGGCCATTCAAGGCCACAGGGCCCGGAAAAAAATCCACGGCCTTTTTCCCTGGCAAACAAAAGTCAGCGACCCCGCTTCTGGCTGACAGATTGCAGGAGCCACATGGCTCTATCACACCAGCCCAACTCGGCAGTGGTGCCACCTTTCATCTGGGAACCATCCTGCGTATCGTGGATTTTCAGGAGCCAGCCGGCCACTCCCAGCCACAGGCCCCCAAATACAAACTACGGCCCCTTTCCCTGGAAGTAAAACTGATCTGCCCATCTTCTGGCTGGCAGATTGCAGGAGCAACTTGGCTCTATCAAACCAGCCCAACTCGGCACTGGTGCAACCTTGGGTCTGGGAACCATCATGCGCGGCGTGGATTTTAAGGAGCCAGCCGGCCATTCCCAGCCACAGGCCCCCAAACAAAATCTACGGCCCTTTTCCCTGGAAGTAAAACTGACCTGCCCATCTTCTGGCTGGCAGATTGCAGGAGCTACTTGGTACTATCAAACCAGCCCGATTTGGCACTGGGGCGCCTTGGGTCTGGAAACCATCCTGCGTATCGTGGATTTTCAGGAGCCAGCCGGCCACTCCCAGCCACAGGCCCCCAAACACAAACTACGGCCCTTTTCCCTGGAAGTAAAACTGACCTGTCCATCTTCTGGCTGGCAGATTGCAGGAGCCACGTGGCTCTATCAAACCAGCCCGACTCGGCACTGGTGCACCTTTGGTCTGGGAATCATCCTGCGTATCGTGGATTTTCAGTATCCAGCCGGCCATTCCCAGCCACAGGCCCACGAACAAAAACTACGGCCCTTTTCCCTGGAAGTAAAACTGACCTGCCCATCTTCTGGCTGTCAGATTGCAGGAGCCACTTGGCTCTATCAAACCAGCCCGACTCGGCACTGGTGCCACCTTTCATCTGGGAACCATGTTGAGTATCGTGCATTTTCAGGAGCCAGCCGGCTACTCCCAGCCTCAGGCCCCCAAACACAAACTACCGGCCCTCTTCCCCAGAAGTAAAACTGACCTGCCCATCTTCTGGCTGGCAGATTGCAGGAGCCACTTGGCTCTATCAAAACAGCCCGGCTCGGCACTGGTGCCACCTTTCATTTGGGAACCATCCTGCGCGGCATGGATTTTAAGGAACCAGCCGGCCATTCAAGGCCACAGGGCCCGGAAAAAAATCCACGGCCTTTTTCCCTGGCAAACAAAAGTCAGCGACCCCGCTTCTGGCTGACAGATTGCAGGAGCCACATGGCTCTATCACACCAGCACAACTCGGCAGTGGTGCCACCTTTCATCTGGGAACCATCCTGCGTATCGTGGATTTTCAGGAGCCAGCCGGCAATTCCCAGCCACAGGCTCCCGAAAACAAACCACGGCCCTTTTCCCTGGCAAACAAAACTCACGCACCCCGCTCCTGGCTGGCAGATTGCAGGAGACACTTGGCCCTATCAAACCAGCCGGCTTGGCAGTGGTGCCACCATTCATCTGGGAACCATCCCGCTTATCGTGGATTTTCAGGTGCCAGCCGGCCACTCCCAGCCACAGACCCCCAAACAAAATCTACGGCCCTTTTCCCTGGAAGGAAAACTGACCTGCCCATCTTCTGGCTGGCAGATTGCAGGAGCCACTTGGCTCTATCAAACCAGCCCGACTCGGCACTGGTGCCACCTTTCATCTGGGAACTATCCTGCGTATCGTGGATTTTCAGGTGCCAGCCGGCCACTCCCAGCCACAGGCCCCCAAACATATACCACGGCCCTTTTCCCTGGAAGGAAAACTGACCTGCCCATCTTCTGGCTGGCAGATTGCAGGAGCCACTTGCCTCTATCAAACCAGCCCGACTTGGCACTGGTGCCCCTTTGGGTCTGGGAACCATCCTACGTATCGTGGATTTTCAGGAGCCAGCCGGCCACTCCCAGCCACAGGCCCCCAACAGAAACCACATCCCTTCTCCCTGGCAAACAAAACTGACCCGCCCCGCTCCTGGTTGGCAGATTGCAGGAGACACTTGGCTCTATCAAACCATCCCGACTCGGCACTGGTGCCCCTTTGGTCTGGGAATCATCCTGCGTATCGTGGATTTTCAGGAGCCAGCCGGACACTCCCAGCCACAGGCCCCGAAAATAAAACCACGGCCCTTTTCCCTGGCAAACAAAACTCACCCACCCCGCTTCTGGCTGGCAGATTGCAGGAGACACTTGGCTCTATCAAACCAGCCCAACTCGGCACTGGTGCCACCTTTCATCTGGGAACAATAATGTGGGGTGTGGATTTTAACGAGCCAGCCGGCCATTCCCCGCCACAGGCCCCCAAACACAAACTACGGCCCTTTTCACTGGAAGTAAAACAGACCTGCCCATCTTCTGGCTGGCAGATTGCAGGAGCCACTTGGCTCTATCAAACCAGCCCGACTCTGCACTGGTGCCACCTTTCATCTGGGAACCATCCTGCGTACCGTGGATTTTCAGGAGCCAGCCGGCCACTCTCAGCCACAGGGCCCCAAACACATACCACGGCCATTTTCACGGGAAGAAAATCTCAGCGGCCCGCCTTCTGGCTGAAAAATTGCAGGAGCCACATGGCTCTACCACACCAGCCCAACTAGGCAGTGGTGCCACCTTTCATCTGGGAACCATCCTGCGTATCGTGGATTTTCAGGAGCCAGCCGGCCACTCCTAGCCACAGGCCCCCAAACACAAACTACGGCCCTTTTCCCTGGAAGTAAAACAGACCTGCCCATCTTCTGGCTGTCAGATTGCAGGAGCCACTTGGCTCTATCAAACCAGCCCGACTCGGCACTGGTGCCACCTTTCATCTGGGAACCATCCTGCGTATCGTGGATTTTCAGGAGCCAGCCGGCCACTCCCAGCCACAGGCCCCCAAACACAAACTACGGCCCTTTTCCCTCGAAGTAAAACTGACCTGCCCATCTTCTGGCTGGCAGATTGCAGGAGCCACATGGCTCTATCAAACCAGCCCAACTCGGCACTGGTGTCACCTTGGGTCTGGGAACCATCATGCGCGGCGTGGATTTTAAGGAGCCAGCCGGCCATTCCCAGCCACAGGGCCCCAAACACAAACTACGGCCCTTTTCCCTGGAAGTAAAACAGACATGCCCATCTTCTGGATGCCAGATTGCAGGAGCCACGCGGTACTATCAAACCAGCCCAACTTGGCACTGGTGCCATTTTTTTCATTTGGGAACCATCCAGCGCGGCATGGGTTTTCAGGAGCCAGCCGGCCACTCCCAGCCACAGGCCCCCAAACACAAACTACGGCCCTTTTCCCTGGAAGTAAAACTGACCTGCCCATCTTCTGGCTGGCAGATTGCAGGAGCCACTTGGCTCTATCAAACCAGCCCAACTCGGCACTGGTGCCACCTTGGGTCTGGGAACCATCCTGCGCGGCGTGGATTTTCAGGAGCCAGCCGGCCTCTCCCATCCACAGGCCCCCAAACATATACCACGGCCCTTTTCCCTCGAAGTAAAACTGACCTGCCCATCTTCTGGCTGGCAGATTGCAGGAGCCACTTGGCTCTATCAAACCAGCCCGACTCGGCACTGGTGCCACCTTTCATCTGGGAACCATCCTGAGTATCGTGCATTTTCAGGAGCCAGACGGCCACTCCCAGCCTCAGGCCCCCAAACACAAACTACCGGCCCTCTTCCCCAGAAGTAAAACTGACCTGCCCATCTTCTGGCTGGCAGATTGCAGGAGCCACTTGGCTCTATCAAAACAGCCCGGCTCGGCACTGGAGCCACCTTTCATCTGGGAACCATCCTGCGCGGCGTGGATTTTAAGGAACCAGCCGGCCATTCAAGGCCACAGGGCCCGGAAAAAAATCCACGGCCTTTTTCCCTGGCAAACAAAAGTCAGCGACCCCGCTTCTGGCTGACAGATTGCAGGAGCCACATGGCTCTATCACACCAGCCCAACTCGGCAGTGGTGCCACCTTTCATCTGGGAACCATCCTGCGTATCGTGGATTTTCAGGAGCCAGCCGGCCACTCCCAGCCACAGGCCCCCAAATACAAACTACGGCCCCTTTCCCTGGAAGTAAAACTGATCTGCCCATCTTCTGGCTGGCAGATTGCAGGAGCAACTTGGCTCTATCAAACCAGCCCAACTCGGCACTGGTGCAACCTTGGGTCTGGGAACCATCATGCGCGGCGTGGATTTTAAGGAGCCAGCCGGCCATTCCCAGCCACAGGCCCCCAAACAAAATCTACGGCCCTTTTCCCTGGAAGTAAAACTGACCTGCCCATCTTCAGGCTGGCAGATTGCAGGAGCTACTTGGTACTATCAAACCAGCCCGATTTGGCACTGGGGCGCCTTGGGTCTGGAAACCATCCTGCGTATCGTGGATTTTCAGGAGCCAGCCGGCCACTCCCAGCCACAGGCCCCCAAACACAAACTACGGCCCTTTTCCCTGGAAGTAAAACTGACCTGTCCATCTTCTGGCTGGCAGATTGCAGGAGCCACGTGGCTCTATCAAACCAGCCCGACTCGGCACTGGTGCACCTTTGGTCTGGGAATCATCCTGCGTATCGTGGATTTTCAGTATCCAGCCGGCCATTCCCAGCCACAGGCCCACGAACAAAAACTACGGCCCTTTTCCCTGGAAGTAAAACTGACCTGCCCATCTTCTGGCTGGCAGATTGCAGGAGCCACTTGGCTCTATCAAACCAGCCCGACTCGGCACTGGTGCCACCTTTCATCTGGGAACCATGTTGAGTATCGTGCATTTTCAGGAGCCAGCCGGCTACTCCCAGCCTCAGGCCCCCAAACACAAACTACCGGCCCTCTTCCCCAGAAGTAAAACTGACCTGCCCATCTTCTGGCTGGCAGATTGCAGGAGCCACTTGGCTCTATCAAAACAGCCCGGCTCGGCACTGGTGCCACCTTTCATTTGGGAACCATCCTGCGCGGCGTGGATTTTAAGGAACCAGCCGGCCATTCAAGGCCACAGGGCCCGGAAAAAAATCCACGGCCTTTTTCCCTGGCAAACAAAAGTCAGCGACCCCGCTTCTGGCTGACAGATTGCAGGAGCCACATGGCTCTATCACACCAGCACAACTCGGCAGTGGTGCCACCTTTCATCTGGGAACCATCCTGCGTATCGTGGATTTTCAGGAGCCAGCCGGCAATTCCCAGCCACAGGCTCCCGAAAACAAACCACGGCCCTTTTCCCTGGCAAACAAAACTCACGCACCCCGCTCCTGGCTGGCAGATTGCAGGAGACACTTGGCCCTATCAAACCAGCCGGCTTGGCAGTGGTGCCACCATTCATCTGGGAACCATCCCGCTTATCGTGGATTTTCAGGTGCCAGCCGGCCACTCCCAGCCACAGACCCCCAAACAAAATCTACGGCCCTTTTCCCTGGAAGGAAAACTGACCTGCCCATCTTCTGGCTGGCAGATTGCAGGAGCCACTTGGCTCTATCAAACCAGCCCGACTCGGCACTAGTGCCACCTTTCATCTGGGAACTATCCTGCGTATCGTGGATTTTCAGGTGCCAGCCGGCCACTCCCAGCCACAGGCCCCCAAACACATACCACGGCCCTTTTCCCTGGAAGGAAAACTGACCTGCCCATCTTCTGGCTGGCAGATTGCAGGAGCCACTTGCCTCTATCAAACCAGCCCGACTTGGCACTGGTGCCCCTTTGGGTCTGGGAACCATCCTACGTATCGTGGATTTTCAGGAGCCAGCCGGCCACTCCCAGCCACAGGCCCCCAACAGAAACCACATCCCTTCTCCCTGGCAAACAAAACTGACCCGCCCCGCTCCTGGTTGGCAGATTGCAGGAGACACTTGGCTCTATCAAACCATCCCAACTCGGCACTGGTGCCCCTTTGGTCTGGGAATCATCCTGCGTATCGTGGATTTTCAGGAGCCAGCCGGACACTCCCAGCCACAGGCCCCGAAAATAAAACCACGGCCCTTTTCCCTGGCAAACAAAACTCACCCACCCCGCTTCTGGCTGGCAGATTGCAGGAGCCACTTGGCTCTATCAAACCAGCCCAACTCGGCACTGGTGCCACCTTTCATCTGGGAACAATAATGTGGGGCGTGGATTTTAACGAGCCAGCCGGCCATTCCCCGCCACAGGCCCCCAAACACAAACTACGGCCCTTTTCACTGGAAGTAAAACAGACCTGCCCATCTTCTGGCTGGCAGATTGCAGGAGCCACTTGGCTCTATCAAACCAGCCCGACTCTGCACTGGTGCCACCTTTCATCTGGGAACCATCCTGCGTACCGTGGATTTTCAGGAGCCAGCCGGCCACTCTCAGCCACAGGGCCCCAAACACATACCACGGCCATTTTCCCGGGAAGAAAATCTCAGCAGCCCGCCTTCTGGCTGACAAATTGCAGGAGCCACATGGCTCTACCACACCAGCCCAACTAGGCAGTGGTGCCACCTTTCATCTGGGAACCATCCTGCGTATCGTGGATTTTCAGGAGCCAGCCGGCCACTCCTGGCCACAGGCCCCCAAACACAAACTACGGCCCTTTTCCCTGGAAGTAAAACTGACCTGCCCATCTTCTGATTGGCAGATTGCAGGAGACACTTGGCTCTATCATACCAGCCCGACTCGGCACTGGTGCCACCTTTCATCTGGGAACCATCCTGCGTATCGTGGATTTTCAGGAGCCAGCCGGCCATTCCAGGCCACAGACCCCAAAAAAAAGCTATGGTCCTTTTCCCTGGAAGTAAAACTGACCTGTCCATCTTCTGGCTGGCAGAATGCAGGAGCCACTTGGCTCTATCACACCAGCCCGATTTGGCACTGGTGCCCCCTTGGGTCTGGGAACCATCCTGCGTATCGTAGATTTTCAGGAGCCAGCCGGCCACTCCCAGCCACAGGCCCCCAAACACAAACTACGGCCCTTTTCCCTGGAAGTAAAGCTGACCTGCCCATCTTCTGGCTGGCAGATTGCAGGAGCCACTTGGCTCTATGAAACCAGCCCGACTCGGCACTGGTGCCACCTTTCATCTGGGAACCATCCTGAGTATCGTGCATTTTCAGGAGCCAGCCGGCCACAGCCAGCCAGAGGTCCCCAAAAACAAACTACGGCCCTTTTCCCTGGAAGTAAAACAGACCGGCCCATCATCTGGCTGGCAGATTGCAGGAGCCACTTGGCTCTATCAAACCAGCCCGATTTGGCACTGGGGCGCCTTGGGTCCGGAAACCATCCTGCGTATCGTGGATTTTCAGGAGCCAGCCGGCCACTCCCAGCCACAGGCGCCCAAACACAAACTACGGCCCTTTTCCCTGGAAGTAAAACTGACCTGCCCATCTTCTGGCTGGCAGATTGCAGGAGCCACATGGCTCTATCAAACCAACCCAACTCGGACCTGGTGCCACCTTGGGTCTCGGAACCATCATGAGCGGCGTGGATTTTAAGGAGCCAGCCGGCCATTCCCAGCCTCAGGCCCCCAACAAAAACTACGGCCCTTTTCCCTGGAAGTAAAACTGACCTGCCCATCTTCTGGCTGTCAGATTGCAGGAGCTACTTGGTACTATCAAACCAGTCCGACTTGGAACTGGTGCCATTTTTCATTTGGGAACCATCCTGCGTATCGTGGATTTTCAGGAGCCAGACGGCCACTCCCAGCCACAGGCCCCCAAACACAAACTACGGCCCTTTTCCCTGGAAGTAAAACTGACCTGCCCATCTTCTGGCTGGCAGACTGCAGGAGCCACATGGCTCTATCAAACCAGCCCGACTCGGCACTGGTGCCCCCTTGGGTCTGGGAACCATTCTGCGCGGCATGGATTTTCAGGAGCCACCTGGCCACTCCCAGCCACAGGCCCCGAAAACAAACCACGGCCCTTTTCCCAGGCAAACAAAACTCAGCTACCCCGCTTCTGGCTGGCAGATTGCAGGAGCCACTTGGCTCTATCAAACCAGCCCAACTCGGCACTGGTGCCACCTTGGATCTGGGAACCATCATGCGCGGCGTGGATTTTAAGGAGCCAGCCGGCCATTCAAGGCCACAGGCCCCCAAACAAAAACTACGGACCTTTTCCCTGGAAGTAAAACAGACCTGCCCATCTTCTGGCTGTCAGATTGCAGGAGCCACTTGGCTCTATCACACCAGCTCGACTCGGCAGTGGTGCCACCTTTCATTTGGGAACCATCCTGCGTATCGTGGATTTTCAGGAGCCAGCCGGCCACTCCCAGCCACAGGCCCCCAAACACAAACTACGGCCTTTTACCCTGGCAAACAAAACTCACACACCCCGCTTCTGGCTGGCAGATTGCAGGAGACACTTGGCTCTATCAAACCAGCCCGACTCGGCAGTGGTGCCACTTTTCATCTGGGAACCATCCTGCGTATCGTGGATTTTCAGGAGCCAGCCGGCCACTCCCAGCCACAGGCCCCCAAACACAAACTACGGCCTTTTTCCCTGGCAAACAAAACTCACACACCCCGCTTCTGGCTGGCAGATTGCAGGAGACACTTGGCTCTATCAAACCAGCCCAACTCGGCACTGGTGCCACCTTGGGTCTGGAAACAATAATGTGGGGCGTGGATTTTAAGGAGCCAGCCGGCCATTCCCCGCCACAGGCCCCCAAACACAAACTATGGCCCTTTTCCCTGGAAGTAAAACAGACCTGCCCATCTTCTGGCTGGCAGATTGCAGGAGCCACTTGGCTCTATCAAAACAGCCCGATTTGGCACTGGGGCCCCCTGGGTCTGGAAACCATCCTGCGTATCATGGATTTTCAGGAGCCAGCCGGCCACTCCCAGCCACAGGCCCCCAAACAAAATCTACGGCCCTTTTCCCAGGAAGGAAAACTGACCTGCCCATCTTCTGGCTGGCAGATTGCAGGAGCCACTTGGCTCTATCAAACCAGCCGGACTCGGCACTGGTGCCCCCTTGGGTATGGGAACCATCCTGCGCGGCGCGGATTTTCAGGAGCCAGCCGTCCACTCCCAGCCACAGGCCCCGAAAACAAACCACGGCCCATTTCCCTGGCAAACAAAACTCACCCACCCGGTTCTGGCTGGCAGATTGCAGGAGCCACTTGGCTCTATCAAACCAGCCCAACTCGGCCCTGGTGCCACCTTGGGTCTGGGAACAATAATGTGGGGCGTGGATTTTAAGGAGCCAGCCGGCCATTCCCCGCCACAGGCCCCCAAACACAAACTACGGCCCTTTTCCCTGGAAGTAAAACAGACCTGCCCATCTTCTGGCTGGCAGATTGCAGGAGCCACGCGGTACTACCAAACCAGCCCGACTTGGCACTGGTGCCCCTTTGAGTCAGGGAACCATCCTACGTATCGTGTATTTTCAGGAGCCAGCCGGCCACTCCCAGCCACAGGCCCCCAAACACAAACTACGGCCTTTTTCCCTGGCAAACATAACTCAGCGACCCGCTTCTGGCTGGCAGATTGCAGGAGCCACTTGGCTCTATCAAACCAGCCCAACTCGGCACTGGTGCCACCTTGGGTCTGGGAACCATCATGCGCGGCGTGGATTTTAAGGAGCCAGCCAGCCATTCTCAGCCACAGGCCCCAAAGCACAAACTACGGCCTTTTTCCCTGGAAGTAAAACAGACCTGCCCATCTTCTGGCTGTCAGATTGCAGGAGCCACTTGGCTCTTTCAAACCAGCCCGACTCGGCGGTGGTGCCACCTTTCATCTGGGAACCATCCTGCGTATCGTGGATTTTCAGGAGCCAGCCGGCCACTCCCAGCCACAGGCCCCCAAACACAAACTACGGCCCTTTTCCCTCGAAGTAAAACTGACCTGCCCATCTTCTGGCTGGCAGATTGCAGGAGCCACTTGGCTCTATCAAACCAGCCCGACTCGGCACTGGTGCCACCTTTCATCTGGGAACCATGTTGAGTATCGTGCATTTTCAGGAGCCAGCCGGCCACAGCCAGCCAAAGGTCCCCAAAAATAAACTACGGCCCTTTTCCCTGGAAGTAAAACTGACCTGCACATCATCTGGCTGGCAGATTGCAGGAGCCACTTGGCTCTATCAAAGCAGCCCGACTCGGCACTGGTGCCACCTTTCATCTGGGAACCATACTACGCGGCGTGGATTTTAAGGAACCAGCCGGCCAATCAAGGCCACAGGCCCCGGATAAAAAACCACGGCCTTTTTCCCTGGCAAACAAAACTCAGCGACCCCGCTTCTGGCTGACAGATTGCAGGAACCACATGGCTCTATCACACCAGCCCAACTCGGCACTCGTGCCACCTTGGTTCTGGGAACCATCATGCGCCGCGTGGATTTTAAGGAGCCAGCCGGCCATTCCCAGCCACAGGGCCCCAAACACAAACTACGGCCCTTTTCCCTGGAAGTAAAACAGACACGCCCATCTTCTGGATGTCAGATTGCAGGAGCCACGCGGTACTATCAAACCAGCTCAACTTGGCACTGGTGCCATTTTTTTCATTTGGGAACCATCCAGCACGGCATGGGTTTTCAGGAGCCAGCCGGCCACTCCCAGCCACAGGCCCCCAAACACAAACTACGGCCCTTTTCCCTGGAAGTAAAACTGACCTGCCCATCTTCTGGCTGGCAGATTGCAGGAGCCACTTGGCTCTATCAAACCAGCCCGACTCGGCAGTGGTGCCACTTTTCATCTGGGAACCATCCTGAGTATCGTGCATTTTCAGGAGCCAGCCGGCCACTCCCAGCCTCAGGCCCCCAAACACAAACTACCGGCCCTCTTCCCCAGAAGTAAAACTGACCTGCCCATCTTCTGGCTGGCAGATTGCAGGAGCCACTTGGCTCTATCAAAACAGCCCGGCTCGGCACTGGTGCCACCTTTCATCTGGGAACCATCCTGCGCGGCGTGGATTTTAAGGAACCAGCCGGCCATTCAAGGCCACAGGGCCCGGAAAAAAATCCACGGCCTTTTTCCCTGGCAAACAAAAGTCAGCGACCCCGCTTCTGGCTGACAGATTGCAGGAGCCACATGGCTCTATCACACCAGCCCAACTCGGCAGTGGTGCCACCTTTCATCTGGGAACCATCCTGCGTATCGTGGATTTTCAGGAGCCAGCCGGCTACTCCCAGCCACAGGCCCCCGAACAAAAACTACGACCCATTTCCCTGGAAGTAAAACTGACCTGCCCATCTTCTGGCTGGCAGATTGCAGGAGCCACTTGGCTCTATCAAACCAGCCCGACTCGGCACTGGTGCCACCTTTCATCTGGGAACCATCCTGCGTATCGTGGATTTTCAGGAGCCAGCCGGCCATTCCAGGTCACAGACCCCAAAAAAAAGCTATGGTCCTTTTCCCTGGAAGTAAAACTGACCTGTCCATCTTCTGGCTGGCAGAATGCAGGAGCCACTTGGCTCTATCAAACCAGCCCGATTTGGCACTGGTGCCCCCTTGGGTCTGGGAACCATCCTGCGTATCGTGGATTTTCAGGAGCCAGCCGGCCACTCCCAGCCACAGACCCCAAACACAAACTACGGCCCTTTTCCCTGGAAGTAAAACTGACCTGCCCATCTTCTGGCTGGCAGATTGCAGGAGCCACATGGCTCTATCAAACCACCCCGACTTGGCAGTGGTGCCAACTTGGGTCTGGCAATCATCCTGAGTATCGTGCATTTTCAGGAGCCAGCCGGCCACTCCCAGCCTCAGGCCCCCAAACACAAACTACCGGCCCTCTTCCCCGGAAGTAAAACTGACCTGTCCATCTACTGGCTGGCAGATTGCAGGAGCCACTTAGCTCTATAAAACCAGCCCGACTCGGCAGTGGTGCCACCTTTCATCTGGGAACCATCCTGCGTGTCGAGGATTTTCAGGAGCCAGCCAGCCACTCTCAGGCACAGGGCCCCAAACACATACTACGGCCATTTTCCCTGGAAGATAATCTCAGCGGCCCGCCTTCTGGCTGGAAGATTGCAGGAGCCGCTCGGTACTATCAAACCAGCCCGACTTGGCACTGGTGCCACCTTTCATCTGGGAACCATCCTGCGTATCGTGGATTTTCAGGAGCCAGCCGGCCACAGCCAGCCACAGGTCCCCAAAAACAAACTACGGCCCTTTTCCCTGATAGTAAAACAGACGTGCCCATCATCTGGCTGGCAGATTGCAGGAGCCACTTGGCTCTATCAAAACAGCCCGACTCGGCACTGGTGCCACCTTTCATCTGGGAACCATCCTGCGCGGCGTGGATTTTAAGGAACCAGCCGGCCATTCAAGGCCACAGGCCCCGGATAAAAAACCACGGCCTTTTTCCCTGACAAAAAAAACTCAGCGACCCCGCTTCTGGCTGACAGATTGCAGGAGCCACATGGCTCTATCACACCGGCCCAACTCGGCACTCTTGCCACCTTGGATCTGGGAACCATCATGCGCGGCGTGGATTTTAAGGAGCCAGCCGGCCATTCCCATCCACAGGCCCCCAAACACAAACTACGGCCCTTTTCCCTGGAAGTAAAACTGACCTGCCCATCTTCTGGCTGTCAGATTGCAGGAGCTACTTGGTACTATCAAACCAGCCCGACTTGGCACTGGTGCCATTTTTCATTTGGGAACCATCCTGCGTATCGTGGATTTTCAGGAGCCAGCCGGCTACTGCCAGCCACAGGTCCCCAAACACATACCACGGCCCTCTTCCCCGGAAGTAAAACTGACCTCTCCATCTTCTGGCTGGCAGATTGCAGGAGCCACTTACCTCTATCAAACCATCCCGACTCGGCTCTGCTGCCACCTTTTATCGGGGAACCATCCTGCATATCGTGGATTTTCAGGAGCCAGCCGGCCATTCCAGGCCACAGGCCCCGGAAAAAATACCACGGCCTTTTTCCCTGGCAAACAAAAATCAGCGACCCGCTTCTGGCTAGCAGATTGCAGGAGCCACTTGGCTCTATCAAACCAGCCCGACTCGGCACTGGTGCCACCTTGGGTCGGGGAACCATCATGCGCGGCATGGATTTTAAGGAACCAGCCGGCCTTTCCCAGCCACTGGTCCCCGAAAACAAACCACGGCCCTTTTCCCTGGCAAACAAAACTGACCCACCCCGCTTCTGGCTGGCAGATTGCAGGAGACACTTTGACCTATCAAACCAGCCGGCTAGGCACTGGTGACACCATTCATCTGGGAACCATCCTGCGTATCGTGGATTTTCAGGAGCCAGCCGGCCACACCCAGCGACAGGCGCCCAAACACACACTACAGCCTTTTTCCCTGGAAGGAAAACTGACCTGCCCATCTTCTGGCTGGCAGATTGCAGGAGCCACTTGGCTCTATCAAACCAGCCCGACTCGGCAGTGGTGCCACCTTTCATCTGGGAACCATCCTGCGTATCGTGGATTTTCAGGAGCCAGCCGGCCACTCCCAGCCACAGGCCCCCAAACACAAACTACGGCCCTTTTCTCTCGAAGTAAAACTGACCTGCCCATCTTCTGGCTGGCAGATTGCAGGAGCCACTTGGCTCTATCAAACTAGTCCGACTCGGCACTGGTGCCACCTTTTATCTGGGAACCATCCTGCGTATCGTGGATTTTCAGGAGCCAGCCGGCCACTCCCAGCCACATGCCCCCGAACAAAATCTACGACCCAGTTCCCTGGAAGTAAAACTGACCTGCCCATCTTCTGGCTGGCAGATTGCAGGAGACACTTGGCTCTATCAAACTAGCCCGACTCGTCACTGGTGCCACCTTTCATCTGGGAACCATCCTGCGTATCGTGGATTTTCAGGGGCCAGCCGGCCACTCCCAGCCACAGGCCCCCGAACAAAAACTACGACCCATTTCCCTGGAAGTAAAACTGACCTGCCCATCTTCTGGCTGGCAGATTGCAGGAGACACTTGGCTCTATCAAACCAGCCTGACTCGGCACTGGTGCCACCTTTCATCTGGGAACCATCCTGCGTATCGTGGATTTTCAGGAGCCAGCCGGCCATTCCAGGTCACAGACCCCAAAAAAAAGCTATGGTCCTTTTCCCTGGAAGTAAAACTGACCTGCCCATCTTCTGGCTGGCAGATTGCAGGAGCCACATGGCTCTATCAAACCAGCCCGACTTGGCAGTGGTGCCAACTTGGGTCTGGCAATCATCCTGAGTATCGTGCATTTTCAGGTGCCAGCCGGCCACTCCCAGCCTCAGGCCCCCAAACACAAACTACCGGCCATCTTCCCCGCAAGTAAAACTGACCTGTCCATCTACTGGCTGGCAGATTGCAGGAGCCACTTAGCTCTATCAATCCAGCCCGACTCGGCACTGGTGCCACCTTTCATCTGGGAACCATCCTGCGTGTCGAGGATTTTCAGGAGCCAGCCAGCCACTCTCAGCCACAGGGCCCCAAACACACACTGCGGCCATTTTCCCTGGAAGAAAATCTCAGCGGCCTGCCTTCTGGCTGGCAGATTGCAGGAGCCGCTCGGTACTATCAAACCAGCCCGACTTGGCACTGGTGCCACCTTTCATCTGGGAACCATCCTGCGTGTCGTGTATTTTCAGGAGCCAGCCGGCCACCGCCAGCCACAGGTCCCCAAAAACAAACTACGGCCCTTTTCCCTGATAGTAAAACAGACCTGCCCATCATCTGGCTGGCAGATTGCAGGAGCCACTTGGCTCTATCAAAACAGCCCGACTCGGCACTGGTGCCATTTTTTTCATTTGGGAACCATCCAGCGCGGCATGGGTTTTCAGGAGCCAGCCGGCCACTCCCAGCCACCGGCCCCCAAACACAAACTACGGCCCTTTTCCCTGGAAGTAAAACTGACCTGCCCATCTTCTGGCTGGCGGAATGCAGGAGCCACTTGGCTCTATCAAACCAGCCCGACTCTGCACTGGTGCCACCTTTCATCTGGGAACCATCCTGTGTATTGGGGATTTTCAGGAGCCAGCCGGCCACTCCCAGCAACAGGCCCCCAAACACATACCACGGCCCTTTTCCCTGTAAGTAAAACTGACCTGCCCATCTTCTGCCTGGCAGATTGCAGGAGCCACATGGCTCTATCAAACCAACCCAACTGGGACATGGTGCCACCTTTCATCTGGGAACCATCATGAACGGCGTGGATTTTAAGGAGCCAGCCGGCCATTCCCAGCCACAGGCCCCCAACAAAAACTACGGCCCTTTTCCCTGGAAGTAAAATTGACCTGCCCATCTTCTGGCTGGCAGATTGCAGGAGCAACTTGGCTCTATCAAACCAGCCCAACTCGGCACTGGTGCCACCTTGGGTCTGGGAACCATCATGCGCGGCGTGGATTTAAAGGAGCCAGCCGGCCATTCCCAGCCACAGTCCCCCAAACACAAACTACGGCCCTTTTCCCTGGAAGTAAAACAGACCTGCCCATCTTCTTGCTGTCAGATTGCAGGAGCTACTTGGTACTATCAAACCAGCCCGACTTGGCACTGGTGCCATTTTTCATTTGGGAACCATCCTGCGTATCGTGGATTTTCAGGAGCCAGTAGGCCACTCCCAGCCACAGGTCCCCAAACACATACCACGGCCCTTTTCCCTGGAAGTAAAACTGACCTGCCCATCGTCTGGCTAGCCGATTGCAGGAGCCACTTGGCTCTAACAAACCATCCCGACTTGGCACTGGTGCCTCTTTGGTCTGGGAATCATCCTGCTTATCGTGGATTTTCAGGAGCGAGCCAGCCACTCCCAGCCACAGGCCCCCCAAACACATACCACGGCCCTTTTCCCTGGAAGTAAAACTGACCAGCCCATCTTCTGGCTGGCAGATTGCAGGAGCCACTTGCCTCTATCAAACCAGCCTGACTTCGCACTGGTGCCCCTTTGGGTCTGAGAACCATCCTACGTATCGTGGATTCTCAGGAGCCAGCCGGCCACTCTCAGCCTTAGGGCCCCAACAGAAACCACATCCCTTTTCCCTGGCAAACAAAACTGACCCGCCCCGCTCCTGGCTGGCAGATTGCAGGAGACACTTGGCTCTATCAAACCATCCCGACTCGACACTGGTGCCCCTTTGGTCTGGGAATCACACTGCGTATCGTGGATTTTCAGGAGACAGCCGGCCACTCCCAGCCACAGGCCCCCAAACACAAACTACGGCCCTTTTCACTGGAAGTAAAACTGACCTGCCCATCTTCTGGCTGGCAGATTGCAGGAGCCACTTACCTCTATCAAACCAGCCCGACTCGGCACTGCTGCCACCTTTTATCGGGGAACCATCCTGCGTATCGTGGATTTTCAGGAGCCAGCCGGCCATTCCAGGCCACAGGCCCCGGAAAAAATACCACGGCCTTTTTCCCTGGCAAACAAAACTCAGCGACCCGCTTCTGGCTGGCAGATTGCAGGAGCCACTTGGCTCTATCAAACCAGCCCGACTCGGCACTGGTGCCACCTTGGGTCTGGGAACCATCATGCGCGGCATGGATTTTAAGGAACCAGCCGGCCATTCCCAGCCACTGGTCCCCGAAAACAAACCATGGCCCTTTTCCCTGGCCAACAAAACTCACCCACCCCGCTTCTGGCTGGCAGATTGAAGGAGACACTTGGACCTATCAAACCAGCCGGCTTGGCACTGGTGACACCATTCATCTGGGAACCATCCTGCGTATCATGGATTTTCAGGAGCCAGCCGGCCACTCCCAGCGACAGGCGCCCAAACACACACTACAGCCCTTTTCCCTGGAAGGAAAACTGACCTGCCCATCTTCTGGCTGGCAGATTGCAGGAGACACTTGGCTCTATCAAACCAGCCCAACTCGGCACTGGTGCCAACTTGGGTCTGGGAACCATCATGCGCGGCGTGGATTTTCAGGAGCCAGCCGGCCACTCCCAGCCACAGGCCCCCAAACACAAACTACGGCCCTTTTTCCTGGAAGTAAAACAGACATGCCCATCTTCTGGCTGGCAGATTGCAGGAGCCACTTGGGTCTATCACACCATCCCGACTTGGCACTGGTGCCATTCTTCATTTGGGAAGCATCTTGCGTATCGTGGATTTTCAGGAGCCAGCCGGCCACTCCCAGCCACAGGCCCCGAAAAAAAACCACGGCCCTTTTCCCAGGCAAACAAAACTCACCCACCCCGCTTCTGGCTGGCAGATTGCAGGAGCCACATGGTTCTATCAAACCAGCCCGACTCGGCACTGGTGCCACCTTTCATCTGGGAACCATCCTGTGTATCGTGGATTTTCAGGAGCCAGCCGGCCAATCCTAGCCACAGGCCCCCAAACAAAAACTACGGCTTTTTCCCTGGAAGTAAAACTGACCTGCCCATCTTCTGGCTGGCAGATTGCGGGAGACACTTGGCTCTATCAAACCAGCCCGACTCGGCACTGGTGCCACCTTTCATCTGGGAACCATCCTGTGTATTGGGGATTTTAAGGAGCCAGCCGGCCACTCCCAGCCTCAGGCCCCCAAACACAAAATACCGGCCCTCTTCCCCGGAAGTAAAACTGACCTGTCCATCTTCTGGCTGGCAGATTGCAGGAGCCACTTGGCTCTATCAAACCAGCCCGACTCAGCACTGGTGCCACCTTTCATCTGGGAACCATCCTGTGTATTGGGGATTTTCAGGAGCCAGCCGGCCATTCCCAGCCACAGGCCCCCAAACACAAACTACGGCCCTTTTCCCTGGAAGTAAAACAGACCTGCCCATCTTCTGGCTGTCAGATTGCAAGAGCTACTTGGTACTATCAAACCAGCCCGACTTGGCACTGGTGCCATTTTTCATTTGGGAACCATCCTGCGTATCGTGGATTTTCAGGAGCCAGCCGGCCACTCCCAGCCACAGGCCCCCAAACACAAACTACGGCCCATTTCCCTGGAAGTAAAACTGACCTGCCCATCTTCTGGCTGGCGGATGGTGGTAGACACTCGGTACTATCAAACCAGCCCGACTCAGCAGTGGTGCCACCATTCATCTGGGAACCATCCTGCGTATCGTGGATTTTCAGGAGCCAGCCAGCCATTCCCAGCCACAGGCCCCCGAAAACAAACCACGGCCCTTTTCCCTGGCAAACAAAACACACCCACCCCGCTTATGGCTGGCAGATTGCAGGAGCCGCTTGGCTCTATCAAACCAACCCGACTCAGCACTGGTGCCACCTTTCATCTGCGAACCATCCTGTGTATTGGGGATTTTCAGGAGCCAGCCGGCCACTCCCAGCCTCAGGCCCCCAAACACAAACTATGTCCCTTTTCCCTTGAAGTAAAATTGACCTGCCCATCTTCTGGCTGGCAGATTGCAGGAGACACTTGGCTCTATCAAACCAGCCCAACTCGGCACTGGTGCCCCCTTTGGTCTGGGAACCATCATGCGCGGCTTGGATTTTAAGGAGCCAGCCGGCCATTCTCAGCCACAGGTCCCCAAACACAAACCACGGCCCGTTAACCTGGTAAACAAAACCGACCCGCCCCACTCCTGGCTGGCAGAATGCAGGAGCCACTTGGTACTATCAAGCCAGCCCGACTTGGCACTGGTGCCACCTTTCATCTGGGAACCATCCTGCGTATCGTGGATTTTCAGGAGTCAGATGGCCACTCCCAGCCACAGGCCCCCAAACAAATCTATGGCCCTTTTCTCTGGAAGTAAAACTGACCTGCCCATCTTCTGGCTGGCAGATTGCAGGAGCCACTTGGCTCTATCAAACCAACACGACTCGGCAATGGTGCGCCCTTGTGTCAGGGAATCATCCTGCGCGGTGTGGATTTTAAGGAGCCAGCCGGACATTACAGGCCACAGGCCCCCAAAAGCAAACCACGGCCCTTTACCCTGGCAAAAAAAACTCACCCACCCCGCTTCTGGCTGGCAGATTGCAGGAGCCACGTGGTTCTATCAAACCAGCCCGACTTGGCACTGGTGCCAACTTTCATGTGGGAACCATCCTGCGTATCGTGGATTTTCAGGAGCCAGACGGCCCCTGCCACCACAGGCCCCCAAAGAAAAACTATGGCCCTTTCCCTGTAAGTTAAACAGACCTGCCCATCTTCTGGCTGGCGGATTGCAGGAGCCACTTGGTACTATCAAATCAGCTTAACTAGGCACTGGTGCCATTTTTCATTTGGGAACCATCCTGCGTAATGTGGATTTTCAGGAGCCAGCCGGCCAATCCCAGCCACAGGCCCCCAAACACAAACTACGGCCCTTTTCCCTGGAAGGAAAACTGACCTGCCCATCTTCTGGCTGGCAGATTGCAGGAGCCACTTGGCTCTATCAAACCAGCCCGACTTGGCAGTGGTTCCAACTCGGGTCTGGGAACCATCCTGTGCGGCGTGGATTATAAGCCGCCAGCCGGCCACTCCCAGCCCCAGGCCCGGAAACACAAACCACAGCCCTTTTCCCTGGAAACAAAACTAGACAAATCTGGGACTTTTTTACCGACTAAAATTGTTTGAATAATCTCGTCATAATAATAGATTTCTAAAAGAAATTTTCAAAATCTTTCTTAGAGTTGAGAAAGTCCAGGATTGAGGTCTTTTTCTTCCCATATCAATATTGCAACGAAATTATTAAATAAAGACCAACTCTTTATTTTTCTTTTTAACCCAAGTCATTAATTCCCATTCATTAATCCATTTTGTGGACCAATATTTGCCATTCTGATGGAAGTTGTCACTTCTTTACAATAGACATTCTGTGACTATGTTGACAAGTCTTGGGTGATGATCCTAACTGGTCTTAGATACACATAGGGGGAAATTTCCTCAGCCAGTGTCAGTCCTAAGCATGCGTATCAGAAGATCTTTCTATAGCTGGGAATTTTCCCATGAAAGGGATTCAGTTAGGCAAGAGACACTTGTCCCAGAGTTTTACATTCTTCTTGAACACTGCTTAAGGAACATGGATCCCATGTCCATTTGGATCTCTGTCTGCACAGAACTTTGTCATGCCAGTGCTTGAAATGCATCTCGAAGAGAATTCACTACACAGAATGAATGAGAGTGGTAGGGCTCAGTGGGGCTCACCAGGCCCAACCCCTCTGTTAAAGCAGGATACCTAGAGCCTCTTGCCCAGGATTCTATCTGGGTGTACTTTTAATGTCTTCTAAGATCCAGGCTTCAGAAGCTTTCTGGGCAGTCTGTGCCGCGGTTCAGTCACCGTCACAGTAAAACATCATTTGGTGATGTTCATAGGCAATCTCCTGTATTTCAGTGTGTGCCCACTGCCTCTTGTCTTTTCACTCAGCATCACTTAAAAGACACTGGTTCCCTCCCTTTTGCATTATTGCTTCCCGTATGTATGTGTGCAGCCATGTAGAGAAATGGAAAAACCTCCCTGAAGGCCACGCAGACAATATTCCCTTCATCTACCAGTCAAGTTGATTCATCAGAGGTGTTGAAAAAGTTGTTCAGCATGAAATTCCACAGGAAAATCCACGCCGAGTACATTGCTTTGTCCTCCTTCATATGCCAGGCAAGGCTTTCAGGAATAGCTGCCCCATCAACTTCCTGGGGATAAAAAAGAGGCTGGCTGATTTGTACTTTTCCGAGTCCTCCTAATTGCCATTTTTGAAGAGGGCAGTCTTTTGCTTTCATGCATTCTTAGCTACGGAAAACTCCATACTTTCGTCTTTAGCGTTTCTTGTCCTCTCCAACCTCGCAAAAAGTTTTTCCACTATGTCTGGCAAGGAGAATCTGGGTCAGGGCTGAAAACATCTCCCATGGTGTTGTACATGTTGCAGAGAAGTCTGCAGAGTGTTTTGCAGGAAGAAAAAGAAAGATGTCCAAAACACCTTCCAACCGAATGTTCATGTGTTTGGAAAAGCTAGGAGAGTTGTAAGGTACTGTTTTCTATCAGTTTGCAAGCTGCGCACACTATCCCAGTGTTGTGCAGCTTCATTCTCACCTTTCCGAAGCTACTGCTCCCTACGGCTTCCGGAGGCGAAGACGAGGTTTCGTCTAGAAAATGGGATTGTACCGGCGCCAATGCTCTAAAGTGCGGCGGCTTCTTCCGAAATGTGCCCGGGACCGGCGCTTACCTCCGGGGACATCCGTACCTTCTTCTTTCAGGACTTTTGTGGTCTACATCACTGCAAAAAGCTTTTCCACTATGTCTGGTAATGAGAAACTGTGCCTGCACAGAAAATACCTCCCGTGGTGTTTTACATATTGCAGAGAGGTCTGCTGAGTGTTTTGCACGAAGAAAAAGAAAGTTTTCCAAAACACCTTCCAATCTAATGTTCATGTGTTTGGAAAAGGTAGGAAAGTGGTAAGGTACTGTTTTCTATCAGTTTGAAAGTTGAGCACACTATCCCAAAGTTGTGCAGCTTCATTCCCACCTTTCCGAAGCAGCCGCTCACTCCGGCCCCCGGAGACGAAGAGGCGGCTTCTTTGCGCAAAGGCGATTGTGCCGGTCACAGTGCACTCCAGTGCGGCGGCTTCTTCCGAAATGTGCCCGGGACCGGCGCTTACCTCCGGGGACATCCGTACCTTCTTCTTTCGGGACTTTTGTGGTCTACATCACTGCAAAAAGATTTTCCACTATGTCTGGCAAGGAGAAACTGTGCCTGCACAGAAAACATCTCCCGTGGTGTTTTACATGTTGCAGAGAGGTCTGCTGAGTGTTTTGAACCAAGAATAAGAAAGTTGTCCAAAACACCTTCCAACAGGATATTCATGTGTTTGGAAAAGGCAGGAAAGTTGTAAGGTACTGTTTTCTATCAGTTTGCAAGCTGCGCACACTATCCCAGTCTTGTGCAGCTTCATTCTCACCTTTCCGAAGCTACTGGTCTCTCCGGCTGCCGGAGTCGAAGAATCGCCTTCTTCGCGCAATTGTGCCGGTCACAGTGCACTCCAGTGCGGCGGCATCTGCCGAAATGTGCCCGGGATCGGGCCATAGCTCCGGGGAGCTGCGTACCTAGGTCTTTCGGGACTTTTGTGGTCTACATCATACTGAAAGGTTTTCCACTATGTTAGGCAAGGAGAAACTGTGCCAGCACAGAAAACATCTCCCTACGTGATTTACATGTTGCAGAGAGCTCTGCAGAAGTTTATGCAAGAAGAAAAAGAAAGTTTTCCAAAACACCTTCCAATCGAATGTTCATGTGTTTGGAAAAGGTAGGAGAGTGGTAAGGTACTGTTTTCTATCAGTTTGCATGCTGCGCACACTATCCCAGTGTTGTGCAGCTTCATTCTTCACCTTTTGAAAGCAGCCGCTCTGTCCGGCTCGCGGAGGCAAGGAAGCGTCTTCTTCGCTCAAAGGCGATTGTGCCGGTCACAGTGCACTCCAGTGCGGCAGGTGCTTCCGAAATGTGCCTGGGACCGGCGCTTAGCTCCGGGGAACTCCTTATTTCGACTTTAGCGTCTTTTGTGGTCTACATCACTGCAAAAAGATTTTCCACTATGTCTGGCATGGAGAAACTGTGCCTGCACAGAAAACATCTCCCGTGGTGTTTTACATGTTGCAGAGAGCACTGCTGAGTGTTTTGCACTAAGAATAAGAAAGTTGTCCAAAACACCTTCCAACAGGATATTCATGTGTTTGGAAAAGGTAAGAAAGGGGTATGGTACTGTTTTCTATCAGTTCGCAAGCTGCACACACTATCCCAGTGTTGTGCAGCTTCATTCTTCACCTTTCCGAAGCAGCCGCTCTCTCCGGCTGTCGGAGGCGAAGAATCGGCTTCTTCGCGCAAAGGCGATTGTGCCGGTCACAGTGCACTCCAGTGCGGCGGCTTCTTCCGAAATGTGACCGGGATCGGGGTATAGCTCCGGGGAGCTGCGTACCTAGGTCTTTCGGGACTTTTGTGGTCTACATCATACAGAAAGGTTTTCCACTATGTTATGCAAGGAGAAACTGTGCCAGCACAGAAAACATCTCCCATCGTGTTTTACATGTTGCAGAGAGCTCTGCAGAAGTTTATGCAAGAAGAAAAAGAAAGTTTTCCAAAACAACTTCCAATCCAATGTTCATGTGTTTGGAAAAGGTAGGAAAGTGGTAAGGTAGTGTTTTCTATCAGTTTGCAAGCTGCGCTCACTATCCCAGTGTTGCGCAGTGTGGGATCCCGGGATTTGAATCCTGGGATGCAGGGCCCCCGGGACCACCCTTGGGGGTCCCGGGAGTCCTGGAATGTTGCCAGAAGTGTCTGGTGGCAGGACTTTGACCCTACACGGGAGACGACACCTTTATGAAGATAAGAGGGCCTCACCGGGGTGAAGGGTGGAAAGATTAGCTAATTAGAGGGTAAGAAACAGGGTTTAGGATTTATGTACAGGGGGATTTAGAGGAGCAAGATGGAGGAATTGGGGTGTGTCCTGCCCTCCTTCTTCTTCCTCCTCTCCTCCATCTTCTTTGGCCACGGTGGCATTTTGGATTGGTTATTACTAAGAGTACACCGAGTTATAAGAATAGATGGTATTGGGGAAAAATGATAAATATTGTATACGTAACTAGGGGTATAAAGATACGTGGCGGTCCGTGGGACGGCACAGTGTGCCCATGGCTGACTGCTGAGCAGATCTTTGTTAGGCTGAAAGAACATTTTTTAGATAAACAATTAATAAACATAAAACCAGAAAGAAGAACTGAAGCCTCTTCTTGTCCTTTGATACGCGGGCTGCGTCAAGGCCACCTCCGGGCCACCTCCGGGCCACCTCCGGGCCTCCCAGGCCCCTCAAACAGCCGAGATATACCGGACAGTGCAGCTTCATTCTTCACCTTTCCGAAGCAGCCGCTCTGTCTGGTTCGCGGAGGCAAGGAAGCGGCTTCTTCGCGCAAAGACGATTGTGCCGGTCACAGTGCACTGCAGTGCGGCGGCTTCTTCCGAAATGTGCCCGGGACCGGCGCTTACCTCCGGGGACATCCGTACCTTCTTCTTTCGGGACTTTTGTGGTCTACATCACTGCAAAACGCTTTTCCACTATGTCTGGTAATGAGAAACTGTGCCTGCACAGAAAACATCTCTCATGATGTTTTACATGTTGCAGAGAGCTCTGATGAGTGTTTTGCGCGAAGAAAAAGAAAGTTTTCCAAAACACCTTCCAGTCGAATGTTCATGTGTTTGGAAAAGGTAGGAGTGGTAAGGTACTGTTTTCTATCAGTTTGCAAGCTGCGCACACTATCCCAGTGTTGTGCAGCTTTATTCTTCACCTTTTGAAAGCAGCCGCTCATTCCGGCCCCCGGTGACGAAGAATCGGCTTCTTCGCGCAAATGCGATTGTGCCGGTCACAGTGCACTCCAGTGCGGCGGCATCTGCCGAAATGTGCCCGGGACCGGCGCTTAGCTCCGGGGAGCTGCGTACCTTCGTCTTTCGGGACTTTTGTGGTCCACATCATACAGAAAGGTTTTCCACTATGTTAGTCAAGGAGAATCTGTGCCAGCACAGAAAACATCTCCCATCGTGTTTTGCATGTTGCAGAGGGCTCTGCAGAAGTTTATGCAAGAAGGAAAAGAGAGTTTTCCAAAACACCTTCCAATGGAATGTTCATGTGTTTGGAAAAGGTAGGAAAGGGGTAAGGTAGTGTTTTCTATCAGTTTGCAAGCTGCGCACACTATCCCAGTGTTGTGCAGCTTCATTCTTCACCTTTTGAAAGCAGCCGCTCTGTCCGGCTGCCGGAGGCGAAGAATCGGCTTCTTCGCGCAAAGGCGATTGTGCCGGTCACAGTGCACTCCAGTGCGGCGGCTTCTTCCGAAATGCGCCCGGGCCCGGCGCTTAGCTCCGGGGAGCTCCATATTTCGTCTTTAGCGTCTTTTGTGGTCTACATCACTGCAAAACGCTTTTCCACTATGTCTGGTAATGAGAAACTGTGCCTGCACAGAAAACATCTCTCATGGTGTTTTACATGTTACAGAGAGCTCTGCTGAGTGTTTTGCACGAAGAAAAAGAAAGTTTTCCAAAACACCTTCCAATCGAATGTTCATGTGTTTGGAAAAGGTAGGAGTGGTAAGGTACTGTTTTTTATCAGTTGGCAAGCTGCACACACTATCCCAGTGTTGTGCAGCTTCATTCTTCACCTTTTGAAAGCAGCCGCTCTCTCCGGCTCCCGGAGACGAAGAATCGGCTTCTTCGCGCAAAGGCGATTGTGCCGGTCACAGTGCACTCCAGTGCGGCGGCTTCTTCCGAAATGCGCCCGGGCCCGGCGCTTAGCTCCGGGGAACTCTGTATTTCGACTTTAGCGTCTCTTGTGTTCTACATTTCTACTAAAAGCATTTCCACTATGTCTGGCAAGTAGAAACTGTGCCTGCACAGAAAACATCTCCCATCATATTTTACATGTTGCAGAGAGCTCTGCTGAGTGTTTTGCACGAAGAAAATAAAGTTGTTGAAAACACCTTCTAACCGAATATTCATATGTTTGGAAAAGGTAGGAAAGTGGTAAGGTACTGTTTTTTATCAGTTTGCAACCTGGGTACACTATCCCCGTGGTGTGTAGCTTCATTCTTCACCTTTCCGAAGCAGCCGCTCTGTCCGGCTCCCGGAGGCAAGGAAGCGTCTTCTTCGCGCAAATGCGATTGTGCCGGTCACAGTGCACTCCAGTGCGGCGGCTTCGGCCGAAATGTGCCCGGGACCGGCGCTTAGCTCCGGGGAGCTCCATATTTCGTCTTTAGCGTCTTTTGTGGTCTACATCATTGGAAAAATCATTTCCACCATGTCTGGCATGGAGAAACTGTGCCAGCACAGAAAACAACTCTCATTGTGTTGTACATGTTGCAGAGAGGTCTGCTGAGTGTTTTGCACGAAGAAAATAAAGGTGTTGGAAAAACCTTCCAACCCAATATTCATATGTTTGGAAAAGGTAGGAAAGTGGTAAGGTACTGTTTTCTATCAGTTTGCAAGCTGCGCACACTATCCCAGTGTTGTGCAGCTTCATTTCCACCTTTTCGAAGCAGCCGCTCTGTCGGGTTCGCGGAGGCAAGGAAGCGGCTTCTTCACGCAAAGGCGATTGTGCCGGTCACAGTGCACTGCAGTGCGGCGGCTTCTTCCGAAATGTGCCCGGGACCGGCGCTTACCTCCGGGGACATCCGTACCTTCTTCTTTCGGGACTTTTGTGGTCTACATCACTGCAAAACGCTTTTCCACTATGTCTGGTAATGAGAAACTGTGCCTGCACAGAAAACATCTCTCATGGTTTTTACATGTTGAAGAGAGCTCTGCTGAGTGTTTTGCACGAAGAATAAGATAGTTGTTCAAAACACCTTCCAACAGGATATTCATGTGTTTGGAAAAGGTAGGAAAGTTGTAAGGTACTGTTTTCTATCATTTGGCAAGCTGCACACACTATCCCCGTGTTGTGCACCTTCATTTCCACCTTTTCGAAGCAGCCGCTCTGTCGGGTTCGCGGAGGCAAGGAAGCGGCTTCTTCACGCAAAGGCGATTGTGCCGGTCACAGTGCACTGCAGTGCGGCGGCTTCTTCCGAAATGTGCCCGGGACCGGCGCTTACCTCCGGGGACATCCGTACCTTCTTCTTTCGGGACTTTTGTGGTCTACATCACTGCAAAACACTTTTCCACTATGTCTGGTAATGAGAAACTGTGCCTGCACAGAAAACATCTCTCATGATGTTTTACATGTTACAGATAGCTCTGCTGAGTGTTTTGCACGAAGAAGAAGAAAGTTTTCCAAAACACCTTCCAATCGAATGTTCATGTGTTTGGAAAAGGTAGGAGTGGTAAGGTACTGTTTTTTATCAGTTTGCAAGCTGCGCACACTATCCCAGTCTTGTGCAGCTTCATTCTTCACCTTTTGAAAGCAGACGCTCTCTCCGGCTGTCGGAGGCGAAGAATCGGCTTCTTCGCGCAAAGGCGATTGTGCCGGTCACCGTGCACTCCAGTGCGGCGGCATCTGCCGAAATGTGTCCGGGATCGGGGCATAGCTCCGGGGAGCTGCGTACCTTCGTCTTTCGGGACTTTTGTGGTCTACATCATACAGATAGGTTTTCCACTATGTTAGGCAAGGAGAATCTGTGCCAGCTCAGAAAACATCTCCCGTGGTGTTTTACATGTTGCAGAGAGCTCTGCAGAAGTTTATGCAAGAAGAAAAGGAGAGTTCTCCAAAACACCTTCCAATCGAATGTTCATGGGTTTGGAAAAGGTAGGAAAGTTGTTAGGTACTGTTTTCTATCAGTTTGCAAGCTGCGCACACTATCCCAGTGTTGTGCAGCTTCATTCTTCACCTTTTGAAAGCAGCCGCTCTCTCCGGCTCCCGGATGCGAAGAATCGGCTTCTTCGCGCAAAGGCGATTGTGCCGGTCACCGTGCTCTCCAGTTCGGCGGCTTCTTCCGAAATGTGCCCGGGCCCGGCGCTTACCTCCGGGGAACTCTGTATTTCGACTTTAGCGTCTCTTGTGTTCTACATCACTACTAAAAGCATTTCCACTATGTCTGGCAAGTAGAAACTGTGCCTGCACAGAAAACATCTCCCATCATATTTTACATGTTGCAGAGAGCTCTGCTGAGTGTTTTGCACGAAGAAAATAAAGTTGTTGAAAACACCTTCTAACCGAATATTCATATGTTTGGAAAAGGTAGGAAAGTGGTAAGGTACTGTTTTTTATCAGTTTGCAACCTGGGCACACTATCCCCGTGGTGTGTAGCTTCATTCTTCACCTTTCCGAAGCAGCCGCTCTGTCTGGTTCGCGGAGGCAAGGAAGCGTCTTCTTCGCGCAAAGGCGATTCTGCCGGTCACAGTGCACTCCAGTGCGGCGGCTTCGGCCGAAATGTGCCCGGGACCGGCGCTTAGCTCCGGGGAGCTCCATATTTCGTCTTTAGCGTCTTTTGTGGTCTACATCATTGGAAAAATCATTTCCACCATGTCTGGCATGGAGAAACTGTGCCAGCACAGAAAACAACTCTCATTGTGTTGTACATGTTGCAGAGAGGTCTGCTGAGTGTTTTGCACGAAGAAAATAAAGGTGTTGGAAAAACCTTCCAACCCAATATTCATATGTTTGGAAAAGGTAGGAAAGTGGTAAGGTACTGTTTTCTATCAGTTTGCAAGCTGCGCACACTATCCCAGTGTTGTGCAGCTTCATTTCCACCTTTTCGAAGCAGCCGCTCTGTCGGGTTCGCGGAGGCAAGGAAGCGGCTTCTTCACGCAAAGGCGATTGTGCCGGTCACAGTGCACTGCAGTGCGGCGGCTTCTTCCGAAATGTGCCCGGGACCGGCGCTTACCTCCGGGGACATCCGTACCTTCTTCTTTCGGGACTTTTGTGGTCTACATCACTGCAAAACGCTTTTCCACTATGTCTGGTAATGAGAAACTGTGCCTGCACAGAAAACATCTCTCATGGTTTTTACATGTTGAAGAGAGCTCTGCTGAGTGTTTTGCACGAAGAATAAGATAGTTGTTCAAAACACCTTCCAACAGGATATTCATGTGTTTGGAAAAGGTAGGAAAGTTGTAAGGTACTGTTTTCTATCATTTGGCAAGCTGCACACACTATCCCCGTGTTGTGCACCTTCATTTCCACCTTTTCGAAGCAGCCGCTCTGTCGGGTTCGCGGAGGCAAGGAAGCGGCTTCTTCACGCAAAGGCGATTGTGCCGGTCACAGTGCACTGCAGTGCGGCGGCTTCTTCCGAAATGTGCCCGGGACCGGCGCTTACCTCCGGGGACATCCGTACCTTCTTCTTTCGGGACTTTTGTGGTCTACATCACTGCAAACCGCTTTTCCACTATGTCTGGTAATGAGAAACTGTGCCTGCACAGAAAACATCTCTCATGATGTTTTACATGTTACAGATAGCTCTGCTGAGTGTTTTGCACGAAGAAGAAGAAAGTTTTCCAAAACACCTTCCAATCGAATGTTCATGTGTTTGGAAAAGGTAGGAGTGGTAAGGTACTGTTTTTTATCAGTTTGCAAGCTGCGCACACTATCCCAGTCTTGTGCAGCTTCATTCTTCACCTTTTGAAAGCAGACGCTCTCTCCGGCTGTCGGAGGCGAAGAATCGGCTTCTTCGCGCAAAGGCGATTGTGCCGGTCACCGTGCACTCCAGTGCGGCGGCATCTGCCGAAATGTGTCCGGGATCGGGGCATAGCTCCGGGGAGCTGCGTACCTTCGTCTTTCGGGACTTTTGTGGTCTACATCATACAGATAGGTTTTCCACTATGTTAGGCAAGGAGAATCTGTGCCAGCTCAGAAAACATCTCCCGTGGTGTTTTACATGTTGCAGAGAGCTCTGCAGAAGTTTATGCAAGAAGAAAAGGAGAGTTCTCCAAAACACCTTCCAATCGAATGTTCATGGGTTTGGAAAAGGTAGGAAAGTTGTTAGGTACTGTTTTCTATCAGTTTGCAAGCTGCGCACACTATCCCAGTGTTGTGCAGCTTCATTCTTCACCTTTTGAAAGCAGCCGCTCTCTCCGGCTCCCGGATGCGAAGAATCGGCTTCTTCGCGCAAAGGCGATTGTGCCGGTCACCGTGCTCTCCAGTTCGGCGGCTTCTTCCGAAATGTGCCCGGGCCCGGCGCTTACCTCCGGGGAACTCTGTATTTCGACTTTAGCGTCTCTTGTGTTCTACATCACTACTAAAAGCATTTCCACTATGTCTGGCAAGTAGAAACTGTGCCTGCACAGAAAACATCTCCCATCATGTTTTACATGTTGCAGAGAGCTCTGCTGAGTATTTTGCACGAAGAAAATAAAGTTGTTGAAAACACCTTCCAACCCAATATTCATATGTTTTGAAAAGGTAGGAAAGGTGTAAGGAACTGTTTTTTATCAGTTTGCAAGCTGCGCACACTATCCCAGTGTTGTGCAGCTTCATTCTTCACCTTTTGAAAGCAGCCGCTCTCTCTGGCTCCCGGAAACGAAGATGCGGCTTCTTCGCTCAAAGGCGATTGTGCCGGTCACAGTGCACTGCAGTGCGGCGGCTAATTCCGAAATGCGCCCGGGCCCGGCGTTTAGCTCCGGTGAGCTCCATATTTCGTCTTTAGCGTCTTTTGTGGTCTATATCATGGCAAAGATCCTTTCCACTATGTCTGGCATGGAGAAACTGTGCCAGCACAGAAAACATCTCCCATCGTGTTTTACTTGTTTAGAGACCTCTGCAGAATATTTTGCTAGAAGAAGAATAAAGTTGTCCAAAACACATTCCAATCAAATATTCATGTGTTTGGAAAAGGTAGGAAAGTGGTAAGGTAGTGTTTTTTATCAGTTTGCAAACTGCTCACACTATTCCCGTGTTGTGCAGCTTCATTTCCACCTTTCCGAAGCAGCCGCTCTGTCCGGCTCCGGGAGGCGAAGAGTCGGCTTCTTCGCGCAAAGGCGATTGTGCCAGTCACAGTGCACTCCGGTGCGGCGGCTTCTTCCGAAATGTGCCCGGGACCGGCGCTTAGCCCCGGCGAGCTCCATATTTCGTCTTTAGCGTCTTTTGTGGTCTACATCACTGCAAAACGCTTTTCCACTATGTCTGGTAATGAGAAACTGTGCCTGCACAGAAAACATCTCTCATGGTGTTTTACATGTTGCAGAGAGCTCTGCTGAGTGTTTTGCACGAAGAAAAAGAAAGTTTTCCAAAACACCTTCCAATCGAATGTTCATGTGTTTGGAAAAGGTAGGAGTGGTAAGGTACTGTTTTTTATCAGTTTGCAAGCTGCACACACTATCCCAGTGATGTGCAGCTTCATTCTTCACCTTTTGAAAGCAGCCGCTCTCTCCGGCTCCCGGAGGCGAAGAATCGGCTTCTTCGCGCAAAGGCGATTGTGCCGGTCACAGTGCACTCCAGTGCGGCGGCTAATTCCGAAATGCGCCCGGGCCCGGCGCTTAGCTCCGGGGAACTCTGTATTTCAACTTTAGCGTCTCTTGTGTTCTACATCACTACTAAAAGCATTTCCACTATGTCTGGCAAGTAGAAACTGTGCCTGCACAGAAAACATCTCCCATCATATTTTACATGTTGCAGAGAGCTCTGCTGAGTGTTTTGCACGAAGAAAATAAAGTTGTTGAAAACACCTTCTAACCGAATATTCATATGTTTGGAAAAGGTAGGAAAGTGGTAAGGTACTCTTTTCTATCAGTTTGCAACCTGGGCACACTATCCCCGTGGTGTGTAGCTTCATTCTTCACCTTTCCGAAGCAGCCGCTCTGTCCGGCTCCCGGAGGCAAGGAAGCGTCTTCTTCGCGCTATGGCGATTGTGCCGGTCACAGTGCACTCCAGTGCGGCGGCTTCGGCCGAAATGTGCCCGGGACCGGCGCTTAGCTCCGGGGAGCTCCATATTTCGTCTTTAGCGTCTTTTGTGGTCTACATCATTGGAAAAATCCTTTCCACCATGTCTGGCATGGAGAAACTGTGCCAGCACAGAAAACAACTCTCATTGTGTTGTACATGTTGCAGAGAGGTCTGCTGAGTGTTTTGCACGAAGAAAATAAAGGTGTTGGAAAAACCTTCCAACCCAATATTCATATGTTTGGAAAAGGTAGGAAAGTGGTAAGGTACTGTTTTCTATCAGTTTGCAAGCTGCGCACACTATCCCCGTGTTGTGCAGCTTCATTCCCACCTTTCCGAAGCAGCCTCTCACTCCGGCCCCCGGAGACGAAGAGGCGGCTTCTTTGCGCAAAGGCGATTGTGCCGGTAACAGTGCACTCCAGTGCGGCGGCTTCTTCCGAAATGTGCCCGGGACCGGCGCTTACCTCCGGGGACATCCGTACCTTCTTCTTTCGGGACTTTTGTGGTCTACATCACTGCAAAACGCTTTTCCACTATGTCTGGTAATGAGAAACTGTGCCTGCACAGAAAACATCTCTCATGATGTTTTACATGTTACAGATAGCTCTACTGAGTGTTTTGCACGAAGAAGAAGAAAGTTTTCCAAAACACCTTCCAATCGAATGTTCATGTGTTTGGAAAAGGTAGGAGTGGTAAGGTACTGTTTTTTATCAGTTGGCAAGCTGCACACACTATCCCAGTGTTGTGCAGCTTCATTCTTCACCTTTTGAAAGCAGCCGCTCTCTCCGGCTCCCGGAGGCGAAGAATCGGCTTCTTCGCGCAAAGGCGATTGTACCGGTCACAGCGCACTCCAGTGCGGCGGCATCTGCCGAAATATGCCCGGGACCGGGGCATAGCTCCGGGGAGCTCCGTACCTTCGTCTTTAGCGTCTTTTGTGGTCTACATCATTGCAAAAATCTTTTCCACCATGTCTGGCAAGGAAAAACTGTGCCAGCATAGAAAACATCTCCCATCGGATTTTACATTTTGCAGAGAAGTCTGCTGTGTGTTTTGCAGGAAGAAAAAGAAAGTTGTCCAAAACACTTTCCAATAGAATGTTCATGTGTTTGGAAAAGTTTGAGAGTGGTAAGGTACTGTTTTGGATCAGTGTGCATCTGTGCACACTATCCCAGTGTTGTGCTGCTTCATTCTTCAGCTTTCAGAGGTAGCCGCTCTCTCCGGCTTCCAGAGGCGAAGAAGCGGCTTCTTCGCGCAAAGGCGATTGTGCTGGTCACAGTGCACTGCAGACGGCGGCTTCTACCGAAATGTGCCCCGTATCTGCTCATAGCTCCGGGCGTCTCTGTACCTTCCAATTCCGTTTTTGGTCTTGGCAATACAAATGGTTTACTTGCAGCAATAGGATGGGACAGTGAACTGGACCTTTTGCTTTTAGAGAGAAGCTAATGAAAAAGTTTCACCGGATCAGAGCAGGTTGTAAAACAGAAAAATTGTAATGAAAAGAAGCCAGCCTTGTGCCCTTAGATTTGCTAGCTGTGTTTGAACAAAATGAAATGTGTCAACTCGGTGTTCCTGGGTATCACATCAGTAACAGGTACTTCAGTTGCTGAATTTTTCTCGTCAAGTTAAGAAGAGAATCCAAGGAATTGTGATTTCATGCTCACAATTCACCCTATGGTGCCGAAAGGTGGAAAAGGGGTGGAAGGTGCACGGGTCAACTAACTTGAATGGCCTATGTAAATCAGCGGCCACTGATTTCCTGAAGGCTTCAACAGGTCAGTTGCCTATGTTTTTCTTGGAATTGTTTTAACCTTCGGTCATGTTTTTCTTGGGATTCTTTTACCCTTTCCCTATTAGTTCAGCCTTTGGTCTCCAGCCTTTGCTGACATTTCAAGCATCTCGGTGGCCTGGAAATGTGTTGTCTTAATTGCTGACATCATTATTCCCTTCAAAGGGTTGTTTGCCTCAAGTCTCAGTTTTGCTGGTTCTCTGCTAGTTGATTGTCAGAGGGCAGCGGGTGTTGTGTAGGAGCAAGTACACAAACCCATAGCTCGCTTTTCTTTTGATTTGGCCTGTGTAGCTAATGGAATGACTGAACATCTGTGAGAGGCTTTTCTCTCCCCGTTAGGTTTCACTGGAAGGGCAGATGCAAATCGTCTACCTGAAGTCTTGGCACAGAAGAAAGTAGTGGCTTGCTGCTGCATCTAGCTAGAAGCTTACAAAAGGAAGGCCTTGGGCTGAGGCCCATTCCATTGGCTAAGTAGAAAAGGACTGTGGGAAGGTGAGGCAGCTGAATTAGAGGTAGATCAACAAGTTCTAGAACGGTCGTGTGTTCAAAGCCTGGTGTATGGTGGTTGGTTGAATGGTGTTTGTTATGGCTTAAAGCTATGGAACTGATAAAGGCAAAGTTGCAAGAAAGCAGCTCTCCTTTGCATCTTGCTGGGGACTCTGCTTCACCACGGACCCTCAACTCCAAGTTTGCCAAGGAGATGATCAGTAGGACTGTTGCAGAGCTGCTGTGTGCATCTGAATGGAACGGCAGAGAGTGAAGCGCTGGACATTTCTGGCTTTAGTCCAATGCTGCTGCATTGGTGCCAGTTTAGTTGGTTTTCCATCAGTGGCCTTTCTGTCTAGAAGTACACTGCCCAGTGTACTTCTTTCCTAGTCTTTCTAGCATGTGATGCCGTTTCCTTCCTGTTGTTTTCATACCTTCCTTCAGTTGAAAGGATGATACAATCTTTCCATTTTGAAGATCCCTGTTAGGAAACACTATGCAAGAGGAGTCATCGCTCCCTTTTCTTCAGCCTCCTTTGTCATTTTCAGAGACTCATTTCAAATTTCTGCTAATGTCAAGACCAATACTGAGATTACCTAGCAGGGTTGGCACTCTCAGCTGCTTTCTTCTTTCATGCTGCTTCATACTGGATGTGACTTAAAGGCCTCGTTTTGTCATCTGCATTCTGCTGTGATCCAAAGCTAAATATTCCAGGCGTGTGAACACAAAAAGAACTCCTAGGCTTTTGCAAGAACTAGCCCAGGAGGATTTGTGTTCAATTTGATCTCTACAGTGTTTCAGAAAAAAGGAGATTGTACTGTCTTCTTGTGTACTCTCTTCTTGTGCTCTCATGCCTTGCATGTCCTAGTTAATCTACCGGCGTGACTCATTTGGCATCATCTCATGGTACAAATTCTGCATAGTTTCGTGTCCTTACAAATGCCAGTTGCCAAGGAGCCTATCTGACCATTCAAGGGGCAAAGAATTGTAAGGCTGGCAAGTTCAGTTGCTGAAACTGTAAGTCATGCCATATCAAAGTGACAGAGGAAATCCATTGATCTAGGACTTTCAGCTGGACACCTCTGAGAATAGCAGCTTGTCAGCAATGACACAGCCATCTTCCTAGCTGTATTCCAGAAAGAGGAAAGGGACACCTTCAATGATTAATATGTTTGGCATGAGAAAAACGCAAGAAATGCACCGGAAATTACTTTAGTCAGATAAAGTGCGTTTCTCTAGTGAGAATTTTGCACTTGCTCTTTCTTGTCTGCGCCTCTACTTTTCACAGAAGACAGGGGAGCATTTCATTATTATTGTTCCTTTGTTTTCTTTCGTTGGCCTCCCTCTTTCCACCTGCAATTAACAAATTTGCCTTTCTTTACTGGCTTCTCTTACTTTACTACGAGAATTTTACATTAGGTCAACTTACATAAAGGTCAAAGTTCTCAGACAGTGGAGAGAAGTAGAAGGTAGAGAAAAAAGAACAAAACAAATCCAGAAAAATAGACAAATTTTAACAGTCTTCTGTGAGAACATTAGGACACAAGACTATTGAACTGAGCAACGCAGGGGATATTTGACGCAGTCAAATCAGGCCGAAATTGCACTGGAGCCAGCACGGGCCTGGAAACCATCCTGCGTCTCGTGGATTTTCAGGAGCCAGCAGCCCCTACCAGCTACAGTACCCCAAACACAAACGACGGCCCTTTTCCCTAAAAAAAAAAACAGCTGCCCCGCTTCTGGATGGCAGATTGCAGGAGTCACATGGTAATACACGACATGGTAATGGTGCCACCATTCATCTGGAAACCATCCTGCGCGGCGTGGATTTTCAGGAGCCAGCCGGCCATCCCCAGCCTCAGGCCCCCAAACTCAAACTATGGCCCTTTTCCCAGGCAAACTAAACTCACCCACCCCGCTTCTGGCTGGCACATTGCAGGAGGCACATGGCTCTATCAAACCAGACCGACTGAACAGTGGTGCCAAATTCGGTCTGGGAATCATCCTGAGTAAAGTGGATTTTCAGGAGCCAGCCGGCCACTCCCAGCCTCAGGCCCCCAAACACATACCACGGCCCTTTTCCCTGGAAGTAAAACTGACCTGCCCACCTTCTGGCTGGCAGATTGCAGGAGCCACTTGGTACTATCAAACCAGCCCGACTTGGCACTGGTGCCATTTTTCATTTGGGAAGCATCTTGCGTAACGGGGATTTTCAGGAGCCTGCCGGCCACACCCATCCACAGGCCCCCAAACAAATATTACGGCCATTTCCCTGGAAGTAAAACTGACCTGCCCATCTTCTGGCTGGTAGATTGCAGGATCCACTGGGCTCTATCAAACCAGCCCGACTTGGCACTTGTGCCCCCTTGGGTCTGGGAACCATCCTGCGTATCGTGGATTTTCAGGAGCCAGAAGGCCACTCCCAGCCACAGGACCCCAACACACACCGCGGCCCTTTACCCTGGCAAACAAAACTGACTCGCCCCGCTTCTGCCTGGCAGATTGCAGGAGCCACTTGGCTCTATCAAACAATCCCGACTCGGTACTGGTGCCCCTTTGGTCTGGGAATCATCCTGCGTAACGTGGATTTTCAGGAGGCAGCCGGCCACTCCCAGCCACAGGCCCCCAAACGCAAACTGTGGGCCTTTTCCCTGGCAAACAAAACTCACCCACCCCGCTTCTGGCTGGCAGATTGCAGGAGCCACATGGCTCTATCAAACCAGCCCGACTCGGCACTGGTGCCACCTTTCATCTGGGAACCATCCTACGTATCGTGGATTTTCAGGAGCCAGCCGGCCATTCCCAGCCAAAGGCTCCCGAAAACAAACCACGGCCCTTTTCCCTGGCAAACAAAACTCACGCACCCCGCTCCTGGCTGGCAGATTGCAGGAGACACTTGGCCCTATCAAACCAGCCGGCTTGGCACTGGTGCCACCATTCATCTGGGAACCATCCTGCGTATCGTGGATTTTCAGGAGCCACCCAGCCACTCCCAGCCACAGGACCCCAAACACACACTACAGCCCTTTTCCCTGTAAGTAAAACTGACCTGCCCATCTTCTGGCTGGCAGATTGCAGGAGCCACTTGGCTCTATCAAAACAGCCCGATTTGGCACTGGGGCCCCTTGGCTCTGGAAACCATCCTGCGTATCGTGGATTTTCAGGAGCCAGCCGGCCACTCCCAGCCACAGACCCCCAACACAAACCACGGCCCTTTTCCCTGGCAAAGAAAACAGACCCGCCCCGCTTCTGGCTGGCAGATTGCAGGAGCCACATGGCTCTATCAAACCAGCCCGACTTGGCACTGGTGCCACCTTTCATCTGGTAACCATCCTTCTTGTCGTGGATTTTCAGGGGCCAGCCGGCCACTCCCAGCCACAGGCCCCCAAACATATACCACGGCCCTTTTCCCTGGAAGTAAAACTGACCTGCCCACCTTCTGGCTGGCAGATTGCAGGAGCCACTTGGCTATATCAAACCAGCCCGACTCGGCACTGTTGCCACCTTTCATATGGGAACCATCCCGCGTATCGTGGATTTTCAGGAGCCAGATGGCCACTCCCAGCCACAGGCCCCCAAACACAAACTACGGCCCTTTTCCCTGGAAGTAAAATTGACCTGCCCATCTTCTGGCTGGCAGATTGCAGGAGCCACATGGCTCTATCAAACCAGCCCAACTCGGCACTGGTGCCACCTTGGGTCTGGGAACCATCATGCGCGGCGTGGATTTTAAGGAGCCAGACGGCCATTCCCAGCCACAGGGCCCCAAACACAAACTGTGGCCCTTTTCCCTGGAAGTAAAACTGACCTGCCCATCTTCTGGCTGGCAGATTGCAGGAGCCACTTGGCTCTATCAAACCAGACCGACTCGGCACTGGTGCCACCTTGGGTCTGGGAACCATCCTGCGCGGCGTGGATTTTCAGGAGCCAGCCGGCCATTCCCAGCCACAGGCCCCTGAAAACAAATCACGGCCCTTTTCCCTTGCAAACAAAACTCACCCACCCCGCTCATGGATGGCAGATTGCAGGAGCCAGTTGGCTCTATCAAACCAGCCCGACTCAGCACTGGTGCCACCTTTCATCTGGGAACCATCCTGTGTATTGGGGATTTTCAGGAGCCAGCCGGCCATTCCCAGCCACAGGCCCCCAACACAAACTACGGCCCTTTTCCCTGGAAGTAAAACAGACCTGCACATCTTCTGGCTAGCAGATTGCAGGAGGGACTTGGCTCTATCAAACCAGCCCGACTTGGCAGTGGTGCCAACTTGGGTCTGGGAATCATCCTGAGTATCGTGCATTTTCAGGAGCCAGCCGGCCACTCCCAGCCACAGACCCCCAAACAAAAACTACGGCCCTTTTCCCTGGCAAAGAAAACAGACCCGCCCCGCTTCTGGCTGGCAGATTGCAGGAGCCACATGGCTCTATCAAACCAGCCCGACTTGGCACTGGTGCCACTTTTCATCTGGAAACCATCCTGCTTATCGTGGATTTTCAGGAGCCAGCCGGCCACTCCCAGCCACAGGCCCCCAAACAAAAACTACGGCCCTTTTCCCTGGAAGGAAAACTGACCTGCCCATCTTCTGGCAGGCAGATTGCAGGAGCCACTTGGCTCTATCAAACCAGCCCGACTCGGCACTGTTGCCACCTTTCATCTGGTAACCATCCTTCTTGTCGTGGATTTTCAGGGGCCAGCCGGCCACTCCCAGCCACAGGCCCCCAAACATATACCACGGCCCTTTTCCCTGGAAGTAAAACTGACCTGCCCACCTTCTGGCTGGCAGATTGCAGGAGCCACTTGGCTATATCAAACCAGCCCGACTCGGCAGTGGTGCCACCTTTCATATGGGAACCATCCCGCGTATCGTGGATTTTCAGGAGCCAGATGGCCACTCCCAGCCACAGGCCCCCAAACACAAACTACGGCCCTTTTCCCTGGAAGTAAAATTGACCTGCCCATCTTCTGGCTGGCAGATTGCAGGAGCCACATGGCTCTATCAAACCAGCCCAACTCGGCACTGGTGCCACCTTGGGTCTGGGAACCATCATGCGCGGCGTGGATTTTAAGGAGCCAGACGGCCATTCCCAGCCACAGGGCCCCAAACACAAACTGTGGCCCTTTTCCCTGTAAGTAAAACTGACCTGCCCATCTTCTGGCTGGCAGATTGCAGGAGCCACTTGGCTCTATCAAACCAGACCGACTCGGCACTGGTGCCACCTTGGGTCTGGGAACCATCCTGCGCGGCGTGGATTTTCAGGAGCCAGCCGGCCATTCCCAGCCACAGGCCCCTGAAAACAAATCACGGCCCTTTTCCCTTGCAAACAAAACTCACCCACCCCGCTTATGGATGGCAGATTGCAGGAGCCAGTTGGCTCTATCAAACCAGCCCGACTCAGAACTGGTGCCACCTTTCATCTGGGAACCATCCTGTGTATTGGGGATTTTCAGGAGCCAGCCGGCCATTCCCAGCCACAGGCCCCCAACACAAACTACGGCCCTTTTCCCTGGAAGTAAAAGAGACCTGCACATCTTCTGGCTAGCAGATTGCAGGAGCCACTTGGCTCTATCAAACCAGCCCGACTTGGCAGTGGTGCCAACTTGGGTCTGGGAATCATCCTGAGTATCATGCATTTTCAGGAGCCAGCCGGCCACTCCCAGCCACAGACCCCCAACACAAACCACGGCCCTTTTCCCTGGCAAAGAAAACAGACCCGCCCCGCTTCTGGCTGGCAGATTGCAGGAGCCACATGGCTCTATCAAACCAGCCCGACTTGGCACTGGTGCCACTTTTCATCTGGAAACCATCCCGCTTATCGTGGATTTTCAGGAGCCAGCCGGCCACTCCCAGCCACAGGCCCCCAAACAAAAACTACGGCCCTTTTCCCTGGAAGTAAAACAGACCTGCCCATCTTCTGGCAGGCAGATTGCAGGAGCAACTTGGCTCTATCAAACCAGCCCGATTTGGCACTGGGGCCCCTTGGGTCTGGAAACCATCCTGCGTATCGTGGATTTTCAGGAGCCAGCCGGCCACTCCCAGCCACAGACCCCCAACACAAACCACGGCCCTTTTCCCTGGCAAAGGAAACAGACCCGTCCATCTTCTGGCTGGCAGATTGCAGGAGCCACTTGGCTCTATCAAACCCGCCCGACTCGGCACTGGTGCCACCTTTCATCTGGGAACCCTCCTGCGTGTCGTGGATTTACAGGAGCCAGCCTGCCACACTCAGCCACAGGGCCCCAAACACATACCACGGCCATTTTCCCTGGAAGAAAATCTTCGCGGCCCATCTTCTGGCTGGCAGATTGCAGGAGCCACGCGGTACTATCAAACCACCCCGACTTGGCACTGGTGCCATTTTTTTCATTTGGGAACCATCCAGCGCCGCATGGATTTTCAGGTGCCAGCCGGCCACTCCCAGCCACAGGCCCCCAAACACAATCTACAGCCCTTTTCCCTGGAAGTAAAACTGGCCTGCCCATCTTCTGGCTGGCAGATTGCAGGAGCCACTTGGCTCTATCAAACCAGCCCGACTCGGCACTGGTGCCACCTTGGGTCTGGGAACCCTCCTGCGCGGCGTGGATTTTCAGGAGCCAGCCGGCCATTCCCGGCCACAGGCCCCCGAAAACAAATCACGGCCCTTTTCCCTGGCAAACATAACTCACCCACCCCGCTTATGGATGGCAGATTGCAGGAGCCACTTGGCTCTATCAAACCAGCCCGACTCAGCACTGGTGCCACCTTTCATCTGGGAACCATCCTGTGTATTGGGGATTTTCAGGAGCCAGCCGGCCATTCCCAGCCTCAGGCCCCCAACACAAACTACGGCCCTTTTCCCTGGAAGTAAAATTGACCTGCACATCTTCTGGCTGTAAGATTGCAGGAGATACTTGGTACTATCAAACCAGCCCGACTTGGCACTGGTGCCATATTTCATTTGGGAACCATCCTGCGTATCGTGGATTTTCAGGAGCCAGCCGGCCACTCCCAGCCACAGGCCCCGAAAACAAACCACGGCCCTTTTCCCGGGAAAACAAAACTCACCCACCCCGCTTCTGGCTGGCAGATTGCAGGAGCCACTTGGCTATATCAAACCAGCCCAACTCGGCACCGGTGCCACCTTGGGTCTGGGAACCATCATGCGCGGCGTGGATTTTCAGGAGCCAGCCGGCTATTCCCCGACACAGGCCCCCAAACACAAACTACGGCCCTTTTCCCTGGAAGTAAAACAGACCTGCCCATCTTCTGGCTGTCAGATTGCAGGAGCCACTTGGCTCTATCAAACCAGCCCGATTTGGCACTGGGGCCCCTTGGGTCTGGAAACCATCCTGCGTATCGTGGATTTTCAGGAGGCAGTAGGCCACTCCCAGCCACAGGACCCCAAACAAAAACTACGGCCCTTTTCCCTGGAAGGAAAACTGACCTGCCCATCATCTGGCTGGAAGATTGCAGGAGCCACTTGGCTCTGTCAAAACAGCCCGACTCGGCACTGGTGCCCCTTTTGTCTGGGAATCATCCTGCGTATCGTGGATTTTCAGGAGCCAGCAGGCCACTCCCAGCCAGAGGCCCCCAAACACAAACTGTGGGCCTTTTCCCTGCCAAACAAAACTCACCCACCCCGCTTCTGGCTGGCAGATTGCAGGAGCCACATGGCTCTATCAAACCAGCCCGACTCGGCACTGGTGCCACCTTTCATCTGGGAACCATCCTGCGTATCGTGGATTTTCAGGAGCCAGATGGCCATTCCGAGCCACAGGCTCCCGAAAACAAACCACGGCCCTTTTCCCTGGCAAACAAAACTCACGCACCCCGCTCCTGGCTGGCCGATTGCAGGAGACACTTGGCCCTATCAAACCAGCCGCCTTGGCACTGGTGCCACCATTCATCTGGGAACCATCCTGCGTATCGTGGAATTTCAGGAGCCAGCCGGCCACTCCCAGCCACAGGCCCCCAAACACAAACTACGGCCCTTTTCCCTGGAAGTAAAACTTACCTGCCCATCTTCTGGCTGGCAGATTGCAGGAGCCACTTGGCTCTATCAAACCAGCCCAACTCGGCACTGGTGCCACCTTGGGTCTGGGAACCATCCTGCGCGGCGTGGATTTTCAGGAGCCAGCCGGCCATTTCCAGCCACAGGCCCCCGAAAACAAATAACGGCCCTTTTCCCTGGAAAACAAAACTCACCCACCCCGCTTATGGATGGCAGATTGCAGGAGCCAGTTGGCTCTATCAAACCAGCCCGACTCAGCACTGGTGCCACCTTTCATCTGGGAACCCTCCTGTGTATTGGGGATTTTCAGGAGCCAGCCAGCCACTCCCAGCCAAAGGCCCCCAACACAAACTACGGCCCTTTTCCCTGGAAGTAAGACTGACCTGCCCATCTTCTGGCTGTCAGATTGCAGGAGCTACTTGGTACTATCAAACCAGCCCGAGTTGGCACTGGTGCCATTTTTCATTTGGGAACCATCCTGCGTATCGTGGATTTTCAGGTGCCAGCCGGCCAATCCCAGCCACAGGCCCCCAACAGAAACCATATCCCTTTTCCCTGGCAAACAAAACCGACCCGCCCCGCTCGTGGCTGGCAGATTGCAGGAGACACTTGGCTCTATCAAACCATCCCGACTCGGCACTGGTGCCCCTTTGGTCTGGGAATCATCCTGCGTATCGTGGATTTTCAGGAGCCACCCAGCCACTCCAAGCCACAGGACCCCAAACACAAACTAGGGCACTTTTCCCTGGAAACAAAACTCACACACCCCGCTTCTGGCTGGCAGATTGCAGAAGCCACATGGCTCTATCAAACCAGCCCAATTCAGCACTGGTGCCACCTTGGGTCTGGGAACCATCATGCGCGGCGTGGATTTTAAGGAGCCAGCCGGCCATTCTCAGCCACAGGCCCCCAAACACAAACTACGGCCCTTTTCCCTCGAAGTAAAACAGACCTGCCCATCTTCTGGCTGTCAGATTGCAGGAGCAACTTGGCTCTATCAAACCAGCCAGACTCGGCAGTGGTGCCACCTTTCATCTGGGAACCATCCTGCGTGTCGTGGATTTTCAGGAGCTAGCCGGCCATTCCCAGCCACAGGCCCCCAAAAAAAAGGTATGGTCCTTTTCCCTGGAAGTAAAACTGACCTGGCCATCTTCTGGCTGGCAGATTGCAGGAGCCACTTAGCTCTATCAAACCAGCCCGACTTGGCATTGGTGCCATTTTTCATTTGGGAACCATCCTGCGTATCGTGGATTTTCAGGAGCCAGCCGGCCACTCCCAGCCACAGGTCCCCAAAAACAAACTAAGGCCCTTTTCCCTGGAAGTAAAATAGACCTGCCCATCATCTGGCTGGCAGATTGCAGGAGCCCCTTGGCTCTGTCAAAACAGCCCGACTCGGCACTGGTGCCACCTTTCATCTGGGAACCATCCTGCGCGGCGTGGATTTTAAGGAACCAGCCGGCCATTCAAGGTCACAGGCCCCGGAAAAATAACCACGGCCTTTTTCCCGGGCAAACAAAACTCACCCACCCCGCTTCTGGCTGGCAGATTGCAGGAGCCACATGGCTCTATCAAACCAGCCCGACTCGGCACTGGTGCCACCTTTCATCTGGGAACCATCCTGCGTATCGTGGATTTTCAGGAGCCAGCAGGCCATTCCGAGCCACAGGCTCCCGAAAACAAACCACGGCCCTTTTCCGTGGCAAACAAAACTCACGCACCCCGCTCCTGGCTGGCCGATTGCAGGAGACACTTGGCCCTATCAAACCAGCCGCCTTGGCACTGGTGCCACCATTCATCTGGGAACCATCCTGCGTATCGTGGAATTTCAGGAGCCAGCCGGCCACTCCCAGCCACAGGCCCCCAAACACAAACTACGGCCCTTTTCCCTGGAAGTAAAACTTACCTGCCCATCTTCTGGCTGGCAGATTGCAGGAGCCACTTGGCTCTATCAAACCAGCCCAACTCGGCACTGGTGCCACCTTGGGTCTGGGAACCATCCTGCGCGGCGTGGATTTTCAGGAGCCAGCCGGCCATTTCCAGCCACAGGCCCCCGAAAACAAATCACGGCCCTTTTCCCTGGAAAACAAAACTCACCCACCCCGCTTATGGATGGCAGATTGCAGGAGCCAGTTGGCTCTATCAAACCAGCCCGACTCAGCACTGGTGCCACCTTTCATCTGGGAACCCTCCTGTGTATTGGGGATTTTCAGGAGCCAGCCAGCCACTCCCAGCCAAAGGCCCCCAACACAAACTACGGCCCTTTTCCCTGGAAGTAAGACTGACCTGCCCATCTTCTGGCTGTCAGATTGCAGGAGCTACTTGGTACTATCAAACCAGCCCGACTTGGCACTGGTGCCATTTTTCATTTGGGAACCATCCTGCGTATCGTGGATTTTCAGGTGCCAGCCGGCCAATCCCAGCCACAGGCCCCCAACAGAAACCATATCCCTTTTCCCTGGCAAACAAAACCGACCCGCCCCGCTCGTGGCTGGCAGATTGCAGGAGACACTTGGCTCTATCAAACCATCCCGACTCGGCACTGGTGCCCCTTTGGTCTGGGAATCATCCTGCGTATCGTGGATTTTCAGGAGCCACCCAGCCACTCCAAGCCACAGGACCCCAAACACAAACTAGGGCACTTTTCCCTGGAAACAAAACTCACACACCCCGCTTCTGGCTGGCAGATTGCAGAAGCCACATGGCTCTATCAAACCAGCCCAATTCAGCACTGGTGCCACCTTGGGTCTGGGAACCATCATGCGCGGCGTGGATTTTAAGGAGCCAGCCGGCCATTCTCAGCCACAGGCCCCCAAACACAAACTACGGCCCTTTTCCCTCGAAGTAAAACAGACCTGCCCATCTTCTGGCTGTCAGATTGCAGGAGCAACTTGGCTCTATCAAACCAGCCAGACTCGGCAGTGGTGCCACCTTTCATCTGGGAACCATCCTGCGTGTCGTGGATTTTCAGGAGCCAGCCGGCCATTCCCAGCCACAGGCCCCCCAAAAAAAGGTATGGTCCTTTTCCCTGGAAGTAAAACTGACCTGGCCATCTTCTGGCTGGCAGATTGCAGGAGCCACTTAGCTCTATCAAACCAGCCCGACTTGGCATTGGTGCCATTTTTCATTTGGGAACCATCCTGCGTATCGTGGATTTTCAGGAGCCAGCCGGCCACTCCCAGCCACAGGTCCCCAAAAACAAACTAAGGCCCTTTTCCCTGGAAGTAAAATAGACCTGCCCATCATCTGGCTGGCAGATTGCAGGAGCCCCTTGGCTCTGTCAAAACAGCCCGACTCGGCACTGGTGCCACCTTTCATCTGGGAACCATCCTGCGCGGCGTGGATTTTAAGGAACCAGCCGGCCATTCAAGGTCACAGGCCCCGGAAAAATAACCACGGCCTTTTTCCCGGGCAAACAAAACTCACCCACCCCGCTTCTGGCTGGCAGATTGCAGGAGCCACATGGCTCTATCAAACCAGCCCGACTCGGCACTGGTGCCACCTTTCATCTGGGAACCATCCTGCGTATCGTGGATTTTCAGGAGCCAGCAGGCCATTCCGAGCCACAGGCTCCCGAAAACAAACCACGGCCCTTTTCCCTGGCAAACAAAACTCACGCACCCCGCTCCTGGCTGGCCGATTGCAGGAGACACTTGGCCCTATCAAACCAGCCGCCTTGGCACTGGTGCCACCATTCATCTGGGAACCATCCTGCGTATCGTGGATTTTCAGGAGCCAGCCGGCCACTCCCAGCCACAGGCCCCCAAACACAAACTACGGCCCTTTTCCCTGGAAGTAAAACTTACCTGCCCATCTTCTGGCTGGCAGATTGCAGGAGCCACTTGGCTCTATCAAACCAGCCCAACTCGGCACTGGTGCCACCTTGGGTCTGGGAACCATCCTGCGCGGCGTGGATTTTCAGGAGCCAGCCGGCCATTTCCAGCCACAGGCCCCCGAAAACAAATCACGGCCCTTTTCCCTGGAAAACAAAACTCACCCACCCCGCTTATGGATGGCAGATTGCAGGAGCCAGTTGGCTCTATCAAACCAGCCCGACTCAGCACTGGTGCCACCTTTCATCTGGGAACCCTCCTGTGTATTGGGGATTTTCAGGAGCCAGCCAGCCACTCCCAGCCAAAGGCCCCCAACACAAACTACGGCCCTTTTCCCTGGAAGTAAGACTGACCTGCCCATCTTCTGGCTGTCAGATTGCAGGAGCTACTTGGTACTATCAAACCAGCCCGACTTGGCACTGGTGCCATTTTTCATTTGGGAACCATCCTGCGTATCGTGGATTTTCAGGTGCCAGCCGGCCAATCCCAGCCACAGGCCCCCAACAGAAACCATATCCCTTTTCCCTGGCAAACAAAACCGACCCGCCCCGCTCGTGGCTGGCAGATTGCAGGAGACACTTGGCTCTATCAAACCATCCCGACTCGGCACTGGTGCCCCTTTGGTCTGGGAATCATCCTGCGTATCGTGGATTTTCAGGAGCCACCCAGCCACTCCAAGCCACAGGACCCCAAACACAAACTAGGGCACTTTTCCCTGGAAACAAAACTCACACACCCCGCTTCTGGCTGGCAGATTGCAGAAGCCACATGGCTCTATCAAACCAGCCCAATTCAGCACTGGTGCCACCTTGGGTCTGGGAACCATCATGCGCGGCGTGGATTTTAAGGAGCCAGCCGGCCATTCTCAGCCACAGGCCCCCAAACACAAACTACGGCCCTTTTCCCTCGAAGTAAAACAGACCTGCCCATCTTCTGGCTGTCAGATTGCAGGAGCAACTTGGCTCTATCAAACCAGCCAGACTCGGCAGTGGTGCCACCTTTCATCTGGGAACCATCCTGCGTGTCGTGGATTTTCAGGAGCCAGCCGGCCATTCCCAGCCACAGGCCCCCAAAAAAAAGGTATGGTCCTTTTCCCTGGAAGTAAAACTGACCTGGCCATCTTCTGGCTGGCAGATTGCAGGAGCCACTTAGCTCTATCAAACCAGCCCGACTTGGCATTGGTGCCATTTTTCATTTGGGAACCATCCTGCGTATCGTGGATTTTCAGGAGCCAGCCGGCCACACCCAGCCACAGGCCCTGAAAACAAACCACGGCCCTTTTCTCTGGCGAACAAAACTCACCCACCCCGCTTCTGGCTGGCAGATTGCAGGAGCCACTTGGCTCTATCAAACGAGCCCGACTCGGCACCGGTGCAACCTTGGGTCTGGGAACCATCATGCGCGGTGTGGATATTCAGGAGCCAGCCGGCTATTCCCCGACACAGGCCCCCAAACACAAACTGCGGCCGTTTTCCCTGGAAGTAAAAGAGACCTGCCCATCTTCTGGCTGTCAGATTGCAGGAGCCACTTGGCTCTATCAAACCAGCCCGATTTGGCACTGGGGCCCCTTGGGTCTGGAAACCATCCTGCGTATCGTGGATTTTCAGGAGCCAGCCGGCCACTCTCAGCCACCGGTCCCCAAACACAATCTACGGCCCTTTTCCCTGGAAGTAAAATAGACCTGCCCATCATCTGGCTGGCAGATTGCAGGAGCCACTTGGCTCTATCAAAACAGCCCGACTCGGCACTGGTGCCACCTTTCATCTGGGAACCATCCTGCGCGGCGTGGATTTTAAGGAACCAGCCGGCCATTCAAGGCCACAGGCCCCGGAAAAAAAACCACGGCCTTTTTCCCTGGCAAACAAAAGTCAGCGACCCCGCCTCTGGCAGACAGATTGCAGGAGCCACTTGGCTCTATCACACCAGCCCAACTCGGCACTGGTGCCACCTTGGGTCTGGGAACCATCATGCGCGGCGTGGATTTTAAGGAGCCAGCCGGCCATTCCCAGCCACAGGGCCCCAAACACAAACTGTGGCCCTTTTCCCTGGAAGTAAAACTGACCTGCCCATCTTTTGACTGGCAGATTGCAGGAGACACTTGGCTCTATCAAACCAGCCCGACTCGGCACTGGTGCCACCTTGGGTCTGGGAACCATCCTGCGCGGCGTGGATTTTCAGGAGCCAGCCGGCCATTCCCAGCCACAGGCCCCTGAAAACAAATCACGGCCCTTTTCCCTTGCAAACAAAACTCACCCACCCCGCTTATGGATGGCAGATTGCAGGAGCCACTTGGCTCTATCAAACCAGCCCGACTCAGCACTGGTGCCACCTTTCATCTGGGAACCATCCTGTGTATTGGGGATTTTCAGGAGCCAGCCGGCCATTCCCAGCCACAGGCCCCCAACACAAACTACGGCCCTTTTCCCTGGAAGTAAAACAGACCTGCACATCTTCTGGCTAGCAGATTGCAGGAGCCACTTGGCTCTATCAAACCAGCCCGACTTGGCAGTGGTGCCAACTTGGGTCTGGGAATCATCCTGAGTATCGTGCATTTTCTGGAGCCAGCCGGCCACTCCCAGCCTCAGGCCCCCAAACACAAACTACCGGCGCTCTTCCCTGGAAGTAAAACTGACCTGTCCATCTTCTGGCTGGCAGATTGCAGGAGCCACTTAGCTCTATCAAACCCGCCCGACTCGGCACTGGTGCCACCTTTCATCTGGGAACCATCCTGCGTGTCGTGGATTTACAGGAGCCAGCCAGCCACTCTCAGCCACAGGGCCCCAAACACATACCACGGCCATTTTCCCTGGAAGAAAATCTTAGCGGCCCATCTTCTGGCTGGCAGATTGCAGGAGCCACGCGGTACTATCAAACCACCCCGACTTGGCACTGGTGCCATTTTTTTCATTTGGGAACCATCCAGCGCCGCATGGATTTTCAGGAGCCAGCCGGCCACTCCCAGCCACAGGCCCCCAAACACAATCTACGGCCCTTTTCCCTGGAAGTAAAACTGGCCTGCCCATCTTCTGGCTGGCAGATTGCAGGAGCCACTTGGCTCTATCAAACCAGCCCGACTCGGCACTGGTGCCACCTTGGGTCTGGGAACCCTCCTGCGCGGCGTGGATTTTCAGGAGCCAGCCGGCCATTCCCGGCCACAGGCCCCCGAAAACAAATCACGGCCCTTTTCCCTGGCAAACATAACTCACCCACCCCGCTTATGGATGGCAGATTGCAGGAGCCACTTGGCTCTATCAAACCAGCCCGACTCAGCACTGGTGCCACCTTTCATCTGGGAACCATCCTGTGTATTGGGGATTTTCAGGAGCCAGCCGGCCATTCCCAGCCACAGGCCCCCAACACAAACTACGGCCCTTTTCCCTGGAAGTAAGACTGACCTGCCCATCTTCTGGCTGTCAGATTGCAGGAGCTACTTGGTACTATCAAACCAGCCCGACTTGGCACTGGTGCCATTTTTCATTTGGGAACCATCCTGCGTATCGTGGATTTTCCGGAGCCAGCCGGCCACTCCCAGCCACAGGCCCTGAAAACAAACCACGGCCCTTTTCTCTGGCGAACAAAACTCACCCACCCCGCTTCTGGTTGGCAGATTGCAGGAGCCACTTGGCTCTATCAAACCAGCCCGACTCGTCACCGGTGCCACCTTGGGTCTGGGAACCATCATGCGCGGCGTGGATTTTCAGGAGCCAGCCGGCTATTCCCCGACACAGGACCCCAAACACAAACTGCGGCCGTTTTCCCTGGAAGTAAAACAGACCTGCCCATCTTCTGGCTGTCAGATTGCAGGAGCCACTTGGCTCTATCAAACCAGTCCGATTTGGCACTGGGGCCCCTTGGGTCTGGAAACCATCCTGCGTATCGTGGATTTTCAGGAGCCAGCCGGCCACTCCCAGCCACCGGTCCCCAAACACAATCTACGGCCCTTTTCCCTGGAAGTAAAATAGACCTGCCCATCATCTGGCTGGCAGATTGCAGGAGCCACTTGGCTCTATCAAAACAGCCCGACTCAGCACTGGTGCCACCTTTCATCTGGCAACCATCCTGTGTATTGGGGATTTTCAGGAGCCAGCCGGCCATTCCCAGCCACAGGCCCCCAACACAAACTACGGCCCTTTTCCCTGGAAGTAAAACAGACCTGCACATCTTCTGGCTAGCAGATTGCAGGAGCCACTTGGCTCTATCAAACCAGCCCGACTTGGCAGTGGTGCCAACTTGGGTCTGGGAATCATCCTGAGTATCGTGCATTTTCCGGAGCCAGCCGGCCACTCCCAGCCTCAGGCCCCCAAACACAAACTACCGGCGCTCTTCCCTGGAAGTAAAACTGACCTGTCCATCTTCTGGCTGGCAGATTGCAGGAGCCACTTAGCTCTATCATACCCGCCCGACTCGGCACTGGTGCCACCTTTCATCTGGGAACCATCCTGCGTGTCGTGGATTTACAGGAGCCAGCCAGCCACTCTCAGCCACAGGGCCCCAAACACATACCACGGCCATTTTCCCTGGAAGAAAATCTTAGCGGCCCATCTTCTGGCTGGCAGATTGCAGGAGCCACGCGGTACTATCAAACCACCCCGACTTGGCACTGGTGCCATTTTTTTCATTTGGGAACCATCCAGCGCCGCATGGATTTTCAGGAGCCAGCCGGCCACTCCCAGCCACAGGCCCCCAAACACAATCTACGGCCCTTTTCCCTGGAAGTAAAACTGGCCTGCCCATCTTCTGGCTGGCAGATTGCAGGAGCCACTTGGCTCTATCAAACCAGCCCGACTCGGCACTGGTGCCACCTTGGGTCTGGGAACCCTCCTGCGCGGCGTGGATTTTCAGGAGCCAGCCGGCCATTCCCGGCCACAGGCCCCCGAAAACAAATCACGGCCCTTTTCCCTGGCAAACATAACTCACCCACCCCGCTTATGGATGGCAGATTGCAGGAGCCACTTGGCTCTATCAAACCAGCCCGACTCAGCACTGGTGCCACCTTTCATCTGGGAACCATCCTGTGTATTGGGGATTTTCAGGAGCCAGCCGGCCATTCCCAGCCACAGGCCCCCAACACAAACTACGGCCCTTTTCCCTGGAAGTAAGACTGACCTGCCCATCTTCTGGCTGTCAGATTGCAGGAGCTACTTGGTACTATCAAACCAGCCCAACTTGGCACTGGTGCCATTTTTCATTTGGGAACCATCCTGCGTATCGTGGATTTTCCGGAGCCAGCCGGCCACTCCCAGCCACAGGCCCTGAAAACAAACCACGGCCCTTTTCTCTGGCGAACAAAACTCACCCACCCCGCTTCTGGTTGGCAGATTGCAGGAGCCACTTGGCTCTATCAAACCAGCCCGACTCGGCACCGGTGCCACCTTGGGTCTGGGAACCATCATGCGCGGCGTGGATTTTCAGGAGCCAGCCGGCTATTCCCCGACACAGGACCCCAAACACAAACTGCGGCCGTTTTCCCTGGAAGTAAAACAGACCTGCCCATCTTCTGGCTGTCAGATTGCAGGAGCCACTTGGCTCTATCAAACCAGCCCGATTTGGCACTGGGGCCCCTTGGGTCTGGAAACCATCCTGCGTATCGTGGATTTTCAGGAGCCAGTAGGCCACTCCAAGCCACAGCACCACAAACAAAAACTACGGCCCTTTTCCCTGGAAGGAAAAGTGACCTGTCCATCTTCTGGCTGGCAGATTGCAGGAGCCACTTGGCTCTATCAAACCATCCCGACTCGGCACTGGTGCCCCTTTGGTCTGGGAATCATCCTGCGTATCGTGGGTTTTCAGGAGCCACCCAGCCACTCCCAGCCACCGGTCCCCAAACACAATCTACGGCCCTTTTCCCTGGAAGTAAAACTGGCCTGCCCATCTTCTGGCTGGCAGATTGCAGGAGCCACTTGGCTCTATCAAAACAGCCCGACTCGGCACTGGTGCCACCTTTCATCTGGGAACCATCCTGCGCGGCGTGGATTTTAAGGAACCAGCCGGCCATTCAAGGCCACAGGCCCCCAAACACAAACTACGGCCCTTTTCTCTCGAAGTAAAACAGACCTGCCCATCTTCTGGCTGTCAGATTGCAGGAGCAACTTGGCTCTATCAAACCAGCCAGACTCGGCAGTGGTGCCACCTTTCATCTGGGAACCATCCTGCGTATCGTGGATTTTCAGGAGCCAGCCGGCCATTCCCAGCCACAGGCCCCCAAAAAATAGGTATGGTCCTTTTCCCTGGAAGTAAAACTGACCTGGCCATCTTCTGGCTGGCAGATTGCAGGAGCCACTTAGCTCTATCAAACCAGCCCGACTTGGCATTGTTGCCATTTTTCATTTGGGAACCATCCTGCGTATCGTGGATTTTCAGGAGCCAGCCGGCCACTCCCAGCCACAGGTCCCCAAAAACAAACTAAGGCCCTTTTCCCTGGAAGTAAAATAGACCTGCCCATCATCTGGCTGGCAGATTGCAGGAGCCCCTTGGCTCTATCAAACCAGCCCGACTCGGCACTGGTGCCACCTTTCATCTGGGAACCATCCTGCGCGGCGTGGATTTTAAGGAACCAGCCGGCCATTCAAGGTCACAGGCCCCGGAAAAATAACCACGGCCTTTTTCCCGGGCAAACAAAACTCAGCGACCCCGCTTCTGGCTGACAGATTGCAGGAGCCACATGGCTCTATCACACCAGCCCAACTCGGCACTGGTGCCACCTTGGGTCTGGGAACCATCAAGCGCGGCGTGGATTTTAAGGAGCCAGCAGGCCATTCCGAGCCTCAGGCTCCCGAAAACAAACCACGGCCCATTTCCCTGGCAAACAAAACTCACGCACCCCGCTCCTGGCTGGCCGATTGCAGGAGACACTTGGCCCTATCAAACCAGCCGCCTTGGCACTGGTGCCACCTTTCATCTGGGAACCATCCTGCGTATCGTGGAATTTCAGGAGCCAGCCGGCCACTCCCAGCCACAGGCCCCCAAACACATACCACGGCCCTTTTCCCTGGAAGTAAAACTGACCTGCCCATCTTCTGGCTGGCAGATTGCAGGAGCCACTTGGTGCTATCAAACCAGCCCGACTTGGAACTGGTGCCATTTTTCATTTGGGAGGCATCTTGCGTATCGTGGATTTTCAGGAGCCACCCGTCCACTCCCAGCCACAGGCCCCCAAACACAAACTACGGCCCCTTTCCCTGGAAGTAAAACTGACCTGCCCACCTTCTGGCTGGCAGATTGCAGGAGCCACTTGGCTCTATCAAACCAGCCCGACTCGGCACTGGTGCCCCCTTGGGTCTGGGAACCATCCTGCGCGGCGTGGATATCAATGAGCCAGCCGGTCATTCCGATCCACAGGCCCCAGAAAAAAAACCACAGCCCTTTCCCTGGCAAACAAAATTCACCCACCCCGCTTCTGGCTGGCAGATTGCAGGAGCAACTTGGCTCTATCAAACCAGCCCGACTCGGCACTGGTGCCACCTTTCATCTGGGAACCATCCTGTGTATCGGGCATTTTCGGTTGCCAGCTGCCCACTCCCAGCCACAGGCCCCCAACATAAACTACCACCCTTTTCCTTGGAAGTAAAACTGACCTGCTCATCTTCTGGCTGGCAGATTGCAGGAGACTCTTGGCTCTATCAAACCAACTCGACTCCGCACTGGTTCCACCTTTCATCTGGGAACCCTCCTGCGTATGGGGGATTTTCGGGTGCCAGCCGGCCATTCCCAGCCACAGGCCCCCAAAAAAATTCTATGGTCCTTTTCCCTGGAATTAAAACTGAACTGTCCATCTTCTGGCTGGCAGAATGCAGGAGCCACTTGGCTCTATCAAACCAGCTCGATTTGGCACTTGTGCCCTCTTGGGTCTGGCAATCATCCTGAGTATCGTGCATTTTCAGGAGCCAGCCGGCCACTCCCAAACTCAGGCCCCCAAATACAAACTACCGGCCCTCTTCCCCGGAAGTAAAACTGACCTGTCCATCTTCTGGCTGGCAGATTGCAGGAGCCACTTAGCTCTATCAAACCAGCCCGACTTGGGACTGGTGCCACCTTTCATCGGGGATCCATCCTGCGTATCGTGGATTTTCAGGAGCCAGCCGGCCACTCCCAGCCACAGGTCCCCAAAAAGAATCTACGGCCCTTTTCCCTGGATGTAAAACAGACCTGCCCATCTTCTGGCTGGCAGATTGCAGGAGCCACTTGGCTCTATCAAAACAGCCCGACTCGGCACTGGTGCCACCTTTCATCTGGGAACCATCCTGCGCGGCATGGATTTTAATGAACCAGCCGGCCATTCCAGGCCACAGGCCCCGGAAAAAAAACCACGGCCTTTTTCCCTGGCAAACAAAACTCACCGACCCCGGTTCTGGCTGGCAGATTGCAGGAGACACTTGGCTGTATCACACCATCCCGACTTGGCACTGGTGCCATTTTTCATTTGGGAAGCATCTTGCGTATCGTGGATTTTCAATACCCAGCCGGCCACTCCCAGCCACAGGCCCCCAAAAAAAAGCTATGGTCCTTTTCCCTGGAAGTAAAACTTTCCTGCCCATCTTCTGGCTGGCAGATTGCAGGAGCCACTTGGCTCTATCAAACCAGCCCGACTCGGCACTGGTGCCCCCTTGAGTCTCGGAACCATCCTGTGCGGCGTGGATTTTCAGGAGCCAGCCGGCCACTCCGAGCCACAGGCCCCGAAAACAAACCACGGCCCTTTTCCCTGGCAAACAAAACTCACCGACCCCGCTTCTGGCTGGCAGATTGCAGGAGCCACATGGCTCTATCAAACCAGCCCGGCTAGGAACTGTGGTCACCTTTCATCTGGGAACCATCCTGCGTATCGTGGATTTTCAGGGGCCAGGCGGCTACTGCCAGCCACAGGCCCCCAAACAGAAACTATGGCACTATTCCCTGGAAGTAAAACTGACCTGCCCATCTTCTGGCTGGCAGATTGCAGGAGCCACTTGGTACTATCAAACCAGCCCGACTTGGCACTGGTGCCATTTTTCATTTGGGAGCCATCCTGCGTATCGTGGATTTTCAGGAGCCAGCCGGCCACTCCCAGCCACAGGCCCCCAAACACAAACTACGGCCCTTTTCCCTGGAAGTAAAATTGACCTGCCCATCTTCTGGCTGGCAGATTGCAGGAGCCACATGGCTCTATCAAACCAGCCCAATTCGGCACTGGTGCCACCTTGGGTGTGGGAACCATCATGCGCGGCGTGGATTTTAAGGAGCCAGCCGGCCATTCCCAGGCACAAGCCCCCAACAAAATCTACGGCCCTTTTCCCTGGAAAAAAAAATTGACCTGCCCATCTGCTGGCTGGCAGATTGCAGGAGCAACTTGGCTCTATCAAACCAGCCCAACTCGGCACTGGTGCCACCTTGGGTCTGGGAACCATCATGCGCGGCGTGGATTTTAAGGAGCCAGCCGGCCATTCCCAGCCACAGGCCCCCAAATACAAACTACGGCCCTTTTCCCAGGAAGTAAAACTGACCTGCCCATCTTCTGCCTGGCAGATTGCAGGAGCCACTTGGCTCTATCAAACTAGCCCGACTCGGCACTGGTGCCACCTTTCATCTGGGAACCATCCTGCGTATCGTGGATTTTCAGGAGCCAGCCGGCCACTCCCAGCCACAGGGGCCCAAACACATACCACGGCCCTTTTCCCTGGAAGAAAATCTCAGCGGCCCGCCTTCTGGCTGGCAGATTGCAGGAGCCACTTGGCTCTATCAAAACAGCCCGACTTGGCACTGGTGCCACCTTTCATCTGGGAACCATCCTGCGCGGCTTGGATTTTAAGGAACCAGCCGGCCATTCCAGGCCACAGGCCCGGAAAAAAAACTACGGCCTTTTTCCCTGGCAAACAAAACTCACCCACCCCGCTTCTGGCTGGCAGATTGCAGGAGCCACATGGCTCTATCAAACCAGCCCGGCTCGGAACTGGGGCCACCTTTCATCTGGGAACCATCCTGCGTATCGTGGATTTTCAGGAGCCAGCCGGCTACTGCCAGCCACAGGCCCCCAAACAGAAACTATGGCACATTTCCCTGGAAGTAAAACTGACCTGCCCATCTTCTGGCTGGCAGATTGCAGGAGCCACTTGGTACTATCAAACCAGCCCGACTTGGCACTGGTGCAATTTTTCATTTGGGAGCCATCCTGCGTATCGTGGATTTTCAGGAGCCAGCCGGCCACTCCCAGCCACAGGCCCCCAAACACAATCTACGGCCCTTTTCCCTGGAAGTAAAACTGACCTGCCCATCTTCTCGCTGGCAGATTGCAGGAGCCACTTGGCTCTATCAATCCAACCCGAGTCGGCAATGGTGCGCCCTTTTGTCAGGGTATCATCCAGGGCGGTGTGGATTTTAAGGAGCCAGCCAGACATAACAGGCCACAGGCCCCCAAAAACAAACCACGGCCCTTTACCCTGGCAAAAAAAACTCACCCACCCCGCTTCTAGCTGGCAGATTGCAGGAGACACTTGGTACTATCAAACCAGCCCGACTCGGCACTGGTGCCAACTTTCATATGGGAACCATCCTGCGTATCGTGGATTTTCAGGAGCCAGCCGGCCACTGCCAGCCACAGGCCCCCCAAAAAACACTATGGCCCTTTCCCTGTAAGTAAAACAGAGCTTCCCATCTTCTGGCTGGCGGATTGCAGGAGCCACGTGGTACTATCAAACCAGCCCAACTTGGCACTGGTGCAATTTTTCATTTGGGAGCCATCCTGCGTAACGTCGATTTTCAGGAGCCAGCCGGCCACTCCCAGCCACAGGCCCCCAACCACAAACTACGGCCCTTTTCCCTGGAAGTAAAACTGACCTGCCCATCTTCTGGCTGTCAGATTGCAGGAGCCACTTGGCGATATCAATCCAGCCCGACTTGGCACTGGTTCAAACTTTGGTCTGGGAGCCATCCTGCGCGGCGTGGATTTTAAGCCGCCAGCCGGCCACTCCCAGCCACAGGCCCCCGAACACAAACTACCGGCCCTTTTCCCTGGAAGTAAAACTGACCTGCCCATCTTCTGGCTGGCAGATTGCAGGAGCCACTTGGCTCTATCAATCCAACCCGACTCGGCAATGGTACCACCTTTCATCTGGGAACCATCCTGCGTATCGTGGATTTTTAGGAGCCAGCCGGCCACTCCCAGCCACAGGCCCCCAAACACAAACTACGGCCCTTTTTCCTGGAAGTAAAACTGACCTGCCCATCTTCTGGCTGGCAGATTGCAGGAGCCACATGACTCTATCAAACCAGTCCGACTTGGCACTGGTGCCACCTTTCATCTGGGAACCATCCAGCGCGGCATGGGTTTTAAGGATCCAGCCGGCCATTCCAGGCCACAGGCCCGGAAAAAAAACCACGGCCTTTTTCCCTGGCAAACAAATCTCACCCACCCCGCTTCTGGCTGGCAGATTGCAGGAGCCACTTGGCTCTATCAAACCAGCCCGGCTCGGAACTGTGGTCACCTTTCATCTGGGAACCATCCTGCGTATCGTGGATTTTCAGGGGCCAGGCGGCTACTGTCAGCCACAGGCCCCCAAACACAAACTACGGCCCTTTTCCCTGGAAGTAAAACAGACCTGCCCATCTTCTGGCTGTCAGATTGCAGGAACTACTTGGTACTATCATACCAGCCCGACTTGGCACTGGTGCCATTTTTCATTTGGGAGCCATCCTGCGTATCGTGGATTTTCAGGAGCCAGCCGGCCACTCCCAGCCACAGGCCCCCAAACACATACCACGGCCCTTTTCCCTGGAAGTAAAACTGACCTGCCCATCTTCTGGCTGGCAGATTGCAGGAGCCACTTGGCTCTATCAAACCAGCCCGACTCGGCACTGGTGCCCCCTTGGGTCTGGGAACCATCCTGCGCGGCGGGGATTTTCAGGACCCAGCCGGCCACTCCCAGCCACAGGTCCCCAAAAAGAATCTACGGCCCTTTTCCCTGGATGTAAAACAGACCTGCCCATCTTCTGGCTGGCAGATTGCAGGAGCCACTTGGCTCTATCAAAACAGCCCGACTCGGCACTGGTGCCACCTTTCATCTGGGAACCATCCTGCGCGGCATGGATTTTAATGAACCAGCCGGCCATTCCAGGCCACAGGCCCCGGAAAAAAAACCACGGCCTTTTTCCCTGGCAAACAAAACTCACCGACCCCGGTTCTGGCTGGCAGATTGCAGGAGACACTTGGCTGTATCACACCATCCCGACTTGGCACTGGTGCCATTTTTCATTTGGGAAGCATCTTGCGTATCGTGGATTTTCAATACCCAGCCGGCCACTCCCAGCCACAGGCCCCCAAAAAAAAGATATGGTCCTTTTCCCTGGAAGTAAAACTTACCTGCCCATCTTCTGGCTGGCAGATTGCAGGAGCCACTTGGCTCTATCAAACCAGCCCGACTCGGCACTGGTGCCCCCTTGAGTCTCGGAACCATCCTGTGCGGCGTGGATTTTCAGGAGCCAGCCGGCCACTCCCAGCCACAGACCCCGAAAACAAACCACGGCCCTTTTCCCTGGCAAACAAAACTCACCGACCCCGCTTCTGGCTGGCAGATTGCAGGAGCCACATGGCTCTATCAAACCAGCCCGGCTAGGAACTGTGGTCACCTTTCATCTGGGAACCATCCTGCGTATCGTGGATTTTCAGGGGCCAGGCGGCTACTGCCAGCCACAGGCCCCCAAACAGAAACTATGGCACTATTCCCTGGAAGTAAAACTGACCGGCCCATCTTCTGGCTGGCAGATTGCAGGAGCCACTTGGTACTATCAAACCAGCCCGACTTGGCACTGGTGCCATTTTTCATTTGGGAGCCATCCTGCGTATCGTGGATTTTCAGGAGCCAGCCGGCCACTCCCAGCCACAGGCCCCCAAACACAAACTACGGCCCTTTTCCCTGGAAGTAAAATTGACCTGCCCATCTTCTGGCTGGCAGATTGCAGGAGCCACATGGCTCTATCAAACCAGCCCAATTCGGCACCGGTGCCACCTTGGGTGTGGGAACCATCATGCGCGGCGTGGATTTTAAGGAGCCAGCCGGCCATTCCCAGGCACAAGCCCCCAACAAAATCTACGGCCCTTTTCCCTGGAAAAAAAAATTGACCTGCCCATCTGCTGGCTGGCAGATTGCAGGAGCAACTTGGCTCTATCAAACCAGCCCAACTCGGCACTGGTGCCACCTTGGGTCTGGGAACCATCATGCGCGGCGTGGATTTTAAGGAGCCAGCCGGCCATTCCCGGCCACAGGCCCCCAAATACAAACTACGGCCCTTTTCCCAGGAAGTAAAACTGACCTGCCCATCTTCTGCCTGGCAGATTGCAGGAGCCACTTGGTTCTATCAAAACAGCCCGACTCGGCACTGGTGCCACCTTGGGTCTGGGAACCATCCTGCGCGGCGTGGATTTTCAGGAGCCAGCCGGACACTTCCAGCCACGGGCCCCGAAAACAAACCACGGCCCTTTTCCCTGGCAAACAAAACTGACCCGCCCCGCTGCTGGCTGGCAGAATGCAGGAGCCACTTGGCTCTATCAAACCAGCCTGACTCGGCACTGGTGCCACCTTTCATCTGGGAACCATCTTGCGTATTGTGGATTTTCAGGAGCCAGATGGCCACTCCCAGCCAGAGGCCCCCAAAAAAATCTATGGCCCTTTTCTTTCGAAGTAAAACTGACCTGCCCATCTTCTGGCTGGCAGATTGCAGGAGCCACTTGGAAGTATCATACCAGCCCGACTTGGCACTGATGCAATTTTTCATTTGGGAGCCATCCTGCGTATCGTCGATTTTCAGGAGCCAGCCGGCCACTCCCAGCCACAGGCCCCCAAATCAAAACTACGGCCCTTTTCCCTGGAAGTAAAACTGACCTGCCCATCTTCTGGCTGGCAGATTGCAGGAGCCTCATGGCTCTATCAAACCAGCCCGACTTGGCCGTGGTGCCAACTTGGGTCTGGCAATCATCCTGAGTATCGTGCATTTTCAGGAGCCAGCCGGCCACTCCCAGCCTCAGGCCCCCAAACACAACTTCCGGCCCTTTTCCCTGGACGTAAAACTGACCTGCCCATCTTCTGCCTGGCAGATTGCAGGAGCCACTTGGCTCTATCAAACCAGACTGACTCGGCACTGGTGCCACCTTTCATCTGGGAACCATCATGCGTGTCGTGGATTTTCAGGAGCCAGCCGGCCACTCCCAGCCACAGGGGCCCAAACACATACCACGGCCCTTTTCCCTGGAAGAAAATCTCAGCGGCCCGCCTTCTGGCTGGCAGATTGCAGGAGCCACTTGGCTCTCTCAAAACAGCCCGACTTGGCACTGGTGCCACCTTTCATCTGGGAACCATCCTGCGCGGCTTGGATTTTAAGGAACCAGCCGGCCATTCCAGGCCACAGGCCCGGAAAAAAAACTACGGCCTTTTTCCCTGGCAAACAAAACTCACCCACCCCGCTTCTGGCTGGCAGATTGCAGGAGCCACATGGCTCTATTAAAACAGCCCGGCTCGGAACTGGGGCCACCTTTCATCTGGGAACCATCCTGCGTATCGTGGATTTTCAGGAGCCAGCCGGCTACTGCCAGCCACAGGCCCCCAAACAGAAACTATGGCACATTTCCCTGGAAGTAAAACTGACCTGCCCATCTTCTGGCTGGCAGATTGCAGGAGCCACTTGGTACTATCAAACCAGCCCGACTTGGCACTGGTGCAATTTTTCATTTGGGAGCCATCCTGCGTATCGTGGATTTTCAGGAGCCAGCCGGCCACTCCCAGCCACAGGCCCCCAAACACAATCTACGGCCCTTTTCCCTGGAAGTAAAACTGACCTGCCCATCTTCTCGCTGGCAGATTGCAGGAGCCACTTGGCTCTATCAATCCAACCCGAGTCGGCAATGGTGCGCCCTTTTGTCAGGGTATCATCCAGGGCGGTGTGGATTTTAAGGAGCCAGCCAGACATAACAGGCCACAGGCCCCCAAAAACAAACCACGGCCCTTTACCCTGGCAAAAAAAACTCACCCACCCCGCTTCTAGCTGGCAGATTGCAGGAGACACTTGGTACTATCAAACCAGCCCGACTCGGCACTGGTGCCAACTTTCATATGGGAACCATCCTGCGTATCGTGGATTTTCAGGAGCCAGCCGGCCACTGCCAGCCACAGGCCCCCCAAAAAACACTATGGCCCTTTCCCTGTAAGTAAAACAGAGCTTCCCATCTTCTGGCTGGCGGATTGCAGGAGCCACGTGGTACTATCAAACCAGCCCAACTTGGCACTGGTGCAATTTTTCATTTGGGAGCCATCCTGCGTAACGTCGATTTTCAGGAGCCAGCCGGCCACTCCCAGCCACAGGCCCCCAACCACAAACTACGGCCCTTTTCCCTGGAAGTAAAACTGACCTGCCCATCTTCTGGCTGGCAGACTGCAGGAGCCACTTGGCGATATCAATCCAGCCCGACTTGGCACTGGTTCAAACTTTGGTCTGGGAGCCATCCTGCGCGGCGTGGATTTTAAGCCGCCAGCCGGCCACTCCCAGCCACAGGCCCCCGAACACAAACTACCGGCCCTTTTCCCTGGAAGTAAAACTGACCTGCCCATCTTCTGGCTGGCAGATTGCAGGAGCCACTTGGCTCTATCAATCCAACCCGACTCGGCAATGGTACCACCTTTCATCTGGGAACCATCCTGCGTATCGTGGATTTTTAGGAGCCAGCCGGCCACTCCCAGCCACAGGCCCCCAAACACAAACTACGGCCCTTTTTCCTGGAAGTAAAACTGACCTGCCCATCTTCTGGCTGGCAGATTGCAGGAGCCACATGACTCTATCAAACCAGTCCGACTTGGCAGTGGTTCCAACTTGGGTCTGGGAACCATCCTGCGCGGCGTGGATTTTAAGAAGCCAGGCGGCCGTTCCCAGCCACAGGCCCCCGAAAACAAACCACGGCCCTATTCCCTGGAAGTAAATCTGACCTGCCCATCTTCTGGCTGGCAGATTGCAGGAGCCACATGGCTCTATCAAACCAGCCCGACTTGGCACTGGTGCCACCTTTCATCTGGGAACCATCCAGCGCGGCATGGGTTTTAAGGATCCAGCCGGCCATTCCAGGCCACAGGCCCGGAAAAAAAACCACGGCCTTTTTCCCTGGCAAACAAATCTCACCCACCCCGCTTCTGGCTGGCAGATTGCAGGAGCCACTTGGCTCTATCAAACCAGCCCGGCTCGGAACTGTGGTCACCTTTCATCTGGGAACCATCCTGCGTATCGTGGATTTTCAGGGGCCAGGCGGCTACTGTCAGCCACAGGCCCCCAAACACAAACTACGGCCCTTTTCCCTGGAAGTAAAACAGACCTGCCCATCTTCTGGCTGTCAGATTGCAGGAACTACTTGGTACTATCATACCAGCCCGACTTGGCACTGGTGCCATTTTTCATTTGGGAGCCATCCTGCGTATCGTGGATTTTCAGGAGCCAGCCGGCCACTCCCAGCCACAGGCCCCCAAACACAAACTACGGCCCTTTTCCCTGGAAGTAAAACTGACCTGCCCATCTTCTGGCTGGCAGATTGCAGGAGCCACTTGGCTCTATCAAACCAGCCCGACTCGGCACTGGTGCCCCCTTGGGTCTGGGAACCATCCTGCGCGGCGGGGATTTTCAGGACCCAGCCGGCCACTCCCAGCCACAGGTCCCCAAAAAGAATCTACGGCCCTTTTCCCTGGATGTAAAACAGACCTGCCCATCTTCTGGCTGGCAGATTGCAGGAGCCACTTGGCTCTATCAAAACAGCCCGACTCGGCACTGGTGCCACCTTTCATCTGGGAACCATCCTGCGCGGCATGGATTTTAATGAACCAGCCGGCCATTCCAGGCCTCAGGCCCCGGAAAAAAAACCACGGCCTTTTTCCCTGGCAAACAAAACTCACCGACCCCGGTTCTGGCTGGCAGATTGCAGGAGACACTTGGCTGTATCACACCATCCCGACTTGGCACTGGTGCCATTTTTCATTTGGGAAGCATCTTGCGTATCGTGGATTTTCAATAATCAGCCGGCCACTCCCAGCCACAGGCCCCCAAAAAAAAGATATGGTCCTTTTCCCTGGAAGTAAAACTTACCTGCCCATCTTCTGGCTGGCAGATTGCAGGAGCCACTTGGCTCTATCAAACCAGCCCGACTCGGCACTGGTGCCCCCTTGAGTCTCGGAACCATCCTGTGCGGCGTGGATTTTCAGGAGCCAGCCGGCCACTCCGAGCCACAGGCCCCGAAAACAAACCACGGCCCTTTTCCCTGGCAAACAAAACTCACCGACCCCGCTTCTGGCTGGCAGATTGCAGGAGCCACATGGCTCTATCAAACCAGCCCGGCTAGGAACTGTGGTCACCTTTCATCTGGGAACCATCCTGCGTATCGTGGATTTTCAGGGGCCAGGCGGCTACTGCCAGCCACAGGCCCCCAAACAGAAACTATGGCACTATTCCCTGGAAGTAAAACTGACCTGCCCATCTTCTGGCTGGCAGATTGCAGGAGCCACTTGGTACTATCAAACCAGCCCGACTTGGCACTGGTGCCATTTTTCATTTGGGAGCCATCCTGCGTATCGTGGATTTTCAGGAGCCAGCCGGCCACTCCCAGCCACAGGCCCCCAAACACAAACTACGGCCCTTTTCCCTGGAAGTAAAATTGACCTGCCCATCTTCTGGCTGGCAGATTGCAGGAGCCACATGGCTCTATCAAACCAGCCCAATTCGGCACCGGTGCCACCTTGGGTGTGGGAACCATCATGCGCGGCGTGGATTTTAAGGAGCCAGCCGGCCATTCCCAGGCACAAGCCCCCAACAAAATCTACGGCCCTTTTCCCTGGAAAAAAAAATTGACCTGCCCATCTGCTGGCTGGCAGATTGCAGGAGCAACTTGGCTCTATCAAACCAGCCCAACTCGGCACTGGTGCCAGCTTGGGTCTGGGAACCATCATGCGCGGCGTGGATTTTAAGGAGCCAGCCGGCCATTCCCAGCCACAGGCCCCCAAATACAAACTACGGCCCTTTTCCCAGGAAGTAAAACTGACCTGCCCATCTTCTGCCTGGCAGATTGCAGGAGCCACTTGGCTCTATCAAACTAGCCCGACTCGGCACTGGTGCCACCTTTCATCTGGGAACCATCATGCGTATCGTGGATTTTCAGGAGCCAGCCGGCCACTCCCAGCCACAGGGGCCCAAACACATACCACGGCCCTTTTCCCTGGAAGAAAATCTCAGCGGCCCGCCTTCTGGCTGGCAGATTGCAGGAGCCACTTGGCTCTATCAAAACAGCCCGACTTGGCACTGGTGCCACCTTTCATCTGGGAACCATCCAGCGCGGCATGGGTTTTAAGGATCCAGCCGGCCATTCCAGGCCACAGGCCCGGAAAAAAAACCTCGGCCTTTTTCCCTGGCAAACAAAACTCACCCACCCCGCTTCTGGCTGGCAGATTGCAGGAGCCACATGGCTCTATCAAACCAGCCCGGTTCGGAACTGTGGTCACCTTTCATCTGGGAACCATCCTGCGTATCGTGGATTTTCAGGAGCCAGCCGGCCATTCCCAGCCACAGGCCCCCAAACAGAAACTACGGCCCTTTTCCCTGGAAGTAAAATTGACCTGCCCATCTTCTGGCTGGCAGATTGCAGGAGCCACTTGGCTCTATCAATCCAACCCGACTCGGCAATGGTGCGCCCTTGTGTCAGGGAATCATCCTGCGCGGTGTGGATTTTAAGGAGCCAGCCGGACATTACAGGCCACAGGCCCCCAAAAACAAACCACGGCCCTTTACCCTGGCAAAAAAACCTCACCCACCCCGCTTCTGGCTGGAAGATTGCAGGAGACACTTGGTACTATCAAACCAGCCCGACTCGGCACTGGTGCAATTTTTCATTTGGGAGCCATCCTGCGTAACGTCGATTTTCAGGAGCCAGCCGGCCACTCCCAGCCACAGGCCCCCAAACACAAACTACGGCCCTTTTCCCTGGAAGTAAAACTGACCTGCCCATCTTCTGCCTGGCAGATTGCAGGAGCCACTTGGCTCTATCAATCCAGCCCGACTTGGCAGTGGTTCCAACTTGGGTCTGGGAGCCACCCTGCGCGGCGTGGATTTTAAGCCGCCAGCCGGCCACTCCCAGCCACAGGCCCCCAAACACAAACTACCGGCCCTTATCCCTGGAAGTAAAACTGACCTGCCCATCTTCTGGCTGGCAGATTGCAGGAGCCACTTGGCTCTATCAAACCAGCCTGACTCGGCACTGGTGCCCCCTTGGGTCTGGGAACCATCCTGCGCGGCGTGGATTTTAAGGAGCCAGCCAGCCATTCTTGGCCACAGGCCCCCAAACACACCACGGCCCTTTTCCCTGGCAAACAAACCTGACCCGCCCCACTTCTGGCTGGCAGATTGCAGGAGCCGCTTGGCTCTATCAAACCAGCACAACTCGGCACTGGTGCCACCTTGGGTCTGGGAACCATCATGCGCGGCGTGGATTTTAAGGAACCAGCCGGCCATTCCCAGCCACAGGCCCCCAAACACAAACTACGGCCCTTTTCCCTGGAAGTAAAACTGACCTGCCCATCTTCTGGCTGGCAGATTGCAGGAGCCACTTGGCTCTATCAAACCAGCCCGACTCAGCACTGGTGCCATCTTTCATCTGGGAACCATCCTGTGTATTGGGGATTTTCAGGAGCCAGCCGGCCACTCCCAGCCACAGGCCCCCAAACACAAACTACGGCCCTTTTCCCCGGAAGTAAAATTGACCTGCCCATCTTCTGGCTGGCAGATTGCAGGAGCCACATGGCTCTATCAAACCAGCCCAACTCGGCACTGGTGCCACCTTTCATCTCAGAACCATCATGCACGTCGTGGATTTTCAGGAGCCAGTAGGCCATTCCAAGCCACAGACCCCCAAACACAAACTACGGCCCTTTTCCCTGGAAGTAAAACAGACATGCCCATCTTCTGGCTGTCAGATTGCAGGAGCTACTTGGTACTATCAAACCAGCCCGACTTGGCACTGGTGCCATTTTTCATTTGGGAACCATCCTGCGTATCGTGAATTTTCAGGAGCCAGCCTGCTACTCCCAGCCACAGGCCCCCAAACACAAACTACGGCCCTTTTCCCTGGAAGTAAAACTGGCCTGCCCATCTTCTGCCTGGCAGATTGCAGGAGCCACTTGGTTCTATCAAAACAGCCCGACTCGGCACTGGTGCCACCTTGGGTCTGGGAACCATCCTGCGCGGCGTGGATTTTCAGGAGCCAGCCGGACACTTCCAGCCACGGGCCCCGAAAACAAACCACGGCCCTTTTCCCTGGCAAACAAAACTGACCCGCCCCGCTGCTGGCTGGCAGAATGCAGGAGCCACTTGGCTCTATCAAACCAGCCTGACTCGGCACTGGTGCCACCTTTCATCTGGGAACCATCTTGCGTATTGTGGATTTTCAGGAGCCAGATGGCCACTCCCAGCCAGAGGCCCCCAAAAAAATCTATGGCCCTTTTCTTTCGAAGTAAAACTGACCTGCCCATCTTCTGGCTGGCAGATTGCAGGAGCCACTTGGAACTATCATACCAGCCCGACTTGGCACTGATGCAATTTTTCATTTGGGAGCCATCCTGCGTATCGTCGATTTTCAGGAGCCAGCCGGACACTCCCAGCCACAGGCCCCCAAATCAAAACTACGGCCCTTTTCCCTGGAAGTAAAACTGACCTGCCCATCTTCTGGCTGGCAGATTGCAGGAGCCTCATGGCTCTATCAAACCAGCCCGACTTGGCTGTGGTGCCAACTTGGGTCTGGCAATCATCCTGAGTATCGTGCATTTTCAGGAGCCAGCCGGCCACTCCCAGCCTCAGGCCCCCAAACACAACTTCCGGCCCTTTTCCCTGGACGTAAAACTGACCTGCCCATCTTCTGCCTGGCAGATTGCAGGAGCCACTTGGCTCTATCAAACCAGACTGACTCGGCACTGGTGCCACCTTTCATCTGGGAACCATCATGCGTGTCGTGGATTTTCAGGAGCCAGCCGGCCACTCCCAGCCACAGGGGCCCAAACACATACCACGGCCCTTTTACCTGGAAGAAAATCTCAGCGGCCCGCCTTCTGGCTGGCAGATTGCAGGAGCCACTTGGCTCTATCAAAACAGCCCGACTTGGCACTGGTGCCACCTTTCATCTGGGAACCATCCTGCGCGGCTTGGATTTTAAGGAACCAGCCGGCCATTCCAGGCCACAGGCCCGGAAAAAAAACTACGGCCTTTTTCCCTGGCAAACAAAACTCACCCACCCCGCTTCTGGCTGGCAGATTGCAGGAGACACTTGGCTCTATCAAACCAGCCCGGCTCGGAACTGGGGCCACCTTTCATCTGGGAACCATCCTGCGTATCGTGGATTTTCAGGAGCCAGCCGGCTACTGCCAGCCACAGGCCCCCAAACAGAAACTATGGCACATTTCCCTGGAAGTAAAACTGACCTGCCCATCTTCTGGCTGGCAGATTGCAGGAGCCACTTGGTACTATCAAACCAGCCCGACTTGGCACTGGTGCAATTTTTCATTTGGGAGCCATCCTGCGTATCGTGGATTTTCAGGAGCCAGCCGGCCACTCCCAGCCACAGGCCCCCAAACACAATCTACGGCCCTTTTCCCTGGAAGTAAAACTGACCTGCCCATCTTCTCGCTGGCAGATTGCAGGAGCCACTTGGCTCTATCAATCCAACCCGAGTCGGCAATGGTGCGCCCTTTTGTCAGGGTATCATCCAGGGCGGTGTGGATTTTAAGGAGCCAGCCAGACATAACAGGCCACAGGCCCCCAAAAACAAACCACGGCCCTTTACCCTGGCAAAAAAAACTCACCCACCCCGCTTCTAGCTGGCAGATTGCAGGAGACACTTGGTACTATCAAACCAGCCCGACTCGGCACTGGTGCCAACTTTCATATGGGAACCATCCTGCGTATCGTGGATTTTCAGGAGCCAGCCGGCCACTGCCAGCCACAGGCCCCCCAAAAAACACTATGGCCCTTTCCCTGTAAGTAAAACAGAGCTTCCCATCTTCTGGCTGGTGGATTGCAGGAGCCACGTGGTACTATCAAACCAGCCCAACTTGGCACTGGTGCAATTTTTCATTTGGGAGCCATCCTGCGTAACGTCGATTTTCAGGAGCCAGCCGGCCACTCCCAGCCACAGGCCCCCAACCACAAACTACGGCCCTTTTCCCTGGAAGTAAAACTGACCTGCCCATCTTCTGGCTGGCAGATTGCAGGAGCCACTTGGCGATATCAATCCAGCCCGACTTGGCACTGGTTCAAACTTTGGTCTGGGAGCCATCCTGCGCGGCGTGGATTTTAAGCCGCCAGCCGGCCACTCCCAGCCACAGGCCCCCGAACACAAACTACCGGCCCTTTTCCCTGGAAGTAAAACTGACCTGCCCATCTTCTGGCTGGCAGATTGCAGGAGCCACTTGGCTCTATCAATCCAACCCGACTCGGCAATGGTACCACCTTTCATCTGGGAACCATCCTGCGTATCGTGGATTTTTAGGAGCCAGCCGGCCACTCCCAGCCACAGGCCCCCAAACACAAACTACGGCCCTTTTTCCTGGAAGTAAAACTGACCTGCCCATCTTCTGGCTGGCAGATTGCAGGAGCCACATGACTCTATCAAACCAGTCCGACTTGGCAGTGGTTCCAACTTGGGTCTGGGAACCATCCTGCGCGGCGTGGATTTTAAGAAGCCAGGCGGCCGTTCCCAGCCACAGGCCCCCGAAAACAAACCACGGCCCTATTCCTTGGAAGCAAATCTGACCTGCCCATCTTCTGGCTGGCAGATTGCAGGAGCCACTTGGCTCTATCAAACCAGCCCGACTCGGCACTGGTGCCACCTTTCATCTGGGAACCATCCTGCGTACCGTGGATTTTCAGGAGCCAGACGGCCACTCCCAGCCACAGGCCCCCAACATAAACCACGGCCCTTTTCCCTGGCAAAAAAACTCACCCGCCCATCTTCTGCCTGGCAGATTGCAGGAGCCACTTGGCTCTATCAAACCAGCCTGACTTGGCACTGGTGCCACCTTTCATCTGGGAACCATCCTGCGTATCGTGGATTTTCAGGAGGCAGCTGGCCACTCCCAGCCACAGGCCCCCAAACACATACCACGGCCCTTTTCCCTGGAAGAAAATCTCAGCGGCCCGCCTTCTGGCTGGCAGATTGCAGGAGCCACTTGGCTCTATCAAAACAGCCCGACTTGGCACTGGTGCCACCTTTCATCTGGGAACCATCCAGCGCGGCATGGGTTTTAAGGATCCAGCCGGCCATTCCAGGCCACAGGCCCGGAAAAAAAACCACGGCCTTTTTCCCTGGCAAACAAACCTCACCCACCCCGCTTCTGGCTGGCAGATTGCAGGAGCCACTTGGCTCTATCAAACCAGCCCGGTTCGGAACTGTGGTCACCTTTCATCTGGGAACCATCCTGCGTATCGTGGATTTTCAGGGGCCAGGCGGCTACTGTCAGCCACAGGCCCCCAAACACAAACTACGGCCCTTTTCCCTGGAAGTAAAACAGACCTGCCCATCTTCTGGCTGTCAGATTGCAGGAACTACTTGGTACTATCATACCAGCCCGACTTGGCACTGGTGCCATTTTTCATTTGGGAGCCATCCTGCGTATCGTGGATTTTCAGGGGCCAGGCGGCTACTGTCAGCCACAGGCCCCCAAACACAAACTACGGCCCTTTTCCCTGGAAGTAAAACAGACCTGCCCATCTTCTGGCTGTCAGATTGCAGGAACTACTTGGTACTATCAAACCAGCCTGACTCGGCACTGGTGCCACCTTTCATCTGGGAACCATCTTGCGTATCGTGGATTTTTAGGAGCCAGCCGGCCACTCCCAGCCACAGGCCCCCAAACAAATCTATGGCCCTTTTCTCTGGAAGTAAAACTGACCTGCCCATCTTCTGGCTGGCAGATTGCAGGAGCCACTTGGAACTATCATACCAGCCCGACTTGGCACTGATGCAATTTTTCATTTGGGAGCCATCCTGCGTATCGTCGATTTTCAGGAGCCAGCCGGACACTCCCAGCCACAGGCCCCCAAATCAAAACTACGGCCCTTTTCCCTGGAAGTAAAACTGACCTGCCCATCTTCTGGCTGGCAGATTGCAGGAGCCTCATGGCTCTATCAAACCAGCCCGACTTGGCTGTGGTGCCAACTTGGGTCTGGCAATCATCCTGAGTATCGTGCATTTTCAGGAGCCAGGGGGCCACTCCCCGCCTCAGGCCCTCAAACACAACTTCCGGCCCTTTTCCCTGGACGTAAAACTGACCTGCCCATCTTCTGCCTGGCAGATTGCAGGAGCCACTTGGCTCTATCAAACCAGACCGACTCGGCACTGGTGCCACCTTTCATCAGGGAACCATCATGCGTGTCGTGGATTTTCAGGAGCCAGCCGGCCACTCCCAGCCACAGGGGCCCAAACACATACCACGGCCCTTTTACCTGGAAGAAAATCTCAGCGGCCCGCCTTCTGGCTGGCAGATTGCAGGAGCCACTTGGCTCTATCAAAACAGCCCGACTTGGCACTGGTGCCACCTTTCATCTGGGAACCATCCTGCGCGGCTTGGATTTTAAGGAACCAGCCGGCCATTCCAGGCCACAGGCCCGGAAAAAAAACGACGGCCTTTTTCCCTGGCAAACAAAACTCACCCACCCCGCTTCTGGCTGGCAGATTGCAGGAGCCACATGGCTCTATCAAACCAGCCCGGCTCGGAACTGGGGCCACCTTTCATCTGGGAACCATCCTGCGTATCGTGGATTTTCAGGAGCCAGCCGGCCACTCCCAGCCACAGGCCCCCAAACAGAAACTATGGCACATTTCCCTGGAAGTAAAACTGACCTGCCCATCTTCTGGCTGGCAGATTGCAGGAGCCACTTGGTACTATCAAACCAGCCCGACTTGGCACTGGTGCCATTTTTCATTTGGGAGCCATCCTGCGTATCGTGGATTTTCAGGAGCCAGCCGGCCACTCCCAGCCACAGGCCCCCAGACACAATCTACGGCCCTTTTCCCTGGAAGTAAAACTGACCAGCCCATCTTCTGGCTGGCAGATTGCAGGAGCCACATGGCTCTATCAAACCAGCCCGACTTGGCTGTGGTGCCAACTTGGGTCTGGCAATCATCCTGAGTATCGTGCATTTTCAGGAGCCAGCCGGCCACTCCCAGCCTCAGGCCCCCAAACACAAACTTCCGGCACTTTTCCCTGGACGTAAAACTGACCTGCCCATCTTCTGGCTGGCAGATTGCAGGAGCCACTTGGCTCTATCAATCCAACCCGACTCGGCAATGGTGCGCTCTTGTGTCAGGGAATCATCCTGCTTGGTGTGGATTTTAACCCGCCAGCCGGCCACTCCCAGCCACAGGCCCCCAAACACAAACTACCGGCCCTTATCCCTGGAAGTAAAACTGACCTGCCCATCTTCTGGCTGGCAGATTGCAGGAGCCACTTGGCTCTATCAAACCAGCCTGACTCGGCACTGGTGCCCCCTTGGGTCTGGGAACCATCCTGCGCGGCGTGGATTTTAAGGAGCCAGCCAGCCATTCTTGGCCACAGGCCCCCAAACACACCACGGCCCTTTTCCCTGGCAAACAAACCTGACCCGCCCCGCTTCTGGCTGGCAGATTGCAGGAGCCGCTTGGCTCTATCAAACCAGCACAACTCGGCACTGGTGCCACCTTGGGTCTGGGAACCATCATGCGCGGCGTGGATTTTAAGGAGCCAGCCGGCCATTCCCAGCCACAGGCCCCCAAACACAAACTACAGCCCTTTTCCCTGGAAGTAAAACTGACCTGCCCATCTTCTGGCTGGCAGATTGCAGGAGCCACTTGGCTCTATCAAACCAGCCCGACTCAGCACTGGTGCCATCTTTCATCTGGGAACCATCCTGTGTATTGGGGATTTTCAGGAGCCAGCCGGCCACTCCCAGCCACAGGCCCCCAAACACAAACTACGGCCCTTTTCCCTGGAAGTAAAATTGACCTGCCCATCTTCTGGCTGGCAGATTGCAGGAGCCACATGGCTCTATCAAACCAGCCCAACTCGGCACTGGTGCCACCTTTCATCTCAGAACCATCATGCGCGGCGTGGATTTTCAGGAGCCAGTAGGCCATTCCAAGCCACAGGCCCCCAAACACAAACTACGGCCCTTTTCCCTGGAAGTAAAATAGACCTGCCCATCTTCTGGATGTCAGATTGCAGGAGCTACTTGGTACTATCAAACCAGCCTGACTTGGCACTGGTGCCATTTTTCATTTGGGAACCATCCTGCGTATCGTGAATTTTCAGGAGCCAGCCTGCTACTCCCAGCCACAGGCCCCCAAACACAAACTACGGCCCTTTTCCCTGGAAGTAAAACTGGCCTCCCCATCTTCTGCCTGGCAGATTGCAGGAGCCACTTGGTTCTATCAAAACAGCCCGACTCGGCACTGGTGCCACCTTGGGTCTGGGAACCATCCTGCGCGGCATGGATTTTCAGGAGCCAGCCGGACAATTCCAGTCACGGGCCCCGAAAACAAACCACGGCCCTTTTCCCTGGCAAACAAAACTGACCCGCCCCGCTGCTGGCTGGCAGAATGCAGGAGCCACTTGGCTCTATCAAACCAGCCTGACTCGGCACTGGTGCCACCTTTCATCTGGGAACCATCTTGCGTATCGTGGATTTAAAGGAGCCAGATGGCCACTCCCAGCCACAGGCCCCCAAACAAATCTATGGCCCTTTTCTCTGGAAGTAAAACTGACCTGCCCATCTTCTGGCTGGCAGATTGCAGGAGCCACTTGGAACTATCATACCAGCCCGACTTGGCACTGATGCAATTTTTCATTTGGGAGCCATCCTGCGTATCGTCGATTTTCAGGAGCCAGCCGGACACTCCCAGCCACAGGCCCCCAAATCAAAACTACGGCCCTTTTCCCTGGAAGTAAAACTGACCTGCCCATCTTCTGGCTGGCAGATTGCAGGAGCCTCATGGCTCTATCAAACCAGCCCGACTTGGCTGTGGTGCCAACTTGGGTCTGGCAATCATCCTGAGTATCGTGCATTTTCAGGAGCCAGCCGGCCACTCCCAGCCTCAGGCCCTCAAACACAACTTCCGGCCCTTTTCCCTGGACGTAAAACTGACCTGCCCATCTTCTGCCTGGCAGATTGCAGGAGCCACTTGGCTCTATCAAACCAGACCGACTCGGCAGTGGTGCCACCTTTCATCAGGGAACCATCATGCGTGTCGTGGATTTTCAGGAGCCAGCCGGCCACTCCCAGCCACAGGTCCCCAAAAACAAACTAAGGCCCTTTTCCCTGGAAGAAAATCTCAGCGGCCCGCCTTCTGGCTGGCAGATTGCAGGAGCCACTTGGCTCTATCAAAACAGCCCGACTTGGCACTGGTGCCACCTTTCATCTGGGAACCATCCTGCGCGGCTTGGATTTTAAGGAACCAGCCGGCCATTCCAGGCCACAGGCCCGGAAAAAAAACGACGGCCTTTTTCCCTGGCAAACAAAACTCACCCACCCCGCTTCTGGCTGGCAGATTGCAGGAGCCACATGGCTCTATCAAACCAGCCCGGCTCGGAACTGGGGCCACCTTTCATCTGGGAACCATCCTGCGTATCGTGGATTTTCAGGAGCCAGCCGGCCACTCCCAGCCACAGGCCCCCAGACACAATCTACGGCCCTTTTCCCTGGAAGTAAAACTGACCTGCCCATCTTCTCGCTGGCAGATTGCAGGAGCCACTTGGCTCTATCAATCCAACCCGAGTCGGCAATGGTGCGCCCTTGTGTCAGGGAATCATCCAGCGCGGTGTGGATTTTAAGGAGCCAGCCGGACATAACAGGCCACAGGCCCCCAAAAACAAACCACGGCCCTTTACCCTGGCAAAAAAAACTCACCCACCCCGCTTCTGGCTGGCGGATTGCAGGAGCCACGTGGTACTATCAAACCAGCCCAACTTGGCACTGGTGCAATTTTTCATTTGGGAGCCATCCTGCGTAACGTCGATTTTCAGGAGTCAGCCGGCCACTCCCAGCCACAGGCCCCCAAACACAAACTGCGGCCCTTTTCGATGGAAGTAAAACTGACCTGCCCATCTTCTGGCTGGCAGATTGCAGGAGCCACTTGGCTCTATCAAACCAGCCCGACTTGGCCGTGGTTCAAACTTGGGTCTGGGAGCCATCCTGCGCGGCGTGGATTTTAAGGAGCCAGCCAGCCATTCTTGGCCACAGGCCCCCGAACACAAACTACCGGCCCTTTTCCCTGGAAGTAAAACTGACCTGCCCATCTTCTGGCTGGCAGATTGCAGGAGCCACTTGGCTCTATCAAAACAGCCCGACTCGGCACTGGTACCACCTTTCATCTGGGAACCATCCTGCGTATCGTGGATTTTTAGGAGCCAGCCGGCCACTCTCAGCCACAGGCCCCCAAACACAAACTACGGCCCTTTTTCCTGGAAGTAAAACTGACCTGCCCATCTTCTGGCTGGCAGATTGCAGGAGCCACATGACTCTATCAAACCAGCCCGACTTGGCAGTGGTTCCAACTTGGGTCTGGGAACCATCCTGCGCGGCGTGGATTTTAAGAAGCCAGGCGGTCGTTCCCAGCCACAGGCCCCCGAAAACAAACCACGGCCCTATTCCCAGGAAGTAAATCTGACCTGCCCATCTTCTGGCTGGCAGATTGCAGGAGCCACTTGGCTCTATCAAACCAGCCCGACTCGGCACTGGTGCCACCTTTCATCTGGGAACCATCCTGCGTACCGTGGATTTTCAGGAGCCAGCCGGCCACTCCCACCCACAGGCCCCCAACAAAAACCACGGCCCTTTTCCCTGGCAAAAAAACTCACCCGCCCATCTTCTCGCTGGCAGATTGCAGGAGCCACTTGGCTCTATCAAACCAGCCCGACTTGGCACTGGTGCCACCTTTCATCTGGGAACCATCCTTCGTATCGTGGGTTTTCAGGAGGCAGCCGGCCACTCCCAGCCACAGGCCCCCAAACACAGACTACGGCCCTTTTTCCTGGAAGTAATACTGACCAGCCCATCTTCTGGCTGGCAGATTGCAGGAGCCACTTGGCTCTATCAAACCAGCCTGACTCGGCACTGGTGCCCCCTTGGCTCTGGGAACCATCCGGCGCGGCGTGGATTTTAAGGAACCAGCCAGCCATTCTTGGCCTCAGGCCCCGGAAAACAAACCATGGCCCTTTTCCCTGGCAACAAAACTCACCCACCCCGCTTCTGGCTGGCAGATTGCAGGAGCCACTTGGCTCTATCAAACCAGCCCGACTCAGCACTTGTGCCACCTTTCTTTTGGAAGCATCTTGCGTATCGTGGATATTAAGGAGCCAGCCTGCCACTGCCTGCCACAGGCCCCCAAACAGAAACCACCACCCCATTCCCTGGAAACAAAATTCAGCCGCCCCGCTTCTTGCTGGCAGATTGCAGGAGCTACTCTGTATTTTCAAACCATCACGACTTGGCACTGGTGCCACCTTTTATCTGGGAACCACCCTGCGTATCGAGGATTTTCAGGAGCCAGCCGGCCACTCCCAGCCCCAGTCCCGGAAACACAAACCACAGCCCTTTTCCCTGGAAACAAAACTAGACAAATCTGGGACTTTTTTACCGACTAAAATTGTTTGAATAATCTCGTCATAATAATAGATTTCTAGAAGAAATTTTCAAAATCTTTCTTAGAGTTGAGAAAGTCCAGGATTGAGGTCTTTTTCTTCCCATATCAATATTGCAACGAAATTATTAAATAAAGACCAACTCTTTATTTTTCTTTTTAACCCAAGTCATTAATTCCCATTCATTAATCCATTTTGTGGACCAATATTTGCCATTCTGATGGAAGTTGTCACTTCTTTACAACAGACATTCTGTGACTATGTTGACAAGTCTTGGGTGATGATCCTAACTGGTCTTAGATACACATAGGGGGAAATTTCCTCAGCCAGTGTCAGTCCTAAGCATGCGTATCAGAAGATCTTTCTATAGCTGGGAATTTTCCCATGAAAGGGATTCAGTTAGGGAAGAGACACCTGTCCCAGAGTTTTACATTCTTCTTGAACACTGCTTAAGGAACATGGATCCCATGTCCATTTGGATCTCTGTCTGCACAGAACTTTGTCATGCCAGTGCTTGAAATGCATCTCGAAGAGAATTCACTACACAGAATGAATGAGAGTGGTAGGGCTCAGTGGGGCTCACCAGGCCCAACCCCTCTGTTAAAGCAGGATACCTAGAGCCTCTTGCCCGGGATTCTATCTGGGTGTACTTTTAATGTCTTCTAAGATCCAGGCTTCAGAAGCTTTCTGGGCAGTCTGTGCCGCGGTTCAGTCACCCTCACAGTAAAACATCATTTGGTGATGTTCATAGGCAATCTCCTGTATTTCAGTGTGTGCCCACTGCCTCTTGTCTTTTCACTCAGCATCACTTAAAAGACACTGGTTCCCTCCCTTTTGCATTATTGCTTCCCGTATGTATGTGTGCAGCCATGTAGAGAAATGTAAAAACCTCCCTGAAGGCCACGCAGACAATATTCCCTTCGTCTAACAGTCAAGTTGATTCATCAGAGGTGTTGAAAAAGTTGTTCAGCATGAAATTCCCCAGGAAAATCCACGCCGAGTACATTGCTTTGTCCTCCTTCATATGCCAGGCAAGGCTTTCAGGAATAGCTGCCCCATCAACTTCCTGGGGATAAAAAAGAGGCTGGCTGATTTGTACTTTTCCGAGTCCTCCTAATTGCCATTTTTGAAGAGGGCAGTCTTTTGCTTTCATGCATTCTTAGCTACTGAAAACTCCATACTTTCGTCTTTAGCGTTTCTTGTCCTCTCCAACCTCGCAAAAAGTTTTTCCACTATGTCTGGCAAGGACATTCTGGGTCAGGGCTGAAAACATCTCCCATGGTGTTGTACATGTTGCAGAGAAGTCTGCAGAGTGTTTTGCAGGAAGAAAAAGAAAGATGTCCAAAACACCTTCCAACCGAATGTTCATGTGTTTGGAAAAGCTAGGAGAGTTGTAAGGTACTGTTTTCTATCAGTTTGCAAGCTGCGCACACTATCCCCGTGTTCTGCAGCTTCATTCTCACCTTTCCGAAGCTACTGCTCCCTACGGCTTCCGGAGGCGAAGACGAGGTTTCGTCGAGCAAATGGGATTGTACCGGCGCCAATGCTCTAAAGTGCGGCGGCTTCTTCCGAAATGTGCCCGGGACCGGCGCTTACCTCCGGGGACATCCGTACCTTCTTCTTTCGGGACTTTTGTGGTCTAAATCACTGCAAAACGCTTTTCCACTATGTCTGGTAATGAGAAACTGTGCCTGCACAGAAAACATCTCCCGTGGTGTTTTATATGTTGCAGAGAGCTCTGCTGAGTGTTTTGCACGAAGAAAAAGGAAGTTTTCCAAAACACCTTCCAATCGAATGTTCATGTGTTTGGAAAAGCTAGGAGAGTTGTAAGGTACTGTTTTTTATCAGTCTGCAAGCTGCGCACACTATCCCAGTCTTGTGCAGCTTCATTCTTCACCTTTTGAAAGCAGACGCTCTCTCTGGCTCCCGGAGGCGAAGAATCGGCTTCTTCGCGCAAATGCGATTGTGCCGGTCACAGTGCACTCCAGTGCGGCGGCTTCTTCCGAAATGTGCCCGGGACCGGCGCGTAGCTCCGGCGAGCTGCGTACCTTCTTCTTTCGGGACTTTTATGGTGTACATCATACAGAAAGGTTTTCCACTATGTTAGGCAAGGAGAATCTGTGCCTGCACAGAAAACATCTCCCATCGTGTTTTGCATGTTGCAGAGAGCTCTGCAGAAGTTTATGCAAGAAGAAAAAGAAAGTTTTCCAAAACACCTTCCAATCGAATGTTCATGTGTTTGGAAAAGGTAGGAAAGTGTTAAGGTAGTGTTTTCTATCAGTTTACAAGCTGCGCACACTATCCCAGTGTTCTGCAGCTTCATTCTTCACCTTTTGAAAGCAGCCGCTCTCTCCGGCTGTCGGAGGCGAAGAATCGGCTTCTTCGCGCAAAGGCGATTGTGCCGGTCACAGTGCACTCCAGTGCGGCGGCTTCTTCCGAAATGTGCCCGGGACCGACGCTTACCTCCGGGGAGCTCCATATTTCGTCTTTGGCGTCTTTTGTGGTCTACGTCACTGCAAAACGCTTTTCCACTATGTCTGGTAATGAGAAACTGTGCCTGCACAGAAAACATCTCCCATCATGTTTTACATGTTGCAGAGAGCTCTGCTGAGTGTTTTGCACGAAGAAAATAAAGTTGTTAAAAAACACCTTCCAACCGAAAATTCATATGTTTGGAAAAGTTAGGAAAGTTGTAAGGTACTGTTTTCTATCAGTTTGCAAGCTGCGCACACTATCCCCGTGTTGTGCAGCTTCATTCTTCACCTTTCCGAAGCAGCCGCTCTGTCTGGTTCGCGGAGGCAAGGAAGCGGCTTCTTCGCGCAAAGGCGATTGTGCCGGTCACAGTGCACTCCAGTGCGGCGGCTTCTTCCGAAATGTGCCCGGGACTGGCGCTTACCTCCGGGGACATCCGTACCTTCTTCTTTCGGGACTTTTGTGGTCTACATCACTGCAAAACGCTTTTCCACTATGTCTGGTAATGAGAAACTGTGCCTGCACAGAAAACATCTCCCGTGGTGTTTTACATGTTGCAGAGAGCTCTGCTGAGTGTTTTGCACGAAGAAAATGGAAGTTTTCCAAAACACCTTCCAATCGAATGTTCATGTGTTTGGAAAAGGTAGGAGTGGTAAGGTACTGTTTTTTATCAGTCTGCAAGCTGCGCACACTATCCCAGTCTTGTGCAGCTTCATTCTTCACCTTTTGAAAGCAGCCGCTCTCTCCGGCTCCCGGAGGCGAAGAATCGGCTTCTTCGCGCAAAGGCGATTGTGCCGGTCACAGTGCACTCCAGTGCGGCGGCTTCTTCCGAAATGTGCCCGGGACCGGCGCGTAGCTCCGGCGAGCTGCGTACCTTCTTCTTTCGGGACTTTTATGGTGTACATCATACAGAAAGGTTTTCAACTATGTTAGGCAAGGAGAATCTGTGCCTGCACAGAAAACATCTCCCATCGTGTTTTGCATGTTGCAGAGAGCTCTGCAGAAGTTTATGCAAGAAGAAAAAGAAAGTTTTCCAAAACACCTTCCAATCGAATGTTTATGTGTTTGGAAAAGGTAGAAGTCGTAAAATACTGTTTTTCATCAGTTGGAAAGCTGCACACACTATCCCATTGTTGTGCAGCTTCATTCTTCACGTTTTGAAAACAGCCGCTCTCTCCGGCTCCCGGAGGCGAAGAATCGGCTTCTTCGCGCAAAGGCGATTGTGCCGGTCACAGTGCACTCCAGTGCGGCGGCTTCTTCCGAAATGTGCCCGGGACCGGCGTTTAGCTCCGGGGACATCCGTACCTTCTTCTTTCGGTACTTTTGTGGTCTACATCACTGCAAAAAGCTTTTCCGCTTGTCTGGCAAGGAGAAACGGTGCCTGCACAGAAAACATCTCCCATCGTGTTTTACATGTTGCACAGAGCTCTGCTGAGTGTTTGCACGAAGAAAATAAAGTTGTTGAAAACACCTTCTAACCGAATATTCATATGTTTGGAAAAGTTAGGAAAGTGGTAAGGTACTGTTTTCTATCAGTTTGCAACCTGCGCACACTATCCCCGTGTTGTGTAGCTTCATTCTTCACCTTTCCGAAGCAGCCGCTCTGTCTGGTTCGCGGAGGCAAGGAAGCGTCTTCTTCGCGCAAAGGCGATTCTGCCGGTCACAGTGCACTCCAGTGCGGCGGCTTCGGCCGAAATGTGCCCGGGACCGGCGCTTAGCTCCGGGGACATCCGTACCTTCTCCTTTCGGGACTTTTGTGGTCTACATCACTGCAAAACGCTTTTCCACTATGTCTGGTAATGAGAAACTGTGCTAGCACAGAAAACATTTCCCATCGTGTTTTACTGGTTTAGAGACCTCTGCAGAATGTTTTGCAAGAAGAAAAATAAAGTTGTCCAAAACACCTTCCAATCAAATATTCATGTGTTTGGAAAAGGTAGGAAAGTGGTAAGGTAGTGATTTTTATCAGTTTGCAAGCTGCTCACACTATCCCCGTGTTGTGCAGCTTCATTTCCACCTTTCCGAAGCAGCCGCTCTGTCCGGCTGCCGGAGGCGAAGAATCGGCTTCTTCGCGCAAAGGCGATTGTGCCGGTCACAGTGCACTCCAGTGCGGCGGCATCTGCCGAAATGTGCCCGGGTTCGGGCCATAGCTCCGGGGAGCTGCGTACCTTCGTCTTTCGGGACTTTTGTGGTCTACATCCTACAGAAAGGTTTTACACTATGTCTGGCAAGGAGAAACTGTGCCTGCACAGAAAACATCTCTCATGGTGTTTTACATGTTGCAGAGAGCTCTGCTGAGTGTTTTGCACGAAGAAAAAGAAAGTTTTCCAAAACACCTTCCAATCGAATGTTCATGTGTTTGGAAAAGGTAGGAGTGGTAAGGTACTGTTTTTTATCAGTTGGCAAGCTGCACACACTATCCCAGTGTTGTGCAGCTTCATTCTTCACCTTTTGAAAGCAGCCGCTCTCTCCGGCTCCCGGAGGCGAAGAATCGACTTCTTCGCGCAAAGGCGATTGTACCGGTCACAGCGCACTCCAGTGCGGCGGCTTCGGCCGAAATGTGCCCGGGACCGGGGCATAGCTCCGGGGAGCTCCGTACCTTCGTCTTTAGCGTCTTTTGTGGTCTACATCATTGCAAAAATCTTTTCCACCATGTCTGGCAAGGAAAAACTGTGCCAGCATAGAAAACATCTCCCATCGGATTTTACATTTTGCAGAGAAGTCTGCAGTGTGTTTTGCAGGAAGAAAAAGAAAGTTGTCCAAAACACTTTCCAATAGAATGTTCATGTGTTTGGAAAAGTTTGAGAGTGGTAAGGTACTGTTTTGGATCAGTGTGCATCTGTGCACACTATCCCAGTGTTGTGCTGCTTCATTCTTCAGCTTTCAGAGGTAGCCGCTCTCTCCGGCTTCCAGAGGCGAAGAAGCGGCTTCTTCGCGCAAAGGCGATTGTGCTGGTCACAGTGCACTGCAGACGGCGGCTTCTACCGAAATGTGCCCCGTATCTGCTCATAGCTCCGGGCGTCTCTGTACCTTCCAATTCCGTTTTTGGTCTTGGCAATACAAATGGTTTACTTGCAGCAATAGGATGGGACAGTGAACTGGACTTTTTGCTTTTAGAGAGAAGCTAATGAAAAAGTTTCACCGGATCAGAGCAGGTTGTAAAACAGAAAAATTGTAATGAAAAGAAGCCAGCCTTGTGCCCTTAGATTTGCTAGCTGTGTTTGAACAAAATGAAATGTGTCAACTCGGTGTTCCTGGGTATCACATCAGTAACAGGTACTTCAGTTGCTGAATTTTTCTCGTCAAGTTAAGAAGAGAATCCAAGGAATTGTGATTTCATGCTCACAATTCACCCTATGGTGCCGAAAGGTGGAAAAGGGGTGGAAGGTGCACGGGTCAACTAACTTGAATGGCCTATGTAAATCAGCGGCCACTGATTTCCTGAAGGCTTCAACAGGTCAGTTGCCTATGTTTTTCTTGGAATTGTTTTAACCTTCGGTCATGTTTTTCTTGGGATTCTTTTACCCTTTCCCTATTAGTTCAGCCTTTGGTCTCCAGCCTTTGCTGACATTTCAAGCATCTCGGTGGCCTGGAAATGTGTTGTCTTAATTGCTGACATCATTATTCCCTTCAAAGGTTTGTTTGCCTCAAGTCTCAGTTTTGCTGGTTCTCTGCTAGTTGATTGTCAGAGGGCAGCGGGTGTTGTGTAGGAGCAAGTACACAAACCCATAGCTCGCTTTTCTTTTGATTTGGCCTGTGTAGCTAATGGAATGACTGAACATCTGTGAGAGGCTTTTCTCTCCCCGTTAGGTTTCACTGGAAGGGCAGATGCAAATCGTCTACCTGAAGTCTTGGCACAGAAGAAAGTAGTGGCTTGCTGCTGCATCTAGCTAGAAGCTTACAAAAGGAAGGCCTTGGGCTGAGGCCCATTCCATTGGCTAAGTAGAAAAGGACTGTGGGAAGGTGAGGCAGCTGAATTAGAGGTAGATCAACAAGTTCTAGAACGGTCGTGTGTTCAAAGCCTGGTGTATGGTGGTTGGTTGAATGGTGTTTGTTATGGCTTAAAGCTATGGAACTGATAAAGGCAAAGTTGCAAGAAAGCAGCTCTCCTTTGCATCTTGCTGGGGACTCTGCTTCACCACGGACCCTCAACTCCAAGTTCACCAAGGAGATGATCAGTAGGACTGTTGCAGAGCTGCTGTGTGCATCTGAATGGAACGGCAGAGAGTGAAGCGCTGGACATTTCTGGCTTTAGTCCAATGCTGCTGCATTGGTGCCAGTTTAGTTGGTTTTCCATCAGTGGCCTTTCTGTCTAGAAGTACACTGCCCAGTGTACTTCTTTCCTAGTCTTTCTAGCATGTGATGCCGTTTCCTTCCTGTTGTTTTCATACCTTCCTTCAGTTGAAAGGATGATACAATCTTTCCATTTTGAAGATCCCTGTTAGGAAACACTATGCAAGAGGAGTCATCGCTCCCTTTTCTTCAGCCTCCTTTGTCATTTTCAGAGACTCATTTCAAATTTCTGCTAATGTCAAGACCATTACTGAGATTACCTAGCAGGGTTGGCACTCTCAGCTGCTTTCTTCTTTCATGCTGCTTCATACTGGATGTGACTTAAAGGCCTCGTTTTGTCATCTGCATTCTGCTGTGATCCAAAGCTAAATATTCCAGGCGTGTGAACACAAAAAGAACTCCTAGGCTTTTGCAAGAACTAGCCCAGGAGGATTTGTGTTCAATTTGATCTCTACAGTGTTTCAGAAAAAAGGAGATTGTACTGTCTTCTTGTGTACTCTCTTCTTGTGCTCTCATGCCTTGCATGTCCTAGTTAATCTACCGGCGTGACTCATTTGGCATCATCTCATGGTACAAATTCTGCATAGTTTCGTGTCCTTACAAATGCCAGTTGCCAAGGAGCCTATCTGACCATTCAAGGGGCAAAGAATTGTAAGGCTGGCAAGTTCAGTTGCTGAAACTGTAAGTCATGCCATATCAAAGTGACAGAGGAAATCCATTGATCTAGGACTTTCAGCTGGACACCTCTGAGAATAGCAGCTTGTCAGCAATGACACAGCCATCTTCCTAGCTGTATTCCAGAAAGAGGAAAGGGACACCTTCAATGATTAATATGTTTGGCATGAGAAAAACGCAAGAAATGCACCGGAAATTACTTTAGTCAGATAAAGTGCGTTTCTCTAGTGAGAATTTTGCACTTGCTCTTTCTTGTCTGCGCCTCTACTTTTCACAGAAGACAGGGGAGCATTTCATTATTATTGTTCCTTTGTTTTCTTTCGTTGGCCTCCCTCTTTCCACCTCCAATTAACAAATTTGCCTTTCTTTACTGGCTTCTCTTACTTTACGACGAGAATTTTACATTAGGTCAACTTACATAATGGTCAAAGTTCTCAGAGAGTGGAGAGAAGTAGAAGGTAGAGAAAAAAGAACAAAACAAATCCAGAAAAATAGACAAATTTTAACAGTCTTCTGTGACAAGACACAAGACTATTGAACTGAGCAACGCAGGGGATATTTGACGCAGTCAAAACAGGCCGAAATTGCACTGGAGCCAGCACGGGTCTGGAAACCATCCTGCGTCTCGTGGATTTTCAGGAGCCAGCAGCCCCTACCAGCTACAGTACCCCAAACACAAACGACGGCCCTTTTCCGTGAAAAAAAACTCAGCTGCCCCGCTTCTGGATGGCAGATTGCAGGAGTCACATGGTAATACACGACATGGTATTGGTGCCACCATTCATCTGGAAACCATCCTGCGCGGCGTGGATTTTCAGGAGCCAGCCGGCCATCCCCAGCCTCAGGCCCCCAAACTCAAACTACGGCCCTTTTCCCAGGCAAATTAAACTCACCCACCCCGCTTCTGGCTGGCAGATTGCAGGAGGCACATGGCTCTATCAAACCAGCCCGACTTAACAGTGGTGCCAAATTCGGTCTGGGAATCATCCTGCGTATCGTGGATTTACAGGAGCCAGCTGGCCATTCCCAGCCACAGGCACCCAACACAAACCACGGCACTTTTCCTTGGCAAACAAAACCCACCCACCCCGTTTCCGGCTGGCAGATTGCAGGAGCCACTTGCCTCTATCAAACCAGCCTGACTTGGCAGTGGTGCCACCTTTCATCTGGGAACCATCCTGCATATCGTGGATTTTCAGGAGCCATCCGGCCACTCCCAGCCACAGTCCCCCGAAAACAAACCACGGCCCATTTCCCTGGCAAACAAAACTCAGCTGCCTGGCTTCTGAATGGTAGATTGCAGAAGACACTTTGTACTATCATACTTGTCCGACATGGCAGTGTGCCACCTTAGGTCTGGGAATCATCCTGCGTATCGTGGATTTTCAGGAGCCAGCCGGCCACACTCATCCACAGGCCCCCAAACATATACCAGGGCCCTTTTCTCAGGAAAAAAAAACTCACACGCCCCGCTTCTCGCTGGCAGACTGCAGGAGCCACTTGGCTCTATCAAACCAGCCCAACTCGGCACTGGTGCCACCTTTCATCTGGGAACCACCCTGTGTATCGGGGATTTTCAGGAGCCAGCCAGCCACTCCCAGCCACAGGCCCCCAAACACAAACTACGGCCCTTTTCCCTGCAAACAAAACTCACACACCCCGCTTCTGGCTGGCAGATTGCAGGAGCCACATGGCTCTATCAAACCAGCCCAACTCGGCACTGGTGCCACCTTGGGTCTGGGAACCATCATGCGCGGCGTGGATTTTAAGGAGCCAGCCGGCCATTCTCAGCCACAGGCCCCCAAACACAAACTACGGCAATATTCCCTGGAAGTAAAACAGACCTGCCCATCTTCTGGCTGTCAGATTGCAGGAGCCACTTGGCTCTATCAAACCAGCCCGACTCGGCAGTGGTGCCACCATTCATCTGGGAACCATCCTGCGTATCGTGGATTTTCAGGAGCCAGCCGGGCACTCCCAGCCACTGGCCCCCAAACACAAACTACCGGCGCTCTTCCCTGGAAGTAAAACTGACCTGTCCATCTTCTGGCAGGCAGATTGCAGGAGCCACTCAGCTCTATCAAACCAGCCCAACTCGGAACTGGTGCCACCTTTCATCTGGGAACCATCCTGCGTGTCGTGGATTTTCAGGAGCCAGCCAGCCACTCTCAGCCACAGGGCCCCAAAAATATACCACGGCCATTTTCCCTGGAAGAAAATCTTAGCGGCCCGCCTTCTGGCTGGCAGATTGCAGCAGCCACTCGGTACTATTAAACCAGACGGAATTGGCACTGGTGCCACCTTTCATCTGGGAACCATCCTGCGTATCGTGGATTTTCAGGAGCCAGCCGGCCACAGCCAGGCACAGTTCCCCAAAGACAAGCTACGGCCCTTTTCCCTGGAAGTAAAATAGACCCGCCCATCATCTGGCTGGCAGATTGCAGGAGCCACTTGGCTCTATCAAAACAGCCCGACTCGGCACTGGTGCCACCTTTCATCTGGGAACCATCCTGCGTAGCGTGGATTTTAAGGAACCAGCCGGCCATTCAAGGCCACAGGCCCCGGAAAAAAAGCCACGGCCTTTTTCCCTGGCAAACAAAACTCAGCGACCCCGCTTCTGGCTGACAAATTGCAAGAGCCACATGGCTCTATCACACCTGCCCAACTCGGCACTGGTGCCACCTTGGGTCTGGGAACCATCATGCGCGGCGTGGATTTTAAGGAGCCAGCCGGCCATTCCCAGCCACAGGGCCCCAAACACAAACTGCGGCCCTTTTCCCTGGAAGTAAAACAGACATGCCCATCTTCTGGCTGTCAGATTGCAGGAGCTACTTGGTACTATCAAACCAGCCCAACTTGGCACTGGTGCCATTTTTTTCATTTGGGAACCATCCAGCGCGGCATGGATTTTCAGGAGGCAGCCGGCCACTCCCAGCCACAGGCCCCCAAACACAAACTACGGCCCTTTTCCCTGGAAGTAAAACAGACCTGCCCATCTTCTGGCTGGCAGATTGCAGGAGCCACTTGGCTCTATCAAACCAGCCCGACCCAGCACTGGTGCCACCTTGGGTCTGGGAACCATCCTGCGCGGCGTGGATTTTCAGGAGCCAGCAGGCCATTCCCAGCCACAGGCCCCCGAAAACAAATCACGGCCCTTTTCCCTGGCAAACAAAACTCACCCACCCCGCTTATGGATGGCAGATTGCAGGAGCCACTTGGCTGTATCAAACCAGCCCGACTCAGCACTGGTGCCACCTTTCATCTGGGAACCATCCTGTGTATTGGGGATTTTCAGGAGCCGGCCGGCCACTCCCAGCCACAGGCCCCCAAACAAAAACTACGGCCCTTTTCCCTGGAAGTAAAACTGACCTGCCCATCTTCTGGCTGGCAGATTGCAGGAGCCACATGGCTCTATCACACCAGCCCAACTCGGCACTGGTGCCACCTTGGGTCTGGGAACCATCATGCGCGGCGTGGATTTTAAGGAGCCAGCCGGCCACTCCTAGCCACAGGCAGCCAAACAAAAACTACGGCCCTTTTCCCTGGAAGTAAAACAGACATGCCCATCTTCTGGCTGTCAGATTGCAGGAGCCACGCGGTACTATCAAACCAGCCCGACTTGGCACTGGTGCCATTTTTGTCATTTGGGAACAATCCAGCGCGGCATGGATTTTCAGGAGCCAGCCGGCCACTCCCAGCAACAGGCCTCCAAACACAAACTAGGGCCCTTTTCCCTGGAAGTAAAACTGACCTGCCCATCTTCTGGCTGTCAGATTGCAGGAGCAACTTGGCTCTATCAAACCAGCCCGACTCGGCACTGGTGCCACCTTGGGTCTGGGAACCATCCTGCGCGGCGTGGATTTTCAGGAGCCAGCCGGCCATTCCCAGCCACGGGCCCCCGAAAACCAACCACGGCCCTTTTCCCTGGCAAACAAAACTCACTCACACCGCTTATGGATGGAAGATTGCAGGAGCCACTTGGCTCTATCAAACCAGCCCGACTCAGCACTGGTGCCACCTTTCATCTGGGAACCATCCTGTGTATTGGGGATTTTCAGGAGCCAGACGGCCACTCCCAGCCACAGGCCCCCAAACACAAACTGTGGGCCTTTTCCCTGCCAAACAAAACTCACCCACCCTGCTTCTGGCTGGCAGATTGCAGGAGCCACATGGCGCTATCAAACCAGCCCGACTCGGCACTGGTGCCACCTTGGGTCTGGGAACCATCCTGCGTATCGTGGATTTTCAGGAGCCTGCCGGCACTTCCGAGCCACAGGCTCCCGAAAACAAACCACGGCCCTTTTCCCTGGCAAACAAAACTCACCCACCCCGCTTATGGATGGCAGATTGCAGGAGCCAATTGGCTCTATCAAACCAGCCCGACTCAGCACTGGTGCCACCTTTCATCTGGGAACCATCCTGTGTATCGTGGATTTTCAGGAGCCAGCCGGCCATTCCCAGCCACAGGCCCCCAACACAAACCACGGCCCTTTTCCCTGCCAAACAAAACTGACCCACGCCGCTTCTGGCTGGCAGATTGCAGGAGCCACTTGGCTCTATCAAAACAGCCCGACTCGGCACTGGTGCCACCTTTCATCTGGGAACCATCCCGCTTATAGTGGATTTTCAGGAGCCAGCCGGCCACTCCCTGCCACAGGCCCTCAAACACAAACTACGGCCCTTTTCCCTGGAAGTAAAACTGACCTGCCCATCTTCTAGCTGGCAGATTGCAGGAGCCACTTGGCTCTATCAAACTAGCCCGGCTCGGCACTGGTGCCACCTTTCATCTGGGAACCATCCTGCGTATCGTGGATTTTCAGGAGCCAGCCGGCCACTCCCAGCCACAGGCCCCCGAACAAAAACTACGACCCATTTCCCTGGAAGTAAAACTGACCTGCCCATCTTCTGGCTGGCAGATTGCAGGAGACACTTGGCTCTATCAAACCAGCCCGACTCGGCACTGGTGCCACCTTTCATCTGGGAACCATCCTGCGTATCGTGGATTTTCAGGAGCCAGCCGGCCATTCCAGGCCACAGACCCCAAAAAATATCTATGGTCCTTTTTCCTGGAAGTAAAACTGACCTGTCCATCTTCTGGCTGGCAGAATGCAGCAGCCACTTGGCTCTATCAAACCAGCCCGACTTGGCAGTGGTGCCAACTTGGGTCTGGCAATCATCCTGAGTATCGTGCATTTTCAGGAGCCAGCCGGCCACTCCCAGCCTCAGGCTCCCAAACACAAACTACCGGCCCTCTTCCCCGGAAGTAAAACTGACCTGTCCATCTACTGGCTGGCAGATTGCAGGAGCCACTTAGCTCTATCAAACCAGCCCGACTTGGCACTGGTGCCACCTTGGGTCTGGGAAACATCCTGCGTGTCGTGGATTTTCAGGAGCCAGCCAGCCACTCTCAGCCACAGGGCCCCAAAGACATACCACGGCCATTTTCCCTGGAAGAAAATCTTAGCGGCCCGCCTTCTGGCTGGCAGATTGCAGGAGCCACTCGGTACTATCAAACCAGCCCGACTTGGCACTGGTGCCACCTTGGGTCTGGGAACCATCCTGCGCGGCGTGGATTTTAAGGAACCAGCCGGCCATTCAAGGCCACAGGCCCCGGATAAAAAACCACGGCCTTTTTCCCTGGCAAACAAAACTCAGCGACCCCGCTTCTGGCAGACAGATTGCAGGAGCCACATGGCTCTATCACACCAGCCCAACTCGGCACTGGTGCCACCTTGGGTCTGGGAACCATCATGCGCGGCGTGGATTTTAAGGAGCCAGCCGGCCATTCCCAGCCACAGGGCCCCAAACACAAACTACGGCCCTTTTCCCTGGAAGTAAAACACACATGCCCATCTTCTGGCTGTCAGATTGCAGGAGCCACGCGGTACTATCAAACCAGCCCGATTTGGCACTGGTGCCATTTTTTTCATTTGGGAACCATCCAGCGCGGCATGGGTTTTCAGGAGCCAGCCGGCCACTCCCATCCACAGGCCCCCAAACACAAACTACGGCCCTTTTCCCTGGAAGTAAAACTGACCTGCCCATCTTCTGGCTGGCAGATTGCAGGAGCCACTTGGCTCTATCAAACCAGCCCGATTTGGCACTGGGGCGCCTTGGGTCTGGAAACCTTCCTGCGTATCGTGGATTTTCAGGAGCCAGTAGGCCACTCCCAGCCACAGGACCCCAAACAAAAACTACGGCCCTTTTCCCTGGAAGTAAAACTGACCTGCCCATCTTCTGGCTGGCAGATTGGAGGAGCCACTTGGCTCTATCAAACCAGCCCGACTCGGCACTGGTGCCCCGTTGGTCTGGTAATCATCCTGCGTATCGTGGATTTTTAGGAGCCAGCCGGCCACTCCCAGCCACAGGCCCCCAAACACAAACTACGGCCCTTTTCCCTGGAAGTAAAATTGACCTGCCCATCTTCTGGCTGGCAGATTGCAGGAGCCACATGGCTCTATCAAACCAGCCCGACTCGGCACTGGTGCCACCTTTCATCTGGGAACCATCCTGCGTATCGTGGATTTTCAGGAGCCAGCAGGCCATTCCAAGCCACAGGCTCCCGAAAACAAACTACGGCCCTTTTCCCTGGCAAACAAAACTCACCCATGTCGACGGAAGGAGACCCGGACATCAGGTTGATCATCACAGGCCCAATTTTATTGATCAGCACAGCGGGTTAAATACAGTTCGTAATTAACTTCATGCATATTGCAAAAGTTGAGCTCAGGATTGGTTAGTTACATATCAGCAGTTACACCTACTTTTACATTCCTATGCTCCTACTTTTGATACTTTCTACATATTCTTAGGAGATATTCAGGACTAATCTCTACTCGTTTTCTCCATGTTGCAGCAAGGCCACTGATTGCAAGCTGCTGACATCTCCTTTCAGCTTGCTGACTGCTGATTTCTCAGCTTGACCAGTGGCAATATGTCAGCATGGCCTTTCTCAGCTAACCAACTATTAATAAAGCTCTCCACACACCCACCCCGCTCCTGGCTGGCAGATTGCAGGAGACACTTGGCCCTATCAAACCAGCCGGCTTGGCACTGGTGCCACCATTTATCTGGGAACCATCCTGCGTATCCTGCCCATCTTCTGGCTGGCAGATTGCAGGAGCCACTTGGCTCTATCAAACCAGCCCGATTTGGCACTGGGGCCCCTTGGGTCTGGAAACCATCCTACGTATCGTGGATTTTCAGAAGCCAGCCGGCCACTCCCAGCCACAGGCCCCCAACACAAACCACGGCCCTTTTCCCTGCCAAACAAAACTGACCCGCCCCGCTTCTGGCTGGCAGATTGCAGGAGCCACTTGGTACGATAAAACCAGCCCGACTCAGCACTGGTGCCACCTTTCATCTGGGAACCATTATGCGTATCGTGGATTTTCAGGAGCCAGCCGGCCACTCCCAGCAACAGGCCCCCAAACACATACCACGGCCCTTTTCCCTGGAAGTAAATCTGACCTGCCAATCTTCTGGCTGGCAGATTGCAGGAGCCACATGGCTCTATCAAACCAGCCCGACTTGGCAGTGGTGCCAACTTGGGTCTGGCAATCATCCTGCGTATCGTGCATTTTCAGGAGCCAGCCAGCCACTCCCAGCCTCAGGCCCCAAAACACAAACTACCGGCCCTCTTCCCCGGAAGTAAAACTGACCTGTCCATCTTCTGGCTGACAGATTGCAGGAGCCACATGGCTCTATCACACCAGCCCAACTCGGCACTGGTGCCACCTTGGGTCTGGGAACCATCATGCGCGGCGTGGATTTTAAGGAGCCAGCCGGCCATTCCCAGCCACAGGGCCCCAAACACAAACTGCGGCCCTTTTTCCATGGAAGTAAAACTGACCTGCCCATCTTCTGGCTGGCAGATTGCAGGAGGCCTTTTGGCTCTATCAAACCAGCCCGACTCGGCACTGGTGCCACCTTGGGTCTGGAAACCTTCCTGCGCGGCGTGGATTTTCAGGAGCCAGCAGGCTATTCCGAGCCACAGGCTCCCGAAAACAAACCGTGGCCCTTTTCTCTGGCAAACAAAACTCACGCACCCCGCTCCTGGCTGGCAGATTGCAGGAGCCACATGGCTCTATCAAACCAGCCCAACTCGGCACTGGTGCCCCTTTGGTCTGGTAATCATCGTGCGTATCGTGGATTTTTAGGAGCCAGCAGACCACTCCCAGCCAGAGGCGCCCAAACACAAACTGTGGGCCTTTTCCCTGCCAAACAAAACTCACCCACCCCGCTTCTGTCTGGCAGATTGCAGGAGCCACATGGCTCTATAATACCCGCCCGACTCGGCACTGGTGCCACCATTTATCTAGGAACCATCCTGCGTATCGTGGATTTTCAGGAGCCAGCAGGCCATTCCAAGCCACAGGCTCCCGAAAACAAACTACGGCCCTTTTCCCTGGCAAACAAAACTCACCCATGTCGACGGAAGGAGACCAGGACCTTAGGTTGATCATCACAGGCCCAATTTTATTGATCAGCACAGCGGGTTAAATACAGTTCGTAATTGACCTCATGCAAAAGTTGAGCTCAGGATTGGTTAGTTACATATCAGCAGTTACACCTACTTTTACATTCCTATGGTCCTACTTTTGATACTTTCTACATATTCTTAGGAGATATTCAGGACTAATCTCTACTCCCTTTCTCCATGTTGCAGCAAGGCCACTGATTGCAAGCTGCTGACATCTCCTTTCAGCTTGCTGACTGCTGATTTCTCAGCTTGACCAGTGGCAATATGTCAGCATGGCCTTTCTCAGCTAATCAACTATTAATAAAGCTCTCCACACACCCACCCCGCTCCTGGCTGGCAGATTGCAGGAGACACTTGGCCCTATCAAACCAGCCGGCTTGGCACTGGTGCCACCATTTATCTGGGAACCATCCTGCGTATCCTGCCCATCTTCTGGCTGGCAGATTGCAGGAGCCACTTGGCTCTATCAAACCAGCCCGATTTGGCACTGGGGCCCCTTGGGTCTGGAAACCCTCCTGCGTATCGTGGATTTTCAGGAGCCAGCCGGCCACTCCCAGCCACAGGCCCCCAACACAAACCACGGCCCTTTTCCCTGGCAAACAAAACTGACTCGCCCCGCTCCTGGCTGGCAGATTGCAGGAGACACTTGCCTCTATCAAACCATCCCGACTCGCACAGGTGCCCCTTTGGTGTGGGAATCATCCTGCGTATCGTGGATTTTCAGGAGCCACCCAGCCACTCCAAGCCACAGGCCCCCAAACACAAACTACGGCCCTGTTCCCTGCAAACAAAACTCACACACCCCGCTTCTGGCTGGCAGATTGCAGGAGCCACATGGCTCTATCAAACCAGCCCAACTCGGCACTGGTGCCACCTTGGGTCTGGGAACCATCATGCGCGGCGTGGATTTTAAGGAGCCAGCCGGCCATTCTCAGCCACAGGCCCACAAACAAAAACTACGGCAATTTTCCCTGGAAGTAAAACTGACCTGCCCATCTTCTGGCTGTCAGATTGCAGGAGCCACATGGCTCTATCAAACCAGCCCGACTTGGCAGTGGTGCCACCTTTCATCTGGGAACCATCCTGCGTATCGTGGATTTTCAGGAGCCAGCCGGCCACTCCCAGCCACTGGCCCCCAAACACAAACTACGGCCCTCTTCCCCGGAAGTAAAACTGACCCGCCCCGCTTCTGGCTGGCAGATTGCAGGAGCCAATTGGCTCTATCAAAACAGCCCGACTCGGCACTGGTGCCACCTTTCATCTGGGAACCAACCCGCATATCTTGGATTTTCAGGAGCCAGCCGGCCACTCCCAGCCACAGGCCCCCAAACACAAACTACGGCCCTTTTCCCTGGAAGTAAAACTGACCTGCCCATCTTCTGGCTGGCGGTTTGCAGGAGCCACTTGGCTCTATCAAACCAGCCCGACTCTTCACTGGTGCCACCTTTCATCTGGGAACCATCCTGCGTATCGTGGATTTTCAGGTGCCAGCCGGCCACTCCCAGCCACAGGCCCCCAAACACATACCACGGCCCTTTTCCCTGGAAGTAAAACTGACCTGCCCATCGTCTGGCTGGCAGATTGCGGGAGACACTTGGTACTATCAAGCCAGCCCGACTCAGCACTGGTGCCACCTTGGGTCTGGGAACCATGCTGCGTATCGTTGATTTTCAGGAGCCAGCCGGCCACTCCCAGCCACGAGCCCCCAAACACAAACTACCGCCCTTTTTCCTGGAAGTAAAACTGACCTGCCCATCTTCTGGCTGGCAGATTGCAGGAGCCACTTGGCTCTATCAAACTAGCCCGACTCGGCACTGGTGCCACCTTTCATCTGGGAACCATCCTGCGTATCGTGGATTTTCAGGAGCCAGCCGGCAATTCCGAGCCACAGGCTCCCGAAAACAAACCACGGCCCTTTTCCCTGGCAAACAAAACTCACCCACCCCGCTTATGGATGGCAGATTGCAGGAGCCAATTGGCTCTATCAAACCAGCCGGACTCAGCACTGGTGCCACCTTTCATCTGGGAACCATCCTGTGTATCGTGGATTTTCAGGAGCCAGCCGGCCACTCCCAGCCACAGGCCCCCAACACAAACCACGGCCCTTTTCCCTGCCAAACAAAACTGACCCGCCCCGCTTCTGGCTGGCAGATTGCAGGAGCCAATTGGCTCTATCAAAACAGCCCGACTCGGCACTGGTGCCACCTTTCATCTGGGAACCATCCCGCATATCTTGGATTTTCAGGAGCCAGCCGGCCACTCCCAGCCACAGGCCCCCAAACACAAACTACGGCCCTTTTCCCTGGAAGTAAAACTGACCTGCCCATCTTCTGGCTGGCGGTTTGCAGGAGCCACTTGGCTCTATCAAACCAGCCCGACTCTTCACTGGTGCCACCTTTCATCTGGGAACCATCCTGCGTATCGTGGATTTTCAGGTGCCAGCCGGCCACTCCCAGCCACAGGCCCCCAAACACATACCACGGCCCTTTTCCCTGGAAGTAAAACTGACCTGCCCATCGTCTGGCTGGCAGATTGCGGGAGACACTTGGTACTATCAAGCCAGCCCGACTCAGCACTGGTGCCACCTTTCATCTGGGAACCATGCTGCGTATCGTTGATTTTCAGGAGCCAGCCGGCCACTCCCAGCCACGAGCCCCCAAACACAAACCACGGCCCTTTTCCCTGGCAAACAAAACTGACCCGCCCCGCTTCTGGCTGGCAGATTGCAGGAGCCACATGGCTCTATCAAACCAGCCCGACTTGGCAGTGGTGCCAACTTGGGTCTGGCAATCATCCTGAGTAGCGTGCATTTTCAGGAGCCAGCCGGCCACTCCCAGCCACTGGCCCCCAAACACAAACTACCGGCCCTCTTCCCCGGAAGTAAAACTGACCTGTCCATCTTCTGGCTGGCAGATTGCAGGAGCCACTTAGCTCTATCAAACCAGCCCGACTCGGCACTTGTGCCACCTTTCATCTGGGAACCATCCTGCGTGTCCTGGATTTTCTGGAGCCAGCCGGCCACTCCCAGCCAGAGGTCCCCAAAAAAAAGCTATGGCCCTTTTCCCTGGAAGTAAAACAGACCTGCCCATCATCTGGCTGGCAGATTGCAGGAGCCACTTGGCTCTATCAAAACAGCCCGACTCGGCACTGGTGCCACCTTTCATCTGGGAACCATCCTGCGCGGCGTGGATTTTAAGGAGCCAGCCGGCCATTCCAGGCCACAGGCCCCGGATAAAAAACCACGGCCTTTTTCCCTGGCAAACAAAACTCAGCGACCCGGCTTCTGGCTGACAGATTGCAGGAGCCACATGGCTCTATCACACCAGCCCAACTCGGCACTGGTGCCACCTTGGGTCTGGGAACCATCATGCGCGGCGTGGATTTTAAGGAGCCAGCCGGCCATTCCCAGCCACAGTGCCCCAAACACAAACTCCGGCCCTTTTCCCTGGAAGTAAAACAGACATGCCCATCTTCTGGCTGTCAGATTGCAGGAGCCACATGGCTCTATCAAACCAGCCCGACTCGGCAGTGGTGCCACCTTTCATCTGGGAACCATCCTGCGTATCGTGGATTTTCAGGAGCCAGCCGGCCACTCCCAACCACTGGCCCCCAAACACAAACTACGGCCCTCTTCCCCGGAAGTAAAACTGACCTGTCCATCTTCTGGCAGGCAGATTGCAGGAGCCACTTAGCTCTATCAAACCAGCCCGACTCGGCACTGGTGCCACCTTTCATCTGGGAACCATCCTGCGTGTCGTGGATTTTCAGGAGCCAGCCAGCCACTCTCAGCCACAGGGCCCCAAACACATACCACGGCCATTTTCCCTGGAAGAAAATCTTAGCGGCCCGCCTTCTGGCTGGCAGATTGCAGGAGCCACTCAGTACTATCAAACCAGCCCGACTCAGCACTGGTGACACCTTTCATCTGGGAACCATCCTGTGTATTGGGGATTTTCAGGAGCCAGTAGGCCACTCCCAGCCACAGGCCCCCAAACACAAACTGTGGGCCTTTTCCCTGCCAAACAAAACTCACCCACCCTGCTTCTGGCTGGCAGATTGCAGGAGCCACATGGCGCTATCAAACCAGCCCGACTCGGCACTGGTGCCACCTTTCATCTGGGAACCATCCTGCGTATCGTGGATTTTCAGGAGCCAGCCGGCAATTCCGAGCCACAGGCTCCCGAAAACAAACCACGGCCCTTTTCCCTGGCAAACAAAACTCACCCACCCCGCTTATGGATGGCAGATTGCAGGAGCCAATTGGCTCTATCAAACCAGCCCGACTCAGCACTGGTGCCACCTTTCATCTGGGAACCATCCTGTGTATCGTGGATTTTCAGGAGCCAGCCGGCCACTCCCAGCCACAGGCCCCCAACACAAACCACGGCCCTTTTCCCTGCCAAACAAAACTGACCCGCCCCGCTTCTGGCTGGCAGATTGCAGGAGCCAATTGGCTCTATCAAAACAGCCCGACTCGGCACTGGTGCCACCTTTCATCTGGGAACCATCCCGCATATCGTGGATTTTCAGGAGCCAGCCGGCCACTCCCAGCCACAGGCCCCCAAACACAAACTACGGCCCTTTTCCCTGGAAGTAAAACTGACCTGCCCATCTTCTGGCTGTCAGATTGCAGGAGCCACTTGGCTCTATCAAACCAGCCCGACTCTTCACTGGTGCCACCTTTCATCTGGGAACCATCCTGCGTATCGTGGATTTTCAGGTGCCAGCCGGCCACTCCCAGCCACAGGCCCCCAAACACATACCACGGCCCTTTTCCCTGGAAGTAAAACTGACCTGCCCATCGTCTGGCTGGCAGATTGCGGGAGACACTTGGTACTATCCAACCAGCCCGACTCAGCACTGGTGCCACCTTTCATCTGGGAACCATGCTGCGTATCGTTGATTTTCAGGAGCCAGCCGGCCACTCCCAGCCACGAGCCCCCAAACACAAACTACCGCCCTTTTTCCTGGAAGTAAAACTGACCTGCCCATCTTCTGGCTGGCAGATTGCAGGAGCCACTTGGCTCTATCAAACTAGCCCGACTCGGCACTGGTGCCACCTTTCATCTGGGAACCATCCTGCGTATCGTGGATTTTCAGGAGCCAGCCGGCCACTCCCAGCCACAGGCCCCCAACACAAACCACGGCCCTTTTCCCTGGCAAACAAAACTGACCCGCCCCGCTTCTGGCTGGCAGATTGCAGGAGCCACATGGCTCTATCAAACCAGCCCGACTTGGCAGTGGTGCCAACTTGGGTCTGGCAATCATCCTGAGTAGCGTGCATTTTCAGGAGCCAGCCGGCCACTCCCAGCCACTGGCCCCCAAACACAAACTACCGGCCCTCTTCCCCGGAAGTAAAACTGACCTGTCCATCTTCTGGCTGGCAGATTGCAGGAGCCACTTAGCTCTATCAAACCAGCCCGACTCGGCACTTGTGCCACCTTTCATCTGGGAACCATCCTGCGTGTCCTGGATTTTCAGGAGCCAGCCGGCCACTCCCAGCCACAGGTCCCCAAAAAAAAGCTATGGCCCTTTTCCCTGGAAGTAAAACAGACCTGCCCATCATCTGGCTGGCAGATTGCAGGAGCCACTTGGCTCTATCAAACCAGCCCGACTCGGCACTGGTGCCACCTTTCATCTGGGAACCATCCTGCGCGGCGTGGATTTTAAGGAACCAGCCGGCCATTCCAGGCCACAGGCCCCGGATAAAAAACCACGGCCTTTTTCCCTGGCAAACAAAATTCAGCGACCCCGCTTCTGGCTGACAGATTGCAGGAGCCACATGGCTCTATCACACCAGCCCAACTCGGCACTGGTGCCACCTTGGGTCTGGGAACCATCATGCGCGGCGTGGATTTTAAGGAGCCAGACGGCCATTCCCAGCCACAGTGCCCCAAACACAAACTCCGGCCCTTTTCCCTGGAAGTAAAACAGACATGCCCATCTTCTGGCTGTCAGATTGCAGGAGCCACGCGGTACTATCAAACCAGCCCGACTTGGCACTGGTGCCATTTTTTTCATTTGGGAACCATCCAGCGCGGCATGGGTTTTCAGGAGCCAGCCGGCCACTCCCAGCCACAGGCCCCCAAACACAAACTACGGCCCTTTTCCCTGGAAGTAAAACTGACCTGCCCATCTTCTGGCTGGCAGATTGCAGGAGCCATTTGGCTCTATCAAACCAGCCCGACTCGGCACTGGTGCCACCTTGGGTCTGGAAACCATCCTGCGTGTCGTGGATTTTCAGGAGCCAACAGGCAATTCCGAGCCAGAGGCTCCCGAAAACAAACCACGGCCCTTTTCCCTGGCAAACAAAACTCACGCACCCCGCTGCTGGCTGGCAGATTGCAGGAGACACTTGGCCCTATCAAACCAGCCGGCTTGGCACTGGTGCCACCATTCATCTGGGAACCATCCTGCGTATCATGGATTTTCAGGAGCCAGCCGGCCACTCCCAGCCACAGGCCCGCGAACAAAAACTACAACCCATTTCCCTGGAAGTAAAACTGACCTGCCCATCTTCTGGCTGGCAGATTGCAGGAGACACTTGGCTCTATCAAACCAGCCCGACTCGGCACTGGTGCCACCTTTCATCTGGGAACCATCCTGCGTATCGTTGATTTTCAGGAGCCAGCCGGCCACTCCCAGCCACGAGCCCCCAAACACAAACTACCGCCCTTTTTCCTGGAAGTAAAACTGACCTGCCCATCTTCTGGCTGGCAGATTGCAGGAGCCACTTGGCTCTATCAAAGTAGCCCGACTCGGCACTGGTGCCACCTTTCATCTGGGAACCATCCTGCGTATCGTGGATTTTCAGGAGCCAGCCGGCCACTCCCAGCCACAGGCCCCCAACACAAACCACGGCCCTTTTCCCTGGCAAACAAAACTGACCCGCCCCGCTTCTGGCTGGCAGATTGCAGGAGCCACATGGCTCTATCACACCAGCCCAACTCGGCACTGGTGCCACCTTGGGTCTGGGAACCATCATGCGCGGCGTGGATTTTAAGGAGCCAGCCGGCCATTCCCAGCCACAGTGCCCCAAACACAAACTGAGGCCCTTTTCCCTGGAAGTAAAACAGACATGCCAATCTTCTGGCTGTCAGATTGCAGGAGCCACGCGGTACTATCAAACCAGCCCGACTTGGCACTGGTGCCATTTTTCATTTGGGAACCATCCAGCGCGGCATGGGTTTTCAGGAGCCAGCCGGCCACTCCCAGCCACAGGCCCCCAAACACAAACTACGGCCCTTTTCCCTGGAAGTAAAACTGACCTGCCCATCTTCTGGCTGGCAGATTGCAGGAGCCATTTGGCTCTATCAAACCAGCCCGACTCGGCACTGGTGCCACCTTGGGTCTGGAAACCATCCTGCATGTCGTGGATTTTCAGGAGCCAGCAGGCAATTCCGAGCCACAGGCTCCCGAAAACAAACCACGGCCCTTTTCCCTGGCAAACAAAACTCACGCACCCCGCTGCTGGCTGGCAGATTGCAGGAGACACTTGGCCCTATCAAACCAGCCGGCTTGGCACTGGTGCCACCATTCATCTGGGAACCATCCTGCGTATCGTGGATTTTCAGGAGCCAGCCGGCCACTCCCAGCCACAGGCCCGCGAACAAAAACTACGACCCATTTCCCTGGAAGTAAAACTGACCTGCCCATCTTCTGGCTGGCAGATTGCAGGAGACACTTGGCTCTATCAAACCAGCCCGACTCGGCACTGGTGCCACCTTTCATCTGGGAACCATCCTGCGTATCGTGGATTTTCAGGAGCCAGCCGGCCATTCCAGGCCACAGACCCCAAAAAATATCTATGGTCCTTTTCCCTGGAAGTAAAACTGACCTGTCCATCTTCTGGCTGGCAGAATGCAGGAGACACTTGGCTATATCAAACCAGCCCGATTTGGCACTGGTGCCCCCTTGGGTCTGGGAACCATCCTGCGTATCGTGGATTTTCAGGAGCCAGCCAGCCACTCCCAGCCACAGGCCCCCAAGCACAAACTACGGCCCTTTTCCCTGGAAGTAAAACTGACCTGCCCATCTTCTGGCTGGCAGATTGCAGGAGCCACATGGCTCTATCAAACCAGCCCGATTTGGCACTGGGGCGCCTTGGGTCTGGAAACCATCCTGCGTATCGTGGATTTTCAGGAGCCAGGAGGCCACTCCCAGGCACAGGCCCCCAAACACAAACTACCGGCCCACTTCCCTGGAAGTAAAACTGACCTGCCCATCTTCTGGCTGGCAGATTGCAGGAGCCACTTGGCTCTATCAAACCAGCCCGACTCGGCACTGGGGCGCCTTGGGTCTGGAAACCATCCTGCGTATCGTGGATTTTTAGGAGCCAGCAGGCCACTCCCAGCCAGAGGCGCCCAAACACAAACTGTGGGCCTTTTCCCTGCCAAACAAAACTCACCCACCCCGCTTCTGTCTGGCAGATTGCAGGAGCCACATGGCTCTATCAAACCAGCCCGACTCAGCACTGGTGCCACCTTTCATCTGGGAACCATCCTGCGTATCGTGGATTTTCAGGTGCCAGCAGGCCATTCCGAGCCACAGGCTCCCGAAAACAAACTACGGCCCTTTTCCCTGGCAAACAAAACTCACCCATGTCGACGGAAGGAGACCAGGACATCAGGTTGATCATCACAGGCCCAATTTTATTGATCAGCACAGCGGGTTAAATACAGTTCGTAATTAACTTCATGCATATTGCAAAAGTTGAGCTCAGGATTGGTTAGTTACATATCAGCAGTTACACCTACTTTTACATTCCTATGGTCCTACTTTTGATACTTTCTACATATTCTTAGGAGATATTCAGGACTAATCTCTACTCCCTTTCTCCATGTTGCAGCAAGGCCACTGATTGCAAGCTGCTGACATCTCCTTTCAGCTTGCTGACTGCTGATTTCTCAGCTTGACCAGTGGCAATATGTCAGCATGGCCTTTCTCAGCTAACCAACTATTAATAAAGCTCTCCACACACCCACCCCGCTCCTGGCTGGCAGATTGCAGGAGACACTTGGCCCTATCAAACCAGCCGGATTGGCACTGGTGCCACCATTTATCTGGGAACCATCCTGCGTATCCTGCCCATCTTCTGGCTGGCAGATTGCAGGAGCCACTTGGCTCTATCAAACCAGCCCGATTTGGCACTGGAGCCCCTTGGGTCTGGAAACCATCCTACGTAACGTGGATTTTCAGGAGCCAGCCGGCCACTCCCAGCCACAGGCCCCCAAACACATACCACGGCCCTTTTCCCTGGAAGTAAAACTGACCTGCCAATCTTCTGGCTGGCAGATTGCAGGAGCCACATGGCTCTATAAAACCAGCCCGACTTGGCAGTGGTGCCAACTTGGGTCTGGCAATCATCCTGAGTATCGTGCATTTTCAGGAGCCAGCCGGCCACTCCCAGCCTCAGGCCCCCAAACACAAACTACCGGCCCTCTTCCCCGGAAGTAAAACTGACCTGTCCATCTTCTGGCTGGCAGATTGCAGGAGCCACTTAGCTCTATCAAACCAGCCCGACTCGGCACTGGTGCCACCTTTCATCTGGGAACCATCCTGCGTGTCGTGGATTTTCAGGAGCCAGCCGGCCACTCTCAGCCACAGGGCCCCAAACACATACCACGGCCTTTTTTCCTGGAAGAAAATCTTAGCGGCCCGCCTTCTGGCTGGCAGATTGCAGGAGCCACGCGGTACTATCAAACCAGCCCGACTTGGCACTGGTGCCACCTTTCATCTGGGAACCATCCTGCGTATCGTGGATTTTCAGGAGCCAGCCGGCCACTCCCAGCCAAAGGCCCCCAAACACAAACTAGGGCCCTTTTCCATGGAAGTAAAACAGACCTGCCCATCTTCTGGCTGGCAGATTGCAGGAGCCACTTGGCTCTATCAAAACAGCCTGACTCGGCACTGGTGCCACCTTGGGTCTGGGAACCATCCTGCGCGGCGTGGATTTTCAGGAACCAGCCGGCCATTCAAGGCCACAGGCCCCGGATAAAAAACCACGGCCGTTTGCCCTGGCAAACAAAACTCAGCGACCCCGCTTCTGGCTGACAGATTGCAGGAGCCACATGGCTCTATCACACCAGCCCAACTCGGCACTGGTGCCACCTTGGGTCTGGGAACCATCATGCGCGGCGTGGATTTTAAGGAGCCAGCCGGCCATTCCCAGCCACAGGGCCCCAAACACAAACTACGGCCCTTTTCCCTGGAAGTAAAACAGACATGCCAATCTTCTGGCTGTCAGATTGCAGGAGCCACGCGGTACTATCAAACCAGCCCGACTTGGCACTGGTGCCATTTTTCATTTGGGAACCATCCAGCGCGGCATGGGTTTTCAGGAGCCAGCCGGCCACTCCCAGCCACAGGCCCCCAAACACAAACTACGGCCCTTTTCCCTGGAAGTAAAACTGACCTGCCCATCTTCTGGCTGGCAGATTGCAGGAGCCATTTGGCTCTATCAAACCAGCCGGCTTGGCACTGGTGCCACCATTCATCTGGGAACCATCCTGCGTATCGTGGATCTTCAGGAGCCAGCCGGCCACTCCCAGCCACAGGCCCCCGAACAAAAACTACGACCCATTTCCCTGGAAGTAAAACTGACCTGTCCATCTTCTGGCTGGCAGATTGCAGGAGACACTTGGCTCTATCAAACCAGCCCGACTCGGCACTGGTGCCACCTTTCATCTGGGAACCATCCTGCGTATCGTGGATTTTCAGGAGCCAGCCGGCCATTCCAGGCCACAGACCCCAAAAAATATCTATGGTCCTTTTCCCTGGAAGTAAAACTGACCTGTCCATCTTCTGGCTGGCAGAATGCAGGAGACACTTGGCTCTATCAAACCAGCCCGACTCGGCACTGGTGCCCCTTTGGTCTGGTAATCATCCTGCGTATCGTGGATTTTTAGGAGCCAGCAGGCCACTCCCAGCCAGAGGCGCCCAAACACAAACTGTGGGCCTTTTCCCTGCCAAACAAATCTCACCCACCCCGCTTCTGTCTGGCAGATTGCAGGAGCCACATGGCTCTATCAAACCAGCCCGACTCGGCACTGGTGCCACCTTTCATCTGGGAACCATCCTGCGTATCGTGGATTTTCAGGAGCCAGCAGGCCATTCCATGCCACAGGCTCCCGAAAACAAACTACGGCCCTTTTCCCTGGCAAACAAAACTCACCCATGTCGACGGAAGGAGACCAGGACATCAGGTTGATCATCACAGGCCCAATTTTATTGATCAGCACAGCGGGTTAAATACAGTTCGTAATTAACTTCATGCATATTGCAAAAGTTGAGCTCAGGATTGGTTAGTTACATATCAGCAGTTACACCTACTTTTACATTCCTATGGTCCTACTTTTGATACTTTCTACATATTCTTAGGAGATATTCAGGACTAATCTCTACTCCCTTTCTCCATGTTGCAGCAAGGCCACTGATTGCAAGCTGCTGACATCTCCTTTCAGCTTGCTGACTGCTGATTTCTCAGCTTGACCAGTGGCAATATGTCAGCATGGCCTTTCTCAGCTAACCAACTATTAATAAAGCTCTCCACACACCCACCCCGCTCCTGGCTGGCAGATTGCAGGACACTTGGCCCTATCAAACCAGCCGGCTTGGCACTGGTGCCACCATTTATCTGGGAACCATCCTGCGTATCCTGCCCATCTTCTGGCTGGCAGATTGCAGGAGCCACTTGGCTCTATCAAACCAGCCCGATTTGGCACTGGGGCCCCTTGGGTCTGGAAACCATCCTACGTATCGTGGATTTTCAGGAGCCAGCCGGCCACTCCCAGCCACAGGCCCCCAACACAAACCACGGCCCTTTTCCCTGGCAAACAAAACTGACCCGCCCCGCTTCTGGCTGGCAGATTGCAGGAGCCACTTGGTACTATCAAACCAGCCCGACTCAGCACTGGTGCCACCTTTCATCTGGGAACCATCCTGCGTATCGTGGATTTTCAGGAGCCAGCCGGCCACTCCCAGCCACAGGCCCCCAAACACATACCACGGCCCTTTTCCCTGGAAGTAAAACTGACCTGCCAATCTTCTGGCTGGCAGATTGCAGGAGCCACATGGCTCTATCAAACCAGCCCAACTTGGCAGTGGTGCCAACTTGGGTCTGGCAATCATCCTGAGTATCGTGCATTTTCAGGAGCCAGCCGGCCACTCCCAGCCTCAGGCCCCCAAACACAAACTACCGGCCCTCTTCCCCGGAAGTAAAACTGACCTGTCCATCTTCTGGCTGGCAGATTGCAGGAGCCACTTAGCTCTATCAAACCAGCCCGACTCGGCACTGGTGCCACCTTTCATCAGGGAACCATCCTGCGTGTCGTGGATTTTCAGGAGCCAGCCGGCCACTCTCAGCCACAGGGCCCCAAACACATACCACGGCCATTTTCCCTGGAAGAAAATCTTAGCGGCCCGCCTTCTGGCTGGCAGATTGCAGGAGCCACTCGGTACTATCAAACCAGCCCGACTTGGCACTGGTGCCACCTTTCATCTGGGAACCATCCTGCGTGTCGTGGATTTTCAGGAGCCAGCCGGCCACTCCCAGCCACAGGCCCTCGAACAAAAACTACGACCCATTTCCCTGGAAGTAAAACTGACCTGCCCATCTTCTGGCTGGCAGATTGCAGGAGACACTTGGCTCTATCAAACCAGCCCGACTCGGCACTGGTGCCACCTTTCATCTGGGAACCATCCTGCGTATCGTGGATTTTCAGGAACCAGCCGGCCATTCCAGGACACAGACCCCAAAAAATATCTATGGTCCTTTTCCCTGGAAGTAAAACTGACCTGTCCATCTTCTGGCTGGCAGAATGCAGGAGACACTTGGCTCTATCAAACCAGCCCGATTTGGCACTGGTGCCCCCTTGGGTCTGGGAACCATCCTGCGTATCGTGGATTTTCAGGAGCCAGCCAGCCACTCCCAGCCACAGGCCCCCAAACACAAACTACGGCCCTTTTCCCTGGAAGTAAAACTGACCTGCCCATCTTCTGGCTGGCAGATTGCAGGAGCCACTTGGCTCTATCAAACCAGCCCGATTTGGCACTGGGGCGCCTTGGGTCTGAAAACCATCCTGCGTATCGTGGATTTTCAGGAGCCAGGAGGCCACTCCCAGGCACAGGACCCCAAACACAAACTACGGCCCTTTTCCCTGGAAGTAAAACTGACCTGCCCATCTTCTGGCTGGCAGATTGCAGGAGCCACTTGGCTCTATCAAACCAGCCCGACTCGGCACTGGGGCGCCTTGGGTCTGGAAACCATCCTGCGTATCGTGGATTTTTAGGAGCCAGCAGGCCACTCCCAGCCAGAGGCGCCCAAACACAAACTGTGGGCCTTTTCCCTGCCAAACAAATCTCACCCACCCCGCTTCTGTCTGGCAGATTGCAGGAGCCACATGGCTCTATCAAACCAGCCCGACTCAGCACTGGTGCCACCTTTCATCTGGGAACCATCCTGCGTATCGTGGATTTTCAGGTGCCAGCAGGCCATTCCGAGCCACAGGCTCCCGAAAACAAACTACGGCCCTTTTCCCTGGCAAACAAAACTCACCCATGTCGACGGAAGGAGACCAGGACATCAGGTTGATCATCACAGGCCCAATTTTATTGATCAGAACAGTGGGTTAAATACAGTTCGTAATTAACTTCATGCATATTGCAAAAGTTGAGCTCAGGATTGGTTAGTTACATATCAGCAGTTACACCTACTTTTACATTCCTATGGTCCTACTTTTGATACTTTCTACATATTCTTAGGAGATATTCAGGACTAATCTCTACTCGTTTTCTCCATGTTGCAGCAAGGCCACTGATTGCAAGCTGCTGACATCTCCTTTCAGCTTGCTGACTGCTGATTTCTCAGCTTGACCAGTGGCAATATGTCAGCATGGCCTTTCTCAGCTAACCAACTATTAATAAAGCTCTCCACACACCCACCCCGCTCCTGGCTGGCAGATTGCAGGAGACACTTGGCCCTATCAAACCAGCCGGATTGGCACTGGTGCCACCATTTATCTGGGAACCATCCTGCGTATCCTGCCCATCTTCTGGCTGGCAGATTGCAGGAGCCACTTGGCTCTATCAAACCAGCCCGATTTGGCACTGGGGCCCCTTGGGTCTGGAAACCATCCTACGTATCGTGGATTTTCAGGAGCCAGCCGGCCACTCCCAGCCACAGGCCCCCAAACACATACCACGGCCCTTTTCCCTGGAAGTAAAACTGACCTGCCAATCTTCTGGCTGGCAGATTGCAGGAGCCACATGGCTCTATCAAACCAGCCCGACTTGGCAGTGGTGCCAACTTGGGTCTGGCAATCATCCTGAGTATCGTGCATTTTCAGGAGCCAGCCGGCCACTCCCAGCCTCAGGCCCCCGAACACAAACTACCGGCCCTCTTCCCCGGAAGTAAAACTGACCTGTCCATCTTCTGGCTGGCAGATTGCAGGAGCCACTTAGCTCTATCAAACCAGCCCGACTCGGCACTGGTGCCACCTTTCATCTGGGAACCATCCTGCGTGTCGTGGATTTTCAGGAGCCAGCCGGCCACTCTCAGCCACAGGGCCCCAAACACATACCACGGCCATTTTCCCTGGAAGAAAATCTTAGCGGCCCGCCTTCTGGCTGGCAGATTGCAGGAGCCACGCGGTACTATCAAACCAGCCCGACTTGGCACTGGTGCCATTTTTCATTTGGGAACCATCCAGCGCGGCATGGGTTTTCAGGAGCCAGCCGGCCACTCCCAGCCACAGGCCCCCAAACACAAACTACGGCCCTTTTCCCTGGAAGTAAAACTGACCTGCCCATCTTCTGGCTGGCAGATTGCAGGAGCCATTTGGCTCTATCAAACCAGCCCGACTCGGCAGTGGTGCCACCTTGGGTCTGGAAACCATCCTGCGTGTCGTGGATTTTCAGGAGCCAGCAGGCAATTCCGAGCCACAGGCTCCCGAAAACAAACCGCGGCCCTTTTCCCTGGCAAACAAAACTCACGCACCCCGCTGCTGGCTGGCAGATTGCAGGAGACACTTGGCTCTATCAAACCAGCCGGCTTGGCACTGGTGCCACCATTCATCTGGGAACCATCCTGCGTATCGTGGATCTTCAGGAGCCAGCCGGCCACTCCCAGCCACAGGCCCCCGAACAAAAACTACGACCCATTTCCCTGGAAGTAAAACTGACCTGCCCATCTTCTGGCTGGCAGATTGCAGGAGACACTTGGCTCTATCAAACCAGCCCGACTCGGCACTGGTGCCACCTTTCATCTGGGAACCATCCTGCGTATCGTGGATTTTCAGGAGCCAGCCGGCCATTCCAGGCCACAGACCCCAAAAAATATCTATGGTCCTTTTCCCTGGAAGTAAAACTGACCTGTCCATCTTCTGGCTGGCAGAATGCAGGAGACACTTGGCTCTATCAAACCAGCCCGACTCGGCACTGGTGCCACCTTTCATCTGGGAACCATCCTGCGTATCGTGGATTTTCAGGAGCCAGCCGGCCACTCCCAGCCACAGGCCCCCAAACACATACCACGGCCCTTTTCCCTGGAAGTAAAACTGACCTGCCAATCTTCTGGCTGGCAGATTGCAGGAGCCACATGGCTCTATCAAACCAGCCCAACTTGGCAGTGGTGCCAACTTGGGTCTGGCAATCATCCTGAGTATCGTGCATTTTCAGGAGCCAGCCGGCCACTCCCAGCCTCAGGCCCCCAAACACAAACTACCGGCCCTCTTCCCCGGAAGTAAAACTGACCTGTCCATCTTCTGGCTGGCAGATTGCAGGAGCCACTTAGCTCTATCAAACCAGCCCGACTCGGCACTGGTGCCACCTTTCATCTGGGAACCATCCTGCGTGTCGTGGATTTTCAGGAGCCAGCCGGCCACTCTCAGCCACAGGGCCCCAAACACATACCACGGCCATTTTCCCTGGAAGAAAATCTTAGCGGCCCGCCTTCTGGCTGGCAGATTGCAGGAGCCACTCGGTACTATCAAACCAGCCCGACTTGGCACTGGTGCCACCTTTCATCTGGGAACCATCCTGCGTGTCGTGGATTTTCAGGAGCCAGCCGGCCACTCCCAGCCAGAGGTCCCCAAAAAAAAGCTATGGCCCTTTTCCCTGGAAGTAAAATAGACCTGCCCATCATCTGGCTGGCAGATTGCAGGAGCCACTTGGCTCTATCAAAACAGCCCGACTCGGCACTGGTGCCACCTTTCATCTGGGAACCATCCTGCGCGGCGTGGATTTTAAGGAACCAGCCGGCCATTCAAGGCCACAGGCCCCGGATAAAAAACCACGGCCTTTTTCCCTGGCAAACAAATCTCAGCGACCCCGCTTCTGGCAGACAGATTGCAGGAGCCACATGGCTCTATCACACCAGCCCAACTCGGCACTGGTGCCACCTTGGGTCTGGGAACCATCATGCGCGGCGTGGATTTTAAGGAGCCAGCCGGCCATTCCCAGCCACAGGGCCCCAAACACAAACTCCGGCCCTTTTCCCTGGAAGTAAAACAGACCTGCCCATCTTCTGGCTGTCAGATTGCAGGAGCCAGGCGGTACTATCAAACCAGCCCGACTTGGCACTGGTGCCATTTTTTTCATTTGGGAACCATCCAGCGCGGCATGGGTTTTCAGGAGCCAGCCGGCCACTCCCAGCCACAGGCCCCCAAACACAAACTACGGCCCTTTTCCCTGGAAGTAAAACTGACCTGCCCATCTTCTGGCTGGCAGATTGCAGGAGCCATTTGGCTCTATCAAACCAGCCCGACTCGGCAGTGGTGCCACCTTTCATCTGGGAACCAACCTGCGTATCGTGGATTTTCAGGAGCCAGCAGGCCATTCCAGGCCACAGGCTCCCGAAAAAAAACCGCGGCCCTTTTCCCTGGCAAACAAAACTCACGCACCCCGCTCCTGGCTGGCAGATTGCAGGAGACACTTGGCCCTATCAAACCAGCCGGCTTGGCACTGGTGCCACCATTCATCTGGGAACCATCCTGCGTATCGTGGATTTTCAGGAGCCAGCCGGCCACTCCCAGCCACATGCCCGCGAACAAAAACTACGACCCATTTCCCTGGAAGTAAAACTGACCTGCCCATCTTCTGGCTGGCAGAATGCAGGAGACACTTGGCTCTATCAAACCAGCCCGATTTGGCACTGGTGCCCCCTTGGGTCTGGGAACCATCCTGCGTATCGTGGATTTTCAGGAGCCAGCCAGCCACTCCCAGCCACAGGCCCCCAAGCACAAACTACGTCCCTTTTCCCTGGAAGTAAAACTGACCTGCCCATCTTCTGGCTGGCAGATTGCAGGAGCCACTTGGCTCTATCAAACCAGCCCGATTTGGCACTGGGGCCCCTTGGGTCTGGAAACCATCCTGCGTATCGTGGATTTTCAGGAGCCAGCCAGCCACTCCCAGCCACAGGCCCCCAAGCACAAACTACGGCCCTTTTCCCTGGAAGTAAAACTGACCTGCCCATCTTCTGGCTGGCAGATTGCAGGAGCCACATGGCTCTATCAAACCAGCCCAACTTGGCAGTGGTGCCAACTTGGGTCTGGCAATCATCCTGAGTATCGTGCATTTTCAGGAGCCAGCCGGCCACTCCCAGCCTCAGGCCCCCAAACACAAACTACCGGCCCTCTTCCCCGGAAGTAAAACTGACCTGTCCATCTTCTGGCTGGCAGATTGCAGGAGCCACTTAGCTCTATCAAACCAGCCCGACTCGGCACTGGTGCCACCTTTCATCTGGGAACCATCCTGCGTGTCGTGGATTTTCAGGAGCCAGCCGGCCACTCTCAGCCACAGGGCCCCAAACACATACCACGGCCCTTTTCCCTGGAAGAAAATCTTAGCGGCCCGCCTTCTGGCTGGCAGATTGCAGGAGCCACGCGGTACTATCAAACCAGCCCGACTTGGCACTGGTGCCATTTTTCATTTGGGAACCATCCAGCGCGGCATGGGTTTTCAGGAGCCAGCCGGCCACTCCCAGCCACAGGCCCCCAAACACAAACTACGGCCCTTTTCCCTGGAAGTAAAACTGACCTGCCCATCTTCTGGCTGGCAGATTGCAGGAGCCATTTGGCTCTATCAAACCAGCCCGACTCGGCAGTGGTGCCACCTTGGGTCTGGAAACCATCCTGCGTGTCGTGGATTTTCAGGAGCCAGCAGGCAATTCCGAGCCACAGGCTCCCGAAAACAAACCGCGGCCCTTTTCCCTGGCAAACAAAACTCACGCACCCCGCTGCTGGCTGGCAGATTGCAGGAGACACTTGGCTCTATCAAACCAGCCGGCTTGGCACTGGTGCCACCATTCATCTGGGAACCATCCTGCGTATCGTGGATCTTCAGGAGCCAGCCGGCCACTCCCAGCCACAGGCCCCCGAACAAAAACTACGACCCATTTCCCTGGAAGTAAAACTGACCTGCCCATCTTCTGGCTGGCAGATTGCAGGAGACACTTGGCTCTATCAAACCAGCCCGACTCGGCACTGGTGCCACCTTTCATCTGGGAACCATCCTGCGTATCGTGGATTTTCAGGAGCCAGCCGGCCATTCCAGGCCACAGACCCCAAAAAATATCTATGGCCCTTTTCCCTGGAAGTAAAACTGACCTGTCCATCTTCTGGCTGGCAGAATGCAGGAGACACTTGGCTCTATCAAACCAGCCCGACTCGGCACTGGTGCCACCTTTCATCTGGGAACCATCCTGCGTATCGTGGATTTTCAGGAGCCAGCCGGCCACTCCCAGCCACAGGCCCCCAAACACATACCACGGCCCTTTTCCCTGGAAGTAAAACTGACCTGCCAATCTTCTGGCTGGCAGATTGCAGGAGCCACATGGGTCTATCAAACCAGCCCGACTTGGCAGTGGTGCCAACTTGGGTCTGGCAATCATCCTGAGTATCGTGCATTTTCTGGAGCCAGCCGGCCACTCCCAGCCTCAGGCCCCCAAACACAAACTACCGGCCCTCTTCCCCGGAAGTAAAACTGACCTGTCCATCTTCTGGCTGGCAGATTGCAGGAGCCACTTAGCTCTATCAAACCAGCCCGACTCGGCACTGGTGCCACCTTTCATCTGGGAACCATCCTGCGTGTCGTGGATTTTCAGGAGCCAGCCGGCCACTCTCAGCCACAGGGCCCCAAACACATACCACGGCCATTTTCCCTGGAGGAAAATCTTAGCGGCCCGCCTTCTGGCTGGCAGATTGCAGGAGCCACTCGGTACTATCAAACCAGCCCGACTTGGCACTGGTGCCACCTTTCATCTGGGAACCATCCTGCGTGTCGTGGATTTTCAGGAGCCAGCCGGCCACTCCCAGCCAGAGGTCCCCAAAAAAAAGCTATGGCCCTTTTCCCTGGAAGTAAAACAGACCTGCCCATCATCTGGCTGGCAGATTGCAGGAGCCACTTGGCTCTATCAAAACAGCCCGACTCGGCACTGGTGCCACCTTTCATCTGGGAACCATCCTGCGCGGCGTGGATTTTAAGGAACCAGCCGGCCATTCAAGGCCACAGGCCCCGGATAAAAAACCACGGCCTTTTTCCCTGGCAAACAAATCTCAGCGACCCCGCTTCTGGCAGACAGATTGCAGGAGCCACATGGCTCTATCACACCAGCCCAACTCGGCACTGGTGCCACCTTGGGTCTGGGAACCATCATGCGCGGCGTGGATTTTAAGGAGCCAGCCGGCCATTCCCAGCCACAGGGCCCCAAACACAAACTCCGGCCCTTTTCCCTGGAAGTAAAACAGACCTGCCCATCTTCTGGCTGTCAGATTGCAGGAGCCAGGCGGTACTATCAAACCAGCCCGACTTGGCACTGGTGCCATTTTTTTCATTTGGGAACCATCCAGCGCGGCATGGGTTTTCAGGAGCCAGCCGGCCACTCCCAGCCACAGGCCCCCAAACACAAACTACGGCCCTTTTCCCTGGAAGTAAAACTGACCTGCCCATCTTCTGGCTGGCAGATTGCAGGAGCCATTTGGCTCTATCAAACCAGCCCGACTCGGCACTGGTGCCACCTTTCATCTGGGAACCAACCTGCGTATCGTGGATTTTCAGGAGCCAGCCGGCCATTCCAGGCCACAGGCTCCCGAAAAAAAACCGCGGCCCTTTTCCCTGGCAAACAAAACTCACGCACCCCGCTCCTGGCTGGCAGATTGCAGGAGACACTTGGCCCTATCAAACCAGCCGGCTTGGCACTGGTGCCACCATTCATCTGGGAACCATCCTGCGTATCGTGGATTTTCAGGAGCCAGCCGGCCACTCCCAGCCACATGCCCGCGAACAAAAACTACGACCCATTTCCCTGGAAGTAAAACTGACCTGCCCATCTTCTGGCTGGCAGATTGCAGGAGACACTTGGCTCTATCAAACCAGCCCGACTCGGCACTGGTGCCACCTTTCATCTGGGAACCATCCTGCGTATCGTGGATTTTCAGGAGCCAGCCGGCCATTCCAGGCCACAGACCCCAAAAAATATCTATGGTCCTTTTCCCTGGAAGTAAAACTGACCTGTCCATCTTCTGGCTGGCAGAATGCAGGAGACACTTGGCTCTATCAAACCAGCCCGATTTGGCACTGGTGCCCCCTTGGGTCTGGGAACCATCCTGCGTATCGTGGATTTTCAGGAGCCAGCCAGCCACTCCCAGCCACAGGCCCCCAAGCACAAACTACGGCCCTTTTCCCTGGAATAAAACTGACCTGCCCATCTTCTGGCTGGCAGATTGCAGGAGCCACTTGGCTCTATCAAACCAGCCCGATTTGGCACTGGGGCCCCTTGGGTCTGGAAACCATCCTGCGTATCGTGGATTTTCAGGAGCCAGGAGGCCACTCCCAGGCACAGGACCCCAAACAAAAACTACGGCCCTTTTCCCTGGAAGTAAAACTGACCTGCCCATCTTCTGGCTGGCAGATTGCAGGAGCCACTTGGCTCTATCAAACCAGCCCGACTCGTCACTGGGGCGCCTTGGGTCTGGAAACCATCCTGCGTATCGTGGATTTTTAGGAGCCAGCAGGCCACTCCCAGCCAGAGGCGCCCAAACACAAACTGTGGGCCTTTTCCCTGCCAAACAAAACTCACCCACCCCGCTTCTGTCTGGCAGATTGCAGGAGCCACATGGCTCTATCAAACCAGCCCAACTCAGCACTGGTGCCACCTTTCATCTGGGAACCATCCTGCGTGTCGTGGATTTTCAGGAGCCAGCCGGCCACTCTCAGCCACAGGGCCCCAAACACATACCACGGCCATTTTCCCTGGAAGAAAATCTTAGCGGCCCGCCTTCTGGCTGGCAGATTGCAGGAGCCACTTGGTACTATCAAACCAGCCCACCTCAGCACTGGTGCCACCTTTCATCTGGGAACCATCCTGCGTATCGTGGATTTTCAGGAGCCAGCCGGCCACTCCCAGCCACAGGCCCCCAAACACATACCACGGCCCTTTTCCCTGGAAGTAAAACTGACCTGCCAATCTTCTGGCTGGCAGATTGCAGGAGCCACATGGCTCTATCAAACCAGCCCGACTTGGCAGTGGTGCCAACTTGGGTCTGGCAATCATCCTGAGTATCGTGCATTTTCAGGAGCCAGCCGGCCACTCCCAGCCTCAGGCCCCCAAACACAAACTACCGGCCCTCTTCCCCGGAAGTAAAACTGACCTGTCCATCTTCTGGCTGGCAGATTGCAGGAGCCACTTAGCTCTATCAAACCAGCCCGACTCGGCACTGGTGCCACCTTTCATCTGGGAACCATCCTGCGTGTCGTGGATTTTCAGGAGCCAGCCGGCCACTCTCAGCCACAGGGCCCCAAACACATACCACGGCCATTTTCCCTGGAAGAAAATCTTAGCGGCCCGCCTTCTGGCTGGCAGATTGCAGGAGCCACGCGGTACTATCAAACCAGCCCGACTCGGCACTGGTGCCACCTTTCATCTGGGAACCATCCTGCGTATCGTGGATTTTCAGGAGCCAGCCGGCCACAGCCAGCCACAGGTCCCCAAAAACAAACTACGGCCCTTTTCCATGGAAGTAAAACAGACCTGCCCATCTTCTGGCTGGCAGATTGCAGGAGCCACTTGGCTCTATCAAAACAGCCTGACTCGGCACTGGTGCCACCTTTCATCTGGGAACCATCCTGCGCGGCGTGGATTTTAAGGAACCAGCCGGCCATTCAAGGCCACAGGCCCCGGATAAAAAACCACGGCCTTTTGACCTGGCAAACAAAACTCAGCGACCCCGCTTCTGGCTGACAGATTGCAGGAGCCACATGGCTCTATCACACCAGCCCAACTCGGCACTGGTGCCACCTTGGGTCTGGGAACCATCATGCGCGGCGTGGATTTTAAGGAGCCAGCCGGCCATTCCCAGCCACAGGGCCCCAAACACAAACTACGGCCCTTTTCCCTGGAAGTAAAACAGACATGCCCATCTTCTGGCTGTCAGATTGCAGGAGCCACGCGGTACTATCAAACCAGCCCCACTTGGCACTGGTGCCATTTTTTTCATTTGGGAACCATCCAGCGCGGCATGGGTTTTCAGGAGCCAGCTGGCCACTCCCAGCCACAGGGCCCCAAACACAAACTACGGCCCTTTTCCCTGGAAGTAAAACTGACCTGCCCATCTTCTGGCTGGCAGATTGCAGGAGCCATTTGGCTCTATCAAACCAGCCCGACTCGGCACTGGTGCCACCTTGGGTCTGGAAACCATCCTGCGCGGCGTGGATTTTCAGGAGCCAGCAGGCAATTCCGAGCCACAGGCTCCCGAAAACAAACCGCGGCCCTTTTCCCTGGCAAACAAAACTCACGCACCCCGCTCCTGGCTGGCAGATTGCAGGAGACACTTGGCTCTATCAAACCAGCCGGCTTGGCACTGGTGCCACCATTCATCTGGGAACCATCCTGCGTATCGTGGATTTTCAGGAGCCAGCCGGCCACTCCCAGCCACAGGCCCGCGAACAAAAACTACGACCCATTTCCATGGATGTAAAACTGACCTGCCCATCTTCTGGCTGGCAGATTGCAGGAGACACTTGGCTCTATCAAACCAGCCCGACTCGGCACTGGGGCGCCTTGGGTCTGGAAACCATCCTGCGTATCGTGGATTTTTAGGAGCCAGCAGGCCACTCCCAGCCAGAGGCGCCCAAACAAAAACTGTGGGCCTTTTCCCTGCCAAACAAATCTCACCCACCCCGCTTCTGTCTGGCAGATTGCAGGAGCCACATGGCTCTATCAAACCAGCCCGACTCAGCACTGGTGCCACCTTTCATCTGGGAACCATCCTGCGTATCGTGGACTTTCAGGTGCCAGCAGGCCATTCCGAGCCACAGGCTCCCGAAAACAAACTACGGCCCTTTTCCCTGGCAAACAAAACTCACCCATGTCGACGGAAGGAGACCAGGACATCAGGTTGATCATCACAGGCCCAATTTTATTGATCAGCACAGCGGGTTAAATACAGTTCGTAATTAACTTCATGCATATTGCAAAAGTTGAGCTCAGGATTGGTTAGTTACATATCAGCAGTTACACCTACTTTTACATTCCTATGCTCCTACTTTTGATACTTTCTACATATTCTTAGGAGATATTCAGGACTAATCTCTACTCGTTTTCTCCATGTTGCAGCAAGGCCACTGATTGCAAGCTGCTGACATCTCCTTTCAGCTTGCTGACTGCTGATTTCTCAGCTTGACCAGTGGCAATATGTCAGCATGGCCTTTCTCAGCTAACCAACTATTAATAAAGCTCTCCACACACCCACCCCGCTCCTGGCTGGCAGATTGCAGGAGACACTTGGCCCTATCAAACCAGCCGGCTTGGCACTGGTGCCACCATTTATCTGGGAACCATCCTGCGTATCCTGCCCATCTTCTGGCTGGCAGATTGCAGGAGCCACTTGGCTCTATCAAACCAGCCCGATTTGGCACTGGGGCCCCTTGGGTCTGGAAACCATCCTACGTATCGTGGATTTTCAGGAGCCAGCCGGCCACTCCCAGCCACAGGCCCCCAACACAAACCACGGCCCTTTTCCCTGGCAAACAAAACTGACCCGCCCCGCTTCTGGCTGGCAGATTGCAGGAGCCACTTGGTACTATCAAACCAGCCCACCTCAGCACTGGTGCCACCTTTCATCTGGGAACCATCCTGCGTATCGTGGATTTTCAGGAGCCAGCCGGCCACTCCCAGCCACAGGCCCCCAAACACATACCACGGCCCTTTTCCCTGGAAGTAAAACTGACCTGCCAATCTTCTGGCTGGCAGATTGCAGGAGCCACATGGCTCTATCAAACCAGCCCGACTTGGCAGTGGTGCCAACTTGGGTCTGGCAATCATCCTGAGTATCGTGCATTTTCAGGAGCCAGCCGGCCACTCCCAGCCTCAGGCCCCCAAACACAAACTACCGGCCCTCTTCCCCGGAAGTAAAACTGACCTGTCCATCTTCTGGCTGGCAGATTGCAGGAGCCACTTAGCTCTATCAAACCAGCCCGACTCGGCACTGGTGCCACCTTTCATCTGGGAACCATCCTGCGTGTCGTGGATTTTCAGGAGCCAGCCGGCCACTCTCAGCCACAGGGCCCCAAACACATACCACGGCCATTTTCCCTGGAAGAAAATCTTAGCGGCCCGCCTTCTGGCTGGCAGATTGCAGGAGCCACGCGGTACTATCAAACCAGCCCGACTTGGCACTGGTGCCACCTTTCATCTGGGAACCATCCTGCGTATCGTGGATTTTCAGGAGCCAGCCGGCCACAGCCAGCCACAGGTCCCCAAAAACAAACTACGGCCCTTTTCCATGGAAGTAAAACAGACCTGCCCATCTTCTGGCTGGCAGATTGCAGGAGCCACTTGGCTCTATCAAAACAGCCTGACTCGGCACTGGTGCCACCTTGGGTCTGGGAACCATCCTGCGCGGCGTGGATTTTACGGAACCAGCCGGCCATTCAAGGCCACAGGCCCCGGATAAAAAACCACGGCCTTTTGCCCTGGCAAACAAAACTCAGCGACCCCGCTTCTGGCAGACAGATTGCAGGAGCCACTTGGCTCTATCACACCAGCCCAACTCGGCACTGGTGCCACCTTGGGTCTGGGAACCATCATGCGCGGCGTGGATTTTAAGGAGCCAGCCGGCCATTCCCAGCCACAGGGCCCCAAACACAAACTCCGGCCCTTTTCCCTGGAAGTAAAACAGACATGCCCATCTTCTGGCTGGCAGATTGCAGGAGCCACGTGGTACTATCAAACCAGCCCGACTTGGCACTGGTGCCATTTTTTTCATTTGGGAACCATCCAGCGCGGCATGGGTTTTCAGGAGCCAGCCGGCCACTCCCAGCCACAGGCCCCCAAACACAAACTACGGCCCTTTTCCCTGGAAGTAAAACTGACCTGCCCATCTTCTGGCTGGCAGATTGCAGGAGCCATTTGGCTCTATCAAACCAGCCCGACTCGGCACTGGTGCCACCTTGGGTCTGGAAACCATCCTGCGCGGCGTGGATTTTCAGGAGCCAGCAGGCAATTCCGAGCCACAGGCTCCCGAAAACAAACCGCGGCCCTTTTCCCTGGCAAACAAAACTCACGCACCCGCTCCTGGCTGGCAGATTGCAGGAGACACTTGGCCCTATCAAACCAGCCGGCTTGGCACTGGTGCCACCATTCATCTGGGAACCATCCTGCGTATCGTGGATTTTCAGGAGCCAGCCGGCCACTCCCAGCCACAGGCCCGCGAACAAAAACTACGACCCATTTCCCTGGAAGTAAAACTGACCTGCCCATCTTCTGGCTGGCAGATTGCAGGAGACACTTGGCTCTATCAAACCAGCCCGACTCGGCACTGGTGCCACCTTTCATCTGGGAACCAACCTGCGTATCGTGGATTTTCAGGAGCCAGCCGGCCATTCCAGGCCACAGACCCCAAAAAATATCTATGGTCCTTTTCCCTGGAAGTAAAACTGACCTGTCCATCTTCTGGCTGGCAGAATGCAGGAGACACTTGGCTCTATCAAACCAGCCCGATTTGGCACTGGTGCCCCCTTGGGTCTGGGAACCATCCTGCGTATCGTGGATTTTCAGGAGCCAGCCAGCCACTCCCAGCCACAGGCCCCCAAGCACAAACTACGGCCCTTTTCCCTGGAAGTAAAACTGACCTGCCCATCTTCTGGCTGGCAGATTGCAGGAGCCACTTGGCTCTATCAAACCAGCCCGATTTGGCACTGGGGCGCCTTGGGTCTGGAAACCATCCTGCGTATCGTGGATTTTCAGGAGCCAGTAGGCCACTCCCAGGCACAGGACCCCAAACAAAAACTACGGCCCTTTTCCCTGGAAGTAAAACTGACCTGTCCATCTTCTGGCTGGCAGATTGCAGGAGCCACCTGGCTCTATCAAACCAGCCCGACTCGGCACTGGGGCGCCTTGGGTCTGGAAACCATCCTGCGTATCGTGGATTTTTAGGAGCCAGCAGGCCACTCCCAGCCAGAGGCGCCCAAACACAAACTGTGGGCCTTTTCCCTGCCAAACAAAACTCACCCACCCCGCTTCTGTCTGGCAGATTGCAGGAGCCACATGGCTCTATCAAACCAGCCCGACTCAGCACTGGTGCCACCTTTCATCTGGGAACCATCCTGCGTATCGTGGATTTTCAGGTGCCAGCAGGCCATTCCGAGCCACAGGCTCCCGAAAACAAACTACGGCCCTTTTCCCTGGCAAACAAAACTCACCCATGTCGACGGAAGGAGACCAGGACATCAGGTTGATCATCACAGGCCCAATTTTATTGATCAGCACAGCGGGTTAAATACAGTTCGTAATTAACTTCATGCATATTGCAAAAGTTGAGCTCAGGATTGGTTAGTTACATATCAGCAGTTACACCTACTTTTACATTCCTATGGTCCTACTTTTGATACTTTCTACATATTCTTAGGAGATATTCAGGACTAATCTCTACTCCCTTTCTCCATGTTGCAGCAAGGCCACTGATTGCAAGCTGCTGACATCTCCTTTCAGCTTGCTGACTGCTGATTTCTCAGCTTGACCAGTGGCAATATGTCAGCATGGCCTTTCTCAGCTAACCAACTATTAATAAAGCTCTCCACACACCCACCCCGCTCCTGGCTGGCAGATTGCAGGAGACACTTGGCCCTATCAAACCAGCCGGCTTGGCACTGGTGCCACCATTTATCTGGGAACCATCCTGCGTATCCTGCCCATCTTCTGGCTGGCAGATTGCAGGAGCCACTTGGCTCTATCAAACCAGCCCGATTTGGCACTGGGGCCCCTTGGGTCTGGAAACCATCCTACGTATCGTGGATTTTCAGGAGCCAGCCGGCCACTCCCAGCCACAGGCCCCCAACACAAACCACGGCCCTTTTCCCTGGCAAACAAAACTGACCCGCCCCGCTTCTGGCTGGCAGATTGCAGGAGCCACTTGGTACTATCAAACCAGCCCACCTCAGCACTGGTGCCACCTTTCATCTGGGAACCATCCTGCGTATCGTGGATTTTCAGGAGCCAGCCGGCCACTCCCAGCCACAGGCCCCCAAACACATACCACGGCCCTTTTCCCTGGAAGTAAAACTGACCTGCCAATCTTCTGGCTGGCAGATTGCAGGAGCCACATGGCTCTATCAAACCAGCCCGACTTGGCAGTGGTGCCAACTTGGGTCTGGCAATCATCCTGAGTATCGTGCATTTTCAGGAGCCAGCCGGCCACTCCCAGCCTCAGGCCCCCAAACACAAACTACCGGCCCTCTTCCCCGGAAGTAAAACTGACCTGTCCATCTTCTGGCTGGCAGATTGCAGGAGCCACTTAGCTCTATCAAACCAGCCCGACTCGGCACTGGTGCCACCTTTCATCTGGGAACCATCCTGCGTGTCGTGGATTTTCAGGAGCCAGCCGGCCACTCTCAGCCACAGGGCCCCAAACACATACCACGGCCATTTTCCCTGGAAGAAAATCTTAGCGGCCCGCCTTCTGGCTGGCAGATTGCAGGAGCCACGCGGTACTATCAAACCAGCCCGACTTGGCACTGGTGCCACCTTTCATCTGGGAACCATCCTGCGTATCGTGGATTTTCAGGAGCCAGCCGGCCACAGCCAGCCACAGGTCCCCAAAAACAAACTACGGCCCTTTTCCATGGAAGTAAAACAGACCTGCCCATCTTCTGGCTGGCAGATTGCAGGAGCCACTTGGCTCTATCAAAACAGCCTGACTCGGCACTGGTGCCACCTTGGGTCTGGGAACCATCCTGCGCGGCGTGGATTTTACGGAACCAGCCGGCCATTCAAGGCCACAGGCCCCGGATAAAAAACCACGGCCTTTTGCCCTGGCAAACAAAACTCAGCGACCCCGCTTCTGGCAGACAGATTGCAGGAGCCACTTGGCTCTATCACACCAGCCCAACTCGGCACTGGTGCCACCTTGGGTCTGGGAACCATCATGCGCGGCGTGGATTTTAAGGAGCCAGCCGGCCATTCCCAGCCACAGGGCCCCAAACACAAACTCCGGCCCTTTTCCCTGGAAGTAAAACAGACATGCCCATCTTCTGGCTGGCAGATTGCAGGAGCCACGTGGTACTATCAAACCAGCCCGACTTGGCACTGGTGCCATTTTTTTCATTTGGGAACCATCCAGCGCGGCATGGGTTTTCAGGAGCCAGCCGGCCACTCCCAGCCACAGGCCCCCAAACACAAACTACGGCCCTTTTCCCTGGAAGTAAAACTGACCTGCCCATCTTCTGGCTGGCAGATTGCAGGAGCCATTTGGCTCTATCAAACCAGCCCGACTCGGCACTGGTGCCACCTTGGGTCTGGAAACCATCCTGCGCGGCGTGGATTTTCAGGAGCCAGCAGGCAATTCCGAGCCACAGGCTCCCGAAAACAAACCGCGGCCCTTTTCCCTGGCAAACAAAACTCACGCACCCGCTCCTGGCTGGCAGATTGCAGGAGACACTTGGCCCTATCAAACCAGCCGGCTTGGCACTGGTGCCACCATTCATCTGGGAACCATCCTGCGTATCGTGGATTTTCAGGAGCCAGCCGGCCACTCCCAGCCACAGGCCCGCGAACAAAAACTACGACCCATTTCCCTGGAAGTAAAACTGACCTGCCCATCTTCTGGCTGGCAGATTGCAGGAGACACTTGGCTCTATCAAACCAGCCCGACTCGGCACTGGTGCCACCTTTCATCTGGGAACCAACCTGCGTATAGTGGATTTTCAGGAGCCAGCCGGCCATTCCAGGCCACAGACCCCAAAAAATATCTATGGTCCTTTTCCCTGGAAGTAAAACTGACCTGTCCATCTTCTGGCTGGCAGAATGCAGGAGACACTTGGCTCTATCAAACCAGCCCGATTTGGCACTGGTGCCCCCTTGGGTCTGGGAACCATCCTGCGTATCGTGGATTTTCAGGAGCCAGCCAGCCACTCCCAGCCACAGGCCCCCAAGCACAAACTACGGCCCTTTTCCCTGGAAGTAAAACTGACCTGCCCATCTTCTGGCTGGCAGATTGCAGGAGCCACTTGGCTCTATCAAACCAGCCCGATTTGGCACTGGGGCGCCTTGGGTCTGGAAACCATCCTGCGTATCGTGGATTTTCAGGAGCCAGTAGGCCACTCCCAGGCACAGGACCCCAAACAAAAACTACGGCCCTTTTCCCTGGAAGTAAAACTGACCTGTCCATCTTCTGGCTGGCAGATTGCAGGAGCCACCTGGCTCTATCAAACCAGCCCGACTCGGCACTGGGGCGCCTTGGGTCTGGAAACCATCCTGCGTATCGTGGATTTTTAGGAGCCAGCAGGCCACTCCCAGCCAGAGGCGCCCAAACACAAACTGTGGGCCTTTTCCCTGCCAAACAAATCTCACCCACCCCGCTTCTGTCTGGCAGATTGCAGGAGCCACATGGCTCTATCAAACCAGCCCGACTCAGCACTGGTGCCACCTTTCATCTGGGAACCATCCTGCGTATCGTGGATTTTCAGGTGCCAGCAGGCCATTCCGAGCCACAGGCTCCCGAAAACAAACTACGGCCCTTTTCCCTGGCAAACAAAACTCACCCATGTCGACGGAAGGAGACCAGGACATCAGGTTGATCATCACAGGCCCAATTTTATTGATCAGCACAGCGGGTTAAATACAGTTCGTAATTAACTTCATGCATATTGCAAAAGTTGAGCTCAGGATTGGTTAGTTACATATCAGCAGTTACACCTACTTTTACATTCCTATGGTCCTACTTTTGATACTTTCTACATATTCTTAGGAGATATTCAGGACTAATCTCTACTCCCTTTCTCCATGTTGCAGCAAGGCCACTGATTGCAAGCTGCTGACATCTCCTTTCAGCTTGCTGACTGCTGATTTCTCAGCTTGACCAGTGGCAATATGTCAGCATGGCCTTTCTCAGCTAACCAACTATTAATAAAGCTCTCCACACACCCACCCCGCTCCTGGCTGGCAGATTGCAGGAGACACTTGGCCCTATCAAACCAGCCGGCTTGGCACTGGTGCCACCATTTATCTGGGAACCATCCTGCGTATCCTGCCCATCTTCTGGCTGGCAGATTGCAGGAGCCACTTGGCTCTATCAAACCAGCCCGATTTGGCACTGGGGCCCCTTGGGTCTGGAAACCATCCTACGTATCGTGGATTTTCAGGAGCCAGCCGGCCACTCCCAGCCACAGGCCCCCAACACAAACCACGGCCCTTTTCCCTGGCAAACAAAACTGACCCGCCCCGCTTCTGGCTGGCAGATTGCAGGAGCCACTTGGTACTATCAAACCAGCCCACCTCAGCACTGGTGCCACCTTGGGTCTGGGAACCATCATGCGCGGCGTGGATTTTAAGGAGCCAGCCGGCCATTCCCAGCCACAGGGCCCCAAACACAAACTACGGCCCTTTTCCCTGGAAGTAAAACAGACATGCCCATCTTCTGGCTGTCAGATTGCAGGAGCCACGCGGTACTATCAAACCAGCCCCACTTGGCACTGGTGCCATTTTTTTCATTTGGGAACCATCCAGCGCGGCATGGGTTTTCAGGAGCCAGCCGGCCACTCCCAGCCACAGGCCCCCAAACACAAACTACGGCCCTTTTCCCTGGAAGTAAAACTGACCTGCCCATCTTCTGGCTGGCAGATTGCAGGAGCCATTTGGCTCTATCAAACCAGCCCGACTCGGCACTGGTGCCACCTTGGGTCTGGAAACCATCCTGCGCGGCGTGGATTTTCAGGAGCCAGCAGGCAATTCCGAGCCACAGGCTCCCGAAAACAAACCGCGGCCCTTTTCCCTGGCAAACAAAACTCACGCACCCCGCTCCTGGCTGGCAGATTGCAGGAGACACTTGGCTCTATCAAACCAGCCGGCTTGGCACTGGTGCCACCATTCATCTGGGAACCATCCTGCGTATCGTGGATTTTCAGGAGCCAGCCGGCCACTCCCAGCCACAGGCCCGCGAACAAAAACTACGACCCATTTCCATGGATGTAAAACTGACCTGCCCATCTTCTGGCTGGCAGATTGCAGGAGACACTTGGCTCTATCAAACCAGCCCGACTCGGCACTGGGGCGCCTTGGGTCTGGAAACCATCCTGCGTATCGTGGATTTTTAGGAGCCAGCAGGCCACTCCCAGCCAGAGGCGCCCAAACACAAACTGTGGGCCTTTTCCCTGCCAAACAAATCTCACCCACCCCGCTTCTGTCTGGCAGATTGCAGGAGCCACATGGCTCTATCAAACCAGCCCGACTCAGCACTGGTGCCACCTTTCATCTGGGAACCATCCTGCGTATCGTGGATTTTCAGGTGCCAGCAGGCCATTCCGAGCCACAGGCTCCCGAAAACAAACTACGGCCCTTTTCCCTGGCAAACAAAACTCACCCATGTCGACGGAAGGAGACCAGGACATCAGGTTGATCATCACAGGCCCAATTTTATTGATCAGCACAGCGGGTTAAATACAGTTCGTAATTAACTTCATGCATATTGCAAAAGTTGAGCTCAGGATTGGTTAGTTACATATCAGCAGTTACACCTACTTTTACATTCCTATGGTCCTACTTTTGATACTTTCTACATATTCTTAGGAGATATTCAGGACTAATCTCTACTCCCTTTCTCCATGTTGCAGCAAGGCCACTGATTGCAAGCTGCTGACATCTCCTTTCAGCTTGCTGACTGCTGATTTCTCAGCTTGACCAGTGGCAATATGTCAGCATGGCCTTTCTCAGCTAACCAACTATTAATAAAGCTCTCCACACACCCACCCCGCTCCTGGCTGGCAGATTGCAGGAGACACTTGGCCCTATCAAACCAGCCGGCTTGGCACTGGTGCCACCATTTATCTGGGAACCATCCTGCGTATCCTGCCCATCTTCTGGCTGGCAGATTGCAGGAGCCACTTGGCTCTATCAAACCAGCCCGATTTGGCACTGGGGCCCCTTGGGTCTGGAAACCATCCTACGTATCGTGGATTTTCAGGAGCCAGCCGGCCACTCCCAGCCACAGGCCCCCAACACAAACCACGGCCCTTTTCCCTGGCAAACAAAACTGACCCGCCCCGCTTCTGGCTGGCAGATTGCAGGAGCCACTTGGTACTATCAAACCAGCCCACCTCAGCACTGGTGCCACCTTTCATCTGGGAACCATCCTGCGTATCGTGGATTTTCAGGAGCCAGCCGGCCACTCCCAGCCACAGGCCCCCAAACACATACCACGGCCCTTTTCCCTGGAAGTAAAACTGACCTGCCAATCTTCTGGCTGGCAGATTGCAGGAGCCACATGGCTCTATCAAACCAGCCCGACTTGGCAGTGGTGCCAACTTGGGTCTGGCAATCATCCTGAGTATCGTGCATTTTCAGGAGCCAGCCGGCCACTCCCAGCCTCAGGCCCCCAAACACAAACTACCGGCCCTCTTCCCCGGAAGTAAAACTGACCTGTCCATCTTCTGGCTGGCAGATTGCAGGAGCCACTTAGCTCTATCAAACCAGCCCGACTCGGCACTGGTGCCACCTTTCATCTGGGAACCATCCTGCGTGTCGTGGATTTTCAGGAGCCAGCCGGCCACTCTCAGCCACAGGGCCCCAAACACATACCACGGCCATTTTCCCTGGAAGAAAATCTTAGCGGCCCGCCTTCTGGCTGGCAGATTGCAGGAGCCACGCGGTACTATCAAACCAGCCCGACTTGGCACTGGTGCCACCTTTCATCTGGGAACCATCCTGCGTATCGTGGATTTTCAGGAGCCAGCCGGCCACAGCCAGCCACAGGTCCCCAAAAACAAACTACGGCCCTTTTCCATGGAAGTAAAACAGACCTGCCCATCTTCTGGCTGGCAGATTGCAGGAGCCACTTGGCTCTATCAAAACAGCCTGACTCGGCACTGGTGCCACCTTGGGTCTGGGAACCATCCTGCGCGGCGTGGATTTTACGGAACCAGCCGGCCATTCAAGGCCACAGGCCCCGGATAAAAAACCACGGCCTTTTGCCCTGGCAAACAAAACTCAGCGACCCCGCTTCTGGCAGACAGATTGCAGGAGCCACTTGGCTCTATCACACCAGCCCAACTCGGCACTGGTGCCACCTTGGGTCTGGGAACCATCATGCGCGGCGTGGATTTTAAGGAGCCAGCCGGCCATTCCCAGCCACAGGGCCCCAAACACAAACTCCGGCCCTTTTCCCTGGAAGTAAAACAGACATGCCCATCTTCTGGCTGGCAGATTGCAGGAGCCACGTGGTACTATCAAACCAGCCCGACTTGGCACTGGTGCCATTTTTTTCATTTGGGAACCATCCAGCGCGGCATGGGTTTTCAGGAGCCAGCCGGCCACTCCCAGCCACAGGCCCCCAAACACAAACTACGGCCCTTTTCCCTGGAAGTAAAACTGACCTGCCCATCTTCTGGCTGGCAGATTGCAGGAGCCATTTGGCTCTATCAAACCAGCCCGACTCGGCACTGGTGCCACCTTGGGTCTGGAAACCATCCTGCGCGGCGTGGATTTTCAGGAGCCAGCAGGCAATTCCGAGCCACAGGCTCCCGAAAACAAACCGCGGCCCTTTTCCCTGGCAAACAAAACTCACGCACCCGCTCCTGGCTGGCAGATTGCAGGAGACACTTGGCCCTATCAAACCAGCCGGCTTGGCACTGGTGCCACCATTCATCTGGGAACCATCCTGCGTATCGTGGATTTTCAGGAGCCAGCCGGCCACTCCCAGCCACAGGCCCGCGAACAAAAACTACGACCCATTTCCCTGGAAGTAAAACTGACCTGCCCATCTTCTGGCTGGCAGATTGCAGGAGACACTTGGCTCTATCAAACCAGCCCGACTCGGCACTGGTGCCACCTTTCATCTGGGAACCAACCTGCGTATCGTGGATTTTCAGGAGCCAGCCGGCCATTCCAGGCCACAGACCCCAAAAAATATCTATGGTCCTTTTCCCTGGAAGTAAAACTGACCTGTCCATCTTCTGGCTGGCAGAATGCAGGAGACACTTGGCTCTATCAAACCAGCCCGATTTGGCACTGGTGCCCCCTTGGGTCTGGGAACCATCCTGCGTATCGTGGATTTTCAGGAGCCAGCCAGCCACTCCCAGCCACAGGCCCCCAAGCACAAACTACGGCCCTTTTCCCTGGAAGTAAAACTGACCTGCCCATCTTCTGGCTGGCAGATTGCAGGAGCCACTTGGCTCTATCAAACCAGCCCGATTTGGCACTGGGGCGCCTTGGGTCTGGAAACCATCCTGCGTATCGTGGATTTTCAGGAGCCAGTAGGCCACTCCCAGGCACAGGACCCCAAACAAAAACTACGGCCCTTTTCCCTGGAAGTAAAACTGACCTGTCCATCTTCTGGCTGGCAGATTGCAGGAGCCACCTGGCTCTATCAAACCAGCCCGACTCGGCACTGGGGCGCCTTGGGTCTGGAAACCATCCTGCGTATCGTGGATTTTTAGGAGCCAGCAGGCCACTCCCAGCCAGAGGCGCCCAAACACAAACTGTGGGCCTTTTCCCTGCCAAACAAAACTCACCCACCCCGCTTCTGTCTGGCAGATTGCAGGAGCCACATGGCTCTATCAAACCAGCCCGACTCAGCACTGGTGCCACCTTTCATCTGGGAACCATCCTGCGTATCGTGGATTTTCAGGTGCCAGCAGGCCATTCCGAGCCACAGGCTCCCGAAAACAAACTACGGCCCTTTTCCCTGGCAAACAAAACTCACCCATGTCGACGGAAGGAGACCAGGACATCAGGTTGATCATCACAGGCCCAATTTTATTGATCAGCACAGCGGGTTAAATACAGTTCGTAATTAACTTCATGCATATTGCAAAAGTTGAGCTCAGGATTGGTTAGTTACATATCAGCAGTTACACCTACTTTTACATTCCTATGGTCCTACTTTTGATACTTTCTACATATTCTTAGGAGATATTCAGGACTAATCTCTACTCCCTTTCTCCATGTTGCAGCAAGGCCACTGATTGCAAGCTGCTGACATCTCCTTTCAGCTTGCTGACTGCTGATTTCTCAGCTTGACCAGTGGCAATATGTCAGCATGGCCTTTCTCAGCTAACCAACTATTAATAAAGCTCTCCACACACCCACCCCGCTCCTGGCTGGCAGATTGCAGGAGACACTTGGCCCTATCAAACCAGCCGGCTTGGCACTGGTGCCACCATTTATCTGGGAACCATCCTGCGTATCCTGCCCATCTTCTGGCTGGCAGATTGCAGGAGCCACTTGGCTCTATCAAACCAGCCTGATTTGGCACTGGGGCCCCTTGGGTCTGGAAACCATCCTACGTATCGTGGATTTTCAGGAGCCAGCCAGCCACTCCCAGCCACAGGCCCCCAACACAAACCACGGCCCTTTTCCCTGGCAAACAAAACTGACCCGCCCCGCTTCTGGCTGGCAGATTGCAGGAGCCACTTGGTACTATCAAACCAGCCCACCTCAGCACTGGTGCCACCTTTCATCTGGGAACCATCCTGCGTATCGTGGATTTTCAGGAGCCAGCCGGCCACTCCCAGCCACAGGCCCCCAAACACATACCACGGCCCTTTTCCCTGGAAGTAAAACTGACCTGCCAATCTTCTGGCTGGCAGATTGCAGGAGCCACATGGCTCTATCAAACCAGCCCGACTTGGCAGTGGTGCCAACTTGGGTCTGGCAATCATCCTGAGTATCGTGCATTTTCAGGAGCCAGCCGGCCACTCCCAGCCTCAGGCCCCCAAACACAAACTACCGGCCCTCTTCCCCGGAAGTAAAACTGACCTGTCCATCTTCTGGCTGGCAGATTGCAGGAGCCACTTAGCTCTATCAAACCAGCCCGACTCGGCACTGGTGCCACCTTTCATCTGGGAACCATCCTGCGTGTCGTGGATTTTCAGGAGCCAGCCGGCCACTCTCAGCCACAGGGCCCCAAACACATACCACGGCCATTTTCCCTGGAAGAAAATCTTAGCGGCCCGCCTTCTGGCTGGCAGATTGCAGGAGCCACTTGGTACTATCAAACCAGCCCGATTTGGCACTGGGGCCCCTTGGGTCTGGAAACCATCCTGCGTATCGTGGATTTTCAGGAGCCAGCCGGCCACTCCCAGCCACAGGCCCCCAAACACAAACTACCGCCGTTTTCCCTGGAAGTAAAACTGACCAGCCCATCTTCTGGCTGGCAGATTGCAGGAGCCACTTGCCTCTATCAAACCAGCCCGACTTGGCACTGGTGCCACCTTTCATCTGGGAACCATCCTGCGTATCGTGGATTTTCAGGAGCCAGCCGGCCACAGCCAGCCACAGGTCCCCAAAAAAAAACTACGGCCCTTTTCCATGGAAGTAAAACAGACCTGCCCATCTTCTGGCTGGCAGATTGCAGGAGCCACTTGGCTCTATCAAAACAGCCTGACTCGGCACTGGTGCCACCTTGGGTCTGGGAACCATCCTGCGCGGCGTGGATTTTACGGAACCAGCCGGCCATTCAAGGCCACAGGCCCCGGATAAAAAACCACGGCCTTTTGCCCTGGCAAACAAAACTCAGCGACCCCGCTTCTGGCAGACAGATTGCAGGAGCCACTTGGCTCTATCACACCAGCCCAACTCGGCACTGGTGCCACCTTGGGTCTGGGAACCATCATGCGCGGCGTGGATTTTAAGGAGCCAGCCGGCCATTCCCAGCCACAGGGCCCCAAACACAAACTCCGGCCCTTTTCCCTGGAAGTAAAACAGACATGCCCATCTTCTGGCTGGCAGATTGCAGGAGCCACGTGGTACTATCAAACCAGCCCGACTTGGCACTGGTGCCATTTTTTTCATTTGGGAACCATCCAGCGCGGCATGGGTTTTCAGGAGCCAGCCGGCCACTCCCAGCCACAGGCCCCCAAACACAAACTACGGCCCTTTTCCCTGGAAGTAAAACTGACCTGCCCATCTTCTGGCTGGCAGATTGCAGGAGCCATTTGGCTCTATCAAACCAGCCCGACTCGGCACTGGTGCCACCTTGGGTCTGGAAACCATCCTGCGCGGCGTGGATTTTCAGGAGCCAGCAGGCAATTCCGAGCCACAGGCTCCCGAAAACAAACCGCGGCCCTTTTCCCTGGCAAACAAAACTCACGCACCCGCTCCTGGCTGGCAGATTGCAGGAGACACTTGGCCCTATCAAACCAGCCGGCTTGGCACTGGTGCCACCTTTCATCTGGGAACCATCCTGCGTATCGTGGATTTTCAGGAGCCAGCCGGCCACTCCCAGCCACAGGCCCGCGAACAAAAACTACGACCCATTTCCCCGGAAGTAAAACTGACCTGCCCATCTTCTGGCTGGCAGATTGCAGGAGACACTTGGCTCTATCAAACCAGCCCGACTCGGCACTGGTGCCACCTTTCATCTGGGAACCAACCTGCGTATCGTGGATTTTCAGGAGCCAGCCGGCCATTCCAGGCCACAGACCCCAAAAAATATCTATGGTCCTTTTCCCTGGAAGTAAAACTGACCTGTCCATCTTCTGGCTGGCAGAATGCAGGAGACACTTGGCTATATCAAACCAGCCCGATTTGGCACTGGTGCCCCCTTGGGTCTGGGAACCATCCTGCGTATCGTGGATTTTCAGGAGCCAGCCAGCCACTCCCAGCCACAGGCCCCCAAGCACAAACTACGGCCCTTTTCCCTGGAAGTAAAACTGACCTGCCCATCTTCTGGCTGGCAGATTGCAGGAGCCACTTGGCTCTATCAAACCAGCCCGATTTGGCACTGGGGCGCCTTGGGTCTGGAAACCATCCTGCGTATCGTGGATTTTCAGGAGCCAGTAGGCCACTCCCAGGCACAGGACCCCAAACAAAAACTACGGCCCTTTTCCCTGGAAGTAAAACTGACCTGTCCATCTTCTGGCTGGCAGATTGCAGGAGCCACCTGGCTCTATCAAACCAGCCCGACTCGGCACTGGGGCGCCTTGGGTCTGGAAACCATCCTGCGTATCGTGGATTTTTAGGAGCCAGCAGGCCACTCCCAGCCAGAGGCGCCCAAACACAAACTGTGGGCCTTTTCCCTGCCAAACAAAACTCACCCACCCCGCTTCTGTCTGGCAGATTGCAGGAGCCACATGGCTCTATCAAACCAGCCCGACTCAGCACTGGTGCCACCTTTCATCTGGGAACCATCCTGCGTATCGTGGATTTTCAGGTGCCAGCAGGCCATTCCGAGCCACAGGCTCCCGAAAACAAACTACGGCCCTTTTCCCTGGCAAACAAAACTCACCCATGTCGACGGAAGGAGACCAGGACATCAGGTTGATCATCACAGGCCCAATTTTATTGATCAGCACAGCGGGTTAAATACAGTTCGTAATTAACTTCATGCATATTGCAAAAGTTGAGCTCAGGATTGGTTAGTTACATATCAGCAGTTACACCTACTTTTACATTCCTATGGTCCTACTTTTGATACTTTCTACATATTCTTAGGAGATATTCAGGACTAATCTCTACTCCCTTTCTCCATGTTGCAGCAAGGCCACTGATTGCAAGCTGCTGACATCTCCTTTCAGCTTGCTGACTGCTGATTTCTCAGCTTGACCAGTGGCAATATGTCAGCATGGCCTTTCTCAGCTAACCAACTATTAATAAAGCTCTCCACACACCCACCCCGCTCCTGGCTGGCAGATTGCAGGAGACACTTGGCCCTATCAAACCAGCCGGCTTGGCACTGGTGCCACCATTTATCTGGGAACCATCCTGCGTATCCTGCCCATCTTCTGGCTGGCAGATTGCAGGAGCCACTTGGCTCTATCAAACTAGCCCGATTTGGCACTGGGGCCCCTTGGGTCTGGAAACCATCCTACGTATCGTGGATTTTCAGGAGCCAGCCGGCCACTCCCAGCCACAGGCCCCCAACACAAACCACGGCCCTTTTCCCTGGCAAACAAAACTGACCCGCCCCGCTTCTGGCTGGCAGATTGCAGGAGCCACTTGGTACTATCAAACCAGCCCACCTCAGCACTGGTGCCACCTTGGGTCTGGGAACCATCATGCGCGGCGTGGATTTTAAGGAGCCAGCCGGCCATTCCCAGCCACAGGGCCCCAAACACAAACTACGGCCCTTTTCCCTGGAAGTAAAACAGACATGCCCATCTTCTGGCTGTCAGATTGCAGGAGCCACGCGGTACTATCAAACCAGCCCCACTTGGCACTGGTGCCATTTTTTTCATTTGGGAACCATCCAGCGCGGCATGGGTTTTCAGGAGCCAGCCGGCCACTCCCAGCCACAGGCCCCCAAACACAAACTACGGCCCTTTTCCCTGGAAGTAAAACTGACCTGCCCATCTTCTGGCTGGCAGATTGCAGGAGCCATTTGGCTCTATCAAACCAGCCCGACTCGGCACTGGTGCCACCTTGGGTCTGGAAACCATCCTGCGCGGCGTGGATTTTCAGGAGCCAGCAGGCAATTCCGAGCCACAGGCTCCCGAAAACAAACCGCGGCCCTTTTCCCTGGCAAACAAAACTCACGCACCCCGCTCCTGGCTGGCAGATTGCAGGAGACACTTGGCTCTATCAAACCAGCCGGCTTGGCACTGGTGCCACCATTCATCTGGGAACCATCCTGCGTATCGTGGATTTTCAGGAGCCAGCCGGCCACTCCCAGCCACAGGCCCGCGAACAAAAACTACGACCCATTTCCATGGATGTAAAACTGACCTGCCCATCTTCTGGCTGGCAGATTGCAGGAGACACTTGGCTCTATCAAACCAGCCCGACTCGGCACTGGGGCGCCTTGGGTCTGGAAACCATCCTGCGTATCGTGGATTTTTAGGAGCCAGCAGGCCACTCCCAGCCAGAGGCGCCCAAACACAAACTGTGGGCCTTTTCCCTGCCAAACAAAACTCACCCACCCCGCTTCTGTCTGGCAGATTGCAGGAGCCACATGGCTCTATCAAACCAGCCCGACTCAGCACTGGTGCCACCTTTCATCTGGGAACCATCCTGCGTATCGTGGATTTTCAGGTGCCAGCAGGCCATTCCGAGCCACAGGCTCCCGAAAACAAACTACGGCCCTTTTCCCTGGCAAACAAAACTCACCCATGTCGACGGAAGGAGACCAGGACATCAGGTTGATCATCACAGGCCCAATTTTATTGATCAGCACAGCGGGTTAAATACAGTTCGTAATTAACTTCATGCATATTGCAAAAGTTGAGCTCAGGATTGGTTAGTTACATATCAGCAGTTACACCTACTTTTACATTCCTATGCTCCTACTTTTGATACTTTCTACATATTCTTAGGAGATATTCAGGACTAATCTCTACTCGTTTTCTCCATGTTGCAGCAAGGCCACTGATTGCAAGCTGCTGACATCTCCTTTCAGCTTGCTGACTGCTGATTTCTCAGCTTGACCAGTGGCAATATGTCAGCATGGCCTTTCTCAGCTAACCAACTATTAATAAAGCTCTCCACACACCCACCCCGCTCCTGGCTGGCAGATTGCAGGAGACACTTGGCCCTATCAAACCAGCCGGCTTGGCACTGGTGCCACCATTTATCTGGGAACCATCCTGCGTATCCTGCCCATCTTCTGGCTGGCAGATTGCAGGAGCCACTTGGCTCTATCAAACCAGCCCGATTTGGCACTGGGGCCCCTTGGGTCTGGAAACCATCCTACGTATCGTGGATTTTCAGGAGCCAGCCGGCCACTCCCAGCCACAGGCCCCCAACACAAACCACGGCCCTTTTCCCTGGCAAACAAAACTGACCCGCCCCGCTTCTGGCTGGCAGATTGCAGGAGCCACTTGGTACTATCAAACCAGCCCACCTCAGCACTGGTGCCACCTTTCATCTGGGAACCATCCTGCGTATCGTGGATTTTCAGGAGCCAGCCGGCCACTCCCAGCCACAGGCCCCCAAACACATACCACGGCCCTTTTCCCTGGAAGTAAAACTGACCTGCCAATCTTCTGGCTGGCAGATTGCAGGAGCCACATGGCTCTATCAAACCAGCCCGACTTGGCAGTGGTGCCAACTTGGGTCTGGCAATCATCCTGAGTATCGTGCATTTTCAGGAGCCAGCCGGCCACTCCCAGCCTCAGGCCCCCAAACACAAACTACCGGCCCTCTTCCCCGGAAGTAAAACTGACCTGTCCATCTTCTGGCTGGCAGATTGCAGGAGCCACTTAGCTCTATCAAACCAGCCCGACTCGGCACTGGTGCCACCTTTCATCTGGGAACCATCCTGCGTGTCGTGGATTTTCAGGAGCCAGCCGGCCACTCTCAGCCACAGGGCCCCAAACACATACCACGGCCATTTTCCCTGGAAGAAAATCTTAGCGGCCCGCCTTCTGGCTGGCAGATTGCAGGAGCCACGCGGTACTATCAAACCAGCCCGACTTGGCACTGGTGCCACCTTTCATCTGGGAACCATCCTGCGTATCGTGGATTTTCAGGAGCCAGCCGGCCACAGCCAGCCACAGGTCCCCAAAAACAAACTACGGCCCTTTTCCATGGAAGTAAAACAGACCTGCCCATCTTCTGGCTGGCAGATTGCAGGAGCCACTTGGCTCTATCAAAACAGCCTGACTCGGCACTGGTGCCACCTTGGGTCTGGGAACCATCCTGCGCGGCGTGGATTTTACGGAACCAGCCGGCCATTCAAGGCCACAGGCCCCGGATAAAAAACCACGGCCTTTTGCCCTGGCAAACAAAACTCAGCGACCCCGCTTCTGGCAGACAGATTGCAGGAGCCACTTGGCTCTATCACACCAGCCCAACTCGGCACTGGTGCCACCTTGGGTCTGGGAACCATCATGCGCGGCGTGGATTTTAAGGAGCCAGCCGGCCATTCCCAGCCACAGGGCCCCAAACACAAACTCCGGCCCTTTTCCCTGGAAGTAAAACAGACATGCCCATCTTCTGGCTGGCAGATTGCAGGAGCCACGTGGTACTATCAAACCAGCCCGACTTGGCACTGGTGCCATTTTTTTCATTTGGGAACCATCCAGCGCGGCATGGGTTTTCAGGAGCCAGCCGGCCACTCCCAGCCACAGGCCCCCAAACACAAACTACGGCCCTTTTCCCTGGAAGTAAAACTGACCTGCCCATCTTCTGGCTGGCAGATTGCAGGAGCCATTTGGCTCTATCAAACCAGCCCGACTCGGCACTGGTGCCACCTTGGGTCTGGAAACCATCCTGCGCGGCGTGGATTTTCAGGAGCCAGCAGGCAATTCCGAGCCACAGGCTCCCGAAAACAAACCGCGGCCCTTTTCCCTGGCAAACAAAACTCACGCACCCGCTCCTGGCTGGCAGATTGCAGGAGACACTTGGCCCTATCAAACCAGCCGGCTTGGCACTGGTGCCACCATTCATCTGGGAACCATCCTGCGTATCGTGGATTTTCAGGAGCCAGCCGGCCACTCCCAGCCACAGGCCCGCGAACAAAAACTACGACCCATTTCCCTGGAAGTAAAACTGACCTGCCCATCTTCTGGCTGGCAGATTGCAGGAGACACTTGGCTCTATCAAACCAGCCCGACTCGGCACTGGTGCCACCTTTCATCTGGGAACCAACCTGCGTATCGTGGATTTTCAGGAGCCAGCCGGCCATTCCAGGCCACAGACCCCAAAAAATATCTATGGTCCTTTTCCCTGGAAGTAAAACTGACCTGTCCATCTTCTGGCTGGCAGAATGCAGGAGACACTTGGCTCTATCAAACCAGCCCGATTTGGCACTGGTGCCCCCTTGGGTCTGGGAACCATCCTGCGTATCGTGGATTTTCAGGAGCCAGCCAGCCACTCCCAGCCACAGGCCCCCAAGCACAAACTACGGCCCTTTTGCCTGGAAGTAAAACTGACCTGCCCATCTTCTGGCTGGCAGATTGCAGGAGACACTTGGCCCTATCAAACCAGCCGGCTTGGCACTGGTGCCACCATTTATCTGGGAACCATCCTGCGTATCCTGCCCATCTTCTGGCTGGCAGATTGCAGGAGCCACTTGGCTCTATCAAACCAGCCCGATTTGGCACTGGGGCCCCTTGGGTCTGGAAACCATCCTACGTATCGTGGATTTTCAGGAGCCAGCCGGCCACTCCCAGCCACAGGCCCCCAACACAAACCACGGCCCTTTTCCCTGGCAAACAAAACTGACCCGCCCCGCTTCTGGCTGGCAGATTGCAGGAGCCACTTGGTACTATCAAACCAGCCCACCTCAGCACTGGTGCCACCTTTCATCTGGGAACCATCCTGCGTATCGTGGATTTTCAGGAGCCAGCCGGCCACTCCCAGCCACAGGCCCCCAAACACATACCACGGCCCTTTTCCCTGGAAGTAAAACTGACCTGCCAATCTTCTGGCTGGCAGATTGCAGGAGCCACATGGCTCTATCAAACCAGCCCGACTTGGCAGTGGTGCCAACTTGGGTCTGGCAATCATCCTGAGTATCGTGCATTTTCAGGAGCCAGCCGGCCACTCCCAGCCTCAGGCCCCCAAACACAAACTACCGGCCCTCTTCCCCGGAAGTAAAACTGACCTGTCCATCTTCTGGCTGGCAGATTGCAGGAGCCACTTAGCTCTATCAAACCAGCCCGACTCGGCACTGGTGCCACCTTTCATCTGGGAACCATCCTGCGTGTCGTGGATTTTCAGGAGCCAGCCGGCCACTCTCAGCCACAGGGCCCCAAACACATACCACGGCCATTTTCCCTGGAAGAAAATCTTAGCGGCCCGCCTTCTGGCTGGCAGATTGCAGGAGCCACGCGGTACTATCAAACCAGCCCGACTTGGCACTGGTGCCACCTTTCATCTGGGAACCATCCTGCGTATCGTGGATTTTCAGGAGCCAGCCGGCCACAGCCAGCCACAGGTCCCCAAAAACAAACTACGGCCCTTTTCCATGGAAGTAAAACAGACCTGCCCATCTTCTGGCTGGCAGATTGCAGGAGCCACTTGGCTCTATCAAAACAGCCTGACTCGGCACTGGTGCCACCTTGGGTCTGGGAACCATCCTGCGCGGCGTGGATTTTACGGAACCAGCCGGCCATTCAAGGCCACAGGCCCCGGATAAAAAACCACGGCCTTTTGCCCTGGCAAACAAAACTCAGCGACCCCGCTTCTGGCAGACAGATTGCAGGAGCCACTTGGCTCTATCACACCAGCCCAACTCGGCACTGGTGCCACCTTGGGTCTGGGAACCATCATGCGCGGCGTGGATTTTAAGGAGCCAGCCGGCCATTCCCAGCCACAGGGCCCCAAACACAAACTCCGGCCCTTTTCCCTGGAAGTAAAACAGACATGCCCATCTTCTGGCTGGCAGATTGCAGGAGCCACGTGGTACTATCAAACCAGCCCGACTTGGCACTGGTGCCATTTTTTTCATTTGGGAACCATCCAGCGCGGCATGGGTTTTCAGGAGCCAGCCGGCCACTCCCAGCCACAGGCCCCCAAACACAAACTACGGCCCTTTTCCCTGGAAGTAAAACTGACCTGCCCATCTTCTGGCTGGCAGATTGCAGGAGCCATTTGGCTCTATCAAACCAGCCCGACTCGGCACTGGTGCCACCTTGGGTCTGGAAACCATCCTGCGCGGCGTGGATTTTCAGGAGCCAGCAGGCAATTCCGAGCCACAGGCTCCCGAAAACAAACCGCGGCCCTTTTCCCTGGCAAACAAAACTCACGCACCCGCTCCTGGCTGGCAGATTGCAGGAGACACTTGGCCCTATCAAACCAGCCGGCTTGGCACTGGTGCCACCATTCATCTGGGAACCATCCTGCGTATCGTGGATTTTCAGGAGCCAGCCGGCCACTCCCAGCCACAGGCCCGCGAACAAAAACTACGACCCATTTCCCTGGAAGTAAAACTGACCTGCCCATCTTCTGGCTGGCAGATTGCAGGAGACACTTGGCTCTATCAAACCAGCCCGACTCGGCACTGGTGCCACCTTTCATCTGGGAACCAACCTGCGTATCGTGGATTTTCAGGAGCCAGCCGGCCATTCCAGGCCACAGACCCCAAAAAATATCTATGGTCCTTTTCCCTGGAAGTAAAACTGACCTGTCCATCTTCTGGCTGGCAGAATGCAGGAGACACTTGGCTCTATCAAACCAGCCCGATTTGGCACTGGTGCCCCCTTGGGTCTGGGAACCATCCTGCGTATCGTGGATTTTCAGGAGCCAGCCAGCCACTCCCAGCCACAGGCCCCCAAGCACAAACTACGGCCCTTTTGCCTGGAAGTAAAACTGACCTGCCCATCTTCTGGCTGGCAGATTGCAGGAGCCACTTGGCTCTATCAAACCAGCCCGATTTGGCACTGGGGCGCCTTGGGTCTGGAAACCATCCTGCGTATCGTGGATTTTTAGGAGCCAGCAGGCCACTCCCAGCCAGAGGCGCCCAAACACAAACTGTGGGCCTTTTCCCTGCCAAACAAAACTCACCCACCCCGCTTCTGTCTGGCAGATTGCAGGAGCCACATGGCTCTATCAAACCAGCCCGACTCAGCACTGGTGCCACCTTTCATCTGGGAACCATCCTGCGTATCGTGGATTTTCAGGTGCCAGCAGGCCATTCCGAGCCACAGGCTCCCGAAAACAAACTACGGCCCTTTTCCCTGGCAAACAAAACTCACCCATGTCGACGGAAGGAGACCAGGACATCAGGTTGATCATCACAGGCCCAATTTTATTGATCAGCACAGCGGGTTAAATACAGTTCGTAATTAACTTCATGCATATTGCAAAAGTTGAGCTCAGGATTGGTTAGTTACATATCAGCAGTTACACCTACTTTTACATTCCTATGGTCCTACTTTTGATACTTTCTACATATTCTTAGGAGATATTCAGGACTAATCTCTACTCCCTTTCTCCATGTTGCAGCAAGGCCACTGATTGCAAGCTGCTGACATCTCCTTTCAGCTTGCTGACTGCTGATTTCTCAGCTTGACCAGAGGCAATATGTCAGCATGGCCTTTCTCAGCTAACCAACTATTAATAAAGCTCTCCACACACCCACCCCGCTCCTGGCTGGCAGATTGCAGGAGACACTTGGCCCTATCAAACCAGCCAGCTTGGCACTGGTGCCACCATTTATCTGGGAACCATCCTGCGTATCCTGCCCATCTTCTGGCTGGCAGATTGCAGGAGCCACTTGGCTCTATCAAACCAGCCCGATTTGGCACTGGGGCCCCTTGGGTCTGGAAACCATCCTACGTATCGTGGATTTTCAGGAGCCAGCCGGCCACTCCCAGCCACAGGCCCCCAACACAAACCACGGCCCTTTTCCCTGGCAAACAAAACTGACCCGCCCCGCTTCTGGCTGGCAGATTGCAGGAGCCACTTGGTACTATCAAACCAGCCCACCTCAGCACTGGTGCCACCTTTCATCTGGGAACCATCCTGCGTATCATGGATTTTCAGGAGTCAGCCGGCCACTCCCAGCCACAGGCCCCCAAACACATACCACGGCCCTTTTCCCTGGAAGTAAAACTGACCTGCCAATCTTCTGGCTGGCAGATTGCAGGAGCCACATGGCTCTATCAAACCAGCCCGACTTGGCAGTGGTGCCAACTTGGGTCTGGCAATCATCCGGAGTATCGTGCATTTTCAGGAGCCAGCCGGCCACTCCCAGCCTCAGGCCCCCAAACACAAACTACCGGCCCTCTTCCCCGGAAGTAAAACTGACCTGTCCATCTTCTGGCTGGCAGATTGCAGGAGCCACTTAGCTCTATCAAACCAGCCCGACTCGGCACTGGTGCCACCTTTCATCTGGGAACCATCCTGCGTGTCGTGGATTTTCAGGAGCCAGCCGGCCACTCTCAGCCACAGGCCCCCAAACACATACCACGGCCATTTTCCCTGGAAGAAAATCTTAGCGGCCCGCCTTCTGGCTGGCAGATTGCAGGAGCCACGCGGTACTATCAAACCAGCCCGACTTGGCACTGGTGCCACCTTTCATCTGGGAACCATCCTGCGTATCGTGGATTTTCAGGAGCCAGCCGGCCACAGCCAGCCACAGGTCCCCAAAAACAAACTACGGCCCTTTTCCATGGAAGTAAAACAGACCTGCCCATCTTCTGGCTGGCAGATTGCAGGAGCAACTTGGCTCTATCGAACCAGCCCGATTTGGCACTGGTGCCACCTTGGGTCTGGGAACCATCAGGCGCGGCATGGATTTTCAGGAGCCAGCCGGCCATTCCCAGCCACAGGCCCTCAAACACAAACTACGGCCCTTTTCCCTGGAAGTAAAACAGACCTGCCCATCTTCTGGCTGTCAGAATTCAGGAGCTACATGGTACTATCGAACCAGCCCGATTTGGCACTGGGGCCCCTTGGGTCTGGAAACCATCCTGCGTATCGTGGATTTTCAGGAGCCAGCCGGCCACTCCCAGCCACAGGGGCCCAAACACATACCACGGCCCTTTTCCCTGGAAGTAAAACTGACCTGCCAATCTTCTGGCTGGCAGATTGCAGGAGCCACATGGCTCTATCAAACCAGCCCGACTTGGCACTGGGGCCCCTTGGGTCTGGAAACCATCCTGCGTATCGTGGATTTTCAGGAGCCAGCCGGCCACTCCCAGCCTCAGGCCCCCAAACACAAACTACCGGCCCTCTTCCCCGGAAGTAAAACTGACCTGTCCATCTTCTGGCTGGCAGATTGCAGGAGCCACTTAGCTCTATCAAACCAGCCCGACTCGGCACTGGTGCCACCTTTCATCTGGGAACCATCCTGCGTGTCGTGGATTTTCAGGAGCCAGCCGGCCACTCTCAGCCACAGGGCCCCAAACACATACCACGGCCATTTTCCCTGGAAGAAAATCTTAGCGGCCCGCCTTCTGGCTGGCAGATTGCAGGAGCCACGCGGTACTATCAAACCAGCCCGACTTGGCACTGGTGCCACCTTTCATCTGGGAACCATCCTGTGTATCGTGGATTTTCAGGAGCCAGCCGGCCACAGCCAGCCACAGGTCCCCAAAAACAAACTACGGCCCTTTTCCATGGAAGTAAAACAGACCTGCCCATCTTCTGGCTGGCAGATTGCAGGAGCAACTTGGCTCTATCGAACCAGCCCGATTTGGAACTGGTGCCACCTTGGGTCTGGGAACCATCAGGCGCGGCATGGATTTTCAAGAGCCAGCCGGCCATTCCCAGCCACAGGCCCTCAAACACAAACTACGGCCCTTTTCCCTGGATGTAAAACAGACCTGCCCATCTTCTGGCTGTCAGAATTCAGGAGCTACATGGTACTATCGAACCAGCCCGATTTGGCACTGGGGCCCCTTGGGTCTGGAAACCATCCTGCGTATCGTGGATTTTCAGGAGCCAGCCGGCCACTCCCAGCCACAGGCCCCCAAACACATACCACGGCCCTTTTCCCTGGAAGGAAAACTGACCTGCCCATCTTCTGGCTGGCAGATTGCAGGAGACACTTGGCTCTATCAAACCAGCCCAACTCGGCACTGGTGCCCCTTTGGTCTGGGAATCATCCTGCGTATCGCGGATTTTCAGGAGCCAGCCGGCCACTCCCATCCAGAGGCCCCCAAACACAAACTGTGGGCCTTCTCCCTGCCAAACAAAACTCACCCACCCTGCTTCTGGCTGGCAGATTGCAGGAGCCACATGGCGCTATCAAACCAGCCCGACTCGGCACTGGTGCCACCTTTCATCTGGGAACCATCCTGTGTATCGTGGATTTTCAGGAGCCAGCCGGCCACTCCCAGCCACAGGCCCCGAAACAAAAACTACGACCCATTTCCCTGGAAGTAAAACTGACCTGCCCATCTTCTGGCTGGCAGATTGCAGGAGACACTTGGCTCTATCAAACCAGCCCGACTCGGCACTGGTGCCACCTTTCATCTGGGAACCATCCTATGTATCGAGGATTTTCAGGAGCCAGACGGCCATTCCAGGCCACAGACCCCAAAAAAAAGCTATGGTCCTTTGCCCTGGAAGTAAAACTGACCTGTCCATCTTCTGGCTGGCAGATTGCAGGAGCCACTTGGCTCTATCAAACCAGCCCGACTCGGCACTGGTGCCACCTTTCATCTGGGAACCATCCTGAGTATCGTGCATTTTCAGGAGCCAGCCGGCCACTCCCAGCCTCAGGCCCCCAAACACAAACTACCGGCCCTCTTCCCCAGAAGTAAAACTGACCTGTCCATCTACTGGCTGGCAGATTACAGGAGCCACTTGGCTCTATCAAACCAGCCCGACTCGGCACTGGTGCCACGTTTCATCTGGGAACCATCCTGCGTATCGTGGATTTTCAGGGGCCAGCCGGCCACAGGCAGCCAGAGGCCCCGAAACACAAACTGTGGGCCTTTTCCCTTCCAAACAAAATTCACCCACCCCGCTTCTTGCTGGCAGATTGCAGGAGCCACAGGGCGCTATCAAACCAGCCCGACTCTGCAGTGGTGCCACCTTTCATCTGGGAACCATCCTGCGTATCGTGGATTTTCAGGAGCCAGCAGGCAATTCCTAGACACAGGCTCCCGAAAATATACCACGGCCCTTTTCCCTGGCAAACAAAACTGACCCGCCCCGCTCCTGGCTGGCAGATTGCAGGAGCCACTTGGCTCTATCAAACCAGCCCAACTCGGCACTGGTGCCACCTTGGGCTTGGGAACAATATTGTGGTGCGTGGATTTTAAGGAGCCAGCCGGCCATTCCCCGCCACAGGCCCCCAAACACAAACTACGGCCCATTTCCCTGGAAGTAAAACAGACCAGCCCATCTTCTGGCTGGCAGATTGCAGGAGACACTTGGCTCTATCAAAACAGCCCGATTTGGCACTGGGGCCCCTTGGGTCTGGAAACCATCATGCGTATCGTGGATTTTCAGGAGCCAGCCGGCCACTCCCAGCCACAGGCCCCCAAACACAAACTACGGCCCTTTACCGTGGAAGGAAAACTGACCTGCCCATCTTCTGGCTGGCAGATTGCAGGAGCCACTTGGCTCTATCAAACCAGCCTGACTCGGCACTGGTGCCATTTTTCATTTGGGAACCATCCTGCGTATCGTGGATTTTCAGGAGCCCGCCGGCCACTCCCAGCCACAGGCCCCCAAACACATACCACGGCCCTTTTCCCTGGAAGTAAAACTGACCTGCCCGTCGTCTGGCTGGCAGATTGCAGGAGCCACTTGGCTCTATCAAACCAGCCCAACTTGGCACTGGTGCCACTTTGGTCTGGGAATCATCCTGTGTATCGTGTATTTTCAGGAGCCAGCCAGCCACTCCCAGCCACAGGCCCCCCAAACACAAACTACGGCCCTTTTCCCTGGAAGTAAAACTGACCAGCCCATCTTCTGGCTGGCAGATTGCAGGAGCCACTTGCCTCTATCAAACCGGCCCGACTTGGCACTGGTGCACCTTTGGGTCTGGGAACCATCCTACGTATCGTGGATTTTCAGGAGCCAGCCGGCCACTCCCAGCCACAGGCCCCCTACAGAAACCACATCCCTTTTCCCTGGCAAACAAAACTGACCCGCCCCGCTCCTGGCTGGCAGATTGCAGGAGACACTTGGCTCTATCAAACCATCCCGACTCGGCACTGGTGCCCCTTTGGTGTTGGAATCACCCTGCGTATCGTGTATTTTCAGGAGCCAGCCGGCCACTCCCAGCCACAGGCCCCCAAACACAAACTACGGCCTTTTTCCCTGGCAAACAAAACTCACACACCCCGCTTCTGGCTGGCAGATTGCAGGAGCCACATGGCTCTATCAAACCAGCCCAACTCGGCAGTGGTGCCACCTTGGGTCTGGGAACCATCATGCGCGGCGTGGATTTTAAGGAGCCAGCCGGCCATTCTAAGCCACAGGCCCCCAAACAAAATCTAGGGCCCTTTTCCCTGAAAGTAAAACAGACCAGCCCATCCTCTGGCTGGCAGATTGCAGGAGCCACTTGGCTCTATCAAATCAGCCCGACTCGGCAGTGGTGCCACCTTTCATCTGGGAACCATCCTGCGTATCGTGGATTTTCAGGAGCCAGCCGGCCACTCCCAGCCACAGGCCCCTAAACAAAAACTACGACCCATTTCCCTGGAAGTAAAAACGACCTGCCCATCTTCTGGCTGGCAGATTGCAGTAGCCACTTGGCTCTATCAAACTAGCCCGACTCGGCACTGGTGCCACCTTTCATCTGGGAACCATCCTGCGTATCGTTGATTTTCAGGAGCCAGCCGGACACTCCCAGCCACAGGCCCCCGAACAAAAACTACGACCCATTTCCCTGGAAGTCAAACTGACCTGCCCATCTTCTGGCTGGCAGATTGCAGGAGCCACTTGCCTCTATCAAACCAGCCCGACTCGGCACTGGTGCCACCTTTCATCTGGGAACCATCCGGCGCGGCCTGGATTTTAAGGAACCAACCGGCCATTCAAGGCCACAGGCCACGGAAAAAAAACCACGGCCTTTTTCCCTGGCAAACAGAACTCAGCGACCCCGCTGCTGGCTGACAGATTGCAGGAGCAACTTGGCTCTATCAAACCAGCCCAACTCGGCACTGGTGCCACCTTGGGTCTGGGAACCATCATGCGCGGCGTGGATTTTCAGGAGCCAGCCGGCCATTCCCAGCCACAGGCCCCCAAACAAAAACTACGGCCCTTTTCCCTGGAAGCAAAACAGACCTGCCCATCTTCTGGCTGGCAGATTGCAGGAGCTACTTGGTACTATCAAACCAGCCCGATTTGGCACTGGGGCCCCTTGGGTCTGGAAACCATCGTGCGTATCGTGGATTTTCAGGAGCCAGCCGGCCACTCCCAGCCACAGGCCCCCCAAACACAAACTACGGACCTTTTCCCTGGAAGTAAAACTGACCAGCCCATCTTCTGGCTGGCAGATTGCAGGAGCCACTTGCCTCTATCAAACCAGCCCGACTTGGCACTGGTGCCCCTTTGGGTCTGGGAACCATCCTACGTATCGTGGATTTTCAGGAGCCAGCCGGCCACTCCCAGCCACAGGCCCCCAAACACAAACTACGGCCTTTTTCCCTGGCAAACAAAACTCACACACCCCGCTTCTGGCTGGCAGATTGCAGGAGCCACATGGCTCTATCAAACCAGCCCAACTCGGCACTGGTGCCACCTTGGGTCTGGGAACCGTCATGCGCGGCGTGGATTTTAAGGAGTCACCCGGCCATTCTCAGGACAGGCCACCAAAGACAAACTACGGCCCTTTTCCATGAAAGTAAAACAGACCTGCCCATCTTCTGGCTGTCAGATTGCAGGAGCCACTTGGCTCTATCAAATCAGCCCGACTCGGCATTGGTGCCACCTTTCATCTGGGAACCATCCAGCGTATCGTGGATTTTCAGGAGCCAGCAGGCAATTCCGAGACACAGGCTCCCGAAAACAAACCACGGCCCTTTTCCCTGGCAAACACAACTCACGCACCCCGCTCCTGGCTGGCAGATTGCAGGAGACACATGGCCCTATCAAACCAGCCGGCTTGGTACTGGTGCCACCATTCATCTGGGAACCATCCCGCTTATTGTGGATTTTCAGGTGCCAGCCGTCCACTCCCAGCCACAGGCCCCCAAACAAAAACTACGGACCTTTTCCCTGGAAGGAAAACTGACCTGCCCATCTTCTGGCTGGCAGATTGCAGGAGCCACTTGGCTCTATCAAACCAGCCCGACTCGGCATTGGTGCCACCTTTCATCTGGGAACCATCCTGCGTATCGTGGATTTTCAGGTGCCAGCAGGCCACTCCTAGACACAGGCCCACAAAAACATACCACGGCCCTTTTCCCTGGAAGGAAAACTGACCTGCCCATCTTCTGGAAGGCAGATTGCAGGAGCCACTTGCCTCTATCAAACCAGCCCGACTTGGCATTTGTGCCCCTTTGGGTCTGGGAACCATCCTACGTATCGTGGATTTTCAGAAGCCACCCGGCCACTCCCAGCCACAGGCGCCGAAATCAAACCACGGCCCTTTTCCCTGACAAACAAAACTCACCCACCCCGCTTCTGGCTGGCAGATTGCAGGAGCCACTTGGCTCCATCAAACCAGCCCGACTCGGCATTGGTGCCACCTTTCATCTGGGAACCATCCAGCGTATCGTGGATTTTCAGGAGCCAGCAGGCCATTCCGAGACACAGGCTCCCGAAATCAAACCACGGCCCTTTTCCCTGGCAAACAAAACTCACCCACCCCGCTTCTGGAAGGCAGATTGCAGGAGCCACTTGCCTCTATCAAACCAGCCCGACTTGGCACTTGTGCCCCTTTGGGTCTGGGAACCATCCTACGTATCGTGGATTTTAAGGAGCCAGCCGGCCATTCCCCGCCACAGGCCCCCAAACACAAACTACGGCCCATTTCCCTGGAAGTAAAACTGACCTGCCCATCTTCTGGCTGGCAGATTGCAGGAGCCACTTGCCTCTATCAAACCAGCCCGACTCGGCACTGGTGCCACCTTTCATCTGGGAACCATCCTGCGTGTCGTTGATTTTCAGGAGCCAGCCGGCCACTCCCATCCACAGGCCCCCAAACACAAACTACGGCCCTTTTCCCTGGAAGTAAAACTGACCTGCCCATCGTCTGGCTGGCAGATTGCAGGAGCCACTTGGCTCTATCAAACCAGCCTGACTCGGCACTGGTGTCATTTTTCATTTGGGAACCATCCTGCGTATCGTGGATTTTCAGGAGCCCGCCGGCCACTCCCAGCCACAGGCCCCCAAACACATACCACGGCCCTTTTCCCTGGAAGTAAAACTGACCTGCCCGTCGTCTGGCTGGCAGATTGCAGGAGCCACTTGGCTCTATCAAACAAGCCCAACTTGGCACTGGTGCCACTTTGGTCTGGGAATCATCCTGTGTATCGTGTATTTTCAGGAGCCAGCCAGCCACTCCCAGCCACAGGCCCCCCAAACACAAACTACGGCCCTTTTCCCTGGAAGTAAAACTGACCAGCCCATCTTCTGGCTGGCAGATTGCAGGAGCCACTTGCCTCTATCAAACCAGCCCGACTTGGCACTGGTGCCCCTTTGGGTCTGGGAACCATCCTACGTATCGTGGATTTTCAGGAGCCAGCCGGCCACTCCCAGCCACAGGCCCCCTACAGAAACCACATCCCTTTTCCCTGGCAAACAAAACTGACCCGCCCCGCTCCTGGCTGGCAGATTGCAGGAGACACTTGGCTCTATCAAACCATCCCTACTCGGCACTGGTGCCCCTTTGGTCTGGGAATCACCCTGCGTATCATGAATTTTCAGGAGCCAGCCGGCCACTCCCAGCCACAGGCCCCCAAACACAAACTACGGCCTTTTTCCCTGGCAAACAAAACTCACACACCCCGCTTCTGGCTGGCAGATTGCAGGAGCCACATGGCTCTATCAAACCAGCCCAACTCAGCACTTATGCCACCTGTGGTCTGGGAACCGGCATGCGCAGCGTGGATTTTAAGGAGCCAGCCGGCCATTCTCAGCCACAGGCCCCCAAACACAAACTACGGCCCTTTTCCCTGGAAGTAAAACTGACCTGCCCATCTTCTGGCTGGCAGATTGCAGGAGCCACATGGCTCTATCAAACCAGCCCAACTCGGCACTGGTGCCACCTTGGGTCTGGGAACCATCATGCGTGGCGTGGATTTTAAGGAGCCCGCCAGCCATTATCAGCCACAGGCCCCCAAACAAAAACTACGGCCCTTTTCCCTGAAAGTAAAACAGACCAGTCCATCTTCTGGCTGGCAGATTGCAGGAGCCACTTGGCTCTATCAAATCAGCCCGACTCAGCAGTGGTGCCACCTTTCATCTGGGAACCATCCTATGTATCGTGGATTTTCAGGAGCCAGCCGGCCACTCCCAGCCACAGGCCCCCGAACAAAAACTACGACCCATTTCCCTGGAAGTAAAAACGACCTGCCCATCTTCTGGCTGGCAGATTGCAGGAGACACTGGGCTCTATCAAACCAGCCCGACTAGACACTGGTGCCACCTTTCATCTGGGAACCATCCTGCGTATCGTGGATTTTCAGGAGCCAGCCGGCCATTCCCAGCCACAGACCCCAAAAAAAAGCTATGGTCCTTTGCCCTGGAAGTAAAACTGACCTGTCCATCTTCTGGCTGGCAGATTGCAGGAGCCACTTGGCTCTATCAAACCAGCCCGACTCGGAACTGGTGCCACCATTCATCTGGGAACCATCCTGCGTATCGTGCATTTTCAGGAGCCAGCCAGCCACTCCCTGCCTCAGGCCCCCAAACACAAACTACCGGCCCTCTTCCCCAGAAGTAAAACTGACCTGTCCATCTACTGGCTGGCAGATTGCAGGAGCCACTTGGCTCTATCAAACCAGCCCGACTCGGCACTGGTGCCACCTTTCATCTGGGAACCATCCTGCGTGTCGTGGATTTTCAGGAGTCAGCCAGCCACTCTCAGTCACAGGGCCCCAAACACATACCACGGCCATTTTCCCTGGACGAAAATCTCAGCGGCCCGCCTTCTGGCTGGCAGATTGCAGGAGCCACTCGGTACTATCAAACCAGACCGACTTGGCACTGGTGCCACCTTTCATCTGGGAACCATCCGGCGCGGCCTGGATTTTAAGGAACCAGCCGGCCATTCAAGGCCACAGGCCGCGGAAAAAAAATCACGGCCTTTTTCCCTGGCAAACAAAACTCACACACCCCGCTTCTGGCTGGCAGATTGCAGGAGCAACTTGGCTCTATCAAACCAGCCCAACTCGGCACTGGTGCCACCTTGGGTCTGGGAACCATCATGCGCGGCGTGGATTTTCAGGAGCCAGCCGGCCATTCCCAGCCACAGGCCCCCAAACACAAACTACGGCCCTTTTCACTCGAAGTAAAACTGACCTGCCCATCTTCTGGGTGGCAGATTGCAGGAGCTACTTGGTACTATCAAACCAGCCCGATTTGGCACTGGGGCCCCTTGGGTCTGGAAACCATCCTGCGTATCGTGGATTTTCAGGAGCCAGCCGGCCACTCCCAGCCAGAGGCCCCCAAACACAAACTACGGCCATTTTCCCTGGAAGTAAAACTGACTAGCCCATCTTCTGGCTGGCAGATTGCAGGAGCCACTTGCCTCTATCAAACCAGCCCGACTTGGAACTGGTGCCCCTTTGGGTCTGGGAACCATCCTACGTATCGTGGATTTTCAGGAGCCAGCCGGCCACTCCCACCCACAGGCCCCCAAACAAAAACTACGGCCTTTTTCCCTGGCAAACAAAACTCACACACCCCGCTTCTGGCTGGCAGATTGCAGGAGCCACATGGCTCTATCAAACCAGCCCAACTCGGCACTGGTGCCACCTTGGGTCTGGGAACCATCATGCGCGGCGTGGATTTTAAGGAGCCACCCGGCCACTCCCAGCCACAGGCCCCCTACAGAAACCACATCCCTTTTCCCTGGCAAACAAAACTGACCCGCCCCGCTCCTGGCTGGCAGATTGCAGGAGACACTTGGCTCTATCAAACCATCCCTACTCGGCACTGGTGCCCCTTTGGTCTGGGAATCACCCTGCGTATCATGAATTTTCAGGAGCCAGCCGGCCACTCCCAGCCACAGGCCCCCAAACACAAACTACGGCCTTTTTCCCTGGCAAACAAAACTCACACACCCCGCTTCTGGCTGGCAGATTGCAGGAGCCACATGGCTCTATCAAACCAGCCCAACTCAGCACTTATGCCACCTGTGGTCTGGGAACCGGCATGCGCAGCGTGGATTTTAAGGAGCCAGCCGGCCATTCTCAGCCACAGGCCCCCAAACACAAACTACGGCCCTTTTCCCTGGAAGTAAAACTGACCTGCCCATCTTCTGGCTGGCAGATTGCAGGAGCCACATGGCTCTATCAAACCAGCCCAACTCGGCACTGGTGCCACCTTGGGTCTGGGAACCATCATGCGTGGCGTGGATTTTAAGGAGCCCGCCAGCCATTATCAGCCGCAGGCCCCCAAACAAAAACTACGGCCCTTTTCCCTGAAAGTAAAACAGACCAGTCCATCTTCTGGCTGGCAGATTGCAGGAGCCACTTGGCTCTATCAAATCAGCCCGACTCAGCAGTGGTGCCACCTTTCATCTGGGAACCATCCTATGTATCGTGGATTTTCAGGAGCCAGCCGGCCACTCCCAGCCACAGGCCCCCGAACAAAAACTACGACCCATTTCCCTGGAAGTAAAAACGACCTGCCCATCTTCTGGCTGGCAGATTGCAGGAGACACTGGGCTCTATCAAACCAGCCCGACTAGACACTGGTGCCACCTTTCATCTGGGAACCATCCTGCGTATCGTGGATTTTCAGGAGCCAGCCGGCCATTCCCAGCCACAGACCCCAAAAAAAAGCTATGGTCCTTTGCCCTGGAAGTAAAACTGACCTGTCCATCTTCTGGCTGGCAGATTGCAGGAGCCACTTGGCTCTATCAAACCAGCCCGACTCGGAACTGGTGCCACCATTCATCTGGGAACCATCCTGCGTATCGTGCATTTTCAGGAGCCAGCCACCCACTCCCTGCCTCAGGCCCCCAAACACAAACTACCGGCCCTCTTCCCCAGAAGTAAAACTGACCTGTCCATCTACTGGCTGGCAGATTGCAGGAGCCACTTGGCTCTATCAAACCAGCCCGACTCGGCACTGGTGCCACCTTTCATCTGGGAACCATCCTGCGTGTCGTGGATTTTCAGGAGTCAGCCAGCCACTCTCAGTCACAGGGCCCCAAACACATACCACGGCCATTTTCCCTGGACGAAAATCTCAGCGGCCCGCCTTCTGGCTGGCAGATTGCAGGAGCCACTCGGTACTATCAAACCAGACCGACTTGGCACTGGTGCCACCTTTCATCTGGGAACCATCCGGCGCGGCCTGGATTTTAAGGAACCAGCCGGCCATTCAAGGCCACAGGCCGCGGAAAAAAAATCACGGCCTTTTTCCCTGGCAAACAAAACTCACACACCCCGCTTCTGGCTGGCAGATTGCAGGAGCAACTTGGCTCTATCAAACCAGCCCAACTCGGCACTGGTGCCACCTTGGGTCTGGGAACCATCATGCGCGGCGTGGATTTTCAGGAGCCAGCCGGCCATTCCCAGCCACAGGCCCCCAAACACAAACTACGGCCCTTTTCACTCGAAGTAAAACTGACCTGCCCATCTTCTGGGTGGCAGATTGCAGGAGCTACTTGGTACTATCAAACCAGCCCGATTTGGCACTGGGGCCCCTTGGGTCTGGAAACCATCCTGCGTATCGTGGATTTTCAGGAGCCAGCCGGCCACTCCCAGCCAGAGGCCCCCAAACACAAACTACGGCCATTTTCCCTGGAAGTAAAACTGACTAGCCCATCTTCTGGCTGGCAGATTGCAGGAGCCACTTGCCTCTATCAAACCAGCCCGACTTGGAACTGGTGCCCCTTTGGGTCTGGGAACCATCCTACGTATCGTGGATTTTCAGGAGCCAGCCGGCCACTCCCACCCACAGGCCCCCAAACAAAAACTACGGCCTTTTTCCCTGGCAAACAAAACTCACACACCCCGCTTCTGGCTGGCAGATTGCAGGAGCCACATGGCTCTATCAAACCAGCCCAACTCGGCACTGGTGCCACCTTGGGTCTGGGAACCATCATGCGCGGCGTGGATTTTAAGGAGCCACCCGGCCATTCTAAGCCACAGGCCCCCAAACACAAACTACGGCCCTTTTCCCTGAAAGTAAAACAGACCTGCCCATCTTCTGGCTGTCAGATTGCAGGAGCCACTTGGCTCTATCAAATCAGCCCGACTCGGCAGTGGTGCCACCTTTCATCTGGGAACCATCCTGCGTATCGTGGATTTTCAGGAGCCAGCTGGCCACTCCCAGCCACAGGCCCCCAAACAAAAACTACGGCCCTTTTCCCTGGAAGTAAAACTGACCTGCCCATCTTCTGGCTGGCAGATTGCAGAAGCCACATGGCTCTATCAAACTAGCCCGACTCGGCACTGGTGCCACCTTTCATCTTGGAACCATCCTGCGTATCGTGGATTTTCAGGAGCCAGCCGGACACTCCCAGCCACAGGCCCCCGAACAAATACTACGACCCATTTCCCTGGAAGTAAAACTGACCTGCACATCTTCTGGCTGGCAGATTGCAGGAGACACTTGGCTCTATCAAACCAGCCCGACTCGGCACTGGTGCCACATTTCATCTGGGAACCATCCTGCGTATCGAGGATTTTCAGGAGCCAGCCGGCCATTCCAGGCCACAGACCCCAAAAAAAAGCTATGGTCCTTTGCCCGGGAAGTAAAACTGACCTGCCCATCTTCTGGCTGGCAGATTGCAGGAGCCACTTGGCTCTATCAAACCAGCCCGACTCGGCACTGGTGCCACCATTCATCTGGGAACCATCCTGAGTATCGTGCATTTTCAGGAGCCAGCCGGCCACTCCCAGCCACAGGCCCCCAAACACAAACTACCGGCCCACTTCCCCAGAAGTAAAACTGACCTGTCCATCTACTGGCTGGCAGATTGCAGGAGCCACTTGGCTCTATCAAACCAGCCCGACTCGGCACTGGTGCCACCTTTCATCTGGGAACCATCCTGCGTGTCGTGGATTTTCAGGAGCCAGCCGGCCACAGCCAGCCAGAGGCCCCCAAACACAAACTGTGGGCCTTTTCCCTGCCAAACAAAACTCACCCACCCCACTTCTGGCTGGCAGATTGCAGGAGCCACATGGCGCTATCAAACCAGCCCGACTCGGCACTGGTGCCACCTTTCATCTGGGAACCATTCTACGTATCGTGGATTTTCAGGAGCCAGCAGGCAATTCCGAGACACAGGCTCCCGAAAACAACCCACGGCCCTTTTCAATGGAAAACACAACTTACGCACCCCGCTCCTGGCTGGCAGATTGCAGGAGACACTTGGCCCTATCAAACCAGCCGGCTTGGCACTGGTGCCACCATTCATCTGGGAACCATCCCGCTTATCGTGGATTTTCAGGTGCCAGCCGGCCACTCCCAGCCACAGGCCCCCAAACAAATACTACGGCCCTTTTCCCTGGAAGGAAAACTGACCTGCCCATCTTCTGGCTGGCATATTGCAGGAGCCACTTGGCTCTATCAAACTAGCCCGACTCGGCACTGGTGCCACCTTTCATCTGGGAACCATCCGGCGCGGCCTGGATTTTAAGGAACCAGCCGGCCATTCAAGGCCACAGGCCGCGGAAAAAAAATCACGGCCTTTTTCCCTGGCAAACAAAACTCACACACCCCGCTTCTGGCTGGCAGATTGCAGGAGCAACTTGGCTCTATCAAACCAGCCCAACTCGGCACTGGTGCCAGCTTGGGTCTGGGAACCATCATGCGTGTCGTGGATTTTCAGGAGCCAGCCGGCCATTCCCAGCCACAGGCCCCCAAACACAAACTACGGCCCTTTTCACTCGAAGTAAAACTGACCTGCACATCTTCTGGCTGGCAGATTGCAGGAGCCACTTGGTACTATCAAACCAGCCCGATTTGGCACTGGGGCCCCTTGGGTCTGGAAACCATCCTGCGTATCGTGGATTTTCAGGAGCCAGCCGGCCACTCCCAGCCACAGGCCCCCAAACACAAACTACGGCCGTTTTCCCTGGAACTAAAACTGACCAGCCCATCTTCTGGCTGGCAGATTGCAGGAGCCACTTGCCTCTATCAAACCAGCCCGACTTGGCACTGGTGCCCCTTTGGGTCTGGGAACCATCCTACGTATCGTGGATTTTCAGGAGCCAGCCGGCCACTCCCAGCCACAGGCCCCCAAACACAAACTACGGCCTTTTTCCCTGGCAAACAAAACTCACACACCCCGCTTCTGGCAGGCAGATTGCAGGAGCCACATGGCTCTATCAAACCAGCCCAACTCAGCACTGGTGCCACCTTGGGTCTGGGAACCATCATGCGCGGCGTGGATTTTAAGGAGCCACCCGGCCATTCTAAGCCACAGGCCCCCAAACACAAACTACGGCCCTTTTCCCTGAAAGTAAAACAGACCTGCCCATCTTCTGGCTGTCAGATTGCAGGAGCCACTTGGCTCTATCAAATCAGCCCGACTCGGCAGTGGTGCCACCTTTCATCTGGGAACCATCCTGCGTATCGTGGATTTTCAGGAGCCAGCCGGCCACTCCCAGCCACAGGCCCCCAAACACAAACTACGGCCCTTTTCCCTGGAAGTAAAACTGACCTGCCCATCTTCTGGCTGGCAGATTGCAGGAGCCACTTGCCTCTATCAAACTAGCCTGACTCGGCACTGGTGCCACCTTTCATCTGGGAACCATCCTGCGTATCGTGGATTTTCAGGAGCCAGCCGGCCACTCCCAGCCACAGGCCCCCGAACAAATACTACGACCCATTTCCCTGGAAGTAAAACTGACCTGCACATCTTCTGGCTGGCAGATTGCAGGAGCCACTTGCCTCTATCAAACCAGCCCGACTTGGCACTTGTGCCCCTTTGGATCTGGGAACCATCCTACGTATCGTGGATTTTAAGGAGCCAGCCGGCCATTCCCCGCCACAGGCCCCCAAACACAAACTACGGCCCATTTCCCTGGAAGTAAAACTGACCTGCCCATCTTCTGGCTGGCAGATTGCAGGAGCCACTTGCCTCTATCAAACCAGCCCGACTCGGCACTGGTGCCACCTTTCATCTGGGAACCATCCTGCGTGTCGTTGATTTTCAGGAGCCAGCCGGCCACTCCCATCCACAGGCCCCCAAACACAAACTACGGCCCTTTTCCCTGGAAGTAAAACTGACCTGCCCATCTTCTGGCTGGCAGATTGCAGGAGCCACTTGGCTCTATCAAACCAGCCTGACTCGGCACTGGTGTCATTTTTCATTTGGGAACCATCCTGCGTATCGTGGATTTTCAGGAGCCCGCCGGCCACTCCCAGCCACAGGCCCCCAAACACATACCACGGCCCTTTTCCCTGGAAGTAAAACTGACCTGCCCGTCGTCTGGCTGGCAGATTGCAGGAGCCACTTGGCTCTATCAAACCAGCCCAACTTGGCACTGGTGCCACTTTGGTCTGGGAATCATCCTGTGTATCGTGTATTTTCAGGAGCCAGCCAGCCACTCCCAGCCACAGGCCCCCCAAACACAAACTACGGCCCTTTTCCCTGGAAGTAAAACTGAACAGCCCATCTTCTGGCTGGCAGATTGCAGTAGCCACATGGCTCTATCAAACCAGCCCAACTCAGCACTGGTGCCACCTTGGGTCTGGGAACCATCATGCGCGGCGTGGATTTTAAGGAGCCACCCGGCCATTCTAAGCCACAGGCCCCCAAACACAAACTACGGCCCTTTTCCCTGAAAGTAAAACAGACCTGCCCATCTTCTGGCTGTCAGATTGCAGGAGCCACTTGGCTCTATCAAATCAGCCCGACTCGGCAGTGGTGCCACCTTTCATCTGGGAACCATCCTGCGTATCGTGGATTTTCAGGAGCCAGCCGGCCACTCCCAGCCACAGGCCCCCAAACACAAACTACGGCCGTTTTCCCTGGAAGTAAAACTGACCAGCCCATCTTCTGGCTGGCAGATTGCAGGAGCCACTTGCCTCTATCAAACCAGCCCGACTTGGCACTGGTGCCCCTTTGGGTCTGGGAACCATCCTACGTATCGTGGATTTTCAGGAGCCAGCCGGCCACTCCCACCCACAGGCCCCCAAACACAAACTACGGCCTTTTTCCCTGGCAAACAAAACTCACACACCCCGCTTCTGGCTGGCAGATTGCAGGAGCCACATGGCTCTATCAAACCAGCCCAACTCAGCACTGGTGCCACCTTGGGTCTGGGAACCATCATGCGCGGCGTGGATTTTAAGGAGCCACCCGGCCATTCTAAGCCACAGGCCCCCAAACACAAACTACGGCCCTTTTCCCTGAAAGTAAAACAGACCTGCCCATCTTCTGGCTGTCAGATTGCAGGAGCCACTTGGCTCTATCAAATCAGCCCGACTCGGCAGTGGTGCCACCTTTCATCTGGGAACCATCCTGCGTATCGTGGATTTTCAGGAGCCAGCCGGCCACTCCCAGCCACAGGCCCCCAAACACAAACTACGGCCCTTTTCCCTGGAAGTAAAACTGACCTGCCCATCTTCTGGCTGGCAGATTGCAGGAGCCACTTGCCTCTATCAAACTAGCCTGACTCGGCACTGGTGCCACCTTTCATCTGGGAACCATCCTGCGTATCGTGGATTTTCAGGAGCCAGCCGGCCACTCCCAGCCACAGGCCCCCGAACAAATACTACGACCCATTTCCCTGGAAGTAAAACTGACCTGCACATCTTCTGGCTGGCAGATTGCAGGAGCCACTTGCCTCTATCAAACCAGCCCGACTTGGCACTTGTGCCCCTTTGGGTCTGGGAACCATCCTACGTATCGTGGATTTTAAGGAGCCAGCCGGCCATTCCCCGCCACAGGCCCCCAAACACAAACTACGGCCCATTTCCCTGGAAGTAAAACTGACCTGCCCATCTTCTGGCTGGCAGATTGCAGGAGCCACTTGCCTCTATCAAACCAGCCCGACTCGGCACTGGTGCCACCTTTCATCTGGGAACCATCCTGCGTGTCGTTGATTTTCAGGAGCCAGCCGGCCACTCCCATCCACAGGCCCCCAAACACAAACTACGGCCCTTTTCCCTGGAAGTAAAACTGACCTGCCCATCGTCTGGCTGGCAGATTGCAGGAGCCACTTGGCTCTATCAAACCAGCCTGACTCGGCACTGGTGTCATTTTTCATTTGGGAACCATCCTGCGTATCGTGGATTTTCAGGAGCCCGCCGGCCACTCCCAGCCACAGGCCCCCAAACACATACCACGGCCCTTTTCCCTGGAAGTAAAACTGACCTGCCCGTCGTCTGGCTGGCAGATTGCAGGAGCCACTTGGCTCTATCAAACCAGCCCAACTTGGCACTGGTGCCACTTTGGTCTGGGAATCATCCTGTGTATCGTGTATTTTCAGGAGCCAGCCAGCCACTCCCAGCCACAGGCCCCCCAAACACAAACTACGGCCCTTTTCCCTGGAAGTAAAACTGAACAGCCCATCTTCTGGCTGGCAGATTGCAGGAGCCACATGGCTCTATCAAACCAGCCCAACTCAGCACTGGTGCCACCTTGGGTCTGGGAACCATCATGCGCGGCGTGGATTTTAAGGAGCCACCCGGCCATTCTAAGCCACAGGCCCCCAAACACAAACTACGGCCCTTTTCCCTGAAAGTAAAACAGACCTGCCCATCTTCTGGCTGTCAGATTGCAGGAGCCACTTGGCTCTATCAAATCAGCCCGACTCGGCAGTGGTGCCACCTTTCATCTGGGAACCATCCTGCGTATCGTGGATTTTCAGGAGCCAGCCGGCCACTCCCAGCCACAGGCCCCCAAACACAAACTACGGCCCTTTTCCCTGGAAGTAAAACTGATCTGCCCATCTTCTGGCTGGCAGATTGCAGGAGCCACTTGCCTCTATCAAACTAGCCCGACTCGGCACTGGTGCCACCTTTCATCTGGGAACCATCCTGCGTATCGTGGATTTTCAGGAGCCAGCCGGCCACTCCCAGCCACAGGCCCCCGAACAAATACTACGACCCATTTCCCTGGAAGTAAAACTGACCTGCACATCTTCTGGCTGGCAGATTGCAGGAGCCACTTGCCTCTATCAAACCAGCCCGACTTGGCACTTGTGCCCCTTTGGGTCTGGGAACCATCCTACGTATCGTGGATTTTAAGGAGCCAGCCGGCCATTCCCCGCCACAGGCCCCCAAACACAAACTACGGCCCATTTCCCTGGAAGTAAAACTGACCTGCCCATCTTCTGGCTGGCAGATTGCAGGAGCCACTTGCCTCTATCAAACCAGCCCGACTCGGCACTGGTGCCACCTTTCATCTGGGAACCATCCTGCGTGTCGTTGATTTTCAGGAGCCAGCCGGCCACTCCCAGCCACAGGCCCCCAAACACAAACTACGGCCCTTTTCCCTGGAAGTAAAACTGACCTGCCCATCTTCTGGCTGGCAGATTGCAGGAGCCACTTGGCTCTATCAAACCAGCCTGACTCGGCACTGGTGTCATTTTTCATTTGGGAACCATCCTGCGTATCGTGGATTTTCAGGAGCCAGCCGGCCACTCCCACCCACAGGCCCCCAAACACAAACTACGGCCTTTTTCCCTGGAAGTAAAACTGACCTGCACATCTTCTGGCTGGCAGATTGCAGGAGCCACTTGCCTCTTTCAAACCAGCCCAACTCAGCACTGGTGCCACCTTGGGTCTGGGAACCATCATGCGCGGCGTGGATTTTAAGGAGCCACCCGGCCATTCTAAGCCACAGGCCCCCAAACACAAACTACGGCCCTTTTCCCTGAAAGTAAAACAGACCTGCCCATCTTCTGGCTGTCAGATTGCAGGAGCCACTTGGCTCTATCAAATCAGCCCGACTCGGCAGTGGTGCCACCTTTCATCTGGGAACCATCCTGCGTATCGTGGATTTTCAGGAGCCAGCCGGCCACTCCCAGCCACAGGCCCCCAAACACAAACTACGGCCCTTTTCCCTGGAAGTAAAACTGACCTGCCCATCTTCTGGCTGGCAGATTGCAGGAGCCACTTGCCTCTATCAAACTAGCCCGACTCGGCACTGGTGCCACCTTTCATCTGGGAACCATCCTGCGTATCGTGGATTTTCAGGAGCCAGCCGGCCACTCCCAGCCACAGGCCCCCGAACAAATACTACGACCCATTTCCCTGGAAGTAAAACTGACCTGCACATCTTCTGGCTGGCAGATTGCAGGAGCCACTTGCCTCTATCAAACCAGCCCGACTTGGCACTTGTGCCCCTTTGGGTCTGGGAACCATCCTACGTATCGTGGATTTTAAGGAGCCAGCCGGCCATTCCCCGCCACAGGCCCCCAAACACAAACTACGGCCCATTTCCCTGGAAGTAAAACTGACCTGCCCATCTTCTGGCTGGCAGATTGCAGGAGCCACTTGCCTCTATCAAACCAGCCCGACTCGGCACTGGTGCCACCTTTCATCTGGGAACCATCCTGCGTGTCGTTGATTTTCAGGAGCCAGCCGGCCACTCCCATCCACAGGCCCCCAAACACAAACTACGGCCCTTTTCCCTGGAAGTAAAACTGACCTGCCCATCTTCTGGCTGGCAGATTGCAGGAGCCACTTGGCTCTATCAAACCAGCCCAACTTGGCACTGGTGCCACTTTGGTCTGGGAATCATCCTGTGTATCGTGTATTTTCAGGAGCCAGCCAGCCACTCCCAGCCACAGGCCCCCCAAACACAAACTACGGCCCTTTTCCCTGGAAGTAAAACTGAACAGCCCATCTTCTGGCTGGCAGATTGCAGGAGCCACTTGCCTCTATCAAACCAGCCCGACTTGGCACTGGTGCCCCTTTGGGTCTGGGAACCATCCTACGTATCGTGGATTTTCAGGAGCCAGCCGGCCACTCCCAGCCGCAGGCCCCCTACAGAAACCACATCCCTTTTCCCTGGCAAACAAAACTGACCCGCCCCGCTCCTGGCTGGCAGATTGCAGGAGACACTTGGCTCTATCAAACCATCCCTACTCGGCACTGGTGCCCCTTTGGTCTGGGAATCACCCTGCGTATCATGAATTTTCAGGAGCCAGCCGGCCACTCCCAGCCACAGGCCCCCAAACACAAACTACGGCCTTTTTCCCTGACAAACAAAACTCACACACCCCGCTTCTGGCTGGCAGATTGCAGGAGCCACATGGCTCTATCAAACCAGCCCAACTCAGCACTGGTGCCACCTTCGGTCTGGGAACCGTCATGCGCGGCGTGGATTTTAAGGAGCCAGCCGGCCATTCTCAGCCACAGGCCCCCAAACACAAACTACGGCCCTTTTCCCTGGAAGTAAAACTGACCTGCCCATCTTCTGGCTGGCAGATTGCAGGAGCCACATGGCTCTATCAAACCAGCCCAACTCGGCACTGGTGCCACCTTGGGTCTGGGAACCATCATGCGTGGCGTGGATTTTAAGGAGCCCGCCAGCCATTATCAGCCGCAGGCCCCCAAACAAAAACTACGGCCCTTTTCCCTGAAAGTAAAACAGACCAGTCCATCTTCTGGCTGGCAGATTGCAGGAGCCACTTGGCTCTATCAAATCAGCCCGACTCAGCAGTGGTGCCACCTTTCATCTGGGAACCATCCTATGTATCGTGGATTTTCAGGAGCCAGCCGGCCACTCCCAGCCACAGGCCCCCGAACAAAAACTACGACCCATTTCCCTGGAAGTATAAACGACCTGCCCATCTTCTGGCTGGCAGATTGCAGGAGCCACTTGGCTCTATCAAACCAGCCCGACTCGGAACTGGTGCCACCATTCATCTGGGAACCATCCTGCGTATCGTGCATTTTCAGGAGCCAGCCAGCCACTCCCTGCCTCAGGCCCCCAAACACAAACTACCGGCCCTCTTCCCCAGAAGTAAAACTGACCTGTCCATCTACTGGCTGGCAGATTGCAGGAGCCACTTGGCTCTATCAAACCAGCCCGACTCGGCACTGGTGCCACCTTTCATCTGGGAACCATCCTGCGTGTCGTGGATTTTCAGGAGTCAGCCAGCCACTCTCAGTCACAGGGCCCCAAACACATACCACGGCCATTTTCCCTGGACGAAAATCTCAGCGGCCCGCCTTCTGGCTGGCAGATTGCAGGAGCCACTCGGTACTATCAAACCAGACCGACTTGGCACTGGTGCCACCTTTCATCTGGGAACCATCCTGCGTATCGTGGATTTTCAGGAGCCAGCCGGCCACTCCCAGCCACAGGCGCCCAAACACAAACTACGTCCCTTTTCCCTGGAAGTAAAACTGACCTACCCATCTTCTGGCTGGCATATTGCAGGAGCCACTTGGCTCTATCAAACTAGCCCGACTCGGCACTGGTGCCACCTTTCATCTGGGAACCATCCGGCGCGGCCTGGATTTTAAGGAACCAGCCGGCCATTCAAGGCCACAGGCCGCGGAAAAAAAATCACGGCCTTTTTCCCTGGCAAACAAAACTCACACACCCCGCTTCTGGCTGGCAGATTGCAGGAGCAACTTGGCTCTATCAAACCAGCCCAACTCGGCACTGGTGCCACCTTGGGTCTGGGAACCATCATGCGCGGCGTGGATTTTCAGGAGCCAGCCGGCCATTCCCAGCCACAGGCCCCCAAACACAAACTACGGCCCTTTTCACTCGAAGTAAAACTGACCTGCCCATCTTCTGGGTGGCAGATTGCAGGAGCTACTTGGTACTATCAAACCAGCCCGATTTGGCACTGGGGCCCCTTGGGTCTGGAAACCATCCTGCGTATCGTGGATTTTCAGGAGCCAGCCGGCCACTCCCAGCCAGAGGCCCCCAAACACAAACTACGGCCATTTTCCCTGGAAGTAAAACTGACTAGCCCATCTTCTGGCTGGCAGATTGCAGGAGCCACTTGCCTCTATCAAACCAGCCCGACTTGGCACTGGTGCCCCTTTGGGTCTGGGAACCATCCTACGTATCGTGGATTTTCAGGAGCCAGCCGGCCACTCCCAGCCACAGGCCCCCAAACACAAACTAAGGCCTTTTTCCCTGGCAAACAAAACTCACACACCCCGCTTCTGGCTGGCAGATTGCAGGAGCCACATGGCTCTATCAAACCAGCCCAACTCGGCACTGGTGCCACCTTGGGTCTGGGAACCATCATGCGCGGCGTGGATTTTAAGGAGCCACCCGGCCATTCTAAGCCACAGGCCCCCAAACACAAACTACGGCCCTTTTCCCTGAAAGTAAAACAGACCTGCCCATCTTCTGGCTGTCAGATTGCAGGAGCCACTTGGCTCTATCAAATCAGCCCGACTCGGCAGTGGTGCCACCTTTCATCTGGGAACCATCCTGCGTATCGTGGATTTTCAGGAGCCAGCTGGCCACTCCCAGCCACAGGCCCCCAAACAAAAACTACGGCCCTTTTCCCTGGAAGTAAAACTGACCTGCCCATCTTCTGGCTGGCAGATTGCAGAAGCCACATGGCTCTATCAAACTAGCCCGACTCGGCACTGGTGCCACCTTTCATCTGGGAACCATCCTGCGTATCGTGGATTTTCAGGAGCCAGCCGGACACTCCCAGCCACAGGCCCCCGAACAAATACTACGACCCATTTCCCTGGAAGTAAAACTGACCTGCACATCTTCTGGCTGGCAGATTGCAGGAGACACTTGGCTCTATCAAACCAGCCCGACTCGGCACTGGTGCCACCATTCATCTGGGAACCATCCTGAGTATCGTGCATTTTCAGGAGCCAGCCGGCCACTCCCAGCCACAGGCCCCCAAACACAAACTACCGGCCCACTTCCCCAGAAGTAAAACTGACCTGTCCATCTACTGGCTGGCAGATTGCAGGAGCCACTTGGCTCTATCAAACCAGCCCGACTCGGCACTGGTGCCACCTTTCATCTGGGAACCATCCTGCGTGTCGTGGATTTTCAGGAGCCAGCCGGCCACAGCCAGCCAGAGGCCCCCAAACACAAACTGTGGGCCTTTTCCCTGCCAAACAAAACTCACCCACCCCACTTCTGGCTGGCAGATTGCAGGAGCCACATGGCGCTATCAAACCAGCCCGACTCGGCACTGGTGCCACCTTTCATCTGGGAACCATTCTACGTATCGTGGATTTTCAGGAGCCAGCAGGCAATTCCGAGACACAGGCTCCCGAAAACAACCCACGGCCCTTTTCAATGGAAAACACAACTTACGCACCCCGCTCCTGGCTGGCAGATTGCAGGAGACACTTGGCCCTATCAAACCCGCCGGCTTGGCACTGGTGCCACCATTCATCTGGGAACCATCCCGCTTATCGTGGATTTTCAGGTGCCAGCCGGCCACTCCCAGCCACAGGCCCCCAAACAAAAACTACGGCCCTTTTCCCTGGAAGGAAAACTGACCTGCCCATCTTCTGGCTGGCAGATTGCAGGAGCCACTTGGCTCTATCAAACCAGCCCGACTCGGCACTGGTGCCACCTTTCATCTGGGAACCATCCGGCGCGGCCTGGATTTTAAGGAACCAGCCGGCCATTCAAGGCCACAGGCCGCGGAAAAAAAATCACGGCCTTTTTCCCTGGCAAACAAAACTCACACACCCCGCTTCTGGCTGGCAGATTGCAGGAGCAACTTGGCTCTATCAAACCAGCCCAACTCGGCACTGGTGCCAGCTTGGGTCTGGGAACCATCATGCGTGTCGTGGATTTTCAGGAGCCAGCCGGCCATTCCCAGCCACAGGCCCCCAAACACAAACTACGGCCCTTTTCACTCGAAGTAAAACTGACCTGCACATCTTCTGGCTGGCAGATTGCAGGAGCCACTTGGTACTATCAAACCAGCCCGATTTGGCACTGGGGCCCCTTGGGTCTGGAAACCATCCTGCGTATCGTGGATTTTCAGGAGCCAGCCGGCCACTCCCAGCCACAGGCCCCCAAACACAAACTACCGCCGTTTTCCCTGGAAGTAAAACTGACCAGCCCATCTTCTGGCTGGCAGATTGCAGGAGCCACTTGCCTCTATCAAACCAGCCCGACTTGGCACTGGTGCCCCTTTGGGTCTGGGAACCATCCTACGTATCGTGGATTTTCAGGAGCCAGCCGGCCACTCCCACCCACAGGCCCCCAAACACAAACTACGGCCTTTTTCCCTGGCAAACAAAACTCACACACCCCGCTTCTGGCTGGCAGATTGCAGGAGCCACATGGCTCTATCAAACCAGCCCGACTCAGCACTGGTGCCACCTTGGGTCTGGGAACCATCATGCGCGGCGTGGATTTTAAGGAGCCACCCGGCCATTCTAAGCCACAGGCCCCCAAACACAAACTACGGCCCTTTTCCCTGAAAGTAAAACAGACCTGCCCATCTTCTGGCTGTCAGATTGCAGGAGCCACTTGGCTCTATCAAATCAGCCCGACTCGGCAGTGGTGCCACCTTTCATCTGGGAACCATCCTGCGTATCGTGGATTTTCAGGAGCCAGCCGGCCACTCCCAGCCACAGGCCCCCAAACACAAACTACGGCCCTTTTCCCTGGAAGTAAAACTGACCTGCCCATCTTCTGGCTGGCAGATTGCAGGAGCCACTTGCCTCTATCAAACTAGCCCGACTCGGCACTGGTGCCACCTTTCATCTGGGAACCATCCTGCGTATCGTGGATTTTCAGGAGCCAGCCGGCCACTCCCAGCCACAGGCCCCCGAACAAATACTACGACCCATTTCCCTGGAAGTAAAACTGACCTGCACATCTTCTGGCTGGCAGATTGCAGGAGACACTTGGCTCTATCAAACCAGCCCGACTCGGCACTGGTGCCACATTTCATCTGGGAACCATCCTGCGTATCGAGGATTTTCAGGAGCCAGCCGGCCATTCCAGGCCACAGACCCCAAAAAAAAGCTACGACCCATTTCCCTGGAAGTAAAACTGACCTGCCCATCTTCTGGCTGGCAGATTGCAGGAGCCACTTGGCTCTATCAAACCAGCCCAACTTGGCACTGGTGCCACTTTGGTCTGGGAATCATCCTGTGTATCGTGTATTTTCAGGAGCCAGCCAGCCACTCCCAGCCACAGGCCCCCCAAACACAAACTACGGCCCTTTTCCCTGGAAGTAAAACTGAACAGCCCATCTTCTGGCTGGCAGATTGCAGGAGCCACTTGCCTCTATCAAACCAGCCCGACTTGGCACTGGTGCCCCTTTGGGTCTGGGAACCATCCTACGTATCGTGGATTTTCAGGAGCCAGCCGGCCACTCCCAGCCACAGGCCCCCTACAGAAACCACATCCCTTTTCCCTGGCAAACAAAACTGACCCGCCCCGCTCCTGGCTGGCAGATTGCAGGAGACACTTGGCTCTATCAAACCATCCCTACTCGGCACTGGTGCCCCTTTGGTCTGGGAATCACCCTGCGTATCATGAATTTTCAGGAGCCAGCCGGCCACTCCCAGCCACAGGCCCCCAAACACAAACTACGGCCTTTTTCCCTGACAAACAAAACTCACACACCCCGCTTCTGGCTGGCAGATTGCAGGAGCCACATGGCTCTATCAAACCAGCCCAACTCAGCACTGGTGCCACCTTCGGTCTGGGAACCGTCATGCGCGGCGTGGATTTTAAGGAGCCAGCCGGCCATTCTCAGCCACAGGCCCCCAAACACAAACTACGGCCCTTTTCCCTGGAAGTAAAACTGACCTGCCCATCTTCTGGCTGGCAGATTGCAGGAGCCACATGGCTCTATCAAACCAGCCCAACTCGGCACTGGTGCCACCTTGGGTCTGGGAACCATCATGCGTGGCGTGGATTTTAAGGAGCCCGCCAGCCATTATCAGCCGCAGGCCCCCAAACAAAAACTACGGCCCTTTTCCCTGAAAGTAAAACAGACCAGTCCATCTTCTGGCTGGCAGATTGCAGGAGCCACTTGGCTCTATCAAATCAGCCCGACTCAGCAGTGGTGCCACCTTTCATCTGGGAACCATCCTATGTATCGTGGATTTTCAGGAGCCAGCCGGCCACTCCCAGCCACAGGCCCCCGAACAAAAACTACGACCCATTTCCCTGGAAGTATAAACGACCTGCCCATCTTCTGGCTGGCAGATTGCAGGAGCCACTTGGCTCTATCAAACCAGCCCGACTCGGAACTGGTGCCACCATTCATCTGGGAACCATCCTGCGTATCGTGCATTTTCAGGAGCCAGCCAGCCACTCCCTGCCTCAGGCCCCCAAACACAAACTACCGGCCCTCTTCCCCAGAAGTAAAACTGACCTGTCCATCTACTGGCTGGCAGATTGCAGGAGCCACTTGGCTCTATCAAACCAGCCCGACTCGGCACTGGTGCCACCTTTCATCTGGGAACCATCCTGCGTGTCGTGGATTTTCAGGAGTCAGCCAGCCACTCTCAGTCACAGGGCCCCAAACACATACCACGGCCATTTTCCCTGGACGAAAATCTCAGCGGCCCGCCTTCTGGCTGGCAGATTGCAGGAGCCACTCGGTACTATCAAACCAGACCGACTTGGCACTGGTGCCACCTTTCATCTGGGAACCATCCTGCGTATCGTGGATTTTCAGGAGCCAGCCGGCCACTCCCAGCCACAGGCGCCCAAACACAAACTACGTCCCTTTTCCCTGGAAGTAAAACTGACCTACCCATCTTCTGGCTGGCATATTGCAGGAGCCACTTGGCTCTATCAAACTAGCCCGACTCGGCACTGGTGCCACCTTTCATCTGGGAACCATCCGGCGCGGCCTGGATTTTAAGGAACCAGCCGGCCATTCAAGGCCACAGGCCGCGGAAAAAAAATCACGGCCTTTTTCCCTGGCAAACAAAACTCACACACCCCGCTTCTGGCTGGCAGATTGCAGGAGCAACTTGGCTCTATCAAACCAGCCCAACTCGGCACTGGTGCCACCTTGGGTCTGGGAACCATCATGCGCGGCGTGGATTTTCAGGAGCCAGCCGGCCATTCCCAGCCACAGGCCCCCAAACACAAACTACGGCCCTTTTCACTCGAAGTAAAACTGACCTGCCCATCTTCTGGGTGGCAGATTGCAGGAGCTACTTGGTACTATCAAACCAGCCCGATTTGGCACTGGGGCCCCTTGGGTCTGGAAACCATCCTGCGTATCGTGGATTTTCAGGAGCCAGCCGGCCACTCCCAGCCAGAGGCCCCCAAACACAAACTACGGCCATTTTCCCTGGAAGTAAAACTGACTAGCCCATCTTCTGGCTGGCAGATTGCAGGAGCCACTTGCCTCTATCAAACCAGCCCGACTTGGCACTGGTGCCCCTTTGGGTCTGGGAACCATCCTACGTATCGTGGATTTTCAGGAGCCAGCCGGCCACTCCCAGCCACAGGCCCCCAAACACAAACTACGGCCTTTTTCCCTGGCAAACAAAACTCACACACCCCGCTTCTGGCTGGCAGATTGCAGGAGCCACATGGCTCTATCAAACCAGCCCAACTCGGCACTGGTGCCACCTTGGGTCTGGGAACCATCATGCGCGGCGTGGATTTTAAGGAGCCACCCGGCCATTCTAAGCCACAGGCCCCCAAACACAAACTACGGCCCTTTTCCCTGAAAGTAAAACAGACCTGCCCATCTTCTGGCTGTCAGATTGCAGGAGCCACTTGGCTCTATCAAATCAGCCCGACTCGGCAGTGGTGCCACCTTTCATCTGGGAACCATCCTGCGTATCGTGGATTTTCAGGAGCCAGCTGGCCACTCCCAGCCACAGGCCCCCAAACAAAAACTACGGCCCTTTTCCCTGGAAGTAAAACTGACCTGCCCATCTTCTGGCTGGCAGATTGCAGAAGCCACATGGCTCTATCAAACTAGCCCGACTCGGCACTGGTGCCACCTTTCATCTGGGAACCATCCTGCGTATCGTGGATTTTCAGGAGCCAGCCGGACACTCCCAGCCACAGGCCCCCGAACAAATACTACGACCCATTTCCCTGGAAGTAAAACTGACCTGCACATCTTCTGGCTGGCAGATTGCAGGAGACACTTGGCTCTATCAAACCAGCCCGACTCGGCACTGGTGCCACCATTCATCTGGGAACCATCCTGAGTATCGTGCATTTTCAGGAGCCAGCCGGCCACTCCCAGCCACAGGCCCCCAAACACAAACTACCGGCCCACTTCCCCAGAAGTAAAACTGACCTGTCCATCTACTGGCTGGCAGATTGCAGGAGCCACTTGGCTCTATCAAACCAGCCCGACTCGGCACTGGTGCCACCTTTCATCTGGGAACCATCCTGCGTGTCGTGGATTTTCAGGAGCCAGCCGGCCACAGCCAGCCAGAGGCCCCCAAACACAAACTGTGGGCCTTTTCCCTGCCAAACAAAACTCACCCACCCCACTTCTGGCTGGCAGATTGCAGGAGCCACATGGCGCTATCAAACCAGCCCGACTCGGCACTGGTGCCACCTTTCATCTGGGAACCATTCTACGTATCGTGGATTTTCAGGAGCCAGCAGGCAATTCCGAGACACAGGCTCCCGAAAACAACCCACGGCCCTTTTCAATGGAAAACACAACTTACGCACCCCGCTCCTGGCTGGCAGATTGCAGGAGACACTTGGCCCTATCAAACCCGCCGGCTTGGCACTGGTGCCACCATTCATCTGGGAACCATCCCGCTTATCGTGGATTTTCAGGTGCCAGCCGGCCACTCCCAGCCACAGGCCCCCAAACAAAAACTACGGCCCTTTTCCCTGGAAGGAAAACTGACCTGCCCATCTTCTGGCTGGCAGATTGCAGGAGCCACTTGGCTCTATCAAACCAGCCCGACTCGGCACTGGTGCCACCTTTCATCTGGGAACCATCCGGCGCGGCCTGGATTTTAAGGAACCAGCCGGCCATTCAAGGCCACAGGCCGCGGAAAAAAAATCACGGCCTTTTTCCCTGGCAAACAAAACTCACACACCCCGCTTCTGGCTGGCAGATTGCAGGAGCAACTTGGCTCTATCAAACCAGCCCAACTCGGCACTGGTGCCAGCTTGGGTCTGGGAACCATCATGCGTGTCGTGGATTTTCAGGAGCCAGCCGGCCATTCCCAGCCACAGGCCCCCAAACACAAACTACGGCCCTTTTCACTCGAAGTAAAACTGACCTGCACATCTTCTGGCTGGCAGATTGCAGGAGCCACTTGGTACTATCAAACCAGCCCGATTTGGCACTGGGGCCCCTTGGGTCTGGAAACCATCCTGCGTATCGTGGATTTTCAGGAGCAAGCCGGCCACTCCCAGCCACAGGCCCCCAAACACAAACTACCGCCGTTTTCCCTGGAAGTAAAACTGACCAGCCCATCTTCTGGCTGGCAGATTGCAGGAGCCACTTGCCTCTATCAAACCAGCCCGACTTGGCACTGGTGCCCCTTTGGGTCTGGGAACCATCCTACGTATCGTGGATTTTCAGGAGCCAGCCGGCCACTCCCACCCACAGGCCCCCAAACACAAACTACGGCCTTTTTCCCTGGCAAACAAAACTCACACACCCCGCTTCTGGCTGGCAGATTGCAGGAGCCACATGGCTCTATCAAACCAGCCCGACTCAGCACTGGTGCCACCTTGGGTCTGGGAACCATCATGCGCGGCGTGGATTTTAAGGAGCCACCCGGCCATTCTAAGCCACAGGCCCCCAAACACAAACTACGGCCCTTTTCCCTGAAAGTAAAACAGACCTGCCCATCTTCTGGCTGTCAGATTGCAGGAGCCACTTGGCTCTATCAAATCAGCCCGACTCGGCAGTGGTGCCACCTTTCATCTGGGAACCATCCTGCGTATCGTGGATTTTCAGGAGCCAGCCGGCCACTCCCAGCCACAGGCCCCCAAACACAAACTACGGCCCTTTTCCCTGGAAGTAAAACTGACCTGCCCATCTTCTGGCTGGCAGATTGCAGGAGCCACTTGCCTCTATCAAACTAGCCCGACTCGGCACTGGTGCCACCTTTCATCTGGGAACCATCCTGCGTATCGTGGATTTTCAGGAGCCAGCCGGCCACTCCCAGCCACAGGCCCCCGAACAAATACTACGACCCATTTCCCTGGAAGTAAAACTGACCTGCACATCTTCTGGCTGGCAGATTGCAGGAGACACTTGGCTCTATCAAACCAGCCCGACTCGGCACTGGTGCCACATTTCATCTGGGAACCATCCTGCGTATCGAGGATTTTCAGGAGCCAGCCGGCCATTCCAGGCCACAGACCCCAAAAAAAAGCTACGACCCATTTCCCTGGAAGTAAAACTGACCTGCCCATCTTCTGGCTGGCAGATTGCAGGAGCCACTTGGCTCTATCAAACCAGCCCGACTCGGCACTGGTGCCACCATTCATCTGGGAACCATCCTGAGTATCGTGCATTTTCAGGAGCCAGCCGGCCACTCCCAGCCACAGGCCCCCAAACACAAACTACCGGCCCACTTCCCCGGAAGTAAAACTGACCTGCCCATCTACTGGCTGGCAGATTGCAGGAGCCACTTGGCTCTATCAAACCAGCCCGACTCGGCACTGGTGCCACCTTTCATCTGGGAACCAACCTGCGTATCGTGGATTTTCAGGAGCCAGCCGGCCATTCCAGGCCACAGACCCCAAAAAATATCTATGGTCCTTTTCCCTGGAAGTAAAACTGACCTGTCCATCTTCTGGCTGGCAGAATGCAGGAGACACTTGGCTATATCAAACCAGCCCGATTTGGCACTGGTGCCCCCTTGGGTCTGGGAACCATCCTGCGTATCGTGGATTTTCAGGAGCCAGCCAGCCACTCCCAGCCACAGGCCCCCAAGCACAAACTACGGCCCTTTTCCCTGGAAGTAAAACTGACCTGCCCATCTTCTGGCTGGCAGATTGCAGGAGCCACTTGGCTCTATCAAACCAGCCCGATTTGGCACTGGGGCGCCTTGGGTCTGGAAACCATCCTGCGTATCGTGGATTTTCAGGAGCCAGTAGGCCACTCCCAGGCACAGGACCCCAAACAAAAACTACGGCCCTTTTCCCTGGAAGTAAAACTGACCTGTCCATCTTCTGGCTGGCAGATTGCAGGAGCCACCTGGCTCTATCAAACCAGCCCGACTCGGCACTGGGGCGCCTTGGGTCTGGAAACCATCCTGCGTATCGTGGATTTTTAGGAGCCAGCAGGCCACTCCCAGCCAGAGGCGCCCAAACACAAACTGTGGGCCTTTTCCCTGCCAAACAAAACTCACCCACCCCGCTTCTGTCTGGCAGATTGCAGGAGCCACATGGCTCTATCAAACCAGCCCGACTCAGCACTGGTGCCACCTTTCATCTGGGAACCATCCTGCGTATCGTGGATTTTCAGGTGCCAGCAGGCCATTCCGAGCCACAGGCTCCCGAAAACAAACTACGGCCCTTTTCCCTGGCAAACAAAACTCACCCATGTCGACGGAAGGAGACCAGGACATCAGGTTGATCATCACAGGCCCAATTTTATTGATCAGCACAGCGGGTTAAATACAGTTCGTAATTAACTTCATGCATATTGCAAAAGTTGAGCTCAGGATTGGTTAGTTACATATCAGCAGTTACACCTACTTTTACATTCCTATGGTCCTACTTTTGATACTTTCTACATATTCTTAGGAGATATTCAGGACTAATCTCTACTCCCTTTCTCCATGTTGCAGCAAGGCCACTGATTGCAAGCTGCTGACATCTCCTTTCAGCTTGCTGACTGCTGATTTCTCAGCTTGACCAGTGGCAATATGTCAGCATGGCCTTTCTCAGCTAACCAACTATTAATAAAGCTCTCCACACACCCACCCCGCTCCTGGCTGGCAGATTGCAGGAGACACTTGGCCCTATCAAACCAGCCGGCTTGGCACTGGTGCCACCATTTATCTGGGAACCATCCTGCGTATCCTGCCCATCTTCTGGCTGGCAGATTGCAGGAGCCACTTGGCTCTATCAAACTAGCCCGATTTGGCACTGGGGCCCCTTGGGTCTGGAAACCATCCTACGTATCGTGGATTTTCAGGAGCCAGCCGGCCACTCCCAGCCACAGGCCCCCAACACAAACCACGGCCCTTTTCCCTGGCAAACAAAACTGACCCGCCCCGCTTCTGGCTGGCAGATTGCAGGAGCCACTTGGTACTATCAAACCAGCCCACCTCAGCACTGGTGCCACCTTGGGTCTGGGAACCATCATGCGCGGCGTGGATTTTAAGGAGCCAGCCGGCCATTCCCAGCCACAGGGCCCCAAACACAAACTACGGCCCTTTTCCCTGGAAGTAAAACAGACATGCCCATCTTCTGGCTGTCAGATTGCAGGAGCCACGCGGTACTATCAAACCAGCCCCACTTGGCACTGGTGCCATTTTTTTCATTTGGGAACCATCCAGCGCGGCATGGGTTTTCAGGAGCCAGCCGGCCACTCCCAGCCACAGGCCCCCAAACACAAACTACGGCCCTTTTCCCTGGAAGTAAAACTGACCTGCCCATCTTCTGGCTGGCAGATTGCAGGAGCCATTTGGCTCTATCAAACCAGCCCGACTCGGCACTGGTGCCACCTTGGGTCTGGAAACCATCCTGCGCGGCGTGGATTTTCAGGAGCCAGCAGGCAATTCCGAGCCACAGGCTCCCGAAAACAAACCGCGGCCCTTTTCCCTGGCAAACAAAACTCACGCACCCCGCTCCTGGCTGGCAGATTGCAGGAGACACTTGGCTCTATCAAACCAGCCGGCTTGGCACTGGTGCCACCATTCATCTGGGAACCATCCTGCGTATCGTGGATTTTCAGGAGCCAGCCGGCCACTCCCAGCCACAGGCCCGCGAACAAAAACTACGACCCATTTCCATGGATGTAAAACTGACCTGCCCATCTTCTGGCTGGCAGATTGCAGGAGACACTTGGCTCTATCAAACCAGCCCGACTCGGCACTGGGGCGCCTTGGGTCTGGAAACCATCCTGCGTATCGTGGATTTTTAGGAGCCAGCAGGCCACTCCCAGCCAGAGGCGCCCAAACACAAACTGTGGGCCTTTTCCCTGCCAAACAAAACTCACCCACCCCGCTTCTGTCTGGCAGATTGCAGGAGCCACATGGCTCTATCAAACCAGCCCGACTCAGCACTGGTGCCACCTTTCATCTGGGAACCATCCTGCGTATCGTGGATTTTCAGGTGCCAGCAGGCCATTCCGAGCCACAGGCTCCCGAAAACAAACTACGGCCCTTTTCCCTGGCAAACAAAACTCACCCATGTCGACGGAAGGAGACCAGGACATCAGGTTGATCATCACAGGCCCAATTTTATTGATCAGCACAGCGGGTTAAATACAGTTCGTAATTAACTTCATGCATATTGCAAAAGTTGAGCTCAGGATTGGTTAGTTACATATCAGCAGTTACACCTACTTTTACATTCCTATGCTCCTACTTTTGATACTTTCTACATATTCTTAGGAGATATTCAGGACTAATCTCTACTCGTTTTCTCCATGTTGCAGCAAGGCCACTGATTGCAAGCTGCTGACATCTCCTTTCAGCTTGCTGACTGCTGATTTCTCAGCTTGACCAGTGGCAATATGTCAGCATGGCCTTTCTCAGCTAACCAACTATTAATAAAGCTCTCCACACACCCACCCCGCTCCTGGCTGGCAGATTGCAGGAGACACTTGGCCCTATCAAACCAGCCGGCTTGGCACTGGTGCCACCATTTATCTGGGAACCATCCTGCGTATCCTGCCCATCTTCTGGCTGGCAGATTGCAGGAGCCACTTGGCTCTATCAAACCAGCCCGATTTGGCACTGGGGCCCCTTGGGTCTGGAAACCATCCTACGTATCGTGGATTTTCAGGAGCCAGCCGGCCACTCCCAGCCACAGGCCCCCAACACAAACCACGGCCCTTTTCCCTGGCAAACAAAACTGACCCGCCCCGCTTCTGGCTGGCAGATTGCAGGAGCCACTTGGTACTATCAAACCAGCCCACCTCAGCACTGGTGCCACCTTTCATCTGGGAACCATCCTGCGTATCGTGGATTTTCAGGAGCCAGCCGGCCACTCCCAGCCACAGGCCCCCAAACACATACCACGGCCCTTTTCCCTGGAAGTAAAACTGACCTGCCAATCTTCTGGCTGGCAGATTGCAGGAGCCACATGGCTCTATCAAACCAGCCCGACTTGGCAGTGGTGCCAACTTGGGTCTGGCAATCATCCTGAGTATCGTGCATTTTCAGGAGCCAGCCGGCCACTCCCAGCCTCAGGCCCCCAAACACAAACTACCGGCCCTCTTCCCCGGAAGTAAAACTGACCTGTCCATCTTCTGGCTGGCAGATTGCAGGAGCCACTTAGCTCTATCAAACCAGCCCGACTCGGCACTGGTGCCACCTTTCATCTGGGAACCATCCTGCGTGTCGTGGATTTTCAGGAGCCAGCCGGCCACTCTCAGCCACAGGGCCCCAAACACATACCACGGCCATTTTCCCTGGAAGAAAATCTTAGCGGCCCGCCTTCTGGCTGGCAGATTGCAGGAGCCACGCGGTACTATCAAACCAGCCCGACTTGGCACTGGTGCCACCTTTCATCTGGGAACCATCCTGCGTATCGTGGATTTTCAGGAGCCAGCCGGCCACAGCCAGCCACAGGTCCCCAAAAACAAACTACGGCCCTTTTCCATGGAAGTAAAACAGACCTGCCCATCTTCTGGCTGGCAGATTGCAGGAGCCACTTGGCTCTATCAAAACAGCCTGACTCGGCACTGGTGCCACCTTGGGTCTGGGAACCATCCTGCGCGGCGTGGATTTTACGGAACCAGCCGGCCATTCAAGGCCACAGGCCCCGGATAAAAAACCACGGCCTTTTGCCCTGGCAAACAAAACTCAGCGACCCCGCTTCTGGCAGACAGATTGCAGGAGCCACTTGGCTCTATCACACCAGCCCAACTCGGCACTGGTGCCACCTTGGGTCTGGGAACCATCATGCGCGGCGTGGATTTTAAGGAGCCAGCCGGCCATTCCCAGCCACAGGGCCCCAAACACAAACTCCGGCCCTTTTCCCTGGAAGTAAAACAGACATGCCCATCTTCTGGCTGGCAGATTGCAGGAGCCACGTGGTACTATCAAACCAGCCCGACTTGGCACTGGTGCCATTTTTTTCATTTGGGAACCATCCAGCGCGGCATGGGTTTTCAGGAGCCAGCCGGCCACTCCCAGCCACAGGCCCCCAAACACAAACTACGGCCCTTTTCCCTGGAAGTAAAACTGACCTGCCCATCTTCTGGCTGGCAGATTGCAGGAGCCATTTGGCTCTATCAAACCAGCCCGACTCGGCACTGGTGCCACCTTGGGTCTGGAAACCATCCTGCGCGGCGTGGATTTTCAGGAGCCAGCAGGCAATTCCGAGCCACAGGCTCCCGAAAACAAACCGCGGCCCTTTTCCCTGGCAAACAAAACTCACGCACCCGCTCCTGGCTGGCAGATTGCAGGAGACACTTGGCCCTATCAAACCAGCCGGCTTGGCACTGGTGCCACCATTCATCTGGGAACCATCCTGCGTATCGTGGATTTTCAGGAGCCAGCCGGCCACTCCCAGCCACAGGCCCGCGAACAAAAACTACGACCCATTTCCCTGGAAGTAAAACTGACCTGCCCATCTTCTGGCTGGCAGATTGCAGGAGACACTTGGCTCTATCAAACCAGCCCGACTCGGCACTGGTGCCACCTTTCATCTGGGAACCAACCTGCGTATCGTGGATTTTCAGGAGCCAGCCGGCCATTCCAGGCCACAGACCCCAAAAAATATCTATGGTCCTTTTCCCTGGAAGTAAAACTGACCTGTCCATCTTCTGGCTGGCAGAATGCAGGAGACACTTGGCTCTATCAAACCAGCCCGATTTGGCACTGGTGCCCCCTTGGGTCTGGGAACCATCCTGCGTATCGTGGATTTTCAGGAGCCAGCCAGCCACTCCCAGCCACAGGCCCCCAAGCACAAACTACGGCCCTTTTGCCTGGAAGTAAAACTGACCTGCCCATCTTCTGGCTGGCAGATTGCAGGAGACACTTGGCCCTATCAAACCAGCCGGCTTGGCACTGGTGCCACCATTTATCTGGGAACCATCCTGCGTATCCTGCCCATCTTCTGGCTGGCAGATTGCAGGAGCCACTTGGCTCTATCAAACCAGCCCGATTTGGCACTGGGGCCCCTTGGGTCTGGAAACCATCCTACGTATCGTGGATTTTCAGGAGCCAGCCGGCCACTCCCAGCCACAGGCCCCCAACACAAACCACGGCCCTTTTCCCTGGCAAACAAAACTGACCCGCCCCGCTTCTGGCTGGCAGATTGCAGGAGCCACTTGGTACTATCAAACCAGCCCACCTCAGCACTGGTGCCACCTTTCATCTGGGAACCATCCTGCGTATCGTGGATTTTCAGGAGCCAGCCGGCCACTCCCAGCCACAGGCCCCCAAACACATACCACGGCCCTTTTCCCTGGAAGTAAAACTGACCTGCCAATCTTCTGGCTGGCAGATTGCAGGAGCCACATGGCTCTATCAAACCAGCCCGACTTGGCAGTGGTGCCAACTTGGGTCTGGCAATCATCCTGAGTATCGTGCATTTTCAGGAGCCAGCCGGCCACTCCCAGCCTCAGGCCCCCAAACACAAACTACCGGCCCTCTTCCCCGGAAGTAAAACTGACCTGTCCATCTTCTGGCTGGCAGATTGCAGGAGCCACTTAGCTCTATCAAACCAGCCCGACTCGGCACTGGTGCCACCTTTCATCTGGGAACCATCCTGCGTGTCGTGGATTTTCAGGAGCCAGCCGGCCACTCTCAGCCACAGGGCCCCAAACACATACCACGGCCATTTTCCCTGGAAGAAAATCTTAGCGGCCCGCCTTCTGGCTGGCAGATTGCAGGAGCCACGCGGTACTATCAAACCAGCCCGACTTGGCACTGGTGCCACCTTTCATCTGGGAACCATCCTGCGTATCGTGGATTTTCAGGAGCCAGCCGGCCACAGCCAGCCACAGGTCCCCAAAAACAAACTACGGCCCTTTTCCATGGAAGTAAAACAGACCTGCCCATCTTCTGGCTGGCAGATTGCAGGAGCCACTTGGCTCTATCAAAACAGCCTGACTCGGCACTGGTGCCACCTTGGGTCTGGGAACCATCCTGCGCGGCGTGGATTTTACGGAACCAGCCGGCCATTCAAGGCCACAGGCCCCGGATAAAAAACCACGGCCTTTTGCCCTGGCAAACAAAACTCAGCGACCCCGCTTCTGGCAGACAGATTGCAGGAGCCACTTGGCTCTATCACACCAGCCCAACTCGGCACTGGTGCCACCTTGGGTCTGGGAACCATCATGCGCGGCGTGGATTTTAAGGAGCCAGCCGGCCATTCCCAGCCACAGGGCCCCAAACACAAACTCCGGCCCTTTTCCCTGGAAGTAAAACAGACATGCCCATCTTCTGGCTGGCAGATTGCAGGAGCCACGTGGTACTATCAAACCAGCCCGACTTGGCACTGGTGCCATTTTTTTCATTTGGGAACCATCCAGCGCGGCATGGGTTTTCAGGAGCCAGCCGGCCACTCCCAGCCACAGGCCCCCAAACACAAACTACGGCCCTTTTCCCTGGAAGTAAAACTGACCTGCCCATCTTCTGGCTGGCAGATTGCAGGAGCCATTTGGCTCTATCAAACCAGCCCGACTCGGCACTGGTGCCACCTTGGGTCTGGAAACCATCCTGCGCGGCGTGGATTTTCAGGAGCCAGCAGGCAATTCCGAGCCACAGGCTCCCGAAAACAAACCGCGGCCCTTTTCCCTGGCAAACAAAACTCACGCACCCGCTCCTGGCTGGCAGATTGCAGGAGACACTTGGCCCTATCAAACCAGCCGGCTTGGCACTGGTGCCACCATTCATCTGGGAACCATCCTGCGTATCGTGGATTTTCAGGAGCCAGCCGGCCACTCCCAGCCACAGGCCCGCGAACAAAAACTACGACCCATTTCCCTGGAAGTAAAACTGACCTGCCCATCTTCTGGCTGGCAGATTGCAGGAGACACTTGGCTCTATCAAACCAGCCCGACTCGGCACTGGTGCCACCTTTCATCTGGGAACCAACCTGCGTATCGTGGATTTTCAGGAGCCAGCCGGCCATTCCAGGCCACAGACCCCAAAAAATATCTATGGTCCTTTTCCCTGGAAGTAAAACTGACCTGTCCATCTTCTGGCTGGCAGAATGCAGGAGACACTTGGCTCTATCAAACCAGCCCGATTTGGCACTGGTGCCCCCTTGGGTCTGGGAACCATCCTGCGTATCGTGGATTTTCAGGAGCCAGCCAGCCACTCCCAGCCACAGGCCCCCAAGCACAAACTACGGCCCTTTTGCCTGGAAGTAAAACTGACCTGCCCATCTTCTGGCTGGCAGATTGCAGGAGCCACTTGGCTCTATCAAACCAGCCCGATTTGGCACTGGGGCGCCTTGGGTCTGGAAACCATCCTGCGTATCGTGGATTTTTAGGAGCCAGCAGGCCACTCCCAGCCAGAGGCGCCCAAACACAAACTGTGGGCCTTTTCCCTGCCAAACAAAACTCACCCACCCCGCTTCTGTCTGGCAGATTGCAGGAGCCACATGGCTCTATCAAACCAGCCCGACTCAGCACTGGTGCCACCTTTCATCTGGGAACCATCCTGCGTATCGTGGATTTTCAGGTGCCAGCAGGCCATTCCGAGCCACAGGCTCCCGAAAACAAACTACGGCCCTTTTCCCTGGCAAACAAAACTCACCCATGTCGACGGAAGGAGACCAGGACATCAGGTTGATCATCACAGGCCCAATTTTATTGATCAGCACAGCGGGTTAAATACAGTTCGTAATTAACTTCATGCATATTGCAAAAGTTGAGCTCAGGATTGGTTAGTTACATATCAGCAGTTACACCTACTTTTACATTCCTATGGTCCTACTTTTGATACTTTCTACATATTCTTAGGAGATATTCAGGACTAATCTCTACTCCCTTTCTCCATGTTGCAGCAAGGCCACTGATTGCAAGCTGCTGACATCTCCTTTCAGCTTGCTGACTGCTGATTTCTCAGCTTGACCAGAGGCAATATGTCAGCATGGCCTTTCTCAGCTAACCAACTATTAATAAAGCTCTCCACACACCCACCCCGCTCCTGGCTGGCAGATTGCAGGAGACACTTGGCCCTATCAAACCAGCCAGCTTGGCACTGGTGCCACCATTTATCTGGGAACCATCCTGCGTATCCTGCCCATCTTCTGGCTGGCAGATTGCAGGAGCCACTTGGCTCTATCAAACCAGCCCGATTTGGCACTGGGGCCCCTTGGGTCTGGAAACCATCCTACGTATCGTGGATTTTCAGGAGCCAGCCGGCCACTCCCAGCCACAGGCCCCCAACACAAACCACGGCCCTTTTCCCTGGCAAACAAAACTGACCCGCCCCGCTTCTGGCTGGCAGATTGCAGGAGCCACTTGGTACTATCAAACCAGCCCACCTCAGCACTGGTGCCACCTTTCATCTGGGAACCATCCTGCGTATCATGGATTTTCAGGAGTCAGCCGGCCACTCCCAGCCACAGGCCCCCAAACACATACCACGGCCCTTTTCCCTGGAAGTAAAACTGACCTGCCAATCTTCTGGCTGGCAGATTGCAGGAGCCACATGGCTCTATCAAACCAGCCCGACTTGGCAGTGGTGCCAACTTGGGTCTGGCAATCATCCGGAGTATCGTGCATTTTCAGGAGCCAGCCGGCCACTCCCAGCCTCAGGCCCCCAAACACAAACTACCGGCCCTCTTCCCCGGAAGTAAAACTGACCTGTCCATCTTCTGGCTGGCAGATTGCAGGAGCCACTTAGCTCTATCAAACCAGCCCGACTCGGCACTGGTGCCACCTTTCATCTGGGAACCATCCTGCGTGTCGTGGATTTTCAGGAGCCAGCCGGCCACTCTCAGCCACAGGCCCCCAAACACATACCACGGCCATTTTCCCTGGAAGAAAATCTTAGCGGCCCGCCTTCTGGCTGGCAGATTGCAGGAGCCACGCGGTACTATCAAACCAGCCCGACTTGGCACTGGTGCCACCTTTCATCTGGGAACCATCCTGCGTATCGTGGATTTTCAGGAGCCAGCCGGCCACAGCCAGCCACAGGTCCCCAAAAACAAACTACGGCCCTTTTCCATGGAAGTAAAACAGACCTGCCCATCTTCTGGCTGGCAGATTGCAGGAGCAACTTGGCTCTATCGAACCAGCCCGATTTGGCACTGGTGCCACCTTGGGTCTGGGAACCATCAGGCGCGGCATGGATTTTCAGGAGCCAGCCGGCCATTCCCAGCCACAGGCCCTCAAACACAAACTACGGCCCTTTTCCCTGGAAGTAAAACAGACCTGCCCATCTTCTGGCTGTCAGAATTCAGGAGCTACATGGTACTATCGAACCAGCCCGATTTGGCACTGGGGCCCCTTGGGTCTGGAAACCATCCTGCGTATCGTGGATTTTCAGGAGCCAGCCGGCCACTCCCAGCCACAGGGGCCCAAACACATACCACGGCCCTTTTCCCTGGAAGTAAAACTGACCTGCCAATCTTCTGGCTGGCAGATTGCAGGAGCCACATGGCTCTATCAAACCAGCCCGACTTGGCACTGGGGCCCCTTGGGTCTGGAAACCATCCTGCGTATCGTGGATTTTCAGGAGCCAGCCGGCCACTCCCAGCCTCAGGCCCCCAAACACAAACTACCGGCCCTCTTCCCCGGAAGTAAAACTGACCTGTCCATCTTCTGGCTGGCAGATTGCAGGAGCCACTTAGCTCTATCAAACCAGCCCGACTCGGCACTGGTGCCACCTTTCATCTGGGAACCATCCTGCGTGTCGTGGATTTTCAGGAGCCAGCCGGCCACTCTCAGCCACAGGGCCCCAAACACATACCACGGCCATTTTCCCTGGAAGAAAATCTTAGCGGCCCGCCTTCTGGCTGGCAGATTGCAGGAGCCACGCGGTACTATCAAACCAGCCCGACTTGGCACTGGTGCCACCTTTCATCTGGGAACCATCCTGTGTATCGTGGATTTTCAGGAGCCAGCCGGCCACAGCCAGCCACAGGTCCCCAAAAACAAACTACGGCCCTTTTCCATGGAAGTAAAACAGACCTGCCCATCTTCTGGCTGGCAGATTGCAGGAGCAACTTGGCTCTATCGAACCAGCCCGATTTGGAACTGGTGCCACCTTGGGTCTGGGAACCATCAGGCGCGGCATGGATTTTCAAGAGCCAGCCGGCCATTCCCAGCCACAGGCCCTCAAACACAAACTACGGCCCTTTTCCCTGGATGTAAAACAGACCTGCCCATCTTCTGGCTGTCAGAATTCAGGAGCTACATGGTACTATCGAACCAGCCCGATTTGGCACTGGGGCCCCTTGGGTCTGGAAACCATCCTGCGTATCGTGGATTTTCAGGAGCCAGCCGGCCACTCCCAGCCACAGGCCCCCAAACACATACCACGGCCCTTTTCCCTGGAAGGAAAACTGACCTGCCCATCTTCTGGCTGGCAGATTGCAGGAGACACTTGGCTCTATCAAACCAGCCCAACTCGGCACTGGTGCCCCTTTGGTCTGGGAATCATCCTGCGTATCGCGGATTTTCAGGAGCCAGCCGGCCACTCCCATCCAGAGGCCCCCAAACACAAACTGTGGGCCTTCTCCCTGCCAAACAAAACTCACCCACCCTGCTTCTGGCTGGCAGATTGCAGGAGCCACATGGCGCTATCAAACCAGCCCGACTCGGCACTGGTGCCACCTTTCATCTGGGAACCATCCTGTGTATCGTGGATTTTCAGGAGCCAGCCGGCCACTCCCAGCCACAGGCCCCGAAACAAAAACTACGACCCATTTCCCTGGAAGTAAAACTGACCTGCCCATCTTCTGGCTGGCAGATTGCAGGAGACACTTGGCTCTATCAAACCAGCCCGACTCGGCACTGGTGCCACCTTTCATCTGGGAACCATCCTATGTATCGAGGATTTTCAGGAGCCAGACGGCCATTCCAGGCCACAGACCCCAAAAAAAAGCTATGGTCCTTTGCCCTGGAAGTAAAACTGACCTGTCCATCTTCTGGCTGGCAGATTGCAGGAGCCACTTGGCTCTATCAAACCAGCCCGACTCGGCACTGGTGCCACCTTTCATCTGGGAACCATCCTGAGTATCGTGCATTTTCAGGAGCCAGCCGGCCACTCCCAGCCTCAGGCCCCCAAACACAAACTACCGGCCCTCTTCCCCAGAAGTAAAACTGACCTGTCCATCTACTGGCTGGCAGATTACAGGAGCCACTTGGCTCTATCAAACCAGCCCGACTCGGCACTGGTGCCACGTTTCATCTGGGAACCATCCTGCGTATCGTGGATTTTCAGGGGCCAGCCGGCCACAGGCAGCCAGAGGCCCCGAAACACAAACTGTGGGCCTTTTCCCTTCCAAACAAAATTCACCCACCCCGCTTCTTGCTGGCAGATTGCAGGAGCCACAGGGCGCTATCAAACCAGCCCGACTCTGCAGTGGTGCCACCTTTCATCTGGGAACCATCCTGCGTATCGTGGATTTTCAGGAGCCAGCAGGCAATTCCTAGACACAGGCTCCCGAAAATATACCACGGCCCTTTTCCCTGGCAAACAAAACTGACCCGCCCCGCTCCTGGCTGGCAGATTGCAGGAGCCACTTGGCTCTATCAAACCAGCCCAACTCGGCACTGGTGCCACCTTGGGCTTGGGAACAATATTGTGGTGCGTGGATTTTAAGGAGCCAGCCGGCCATTCCCCGCCACAGGCCCCCAAACACAAACTACGGCCCATTTCCCTGGAAGTAAAACAGACCAGCCCATCTTCTGGCTGGCAGATTGCAGGAGACACTTGGCTCTATCAAAACAGCCCGATTTGGCACTGGGGCCCCTTGGGTCTGGAAACCATCATGCGTATCGTGGATTTTCAGGAGCCAGCCGGCCACTCCCAGCCACAGGCCCCCAAACACAAACTACGGCCCTTTACCGTGGAAGGAAAACTGACCTGCCCATCTTCTGGCTGGCAGATTGCAGGAGCCACTTGGCTCTATCAAACCAGCCTGACTCGGCACTGGTGCCATTTTTCATTTGGGAACCATCCTGCGTATCGTGGATTTTCAGGAGCCCGCCGGCCACTCCCAGCCACAGGCCCCCAAACACATACCACGGCCCTTTTCCCTGGAAGTAAAACTGACCTGCCCGTCGTCTGGCTGGCAGATTGCAGGAGCCACTTGGCTCTATCAAACCAGCCCAACTTGGCACTGGTGCCACTTTGGTCTGGGAATCATCCTGTGTATCGTGTATTTTCAGGAGCCAGCCAGCCACTCCCAGCCACAGGCCCCCCAAACACAAACTACGGCCCTTTTCCCTGGAAGTAAAACTGACCAGCCCATCTTCTGGCTGGCAGATTGCAGGAGCCACTTGCCTCTATCAAACCGGCCCGACTTGGCACTGGTGCACCTTTGGGTCTGGGAACCATCCTACGTATCGTGGATTTTCAGGAGCCAGCCGGCCACTCCCAGCCACAGGCCCCCTACAGAAACCACATCCCTTTTCCCTGGCAAACAAAACTGACCCGCCCCGCTCCTGGCTGGCAGATTGCAGGAGACACTTGGCTCTATCAAACCATCCCGACTCGGCACTGGTGCCCCTTTGGTGTTGGAATCACCCTGCGTATCGTGTATTTTCAGGAGCCAGCCGGCCACTCCCAGCCACAGGCCCCCAAACACAAACTACGGCCTTTTTCCCTGGCAAACAAAACTCACACACCCCGCTTCTGGCTGGCAGATTGCAGGAGCCACATGGCTCTATCAAACCAGCCCAACTCGGCAGTGGTGCCACCTTGGGTCTGGGAACCATCATGCGCGGCGTGGATTTTAAGGAGCCAGCCGGCCATTCTAAGCCACAGGCCCCCAAACAAAATCTAGGGCCCTTTTCCCTGAAAGTAAAACAGACCAGCCCATCCTCTGGCTGGCAGATTGCAGGAGCCACTTGGCTCTATCAAATCAGCCCGACTCGGCAGTGGTGCCACCTTTCATCTGGGAACCATCCTGCGTATCGTGGATTTTCAGGAGCCAGCCGGCCACTCCCAGCCACAGGCCCCTAAACAAAAACTACGACCCATTTCCCTGGAAGTAAAAACGACCTGCCCATCTTCTGGCTGGCAGATTGCAGTAGCCACTTGGCTCTATCAAACTAGCCCGACTCGGCACTGGTGCCACCTTTCATCTGGGAACCATCCTGCGTATCGTTGATTTTCAGGAGCCAGCCGGACACTCCCAGCCACAGGCCCCCGAACAAAAACTACGACCCATTTCCCTGGAAGTCAAACTGACCTGCCCATCTTCTGGCTGGCAGATTGCAGGAGCCACTTGCCTCTATCAAACCAGCCCGACTCGGCACTGGTGCCACCTTTCATCTGGGAACCATCCGGCGCGGCCTGGATTTTAAGGAACCAACCGGCCATTCAAGGCCACAGGCCACGGAAAAAAAACCACGGCCTTTTTCCCTGGCAAACAGAACTCAGCGACCCCGCTGCTGGCTGACAGATTGCAGGAGCAACTTGGCTCTATCAAACCAGCCCAACTCGGCACTGGTGCCACCTTGGGTCTGGGAACCATCATGCGCGGCGTGGATTTTCAGGAGCCAGCCGGCCATTCCCAGCCACAGGCCCCCAAACAAAAACTACGGCCCTTTTCCCTGGAAGCAAAACAGACCTGCCCATCTTCTGGCTGGCAGATTGCAGGAGCTACTTGGTACTATCAAACCAGCCCGATTTGGCACTGGGGCCCCTTGGGTCTGGAAACCATCGTGCGTATCGTGGATTTTCAGGAGCCAGCCGGCCACTCCCAGCCACAGGCCCCCCAAACACAAACTACGGACCTTTTCCCTGGAAGTAAAACTGACCAGCCCATCTTCTGGCTGGCAGATTGCAGGAGCCACTTGCCTCTATCAAACCACCCCGACTTGGCACTGGTGCCCCTTTGGGTCTGGGAACCATCCTACGTATCGTGGATTTTCAGGAGCCAGCCGGCCACTCCCAGCCACAGGCCCCCAAACACAAACTACGGCCTTTTTCCCTGGCAAACAAAACTCACACACCCCGCTTCTGGCTGGCAGATTGCAGGAGCCACATGGCTCTATCAAACCAGCCCAACTCGGCACTGGTGCCACCTTGGGTCTGGGAACCGTCATGCGCGGCGTGGATTTTAAGGAGTCACCCGGCCATTCTCAGGACAGGCCACCAAAGACAAACTACGGCCCTTTTCCATGAAAGTAAAACAGACCTGCCCATCTTCTGGCTGTCAGATTGCAGGAGCCACTTGGCTCTATCAAATCAGCCCGACTCGGCATTGGTGCCACCTTTCATCTGGGAACCATCCAGCGTATCGTGGATTTTCAGGAGCCAGCAGGCAATTCCGAGACACAGGCTCCCGAAAACAAACCACGGCCCTTTTCCCTGGCAAACACAACTCACGCACCCCGCTCCTGGCTGGCAGATTGCAGGAGACACATGGCCCTATCAAACCAGCCGGCTTGGTACTGGTGCCACCATTCATCTGGGAACCATCCCGCTTATTGTGGATTTTCAGGTGCCAGCCGTCCACTCCCAGCCACAGGCCCCCAAACAAAAACTACGGACCTTTTCCCTGGAAGGAAAACTGACCTGCCCATCTTCTGGCTGGCAGATTGCAGGAGCCACTTGGCTCTATCAAACCAGCCCGACTCGGCATTGGTGCCACCTTTCATCTGGGAACCATCCTGCGTATCGTGGATTTTCAGGTGCCAGCAGGCCACTCCTAGACACAGGCCCACAAAAACATACCACGGCCCTTTTCCCTGGAAGGAAAACTGACCTGCCCATCTTCTGGAAGGCAGATTGCAGGAGCCACTTGCCTCTATCAAACCAGCCCGACTTGGCATTTGTGCCCCTTTGGGTCTGGGAACCATCCTACGTATCGTGGATTTTCAGAAGCCACCCGGCCACTCCCAGCCACAGGCGCCGAAATCAAACCACGGCCCTTTTCCCTGACAAACAAAACTCACCCACCCCGCTTCTGGCTGGCAGATTGCAGGAGCCACTTGGCTCCATCAAACCAGCCCGACTCGGCATTGGTGCCACCTTTCATCTGGGAACCATCCAGCGTATCGTGGATTTTCAGGAGCCAGCAGGCCATTCCGAGACACAGGCTCCCGAAATCAAACCACGGCCCTTTTCCCTGGCAAACAAAACTCACCCACCCCGCTTCTGGAAGGCAGATTGCAGGAGCCACTTGCCTCTATCAAACCAGCCCGACTTGGCACTTGTGCCCCTTTGGGTCTGGGAACCATCCTACGTATCGTGGATTTTAAGGAGCCAGCCGGCCATTCCCCGCCACAGGCCCCCAAACACAAACTACGGCCCATTTCCCTGGAAGTAAAACTGACCTGCCCATCTTCTGGCTGGCAGATTGCAGGAGCCACTTGCCTCTATCAAACCAGCCCGACTCGGCACTGGTGCCACCTTTCATCTGGGAACCATCCTGCGTGTCGTTGATTTTCAGGAGCCAGCCGGCCACTCCCATCCACAGGCCCCCAAACACAAACTACGGCCCTTTTCCCTGGAAGTAAAACTGACCTGCCCATCGTCTGGCTGGCAGATTGCAGGAGCCACTTGGCTCTATCAAACCAGCCTGACTCGGCACTGGTGTCATTTTTCATTTGGGAACCATCCTGCGTATCGTGGATTTTCAGGAGCCCGCCGGCCACTCCCAGCCACAGGCCCCCAAACACATACCACGGCCCTTTTCCCTGGAAGTAAAACTGACCTGCCCGTCGTCTGGCTGGCAGATTGCAGGAGCCACTTGGCTCTATCAAACAAGCCCAACTTGGCACTGGTGCCACTTTGGTCTGGGAATCATCCTGTGTATCGTGTATTTTCAGGAGCCAGCCAGCCACTCCCAGCCACAGGCCCCCCAAACACAAACTACGGCCCTTTTCCCTGGAAGTAAAACTGACCAGCCCATCTTCTGGCTGGCAGATTGCAGGAGCCACTTGCCTCTATCAAACCAGCCCGACTTGGCACTGGTGCCCCTTTGGGTCTGGGAACCATCCTACGTATCGTGGATTTTCAGGAGCCAGCCGGCCACTCCCAGCCACAGGCCCCCTACAGAAACCACATCCCTTTTCCCTGGCAAACAAAACTGACCCGCCCCGCTCCTGGCTGGCAGATTGCAGGAGACACTTGGCTCTATCAAACCATCCCTACTCGGCACTGGTGCCCCTTTGGTCTGGGAATCACCCTGCGTATCATGAATTTTCAGGAGCCAGCCGGCCACTCCCAGCCACAGGCCCCCAAACACAAACTACGGCCTTTTTCCCTGGCAAACAAAACTCACACACCCCGCTTCTGGCTGGCAGATTGCAGGAGCCACATGGCTCTATCAAACCAGCCCAACTCAGCACTTATGCCACCTGTGGTCTGGGAACCGGCATGCGCAGCGTGGATTTTAAGGAGCCAGCCGGCCATTCTCAGCCACAGGCCCCCAAACACAAACTACGGCCCTTTTCCCTGGAAGTAAAACTGACCTGCCCATCTTCTGGCTGGCAGATTGCAGGAGCCACATGGCTCTATCAAACCAGCCCAACTCGGCACTGGTGCCACCTTGGGTCTGGGAACCATCATGCGTGGCGTGGATTTTAAGGAGCCCGCCAGCCATTATCAGCCACAGGCCCCCAAACAAAAACTACGGCCCTTTTCCCTGAAAGTAAAACAGACCAGTCCATCTTCTGGCTGGCAGATTGCAGGAGCCACTTGGCTCTATCAAATCAGCCCGACTCAGCAGTGGTGCCACCTTTCATCTGGGAACCATCCTATGTATCGTGGATTTTCAGGAGCCAGCCGGCCACTCCCAGCCACAGGCCCCCGAACAAAAACTACGACCCATTTCCCTGGAAGTAAAAACGACCTGCCCATCTTCTGGCTGGCAGATTGCAGGAGACACTGGGCTCTATCAAACCAGCCCGACTAGACACTGGTGCCACCTTTCATCTGGGAACCATCCTGCGTATCGTGGATTTTCAGGAGCCAGCCGGCCATTCCCAGCCACAGACCCCAAAAAAAAGCTATGGTCCTTTGCCCTGGAAGTAAAACTGACCTGTCCATCTTCTGGCTGGCAGATTGCAGGAGCCACTTGGCTCTATCAAACCAGCCCGACTCGGAACTGGTGCCACCATTCATCTGGGAACCATCCTGCGTATCGTGCATTTTCAGGAGCCAGCCAGCCACTCCCTGCCTCAGGCCCCCAAACACAAACTACCGGCCCTCTTCCCCAGAAGTAAAACTGACCTGTCCATCTACTGGCTGGCAGATTGCAGGAGCCACTTGGCTCTATCAAACCAGCCCGACTCGGCACTGGTGCCACCTTTCATCTGGGAACCATCCTGCGTGTCGTGGATTTTCAGGAGTCAGCCAGCCACTCTCAGTCACAGGGCCCCAAACACATACCACGGCCATTTTCCCTGGACGAAAATCTCAGCGGCCCGCCTTCTGGCTGGCAGATTGCAGGAGCCACTCGGTACTATCAAACCAGACCGACTTGGCACTGGTGCCACCTTTCATCTGGGAACCAACCGGCGCGGCCTGGATTTTAAGGAACCAGCCGGCCATTCAAGGCCACAGGCCGCGGAAAAAAAATCACGGCCTTTTTCCCTGGCAAACAAAACTCACACACCCCGCTTCTGGCTGGCAGATTGCAGGAGCAACTTGGCTCTATCAAACCAGCCCAACTCGGCACTGGTGCCACCTTGGGTCTGGGAACCATCATGCGCGGCGTGGATTTTCAGGAGCCAGCCGGCCATTCCCAGCCACAGGCCCCCAAACACAAACTACGGCCCTTTTCACTCGAAGTAAAACTGACCTGCCCATCTTCTGGGTGGCAGATTGCAGGAGCTACTTGGTACTATCAAACCAGCCCGATTTGGCACTGGGGCCCCTTGGGTCTGGAAACCATCCTGCGTATCGTGGATTTTCAGGAGCCAGCCGGCCACTCCCAGCCAGAGGCCCCCAAACACAAACTACGGCCATTTTCCCTGGAAGTAAAACTGACTAGCCCATCTTCTGGCTGGCAGATTGCAGGAGCCACTTGCCTCTATCAAACCAGCCCGACTTGGAACTGGTGCCCCTTTGGGTCTGGGAACCATCCTACGTATCGTGGATTTTCAGGAGCCAGCCGGCCACTCCCACCCACAGGCCCCCAAACAAAAACTACGGCCTTTTTCCCTGGCAAACAAAACTCACACACCCCGCTTCTGGCTGGCAGATTGCAGGAGCCACATGGCTCTATCAAACCAGCCCAACTCGGCACTGGTGCCACCTTGGGTCTGGGAACCATCATGCGCGGCGTGGATTTTAAGGAGCCACCCGGCCACTCCCAGCCACAGGCCCCCTACAGAAACCACATCCCTTTTCCCTGGCAAACAAAACTGACCCGCCCCGCTCCTGGCTGGCAGATTGCAGGAGACACTTGGCTCTATCAAACCATCCCTACTCGGCACTGGTGCCCCTTTGGTCTGGGAATCACCCTGCGTATCATGAATTTTCAGGAGCCAGCCGGCCACTCCCAGCCACAGGCCCCCAAACACAAACTACGGCCTTTTTCCCTGGCAAACAAAACTCACACACCCCGCTTCTGGCTGGCAGATTGCAGGAGCCACATGGCTCTATCAAACCAGCCCAACTCAGCACTTATGCCACCTGTGGTCTGGGAACCGGCATGCGCAGCGTGGATTTTAAGGAGCCAGCCGGCCATTCTCAGCCACAGGCCCCCAAACACAAACTACGGCCCTTTTCCCTGGAAGTAAAACTGACCTGCCCATCTTCTGGCTGGCAGATTGCAGGAGCCACATGGCTCTATCAAACCAGCCCAACTCGGCACTGGTGCCACCTTGGGTCTGGGAACCATCATGCGTGGCGTGGATTTTAAGGAGCCCGCCAGCCATTATCAGCCGCAGGCCCCCAAACAAAAACTACGGCCCTTTTCCCTGAAAGTAAAACAGACCAGTCCATCTTCTGGCTGGCAGATTGCAGGAGCCACTTGGCTCTATCAAATCAGCCCGACTCAGCAGTGGTGCCACCTTTCATCTGGGAACCATCCTATGTATCGTGGATTTTCAGGAGCCAGCCGGCCACTCCCAGCCACAGGCCCCCGAACAAAAACTACGACCCATTTCCCTGGAAGTAAAAACGACCTGCCCATCTTCTGGCTGGCAGATTGCAGGAGACACTGGGCTCTATCAAACCAGCCCGACTAGACACTGGTGCCACCTTTCATCTGGGAACCATCCTGCGTATCGTGGATTTTCAGGAGCCAGCCGGCCATTCCCAGCCACAGACCCCAAAAAAAAGCTATGGTCCTTTGCCCTGGAAGTAAAACTGACCTGTCCATCTTCTGGCTGGCAGATTGCAGGAGCCACTTGGCTCTATCAAACCAGCCCGACTCGGAACTGGTGCCACCATTCATCTGGGAACCATCCTGCGTATCGTGCATTTTCAGGAGCCAGCCAGCCACTCCCTGCCTCAGGCCCCCAAACACAAACTACCGGCCCTCTTCCCCAGAAGTAAAACTGACCTGTCCATCTACTGGCTGGCAGATTGCAGGAGCCACTTGGCTCTATCAAACCAGCCCGACTCGGCACTGGTGCCACCTTTCATCTGGGAACCATCCTGCGTGTCGTGGATTTTCAGGAGTCAGCCAGCCACTCTCAGTCACAGGGCCCCAAACACATACCACGGCCATTTTCCCTGGACGAAAATCTCAGCGGCCCGCCTTCTGGCTGGCAGATTGCAGGAGCCACTCGGTACTATCAAACCAGACCGACTTGGCACTGGTGCCACCTTTCATCTGGGAACCATCCGGCGCGGCCTGGATTTTAAGGAACCAGCCGGCCATTCAAGGCCACAGGCCGCGGAAAAAAAATCACGGCCTTTTTCCCTGGCAAACAAAACTCACACACCCCGCTTCTGGCTGGCAGATTGCAGGAGCAACTTGGCTCTATCAAACCAGCCCAACTCGGCACTGGTGCCACCTTGGGTCTGGGAACCATCATGCGCGGCGTGGATTTTCAGGAGCCAGCCGGCCATTCCCAGCCACAGGCCCCCAAACACAAACTACGGCCCTTTTCACTCGAAGTAAAACTGACCTGCCCATCTTCTGGGTGGCAGATTGCAGGAGCTACTTGGTACTATCAAACCAGCCCGATTTGGCACTGGGGCCCCTTGGGTCTGGAAACCATCCTGCGTATCGTGGATTTTCAGGAGCCAGCCGGCCACTCCCAGCCAGAGGCCCCCAAACACAAACTACGGCCATTTTCCCTGGAAGTAAAACTGACTAGCCCATCTTCTGGCTGGCAGATTGCAGGAGCCACTTGCCTCTATCAAACCAGCCCGACTTGGAACTGGTGCCCCTTTGGGTCTGGGAACCATCCTACGTATCGTGGATTTTCAGGAGCCAGCCGGCCACTCCCACCCACAGGCCCCCAAACAAAAACTACGGCCTTTTTCCCTGGCAAACAAAACTCACACACCCCGCTTCTGGCTGGCAGATTGCAGGAGCCACATGGCTCTATCAAACCAGCCCAACTCGGCACTGGTGCCACCTTGGGTCTGGGAACCATCATGCGCGGCGTGGATTTTAAGGAGCCACCCGGCCATTCTAAGCCACAGGCCCCCAAACACAAACTACGGCCCTTTTCCCTGAAAGTAAAACAGACCTGCCCATCTTCTGGCTGTCAGATTGCAGGAGCCACTTGGCTCTATCAAATCAGCCCGACTCGGCAGTGGTGCCACCTTTCATCTGGGAACCATCCTGCGTATCGTGGATTTTCAGGAGCCAGCTGGCCACTCCCAGCCACAGGCCCCCAAACAAAAACTACGGCCCTTTTCCCTGGAAGTAAAACTGACCTGCCCATCTTCTGGCTGGCAGATTGCAGAAGCCACATGGCTCTATCAAACTAGCCCGACTCGGCACTGGTGCCACCTTTCATCTTGGAACCATCCTGCGTATCGTGGATTTTCAGGAGCCAGCCGGACACTCCCAGCCACAGGCCCCCGAACAAATACTACGACCCATTTCCCTGGAAGTAAAACTGACCTGCACATCTTCTGGCTGGCAGATTGCAGGAGACACTTGGCTCTATCAAACCAGCCCGACTCGGCACTGGTGCCACATTTCATCTGGGAACCATCCTGCGTATCGAGGATTTTCAGGAGCCAGCCGGCCATTCCAGGCCACAGACCCCAAAAAAAAGCTATGGTCCTTTGCCCGGGAAGTAAAACTGACCTGCCCATCTTCTGGCTGGCAGATTGCAGGAGCCACTTGGCTCTATCAAACCAGCCCGACTCGGCACTGGTGCCACCATTCATCTGGGAACCATCCTGAGTATCGTGCATTTTCAGGAGCCAGCCGGCCACTCCCAGCCACAGGCCCCCAAACACAAACTACCGGCCCACTTCCCCAGAAGTAAAACTGACCTGTCCATCTACTGGCTGGCAGATTGCAGGAGCCACTTGGCTCTATCAAACCAGCCCGACTCGGCACTGGTGCCACCTTTCATCTGGGAACCATCCTGCGTGTCGTGGATTTTCAGGAGCCAGCCGGCCACAGCCAGCCAGAGGCCCCCAAACACAAACTGTGGGCCTTTTCCCTGCCAAACAAAACTCACCCACCCCACTTCTGGCTGGCAGATTGCAGGAGCCACATGGCGCTATCAAACCAGCCCGACTCGGCACTGGTGCCACCTTTCATCTGGGAACCATTCTACGTATCGTGGATTTTCAGGAGCCAGCAGGCAATTCCGAGACACAGGCTCCCGAAAACAACCCACGGCCCTTTTCAATGGAAAACACAACTTACGCACCCCGCTCCTGGCTGGCAGATTGCAGGAGACACTTGGCCCTATCAAACCAGCCGGCTTGGCACTGGTGCCACCATTCATCTGGGAACCATCCCGCTTATCGTGGATTTTCAGGTGCCAGCCGGCCACTCCCAGCCACAGGCCCCCAAACAAATACTACGGCCCTTTTCCCTGGAAGGAAAACTGACCTGCCCATCTTCTGGCTGGCATATTGCAGGAGCCACTTGGCTCTATCAAACTAGCCCGACTCGGCACTGGTGCCACCTTTCATCTGGGAACCATCCGGCGCGGCCTGGATTTTAAGGAACCAGCCGGCCATTCAAGGCCACAGGCCGCGGAAAAAAAATCACGGCCTTTTTCCCTGGCAAACAAAACTCACACACCCCGCTTCTGGCTGGCAGATTGCAGGAGCAACTTGGCTCTATCAAACCAGCCCAACTCGGCACTGGTGCCAGCTTGGGTCTGGGAACCATCATGCGTGTCGTGGATTTTCAGGAGCCAGCCGGCCATTCCCAGCCACAGGCCCCCAAACACAAACTACGGCCCTTTTCACTCGAAGTAAAACTGACCTGCACATCTTCTGGCTGGCAGATTGCAGGAGCCACTTGGTACTATCAAACCAGCCCGATTTGGCACTGGGGCCCCTTGGGTCTGGAAACCATCCTGCGTATCGTGGATTTTCAGGAGCCAGCCGGCCACTCCCAGCCACAGGCCCCCAAACACAAACTACGGCCGTTTTCCCTGGAACTAAAACTGACCAGCCCATCTTCTGGCTGGCAGATTGCAGGAGCCACTTGCCTCTATCAAACCAGCCCGACTTGGCACTGGTGCCCCTTTGGGTCTGGGAACCATCCTACGTATCGTGGATTTTCAGGAGCCAGCCGGCCACTCCCAGCCACAGGCCCCCAAACACAAACTACGGCCTTTTTCCCTGGCAAACAAAACTCACACACCCCGCTTCTGGCTGGCAGATTGCAGGAGCCACATGGCTCTATCAAACCAGCCCAACTCAGCACTGGTGCCACCTTGGGTCTGGGAACCATCATGCGCGGCGTGGATTTTAAGGAGCCACCCGGCCATTCTAAGCCACAGGCCCCCAAACACAAACTACGGCCCTTTTCCCTGAAAGTAAAACAGACCTGCCCATCTTCTGGCTGTCAGATTGCAGGAGCCACTTGGCTCTATCAAATCAGCCCGACTCGGCAGTGGTGCCACCTTTCATCTGGGAACCATCCTGCGTATCGTGGATTTTCAGGAGCCAGCCGGCCACTCCCAGCCACAGGCCCCCAAACACAAACTACGGCCCTTTTCCCTGGAAGTAAAACTGACCTGCCCATCTTCTGGCTGGCAGATTGCAGGAGCCACTTGCCTCTATCAAACTAGCCTGACTCGGCACTGGTGCCACCTTTCATCTGGGAACCATCCTGCGTATCGTGGATTTTCAGGAGCCAGCCGGCCACTCCCAGCCACAGGCCCCCGAACAAATACTACGACCCATTTCCCTGGAAGTAAAACTGACCTGCACATCTTCTGGCTGGCAGATTGCAGGAGCCACTTGCCTCTATCAAACCAGCCCGACTTGGCACTTGTGCCCCTTTGGATCTGGGAACCATCCTACGTATCGTGGATTTTAAGGAGCCAGCCGGCCATTCCCCGCCACAGGCCCCCAAACACAAACTACGGCCCATTTCCCTGGAAGTAAAACTGACCTGCCCATCTTCTGGCTGGCAGATTGCAGGAGCCACTTGCCTCTATCAAACCAGCCCGACTCGGCACTGGTGCCACCTTTCATCTGGGAACCATCCTGCGTGTCGTTGATTTTCAGGAGCCAGCCGGCCACTCCCATCCACAGGCCCCCAAACACAAACTACGGCCCTTTTCCCTGGAAGTAAAACTGACCTGCCCATCTTCTGGCTGGCAGATTGCAGGAGCCACTTGGCTCTATCAAACCAGCCTGACTCGGCACTGGTGTCATTTTTCATTTGGGAACCATCCTGCGTATCGTGGATTTTCAGGAGCCCGCCGGCCACTCCCAGCCACAGGCCCCCAAACACATACCACGGCCCTTTTCCCTGGAAGTAAAACTGACCTGCCCGTCGTCTGGCTGGCAGATTGCAGGAGCCACTTGGCTCTATCAAACCAGCCCAACTTGGCACTGGTGCCACTTTGGTCTGGGAATCATCCTGTGTATCGTGTATTTTCAGGAGCCAGCCAGCCACTCCCAGCCACAGGCCCCCCAAACACAAACTACGGCCCTTTTCCCTGGAAGTAAAACTGAACAGCCCATCTTCTGGCTGGCAGATTGCAGTAGCCACATGGCTCTATCAAACCAGCCCAACTCAGCACTGGTGCCACCTTGGGTCTGGGAACCATCATGCGCGGCGTGGATTTTAAGGAGCCACCCGGCCATTCTAAGCCACAGGCCCCCAAACACAAACTACGGCCCTTTTCCCTGAAAGTAAAACAGACCTGCCCATCTTCTGGCTGTCAGATTGCAGGAGCCACTTGGCTCTATCAAATCAGCCCGACTCGGCAGTGGTGCCACCTTTCATCTGGGAACCATCCTGCGTATCGTGGATTTTCAGGAGCCAGCCGGCCACTCCCAGCCACAGGCCCCCAAACACAAACTACGGCCGTTTTCCCTGGAAGTAAAACTGACCAGCCCATCTTCTGGCTGGCAGATTGCAGGAGCCACTTGCCTCTATCAAACCAGCCCGACTTGGCACTGGTGCCCCTTTGGGTCTGGGAACCATCCTACGTATCGTGGATTTTCAGGAGCCAGCCGGCCACTCCCACCCACAGGCCCCCAAACACAAACTACGGCCTTTTTCCCTGGCAAACAAAACTCACACACCCCGCTTCTGGCTGGCAGATTGCAGGAGCCACATGGCTCTATCAAACCAGCCCAACTCAGCACTGGTGCCACCTTGGGTCTGGGAACCATCATGCGCGGCGTGGATTTTAAGGAGCCACCCGGCCATTCTAAGCCACAGGCCCCCAAACACAAACTACGGCCCTTTTCCCTGAAAGTAAAACAGACCTGCCCATCTTCTGGCTGTCAGATTGCAGGAGCCACTTGGCTCTATCAAATCAGCCCGACTCGGCAGTGGTGCCACCTTTCATCTGGGAACCATCCTGCGTATCGTGGATTTTCAGGAGCCAGCCGGCCACTCCCAGCCACAGGCCCCCAAACACAAACTACGGCCCTTTTCCCTGGAAGTAAAACTGACCTGCCCATCTTCTGGCTGGCAGATTGCAGGAGCCACTTGCCTCTATCAAACTAGCCTGACTCGGCACTGGTGCCACCTTTCATCTGGGAACCATCCTGCGTATCGTGGATTTTCAGGAGCCAGCCGGCCACTCCCAGCCACAGGCCCCCGAACAAATACTACGACCCATTTCCCTGGAAGTAAAACTGACCTGCACATCTTCTGGCTGGCAGATTGCAGGAGCCACTTGCCTCTATCAAACCAGCCCGACTTGGCACTTGTGCCCCTTTGGGTCTGGGAACCATCCTACGTATCGTGGATTTTAAGGAGCCAGCCGGCCATTCCCCGCCACAGGCCCCCAAACACAAACTACGGCCCATTTCCCTGGAAGTAAAACTGACCTGCCCATCTTCTGGCTGGCAGATTGCAGGAGCCACTTGCCTCTATCAAACCAGCCCGACTCGGCACTGGTGCCACCTTTCATCTGGGAACCATCCTGCGTGTCGTTGATTTTCAGGAGCCAGCCGGCCACTCCCATCCACAGGCCCCCAAACACAAACTACGGCCCTTTTCCCTGGAAGTAAAACTGACCTGCCCATCGTCTGGCTGGCAGATTGCAGGAGCCACTTGGCTCTATCAAACCAGCCTGACTCGGCACTGGTGTCATTTTTCATTTGGGAACCATCCTGCGTATCGTGGATTTTCAGGAGCCCGCCGGCCACTCCCAGCCACAGGCCCCCAAACACATACCACGGCCCTTTTCCCTGGAAGTAAAACTGACCTGCCCGTCGTCTGGCTGGCAGATTGCAGGAGCCACTTGGCTCTATCAAACCAGCCCAACTTGGCACTGGTGCCACTTTGGTCTGGGAATCATCCTGTGTATCGTGTATTTTCAGGAGCCAGCCAGCCACTCCCAGCCACAGGCCCCCCAAACACAAACTACGGCCCTTTTCCCTGGAAGTAAAACTGAACAGCCCATCTTCTGGCTGGCAGATTGCAGGAGCCACATGGCTCTATCAAACCAGCCCAACTCAGCACTGGTGCCACCTTGGGTCTGGGAACCATCATGCGCGGCGTGGATTTTAAGGAGCCACCCGGCCATTCTAAGCCACAGGCCCCCAAACACAAACTACGGCCCTTTTCCCTGAAAGTAAAACAGACCTGCCCATCTTCTGGCTGTCAGATTGCAGGAGCCACTTGGCTCTATCAAATCAGCCCGACTCGGCAGTGGTGCCACCTTTCATCTGGGAACCATCCTGCGTATCGTGGATTTTCAGGAGCCAGCCGGCCACTCCCAGCCACAGGCCCCCAAACACAAACTACGGCCCTTTTCCCTGGAAGTAAAACTGATCTGCCCATCTTCTGGCTGGCAGATTGCAGGAGCCACTTGCCTCTATCAAACTAGCCCGACTCGGCACTGGTGCCACCTTTCATCTGGGAACCATCCTGCGTATCGTGGATTTTCAGGAGCCAGCCGGCCACTCCCAGCCACAGGCCCCCGAACAAATACTACGACCCATTTCCCTGGAAGTAAAACTGACCTGCACATCTTCTGGCTGGCAGATTGCAGGAGCCACTTGCCTCTATCAAACCAGCCCGACTTGGCACTTGTGCCCCTTTGGGTCTGGGAACCATCCTACGTATCGTGGATTTTAAGGAGCCAGCCGGCCATTCCCCGCCACAGGCCCCCAAACACAAACTACGGCCCATTTCCCTGGAAGTAAAACTGACCTGCCCATCTTCTGGCTGGCAGATTGCAGGAGCCACTTGCCTCTATCAAACCAGCCCGACTCGGCACTGGTGCCACCTTTCATCTGGGAACCATCCTGCGTGTCGTTGATTTTCAGGAGCCAGCCGGCCACTCCCAGCCACAGGCCCCCAAACACAAACTACGGCCCTTTTCCCTGGAAGTAAAACTGACCTGCCCATCTTCTGGCTGGCAGATTGCAGGAGCCACTTGGCTCTATCAAACCAGCCTGACTCGGCACTGGTGTCATTTTTCATTTGGGAACCATCCTGCGTATCGTGGATTTTCAGGAGCCAGCCGGCCACTCCCACCCACAGGCCCCCAAACACAAACTACGGCCTTTTTCCCTGGAAGTAAAACTGACCTGCACATCTTCTGGCTGGCAGATTGCAGGAGCCACTTGCCTCTTTCAAACCAGCCCAACTCAGCACTGGTGCCACCTTGGGTCTGGGAACCATCATGCGCGGCGTGGATTTTAAGGAGCCACCCGGCCATTCTAAGCCACAGGCCCCCAAACACAAACTACGGCCCTTTTCCCTGAAAGTAAAACAGACCTGCCCATCTTCTGGCTGTCAGATTGCAGGAGCCACTTGGCTCTATCAAATCAGCCCGACTCGGCAGTGGTGCCACCTTTCATCTGGGAACCATCCTGCGTATCGTGGATTTTCAGGAGCCAGCCGGCCACTCCCAGCCACAGGCCCCCAAACACAAACTACGGCCCTTTTCCCTGGAAGTAAAACTGACCTGCCCATCTTCTGGCTGGCAGATTGCAGGAGCCACTTGCCTCTATCAAACTAGCCCGACTCGGCACTGGTGCCACCTTTCATCTGGGAACCATCCTGCGTATCGTGGATTTTCAGGAGCCAGCCGGCCACTCCCAGCCACAGGCCCCCGAACAAATACTACGACCCATTTCCCTGGAAGTAAAACTGACCTGCACATCTTCTGGCTGGCAGATTGCAGGAGCCACTTGCCTCTATCAAACCAGCCCGACTTGGCACTTGTGCCCCTTTGGGTCTGGGAACCATCCTACGTATCGTGGATTTTAAGGAGCCAGCCGGCCATTCCCCGCCACAGGCCCCCAAACACAAACTACGGCCCATTTCCCTGGAAGTAAAACTGACCTGCCCATCTTCTGGCTGGCAGATTGCAGGAGCCACTTGCCTCTATCAAACCAGCCCGACTCGGCACTGGTGCCACCTTTCATCTGGGAACCATCCTGCGTGTCGTTGATTTTCAGGAGCCAGCCGGCCACTCCCATCCACAGGCCCCCAAACACAAACTACGGCCCTTTTCCCTGGAAGTAAAACTGACCTGCCCATCTTCTGGCTGGCAGATTGCAGGAGCCACTTGGCTCTATCAAACCAGCCCAACTTGGCACTGGTGCCACTTTGGTCTGGGAATCATCCTGTGTATCGTGTATTTTCAGGAGCCAGCCAGCCACTCCCAGCCACAGGCCCCCCAAACACAAACTACGGCCCTTTTCCCTGGAAGTAAAACTGAACAGCCCATCTTCTGGCTGGCAGATTGCAGGAGCCACTTGCCTCTATCAAACCAGCCCGACTTGGCACTGGTGCCCCTTTGGGTCTGGGAACCATCCTACGTATCGTGGATTTTCAGGAGCCAGCCGGCCACTCCCAGCCGCAGGCCCCCTACAGAAACCACATCCCTTTTCCCTGGCAAACAAAACTGACCCGCCCCGCTCCTGGCTGGCAGATTGCAGGAGACACTTGGCTCTATCAAACCATCCCTACTCGGCACTGGTGCCCCTTTGGTCTGGGAATCACCCTGCGTATCATGAATTTTCAGGAGCCAGCCGGCCACTCCCAGCCACAGGCCCCCAAACACAAACTACGGCCTTTTTCCCTGACAAACAAAACTCACACACCCCGCTTCTGGCTGGCAGATTGCAGGAGCCACATGGCTCTATCAAACCAGCCCAACTCAGCACTGGTGCCACCTTCGGTCTGGGAACCGTCATGCGCGGCGTGGATTTTAAGGAGCCAGCCGGCCATTCTCAGCCACAGGCCCCCAAACACAAACTACGGCCCTTTTCCCTGGAAGTAAAACTGACCTGCCCATCTTCTGGCTGGCAGATTGCAGGAGCCACATGGCTCTATCAAACCAGCCCAACTCGGCACTGGTGCCACCTTGGGTCTGGGAACCATCATGCGTGGCGTGGATTTTAAGGAGCCCGCCAGCCATTATCAGCCGCAGGCCCCCAAACAAAAACTACGGCCCTTTTCCCTGAAAGTAAAACAGACCAGTCCATCTTCTGGCTGGCAGATTGCAGGAGCCACTTGGCTCTATCAAATCAGCCCGACTCAGCAGTGGTGCCACCTTTCATCTGGGAACCATCCTATGTATCGTGGATTTTCAGGAGCCAGCCGGCCACTCCCAGCCACAGGCCCCCGAACAAAAACTACGACCCATTTCCCTGGAAGTATAAACGACCTGCCCATCTTCTGGCTGGCAGATTGCAGGAGCCACTTGGCTCTATCAAACCAGCCCGACTCGGAACTGGTGCCACCATTCATCTGGGAACCATCCTGCGTATCGTGCATTTTCAGGAGCCAGCCAGCCACTCCCTGCCTCAGGCCCCCAAACACAAACTACCGGCCCTCTTCCCCAGAAGTAAAACTGACCTGTCCATCTACTGGCTGGCAGATTGCAGGAGCCACTTGGCTCTATCAAACCAGCCCGACTCGGCACTGGTGCCACCTTTCATCTGGGAACCATCCTGCGTGTCGTGGATTTTCAGGAGTCAGCCAGCCACTCTCAGTCACAGGGCCCCAAACACATACCACGGCCATTTTCCCTGGACGAAAATCTCAGCGGCCCGCCTTCTGGCTGGCAGATTGCAGGAGCCACTCGGTACTATCAAACCAGACCGACTTGGCACTGGTGCCACCTTTCATCTGGGAACCATCCTGCGTATCGTGGATTTTCAGGAGCCAGCCGGCCACTCCCAGCCACAGGCGCCCAAACACAAACTACGTCCCTTTTCCCTGGAAGTAAAACTGACCTACCCATCTTCTGGCTGGCATATTGCAGGAGCCACTTGGCTCTATCAAACTAGCCCGACTCGGCACTGGTGCCACCTTTCATCTGGGAACCATCCGGCGCGGCCTGGATTTTAAGGAACCAGCCGGCCATTCAAGGCCACAGGCCGCGGAAAAAAAATCACGGCCTTTTTCCCTGGCAAACAAAACTCACACACCCCGCTTCTGGCTGGCAGATTGCAGGAGCAACTTGGCTCTATCAAACCAGCCCAACTCGGCACTGGTGCCACCTTGGGTCTGGGAACCATCATGCGCGGCGTGGATTTTCAGGAGCCAGCCGGCCATTCCCAGCCACAGGCCCCCAAACACAAACTACGGCCCTTTTCACTCGAAGTAAAACTGACCTGCCCATCTTCTGGGTGGCAGATTGCAGGAGCTACTTGGTACTATCAAACCAGCCCGATTTGGCACTGGGGCCCCTTGGGTCTGGAAACCATCCTGCGTATCGTGGATTTTCAGGAGCCAGCCGGCCACTCCCAGCCAGAGGCCCCCAAACACAAACTACGGCCATTTTCCCTGGAAGTAAAACTGACTAGCCCATCTTCTGGCTGGCAGATTGCAGGAGCCACTTGCCTCTATCAAACCAGCCCGACTTGGCACTGGTGCCCCTTTGGGTCTGGGAACCATCCTACGTATCGTGGATTTTCAGGAGCCAGCCGGCCACTCCCAGCCACAGGCCCCCAAACACAAACTAAGGCCTTTTTCCCTGGCAAACAAAACTCACACACCCCGCTTCTGGCTGGCAGATTGCAGGAGCCACATGGCTCTATCAAACCAGCCCAACTCGGCACTGGTGCCACCTTGGGTCTGGGAACCATCATGCGCGGCGTGGATTTTAAGGAGCCACCCGGCCATTCTAAGCCACAGGCCCCCAAACACAAACTACGGCCCTTTTCCCTGAAAGTAAAACAGACCTGCCCATCTTCTGGCTGTCAGATTGCAGGAGCCACTTGGCTCTATCAAATCAGCCCGACTCGGCAGTGGTGCCACCTTTCATCTGGGAACCATCCTGCGTATCGTGGATTTTCAGGAGCCAGCTGGCCACTCCCAGCCACAGGCCCCCAAACAAAAACTACGGCCCTTTTCCCTGGAAGTAAAACTGACCTGCCCATCTTCTGGCTGGCAGATTGCAGAAGCCACATGGCTCTATCAAACTAGCCCGACTCGGCACTGGTGCCACCTTTCATCTGGGAACCATCCTGCGTATCGTGGATTTTCAGGAGCCAGCCGGACACTCCCAGCCACAGGCCCCCGAACAAATACTACGACCCATTTCCCTGGAAGTAAAACTGACCTGCACATCTTCTGGCTGGCAGATTGCAGGAGACACTTGGCTCTATCAAACCAGCCCGACTCGGCACTGGTGCCACCATTCATCTGGGAACCATCCTGAGTATCGTGCATTTTCAGGAGCCAGCCGGCCACTCCCAGCCACAGGCCCCCAAACACAAACTACCGGCCCACTTCCCCAGAAGTAAAACTGACCTGTCCATCTACTGGCTGGCAGATTGCAGGAGCCACTTGGCTCTATCAAACCAGCCCGACTCGGCACTGGTGCCACCTTTCATCTGGGAACCATCCTGCGTGTCGTGGATTTTCAGGAGCCAGCCGGCCACAGCCAGCCAGAGGCCCCCAAACACAAACTGTGGGCCTTTTCCCTGCCAAACAAAACTCACCCACCCCACTTCTGGCTGGCAGATTGCAGGAGCCACATGGCGCTATCAAACCAGCCCGACTCGGCACTGGTGCCACCTTTCATCTGGGAACCATTCTACGTATCGTGGATTTTCAGGAGCCAGCAGGCAATTCCGAGACACAGGCTCCCGAAAACAACCCACGGCCCTTTTCAATGGAAAACACAACTTACGCACCCCGCTCCTGGCTGGCAGATTGCAGGAGACACTTGGCCCTATCAAACCCGCCGGCTTGGCACTGGTGCCACCATTCATCTGGGAACCATCCCGCTTATCGTGGATTTTCAGGTGCCAGCCGGCCACTCCCAGCCACAGGCCCCCAAACAAAAACTACGGCCCTTTTCCCTGGAAGGAAAACTGACCTGCCCATCTTCTGGCTGGCAGATTGCAGGAGCCACTTGGCTCTATCAAACCAGCCCGACTCGGCACTGGTGCCACCTTTCATCTGGGAACCATCCGGCGCGGCCTGGATTTTAAGGAACCAGCCGGCCATTCAAGGCCACAGGCCGCGGAAAAAAAATCACGGCCTTTTTCCCTGGCAAACAAAACTCACACACCCCGCTTCTGGCTGGCAGATTGCAGGAGCAACTTGGCTCTATCAAACCAGCCCAACTCGGCACTGGTGCCAGCTTGGGTCTGGGAACCATCATGCGTGTCGTGGATTTTCAGGAGCCAGCCGGCCATTCCCAGCCACAGGCCCCCAAACACAAACTACGGCCCTTTTCACTCGAAGTAAAACTGACCTGCACATCTTCTGGCTGGCAGATTGCAGGAGCCACTTGGTACTATCAAACCAGCCCGATTTGGCACTGGGGCCCCTTGGGTCTGGAAACCATCCTGCGTATCGTGGATTTTCAGGAGCCAGCCGGCCACTCCCAGCCACAGGCCCCCAAACACAAACTACCGCCGTTTTCCCTGGAAGTAAAACTGACCAGCCCATCTTCTGGCTGGCAGATTGCAGGAGCCACTTGCCTCTATCAAACCAGCCCGACTTGGCACTGGTGCCCCTTTGGGTCTGGGAACCATCCTACGTATCGTGGATTTTCAGGAGCCAGCCGGCCACTCCCACCCACAGGCCCCCAAACACAAACTACGGCCTTTTTCCCTGGCAAACAAAACTCACACACCCCGCTTCTGGCTGGCAGATTGCAGGAGCCACATGGCTCTATCAAACCAGCCCGACTCAGCACTGGTGCCACCTTGGGTCTGGGAACCATCATGCGCGGCGTGGATTTTAAGGAGCCACCCGGCCATTCTAAGCCACAGGCCCCCAAACACAAACTACGGCCCTTTTCCCTGAAAGTAAAACAGACCTGCCCATCTTCTGGCTGTCAGATTGCAGGAGCCACTTGGCTCTATCAAATCAGCCCGACTCGGCAGTGGTGCCACCTTTCATCTGGGAACCATCCTGCGTATCGTGGATTTTCAGGAGCCAGCCGGCCACTCCCAGCCACAGGCCCCCAAACACAAACTACGGCCCTTTTCCCTGGAAGTAAAACTGACCTGCCCATCTTCTGGCTGGCAGATTGCAGGAGCCACTTGCCTCTATCAAACTAGCCCGACTCGGCACTGGTGCCACCTTTCATCTGGGAACCATCCTGCGTATCGTGGATTTTCAGGAGCCAGCCGGCCACTCCCAGCCACAGGCCCCCGAACAAATACTACGACCCATTTCCCTGGAAGTAAAACTGACCTGCACATCTTCTGGCTGGCAGATTGCAGGAGACACTTGGCTCTATCAAACCAGCCCGACTCGGCACTGGTGCCACATTTCATCTGGGAACCATCCTGCGTATCGAGGATTTTCAGGAGCCAGCCGGCCATTCCAGGCCACAGACCCCAAAAAAAAGCTACGACCCATTTCCCTGGAAGTAAAACTGACCTGCCCATCTTCTGGCTGGCAGATTGCAGGAGCCACTTGGCTCTATCAAACCAGCCCAACTTGGCACTGGTGCCACTTTGGTCTGGGAATCATCCTGTGTATCGTGTATTTTCAGGAGCCAGCCAGCCACTCCCAGCCACAGGCCCCCCAAACACAAACTACGGCCCTTTTCCCTGGAAGTAAAACTGAACAGCCCATCTTCTGGCTGGCAGATTGCAGGAGCCACTTGCCTCTATCAAACCAGCCCGACTTGGCACTGGTGCCCCTTTGGGTCTGGGAACCATCCTACGTATCGTGGATTTTCAGGAGCCAGCCGGCCACTCCCAGCCACAGGCCCCCTACAGAAACCACATCCCTTTTCCCTGGCAAACAAAACTGACCCGCCCCGCTCCTGGCTGGCAGATTGCAGGAGACACTTGGCTCTATCAAACCATCCCTACTCGGCACTGGTGCCCCTTTGGTCTGGGAATCACCCTGCGTATCATGAATTTTCAGGAGCCAGCCGGCCACTCCCAGCCACAGGCCCCCAAACACAAACTACGGCCTTTTTCCCTGACAAACAAAACTCACACACCCCGCTTCTGGCTGGCAGATTGCAGGAGCCACATGGCTCTATCAAACCAGCCCAACTCAGCACTGGTGCCACCTTCGGTCTGGGAACCGTCATGCGCGGCGTGGATTTTAAGGAGCCAGCCGGCCATTCTCAGCCACAGGCCCCCAAACACAAACTACGGCCCTTTTCCCTGGAAGTAAAACTGACCTGCCCATCTTCTGGCTGGCAGATTGCAGGAGCCACATGGCTCTATCAAACCAGCCCAACTCGGCACTGGTGCCACCTTGGGTCTGGGAACCATCATGCGTGGCGTGGATTTTAAGGAGCCCGCCAGCCATTATCAGCCGCAGGCCCCCAAACAAAAACTACGGCCCTTTTCCCTGAAAGTAAAACAGACCAGTCCATCTTCTGGCTGGCAGATTGCAGGAGCCACTTGGCTCTATCAAATCAGCCCGACTCAGCAGTGGTGCCACCTTTCATCTGGGAACCATCCTATGTATCGTGGATTTTCAGGAGCCAGCCGGCCACTCCCAGCCACAGGCCCCCGAACAAAAACTACGACCCATTTCCCTGGAAGTATAAACGACCTGCCCATCTTCTGGCTGGCAGATTGCAGGAGCCACTTGGCTCTATCAAACCAGCCCGACTCGGAACTGGTGCCACCATTCATCTGGGAACCATCCTGCGTATCGTGCATTTTCAGGAGCCAGCCAGCCACTCCCTGCCTCAGGCCCCCAAACACAAACTACCGGCCCTCTTCCCCAGAAGTAAAACTGACCTGTCCATCTACTGGCTGGCAGATTGCAGGAGCCACTTGGCTCTATCAAACCAGCCCGACTCGGCACTGGTGCCACCTTTCATCTGGGAACCATCCTGCGTGTCGTGGATTTTCAGGAGTCAGCCAGCCACTCTCAGTCACAGGGCCCCAAACACATACCACGGCCATTTTCCCTGGACGAAAATCTCAGCGGCCCGCCTTCTGGCTGGCAGATTGCAGGAGCCACTCGGTACTATCAAACCAGACCGACTTGGCACTGGTGCCACCTTTCATCTGGGAACCATCCTGCGTATCGTGGATTTTCAGGAGCCAGCCGGCCACTCCCAGCCACAGGCGCCCAAACACAAACTACGTCCCTTTTCCCTGGAAGTAAAACTGACCTACCCATCTTCTGGCTGGCATATTGCAGGAGCCACTTGGCTCTATCAAACTAGCCCGACTCGGCACTGGTGCCACCTTTCATCTGGGAACCATCCGGCGCGGCCTGGATTTTAAGGAACCAGCCGGCCATTCAAGGCCACAGGCCGCGGAAAAAAAATCACGGCCTTTTTCCCTGGCAAACAAAACTCACACACCCCGCTTCTGGCTGGCAGATTGCAGGAGCAACTTGGCTCTATCAAACCAGCCCAACTCGGCACTGGTGCCACCTTGGGTCTGGGAACCATCATGCGCGGCGTGGATTTTCAGGAGCCAGCCGGCCATTCCCAGCCACAGGCCCCCAAACACAAACTACGGCCCTTTTCACTCGAAGTAAAACTGACCTGCCCATCTTCTGGGTGGCAGATTGCAGGAGCTACTTGGTACTATCAAACCAGCCCGATTTGGCACTGGGGCCCCTTGGGTCTGGAAACCATCCTGCGTATCGTGGATTTTCAGGAGCCAGCCGGCCACTCCCAGCCAGAGGCCCCCAAACACAAACTACGGCCATTTTCCCTGGAAGTAAAACTGACTAGCCCATCTTCTGGCTGGCAGATTGCAGGAGCCACTTGCCTCTATCAAACCAGCCCGACTTGGCACTGGTGCCCCTTTGGGTCTGGGAACCATCCTACGTATCGTGGATTTTCAGGAGCCAGCCGGCCACTCCCAGCCACAGGCCCCCAAACACAAACTACGGCCTTTTTCCCTGGCAAACAAAACTCACACACCCCGCTTCTGGCTGGCAGATTGCAGGAGCCACATGGCTCTATCAAACCAGCCCAACTCGGCACTGGTGCCACCTTGGGTCTGGGAACCATCATGCGCGGCGTGGATTTTAAGGAGCCACCCGGCCATTCTAAGCCACAGGCCCCCAAACACAAACTACGGCCCTTTTCCCTGAAAGTAAAACAGACCTGCCCATCTTCTGGCTGTCAGATTGCAGGAGCCACTTGGCTCTATCAAATCAGCCCGACTCGGCAGTGGTGCCACCTTTCATCTGGGAACCATCCTGCGTATCGTGGATTTTCAGGAGCCAGCTGGCCACTCCCAGCCACAGGCCCCCAAACAAAAACTACGGCCCTTTTCCCTGGAAGTAAAACTGACCTGCCCATCTTCTGGCTGGCAGATTGCAGAAGCCACATGGCTCTATCAAACTAGCCCGACTCGGCACTGGTGCCACCTTTCATCTGGGAACCATCCTGCGTATCGTGGATTTTCAGGAGCCAGCCGGACACTCCCAGCCACAGGCCCCCGAACAAATACTACGACCCATTTCCCTGGAAGTAAAACTGACCTGCACATCTTCTGGCTGGCAGATTGCAGGAGACACTTGGCTCTATCAAACCAGCCCGACTCGGCACTGGTGCCACCATTCATCTGGGAACCATCCTGAGTATCGTGCATTTTCAGGAGCCAGCCGGCCACTCCCAGCCACAGGCCCCCAAACACAAACTACCGGCCCACTTCCCCAGAAGTAAAACTGACCTGTCCATCTACTGGCTGGCAGATTGCAGGAGCCACTTGGCTCTATCAAACCAGCCCGACTCGGCACTGGTGCCACCTTTCATCTGGGAACCATCCTGCGTGTCGTGGATTTTCAGGAGCCAGCCGGCCACAGCCAGCCAGAGGCCCCCAAACACAAACTGTGGGCCTTTTCCCTGCCAAACAAAACTCACCCACCCCACTTCTGGCTGGCAGATTGCAGGAGCCACATGGCGCTATCAAACCAGCCCGACTCGGCACTGGTGCCACCTTTCATCTGGGAACCATTCTACGTATCGTGGATTTTCAGGAGCCAGCAGGCAATTCCGAGACACAGGCTCCCGAAAACAACCCACGGCCCTTTTCAATGGAAAACACAACTTACGCACCCCGCTCCTGGCTGGCAGATTGCAGGAGACACTTGGCCCTATCAAACCCGCCGGCTTGGCACTGGTGCCACCATTCATCTGGGAACCATCCCGCTTATCGTGGATTTTCAGGTGCCAGCCGGCCACTCCCAGCCACAGGCCCCCAAACAAAAACTACGGCCCTTTTCCCTGGAAGGAAAACTGACCTGCCCATCTTCTGGCTGGCAGATTGCAGGAGCCACTTGGCTCTATCAAACCAGCCCGACTCGGCACTGGTGCCACCTTTCATCTGGGAACCATCCGGCGCGGCCTGGATTTTAAGGAACCAGCCGGCCATTCAAGGCCACAGGCCGCGGAAAAAAAATCACGGCCTTTTTCCCTGGCAAACAAAACTCACACACCCCGCTTCTGGCTGGCAGATTGCAGGAGCAACTTGGCTCTATCAAACCAGCCCAACTCGGCACTGGTGCCAGCTTGGGTCTGGGAACCATCATGCGTGTCGTGGATTTTCAGGAGCCAGCCGGCCATTCCCAGCCACAGGCCCCCAAACACAAACTACGGCCCTTTTCACTCGAAGTAAAACTGACCTGCACATCTTCTGGCTGGCAGATTGCAGGAGCCACTTGGTACTATCAAACCAGCCCGATTTGGCACTGGGGCCCCTTGGGTCTGGAAACCATCCTGCGTATCGTGGATTTTCAGGAGCAAGCCGGCCACTCCCAGCCACAGGCCCCCAAACACAAACTACCGCCGTTTTCCCTGGAAGTAAAACTGACCAGCCCATCTTCTGGCTGGCAGATTGCAGGAGCCACTTGCCTCTATCAAACCAGCCCGACTTGGCACTGGTGCCCCTTTGGGTCTGGGAACCATCCTACGTATCGTGGATTTTCAGGAGCCAGCCGGCCACTCCCACCCACAGGCCCCCAAACACAAACTACGGCCTTTTTCCCTGGCAAACAAAACTCACACACCCCGCTTCTGGCTGGCAGATTGCAGGAGCCACATGGCTCTATCAAACCAGCCCGACTCAGCACTGGTGCCACCTTGGGTCTGGGAACCATCATGCGCGGCGTGGATTTTAAGGAGCCACCCGGCCATTCTAAGCCACAGGCCCCCAAACACAAACTACGGCCCTTTTCCCTGAAAGTAAAACAGACCTGCCCATCTTCTGGCTGTCAGATTGCAGGAGCCACTTGGCTCTATCAAATCAGCCCGACTCGGCAGTGGTGCCACCTTTCATCTGGGAACCATCCTGCGTATCGTGGATTTTCAGGAGCCAGCCGGCCACTCCCAGCCACAGGCCCCCAAACACAAACTACGGCCCTTTTCCCTGGAAGTAAAACTGACCTGCCCATCTTCTGGCTGGCAGATTGCAGGAGCCACTTGCCTCTATCAAACTAGCCCGACTCGGCACTGGTGCCACCTTTCATCTGGGAACCATCCTGCGTATCGTGGATTTTCAGGAGCCAGCCGGCCACTCCCAGCCACAGGCCCCCGAACAAATACTACGACCCATTTCCCTGGAAGTAAAACTGACCTGCACATCTTCTGGCTGGCAGATTGCAGGAGACACTTGGCTCTATCAAACCAGCCCGACTCGGCACTGGTGCCACATTTCATCTGGGAACCATCCTGCGTATCGAGGATTTTCAGGAGCCAGCCGGCCATTCCAGGCCACAGACCCCAAAAAAAAGCTACGACCCATTTCCCTGGAAGTAAAACTGACCTGCCCATCTTCTGGCTGGCAGATTGCAGGAGCCACTTGGCTCTATCAAACCAGCCCGACTCGGCACTGGTGCCACCATTCATCTGGGAACCATCCTGAGTATCGTGCATTTTCAGGAGCCAGCCGGCCACTCCCAGCCACAGGCCCCCAAACACAAACTACCGGCCCACTTCCCCAGAAGTAAAACTGACCTGTCCATCTACTGGCTGGCAGATTGCAGGAGCCACTTGGCTCTATCAAACCAGCCCGACTCGGCACTGGTGCCACCTTTCATCTGGGAACCATCCTGCGTGTCGTGGATTTTCAGGAGCCAGCCGGCCACAGCCAGCCAGAGGCCCCCAAACACAAACTGTGGGCCTTTTCCCTGCCAAACAAAACTCACCCACCCCGCTTCTGGCTGGCAGATTGCAGGAGCCACATGGCGCTATCAAACCAGCCCGACTCGGCACTGGTGCCACCTTTCATCTGGGAACCATTCTACGTATCGTGGATTTTCAGGAGCCAGCAGGCAATTCCGAGACACAGGCTCCCGAAAACAAACCACGGCCCTTTTCAATGGAAAACACAACTTACGCACCCCGCTCCTGGCTGGCAGATTGCAGGAGACACTTGGCCCTATCAAACCAGCCTACTTGGCACTGGTGCCACCATTCATCTGGGAACCATCCCGCTTATCGTGGATTTTCAGGTGCCAGCCGGCCACTCCCAGCCACAGGCCCCCAAACAAAAACTATGGCCCTTTTCCCTGGAAGGAAAACTGACCTGCCCATCTTCTGGCTGGCAGATTGCAGGAGCCACTTGGCTCTATCAAACCAGCCCGACTCGGCATTGGTGCCACCTTTCATCTGGGAACCATCCTGCGTATCGTGGATTTTCAGGAGCCAGCCGGCCACAGCCAGCCAGAGGCCCCCAAACACAAACTGTGGGCCTTTTCCCTGCCAAACAAAACTCACCCACCCCGCTTCTGGCTGGCAGATTGCAGGAGCCACATGGCGCTATCAAAACAGCCCGACTCGGCACTGGTGCCACCTTTCATCTGGGAACCATCCGGCGCGGCCTGGATTTTAAGGAACCAGCCGGCTATTCAAAGTCACAGACCCCGGAAAAAAAACCACGGCCTTTTTCCCTGGCAAACAAAACTCAGCGACCCCGCTTCTGGCTGACAGATTGCAGGAGCCACAGGGCTCTATCACACCAGCCCAACTCGGCAGTGGTGCCACCTTTCATCTGGGAACCATCCTGCGTATCGTGGATTTTCAGGAGCCACCGGCCACTCCCACCCACAGGCCCCCAAACAAATACCACGGCCCTTTTCCCTGGAAGTAAAACTGACCTGCCCATCTTCTGGCTGGCAGATTGGAGGAGCAACTTGGTACTATCAAACCAGCCCGACTTGGCACTGGTGCCATTTTTCATTTGGGAGGCATCTTGCGTGTCGTTGATTTTCAGGAGCCAGCCGGCCACTCCCAGCCACAGGCCCCCAAACACAAACTACGGCCCTTTTCCCTGGAAGTAAAACTGATCTGCCCATCTTCTGGCTGGCAGATTGCAGGAGCAACTTGGCTCTATCAAACCAGCCCGACTCGGCACTGGTGCCACCTTTCATCTGGGAACCATCCAGCGTATCGTGGATTTTAAGGAGCCAGCCGGCAATTCTCAGCCACAGGCCCCCAAACACAATCTACGGCCCTTTTCCCTGGAAGTAAAACAGACCTGCCCATCTTCTGGCTGGCAGATTGCAGGAGCCACTTGGCTCTATCAAACCAGCCCGATTTGACACTGGGGCCCCTTGGGTCTGGAAACCATCCTGTGTATTGGGTATTTTCGGGAGCCAGCCGGACACTCCCAGCCACAGGCCCCCAAACACAAACTTCCGGCCCTCTTCCCCAGAAGTAAAACTGACCTGTCCATCTACTGGCTGGCAGATTGCAGGAGCCACTTGGCTCTATAAAACCAGCCCGACTCGGCACTGGTGCCCCTTTGGTCGGGGAATCATCCTGCGTATCGTGGATTTTCAGGAGCCAGCAGTCCACTCCCAGCCAGAGGCCCCCAAACACAAACTGTGGGCCTTTTCCCTGCCAAATAAAACTCACCAACCCCGCTTCTGGCTGGCAGATTGCAGGAGCCACAGGGCGCTATCAAACCAGCCCGACTCGGCACTAATGCCACCTTGGGTCTGGGAACCATCCTGCGTATCGTCGATTTTCAGGAGCCAGCAGGCAATTCCGATCCACAGGCTCCCGAAAACACACCACGGCCCTTTTCCCTGGCAAACAAAACTCACGCACCCCGCTCCTGGTTGGCAGATTGCAGGAGACACTTGGCCCTATCAAACCGGCCGGCTCGGCACTGGTGCCACCTTTCATCTGGGAACCATCCTGCGTATCGTGGATTTTTAGGTGCCAGCCGGCCACTCCCAGCCACAGGCCCCCAAAGAAATACCACGGCCCTTTTCCCTGGAAGGAAAACTGACCTGCCCATCTTCTGGCTGGCAGATTGCAGGAGCCACTTGGCTCTATCAAACCATCCCGACTCGGCACTGGTGCCCCTTTGGTCTGGGAATCATCCTGCGTATCGAGGATTTTCAGGAGCCAGCCGGCCACTCCCAACCACAGGCCCCCAAACACAAACTACAGCCCTTTTCCCTGGCAAACAAAACTCACACACCCCGCTTCTGGCTGGCAGATTGCAGGAGCCACATGGCTCTATCAAACCAGCCCAACTCGGCACTGGTGCCACCTTGGGTCAGTGAATCATCATGCGCGGCGTGGATTTTAAGCAGCCAGCCGGCCATTCTCAGCCACAGGCCCCCAAACACAAACTACGGCCCTTTTCCCGGGAAGGAAAACTGACCTGCCCATCTTCTGGCTGGCAGATTGCAGGAGCCACTTGGCTCTATCAAATCAGCCCGACTCAGCAGTGGTGCCACCTTTCATCTGGGAACCATCCTGCTTATCGTGGATTTTCAGGAGCCAGCCGGACACTCCCAGCCACAGGCCCCCGAACAAAAACTACGACCCATTTCCCTGGAAGTAAAACTGAACTGCCCATCTTCTGGCTGGCAGATTGCAGGAGACACTCGGCTCTATCAAACCAGCCCGACTCAGGACCGGTGCCACCTTTCATCTGGGAACCATCCTGCGTATCGTGGATTTTCAGGAGCCAGCCGGATATTCCAGGCCACAGACCCCAAAAAAAAGCTATGGTCCTTTTCCCTGGAAGTAAAACTGACCTGTCCATCTTCTGGCTGGCAGAATGCAGGAGCTACTTGGCTCTATCAAACCAGCCCGATTTGGCACTGGTGCCCCCTTGGGTCTGGGAACCATCCTGCGTATCGTGGATTTTCAGGAGCCAGCCGGCTACTCCCAGCCACAGGCCCCCAAACACAAACTACCGGCCCTCTTCCCCAGAAGTAAAACTGACCTGTCCATCTACTGGCTGGCAGATTGCAGGAGCCACTTGGCTCTATCAAACCAGCCCGACTCGGCACTGGTGCCACCTTTCATCTGGGAACCATCCTGCGTGTCGTGGATTTTCAGGAGTCAGCCAGCCACTCTCAGCCACAGGGCCCCAAACACATACCACGGCCATTTTCCCTGGACGAAAATCTCAGCGGCCCGCCTTCTGGCTGGCAGATTGCAGGAGCCACTCGGTACTATCAAACCAGACCGACTTGGCACTGGTGCCACCTTTCATCTGGGAACCATCCTGCGTATCGTGGATTTTTAGGAGCCAGCCGGCCAGTCCCAGCCACAGGGCCCAAAACACAAACTACGGCCCTTTTCCCTGGAAGTAAAACTGACCTGCCCATCTTCTGGCTGGCAGATTGCAGGAGCCACTTGGCTCTATCAAACCAGCCCGACTTGGCACTGGTGCACCTTTGGGTCTGGGAACCATCCTACGTATCGTGGATTTTCAGGAGCCAGCCGGCCAGTCCCAGCCACAGGCCCCGAACAGAAACCACATCCCTTTTCCCTGGCAAACAAAACTGACCCGCCCTGCTCCTGGCTGGCAGATTGCAGGAGACACTTGGCTCTATCAAACCATCCCGACTCGGCACTGGTGCCCCTTTGGTCTGGGAATCATCCTGGGTATCGTGCATTTTCAGAAGCCAGCCGGCCACTCCCAGCCACAGGCCCCCAAACACAAACTACGGCCCTTTTCCCTGGCAAACAAAACTCACACACCCCACTTCTGGCTGGCAGATTGCAGGAGCCACATGGCTCTATCAAACCAGCCCAACTCGGCACTGGTGCCACCTTGGGTCTGTGAACCATCATGCACGGCGTGGATTTTAAGGAGCCAGCCGGCCATTCTCAGCCACAGGCCCCCAAACACAAACTACGGCCCTTTTCCCTGGAAGTAAAACTGACCTGCCCATCTTCTGGCTGGCAGATTGCAGGAGCCACTTGGCTCTATCAAACCAGCCCGACTTGGCAGTGGTGCCACCATTCATCTGGAAACCATCCTGCGTATTGTGGATTTTCAGGAGCCAGCCGGCCACTCCCAGCCACTGGCCCCCAACACAAACCACGGCCCTTTAACCTGGTAAACAAAACTGACCCGCCCCGCTCCTGGCTGGTAGATTGCAGGAGCCACTTGGCTCTATCAAACCAGCCCGACTCGACACTGGTTCCACATTTCATCAGGGAACCATCCCGTGTGTCGTGGATTTTCAGGAGCCAGCCGGCCACTCTCAGTCACTGGGCCCCAAACACATACCACGGCCATTTTCCCTGGAGGAAAATCTCAGCGGCCCGCCGTCTGGCTGGCAGATTGCAGGAGCCACTCGGTACTATCAAACCAGCCCGACTTGGCACTGGTGCCACCTTTCATCTGGGAACCATCCTGCGTATCGTGGATTTTGAGGAGCCAGCCGGCCACTGCCAGCCACAGGTCCCCAAACACAAACTACGTCCCCTATCCCTGGAAGTAAAACTGACCTGCCCATCTTCTGGCTGGCAGATTGCAGGAGCCACTTGGCTCTATCAAAACAGCCCGACTCGGCACTGGTACCACCTTTCATCTGAGAACCATCCAGCGCGGCGTGGTTTTTAAGCAACCAGCCGGACATTCCAGGCCACAGGCCCCGGAAAAAAAAACCTCGGCATTTTTACCTGGCAAACAAAACTCACCCAGCCCGCTTCTGGCTGGCAGATTGCAGGAGCCACTTGGCTCTATCACACCAGCCCGACTCGGCACTGGTGCCACCTTGGGTCTGGGAACCATCATGCGCGGCGTGGATTTTAAGGAACCAGCCGGCCATTCCCAGCCACTGGTCCCCTAAAACAAACCACGGCCCTTTTCCCTGGCAAACAAAACTCACCCACCCCGCTTCTGGCTGGCAGATTGCAGGAGACAAATGGACCTATCAAACCAGCCGGCTTGGCACTGGTGACACCATTCATCTGGGAACCATCCTGCGTATCGTGGATTTTCAGGAGCCAGCCGGCCACACCCAGCGACAGGCGCCCAAACACACACTACAGCCCTTTTCCGTGGAAGGAAAACTGACCTTCCCATCTTCTGGCTGGCAGATTGCAGGAGCCACTTGGCTCTATCAAACCAGCCCGACTTGGCACTGGTGCCCCCTTGGGTCTGGGAACCATCCTGCGTATCGTGGATTTTCAGGAGCCAGCCGGCCACTCCCAGTCACAGGCCCCGAAAACAAACCACGGCCCTTTTCCCTGGCAAACAAAACTCACCCACCCCCCTTCTGGCTGGCAGATTGCAGGAGCCACTTGGTTCTATCAAACCAGCCCGACTCGGCACTGGTGCCACCTTTCATCTGGGAACCATCCTGTGTATCGTGGATTTTCAGGAGCCAGCCGGCCACTCCCACCCACAGGTCCCCAAACAAAAACTACGTCCCCTATCCCTGGAAGTAAAACTGACCTGCCCATCTTCTGGCTGGCAGATTGCAGGAGCCACTTGGCTCTATCTAAACAGCCCGACTCGGCACTGGTGCCACCTTTCATCTGGGAACCATCCAGCGCGGCGTGGTTTTAAGCAACGAGCCGGCCATTCCAGGCCACAGGCCCCGGAAAAAAAAATCTCGGCCTTTTTCCCTGGCAAACAAAACTCACCCAGCCTGCTTCTGGCTGGCAGATTGCAAGAGCCACTTGGCTCTATCACACCAGCCCGACTCGGCACTGGTGCCACCTTGGGTCTGGGAACCATCATGCGCGGCATGGATTTTAAGGAACCAGCCGGCCATTCCCAGCCACTGGTCCCCAAAAACAAACCACGGCCCTTTTCCCTGGCAAAGAAAACTCACCCACCCCGCTTCTGGCTGGCAGATTGCAGGAGCCACATGGCTCTATCAAACCAGCCCAACTCGGCACTGGTGCCACCTTGGGTCTGGGAACCATCATGCACGGCGTGGATTTTAAGGAGCCAGCCGGCCATTCTCAGCCACAGGACCCCAAACACAAACTACCGGCCCTCTTCCCCGGAAGTAAAACTGACCTGTCCATCTTCTGGCTGGCAGATTGGAGGAGCCACTTAGCTCTATCAAACCAGCCCGACTCGGCACTGGTGCCACCTTTCATCTGGGAACCATCCTGCGTATCGTGGATTTTCAGGAGCCAGCCGGCCACTCCCAGCCACAGGCCCCCAAACACAGACTACGGCCCTTTTCCCCGGAAGTAAAACTGACCTGCCCATCTTCTGGCTGGGAGATTGCAGGAGCCGCTTGGCTCTATCAAAACAGCCTGACTCGGCACTGGTGCCCCCTTGGGTCTGGGAACCATCCGGCGCGGCGTGGATTTTTAAGGAGCCAGCCGGCCATTCTTGGCCACAGGCCCCGGAAAACGAACCATGGCCCTTTTCCCTGGCAAACAAAACTCACCCACCCCGCTTCTGGCTGGCAGATTGCAGGAGACACTTGGCTCTATCAAACCAGCCCTACTCGGCACTTGTGCCACCTTTCTTTTGGAAGCATCTTGCGTATCGTGGATTTTAAGGAGCCAGCCTGCCACTGCCTGCCACAGGCCCCCAAACAGAAACCACCACCCCATTCCCTGGAAACAAAATTCAGCCGCCCCGCTTCTTGCTGGCAGATTGCAGGAGCTACTCTGTATTATCAAACCATCACGACTTGGCACTGGTGCCACCTTTTATCTGGGAACCACCCAGCGTATCGAGGATTTTCAGGAGCCAGCCGGCCACTCCCAGCCCCAGGCCCGGAAACACAAACCACAGCCCTTTTCCCTGGAAACAAAACTAGACAAATCTGGGACTTTTTTACCGACTAAAATTGTTTGAATAATCTCGTCATAATAATAGATTTCTAGAAGAAAGTTTTAAAATCTTTCTTAGAGTTGAGAAAGTCCAGGATTGAGGTCTTTTTCTTCCCATATCAATATTGCAACGAAATTATTAAATAAAGACCAACTCTTTATTTTTCTTTTTAACCCAAGTCATTAATTCCCATTCATTAATCCATTTTGTGGATCAATATTTGCCATTCTGATGGTAGTCTTCACTTCTTTACAATAGGTATTCTGTGACTATGTTGACAAGTCTTGGGTGATGATCCTAACTGGTCTTAGATACACATAGGGGGAAATTTCCTCAGCCAGTGTCAGTCCTAAGCATGCGTATCAGAAGATCTTTCTATAGCTGGGAATTTTCCCATGAAAGGGATTCAGTTAGGGAAGAGACACTTGTCCCAGAGTTTTACATTCTTCTTGAACACTGCTTAAGGAACATGGATCCCATGTCCATTTGGATCTCTGACTGCACAGAACTTTGTCATGCCAGTGCTTGAAATGCATCTCGAAGAGAATTCACTACACAGAATGAATGAGAGTGGTAGGGCTCAGTGGGGCTCACCAGGCCCAACCCCTCTGTTAAAGCAGGATACCTAGAGCCTCTTGCCCGGGATTCTATCTGGGTGTACTTTTAATGTCTTCTAAGATCCAGGCTTCAGAAGCTTTCTGGGCAGTCTGTGCCGCGGTTCAGTCACCCTCACAGTAAAACATCATTTGGTGATGTTCATAGGCAATCTCCTGTATTTCAGTGTGTGCCCACTGCCTCTTGTCTTTTCACTCAGCATCACTTAAAAGACACTGGTTCCCTCCCTTTTGCATTATTGCTTCCCGTATGTATGTGTGCAGCCATGTAGAGAAATGTAAAAACCTCCCTGAAGGCCACGCAGACAATATTCCCTTCGTCTACCAGTCAAGTTGATTCATCAGAGGTGTTGAAAAAGTTGTTCAGCATGAAATTCCACAGGAAAATCCACGCCGAGTACATTGCTTTGTCCTCCTTCATATGCCAGGCAAGGCTTTCAGGAATAGCTGCCCCATCAACTTCATGGGGATAAAAAAGAGGCTGGCTGATTTGTACTTTTCCGAGTCTTCCTAATTGCCATTTTTGAAGAGGGCAGTCTTTTGCTTTCATGCATTCTTAGCTACGGAAAACTCCATACTTTAGTCTTTAGCGTTTCTTGTCCTCCCCAACCTCGCAAAAAGTTTTTCCACTATGTCTGGCAAGGAGAATCTGGGTCAGGGCTGAAAACATCTCCCATGGTGTTGTACATGTTGCAGAGAAGTCTGCAGAGTGTTTTGCAGGAAGAAAAAGAAAGATGTCCAAAACACCTTCCAATCGAATGTTCATGTGTTTGGAAAAGGTAGGAAAGTGGTAAGGTACTGTTTTCTATCAGTTTGAAAGTTGAGCACACTATCCCAGTGTTGTGCAGCTTCATTCCCACCTTTCCGAAGCAGCCGCTCACTCCGGCCCCCGGAGACGAAGAGGCGGCTTCTTTGCGCAAAGGCGATTGTGCCGGTCACAGTGCACTCCAGTGCATCGGCTTCTTCCGAAATGTGCCCGGGACCGGCGCTTAGCTCCGGGGAGCTGCGTACCTTCTTCTTTCGGGACTTTTGTGGTCTACATCACTGCAAAACGCTTTTCCACTATGTTAGGCAAGGAGAAACTGTGCCTGCACAGAAAACATCTCCCGTGGTGTTTTACATGTTGCAGAGAGCTGTGCTGAGTGTTTTGCACCAAGAATAAGAAAGTTGTCCAAAACACCTTCCAACAGGATATTCATGTGTTTGGAAAAGGTAGGAAAGTTGTAAGGTACTGTTTTCTATCAGTTGGCAAGCTGCACACACTATCCCAGTCTTGTGCAGCTTCATTCTCACCTTTCCGAAGCTACTGGTCTCTCCGGCTCCCGGAGGCGCAGAATCGGCTTCTTCGCGCAAAGGCGATTGTGCCGGTCACAGTGCACTCCAGTGCGGCGGCATCTGCCGAAATGTGCCCGGGATCGGGCCATAGCTCCGGGGAGCTGCGTACCTTCGTCTTTCGGGACTTTTGTGGTCTACATCATACAGAAAGGTTTTCCACTATGTTAGGCAAGGAGAATCTGTGCCAGCACAGAAAACATCCCCCATCGTGTTTTGCATGTTGCAGAGAGCTCTGCAGAAGTTTATGCAAGAAGAAAAAGAGAGTTTTCCAAAACACCTTCCAATCGAATGTTCATGTGTTTGGAAAAGGTAGGAGTCGTAAGGTACTGTTTTTTATCTGTTTGCAAGCTGCGCACACTATCCCAGTGTTGTGCAGCTTCATTCTTCATCTTTTGAAAGCAGCCGCTCTCTCCGGCTCCCGGAGGCGAAGAATCGGCTTCTTCGCGCAAAGGCGATTGTGCCGGTCACAGTGCACTCCAGTGCGGCGGCTTCTTCCGAAATGTGCCCGGGACCGACGCTTAGCTCCGGGGACATCCGTACCTTCTTCTTTCGGGACTTCTGTGGTCTACATCACTGCAAAACGCTTTTCCACTATGTCTGGTAATGAGAAACTGTGCCTGCACAGAAAACATCTCTCATGATTTTACATGTTGCAGAGAGCTCTGCAGAAGTTTATGCAAGAAGAAAAAGAGAGTTTTACAAAACACCTTCCAACCCAATATTCATATGTTTGAAAAAGGTAGGAAAGTGGTAAGGTACTGTTTTTTATCAGTTTGCAAGCTGCGCACACTATCCCAGTCTTGTGTAGCTTCATTCTTCACCTTTTGAAAGCAGCCGCTCTCTCTGGCTCCCGGAGACGAAGATGCGGCTTCTTCGCTCAAAGGCGATTGTGCCGGTAACAGTGCACTCCAGTGCGGCGGCTTCTTCCGAAATGTGCCCTGGCCCGGCGCTTAGCTCCGGGGAACTCCATATTTCGTCTTTAGCGTCTTTTTGGTCTATATCATTGCAAAGATCCTTTCCACTATGTCTGGCATGGAGAAACTGTGCCAGCACAGAAAACATCTCCCATCGTGTTTTACTTGTTTAGAGACCTCTGCAGAATATTTTGCAAGAAGAAGAATAAAGTTGTCCAAAACACCTTCCAATCAAATATTCATGTGTTTGGAAAAGGTAGGAAAGTGGTAAGGTAGTGTTTTTATCAGTTTGCAAACTGCTCACACTATCCCCGTGTTGTGCAGCTTCATTTCCACCTTTCCGAAGCAGCCGCTCTGTCCGGCTGCCGGAGGCGAAGAATCGGCTTCTTCGCGCAAAGGCGATTGTGCCGGTCACAGTGCACTCCAGTGCGGCGGCTTCTTCCGAAATGTGCCCGGGACCGGCGCTTAGCTCCGGGGAGCTCCATATTTCGTCTTTAGCGTCCTTTGTGGTCTACATCACTGCAAAACGCTTTTCCACTATGTCTGGTAATGAGAAACTGTGCCTCACAGAAAACATCTCTCATGGTGTTTTACATGTTGCAGAGAGTTCTGCTGAGTGTTTTGCACGAAGAAAAAGAAAGTTTTCCAAAACACCTTGCAATCGAATGTTCATGTGTTTGGAAAAGGTATGAGTGGTAATGTACTGTTTTTTATCAGTTGGCAAGCTGCACACCCTATCCCAGTGATGTGCAGCTTCATTCTTCACCTTTTGAAAGCAGCCGCTCTCTCCGGCTCGGGGAGGCAAGGAAGCGGCTTCTTCGCGCAAAGGCGATTGTGCCGGTCACAGCGCACTCCAGTGCGGCGGCTTCTTCCGAAATGTGCCCGGGACTGGCGCTTAGCTCCGGGGACATCCGTACCTGCTTCTTTCGGGACTTTTGTGGTCTACATCACTGCAAAAAGCTTTTCCGCTTGTCTGGCATGGAGAAACGGTGCCTGCACAGGAAACATCTCCCATCGTGTTTTACATGTTGCAGAGAGCTCTGCTGAGTGTTTTGCACGAAGAAAATAAAGTTGTTGAAAACACCTTCTAACCGAATATTCATATGTTTGGAAAATTAGGAAAGTGGTAAGGTACTGTTTTCTATCAGTTTGCAAGCTGCGCACACTATCCCAGTCTTGTGTAGCTTCATTCTTCACCTTTCCGAAGCAGCCGCTCTGTCCGGCTCGCGGAGGCAAGGAAGCGTCTTCTTCGCGCTATGGCGATTGTGCCGGTCACAGTGCACTCCAGTGCGGCGGCTTCGGCCGAAATGTGCCCGGGACCGGCGCTTAGCTCCGGGGAGCTCCATATTTCGTCTTTAGCGTCTTTTGTGGTCTACATCATTGGAAAAATCCTTTCCACTATGTCTGGCATGGAGAAACTGTGCCTGCACAGAAAACAACTCTCATGGTGTTGTACATGTTGCAGAGAGGTCTGCTGCGTGTTTTGCACGAAGAAAATAAAGTTGTTGGAAACACCTTCCAACCCAATATTCATATGTTTGGAAAAGGTAGGAAAGTGGTAATGTACTGTTTTCTATCAGTTTGCAAGCTGCGCACACTATCCCAGTGTTGTGCAGCTTCATTCCCACCTTTCCGAAGCAGCCGCTCACTCCGGCCCCCGGAGACGAAGAGGCGGCTTCTTTGCGCAAAGGCGATTGTGCCGGTCACAGTGCACTCCAGTGCGGCGGCTTCTTCCGAAATGTGCCCGGGACCGGCGCTTAGCTCCGGGGACATCCGTACCTTCTTCTTTCGGGACTTTTGTGGTCTACATCACTGCAAAACGCTTTTCAACTATGTCTGGTAATGAGAAACTGTGCCTGCACAGAAAACATCTCCGGTGGTGTTTTACATGTTGCAGAGAGCTGTGCTGAGTGTTTTGCACCAAGAATAAGAAAGTTGTCCGAAACACCTTCCAACAGGATATTCATGTGTTTGGAAAAGGTAGGAAAGTGGTAAGGTACTGTTTTCTATCATTTGGCAAGCTGCACACACTATCCCAGTGTTGTGCAGCTTCATTCTCACCTTTCCGAAGCTACTGGTCTCTCCGGCTCCCGGAGGCGAAGAATCGGCTTCTTCGCGCAAAGGCGATTGTGCCGGTCACAGTGCACTCCAGTGCGGCGGCATCTGCCGAAATGTGTCCGGGATCGGGCCATAGCTCCGGGGAGCTGCGTACCTAGGTCTTTCAGGTCTTTTGTGGTCTACATCATACAGAAAGGTTTTCCACTATGTTAGGCAAGGAGAAACTGTGCCAGCACCGAAAACATATCCGGTGGTGTTTAACATGTTGCAGAGAGCTTTGCAGAAGTTTATGCAAGAAGAAAAAGAAAGTTTTCCAAAACACCTTCCAATCGAATGTTCATGTGTTTGGAAAAGGTAGGAAAGTGGTAAGGTAATGTTTTTTATCAGTTTGCAAGCTGCGCACACTATCCCAGTGATGTGCAGCTTCATTCTTCACCTTTTGAAAGCAGCCGCTCTCTCCGGCTCCCGGAGACGAAGAATCGGCTTCTTCGCGCAAAGGCGATTCTGCCGGTCACCGTGCACTCCAGTGCGGCGGCTTCTTCCGAAATGCGCCCGGGCCCGGCGCTTAGCTCCTGGGAACTCTGTATTTCGACTTTAGCGTCTCTTGTGTTCTACATCACTACTAAAAGCATTTCCACTATGTCTGGCAAGTAGAAACTGTGCCAGCACAGAAAACATCTCCCATCATGTTTTACATGTTGCAGAGAGCTCTGCTGAGTGTTTTGCACGAAGAAAAAGAAAGTTTTCCAAAACACCTTGCAATCGAATGTTCATGTGTTTGGAAAAGGTAGGAGTGGTAAGGTACTGTTTTTTATCAGTTGGCAAGCTGCACACACTATCCCAGTGATGTGCAGCTTCATTCTTCACCTTTTGAAAGCAGCCGCTCTCTCCGGCTCCTGGAGGCGAAGAATCGGCTTCTTCGCGCAAAGGCGATTGTGCCGGTCACAGTGCACTCCAGTGCGGCGGCTTCTTCCGAAATGTGCCCGGGCCAGGCGCTTACCTCCGGGGAACTCTGTATTTCGACTTTAGCGTCTCTTGTGTTCTACATCACTACTAAAAGCTTTTCCACTATGTCTGGTAATGAGTAACTGTGCCTGCACAGAAAACATCTCCCATCGTGTTTTACATGTTGCAGAGAGCTCTGCTGAGTGTTTTGCACGAAGGAAAAGGAAGTTTTCCAAAACACCTTCCAATCGAATGTTCATGTGTTTGGAAAAGGTAGGAGTGGTATAGTACTGTTTTTTATCAGTTGGCAAGCTGCACACCCTATCCCAGTGTTGTGCAGCTTCATTCTTCACCTTTTGAAAGCAGCCGCTCTCTCCGGCTCGGGGAGGCAAAGAATCGGCTTCTTCGCGCAAAGGCGATTGTGCCGGTCACAGTGCACTCCAGTGCGGCGGCTTCTTCCGAAATGTGCCCGGGACTGGCGCTTAGCTCCGGGGACATCCGTACCTGCTTCTTTCGGGACTTTTGTGGTCTACATCACTGCAAAAAGCTTTTCCGCTTGTCTGGCATGGAGAAACGGTGCCTGCACAGGAAACATCTCCCATCGTGTTTTACATGTTGCAGAGAGCTCTGCTGAGTGTTTTGCACGAAGAAAATAAAGTTGTTGAAAACACCTTCTAACCGAATATTCATATGTTTGGAAAATTAGGAAAGTGGTAAGGTACTGTTTTCTATCAGTTTGCAAGCTGCGCACACTATCCCAGTCTTGTGTAGCTTCATTCTTCACCTTTCCGAAGCAGCCGCTCTGTCCGGCTCCCGGAGGCAAGGAAGCGTCTTCTTCGCGCTATGGCGATTGTGCCGGTCACAGTGCACTCCAGTGCGGCGGCTTCGGCCGGAATGTGCCCGGGACCGGCGCTTAGCTCCGGGGAGCTCCATATTTCGTCTTTAGCGTCTTTTGTGGTCTACATCATTGGAAAAATCCTTTCCACTATGTCTGGCATGGAGAAACTGTGCCTGCACAGAAAACAACTCTCATGGTGTTGTACATGTTGCAGAGAGGTCTGCTGCGTGTTTTGCACGAAGAAAATAAAGTTGTTGGAAACACCTTCCAACCCAATATTCATATGTTTGGAAAAGGTAGGAAAGTGGTAATGTACTGTTTTCTATCAGTTTGCAAGCTGCGCACACTATCCCAGTGTTGTGCAGCTTCATTCCCACCTTTCCGAAGCAGCCGCTCACTCCGGCCCCCGGAGACGAAGAGGCGGCTTCTTTGCGCAAAGGCGATTGTGCCGGTCACAGTGCACTCCAGTGCGGCGGCTTCTTCCGAAATGTGCCCGGGACCGGCGCTTAGCTCCGGGGACATCCGTACCTTCTTCTTTCGGGACTTTTGTGGTCTACATCACTGCAAAACGCTTTTCAACTATGTCTGGTAATGAGAAACTGTGCCTGCACAGAAAACATCTCCCGTGGTGTTTTACATGTTGCAGAGAGCTGTGCTGAGTGTTTTGCACCAAGAATAAGAGAGTTGTCCGAAACACCTTCCAACAGGATATTCATGTGTTTGGAAAAGGTAGGAAAGTTGTAAGGTACTGTTTTCTATCATTTGGCAAGCTGCACACACTATCCCAGTCTTGTGCAGCTTCATTCTCACCTTTCCGAAGCTACTGGTCTCTCCGGCTCCCGGAGGCGAAGAATCGGCTTCTTCGCGCAAAGGCGATTGTGCCGGTCACAGTGCACTCCAGTGCGGCGGCATCTGCCGAAATGTGTCCGGGATCGGGCCATAGCTCCGGGGAGCTGCGTACCTAGGTCTTTCAGGTCTTTTGTGGTCTACATCATACAGAAAGGTTTTCCACTATGTTAGGCAAGGAGAAACTGTGCCAGCACCGAAAACATATCCGGTGGTGTTTAACATGTTGCAGAGAGCTTTGCAGAAGTTTATGCAAGAAGAAAAAGAAAGTTTTCCAAAACACCTTCCAATCGAATGTTCATGTGTTTGGAAAAGGTAGGAGTGGTAAGGTACTGTTTTTTATCAGTTTGCAAGCTGCACACACTATCCCAGTGATGTGCAGCTTCATTCTTCACCTTTTGAAAGCAGACGCTCTCTCCGGCTCCCGGAGGCGAAGAATCGGCTTCTTCGCGCAAAGGCGATTGTGCCGGTCACAGTGCACTCCAGTGCGGCGGCTTCTTCCGAAATGTGCCCGTGCCCGGCGCTTAGCTCCGGGGAACTCTGTATTTCGACTTTAGCGTCTCTTGTGTTCTACATCACTACTAAAAGCATTTCCACTATGTCTGGCAAGTAGAAACTGTGCCTGCACAGAAAACATCTCCCATCATGTTTTACATGTTGCAGAGAGCTCTGCTGAGTGTTTTGCACGAAGAAAATAAAGTTGTTGAAAACACCTTCTAACCGAATATTCATATGTTTGAAAAAGGTAGGAAAGTGGTAAGGTACTGTTTTTTATCAGTTGGCAAGCTGCGCACACTATCCCAGTGTTGTGCAGTTAATTCTTCACCTTTTGAAAGCAGCCGCTCTCTCCGGCTCCCGGAGACGAAGAATGGGCTTCTTCGCGCAAATGCGATTGTGCCTGTCACAGTGCACTCCAGTGCGGCGGCATCTGCCGAAATGTGCCCGGGATCGGGGCATAGCTCCCGGGAGCTGCGTACCTTCGTCTTTCGGGACTTTTGTGGTCTACATCATACAGAAAGGTTTTACACTATGTTAGGCAAGGAGAATCTGTGCCAGCACCGAAAACCTCTCCCATCGTGTTTTACTTGTTTAGAGACCTCTGAAGAATATTTTGCAAGAAGAAGAATAAAGTTGTCCAAAACACATTCCAATCAAATATTCATGTGTTTGGAAAAGGTAGGAAAGTGGTAAGGTAGTGTTTTTTATCAGTTGGCAAGCTGCACACACCATCCCATTGTTGTGCAGCTTCATTCTTCACCTTTTGAAAGCAGCCGCTCTCTCCGGCTCCCGGAGACGAAGAATCGGCTTCTTCGCGCAAAGGCGATTGTGCCAGTCACAGTGCACTCCAGTGCGGCGGCTTCTTCCGAAATGCGCCCGGGCCCGGCACTTAGCTCCGGGGAACTCTGTATTTCGACTTTAGCGTCTCTTGTGTTCTACATCACTACTAAAAGCATTTCCACTATGTCTGGCAAGTAGAAACTGTGCCTGCACAGAAAACATCTCCCATCATGTTTTACATGTTGCAGAGAGCTCTGCTGCGTGTTTTGCATGAAGAAAATTAAGTTGTTGAAAACATCTTCTCACCGAATATTCATATGCTTGGAAAAGGTAGGAAAGTGGTAAGGTACTGTTTTCTATCAGTTTGCAAGCTGCGCACACTATCCCAGTGTTGTGCAGCTTCATTCTTCACCTTTTGAAAGCAGCCGCTCTCTCTGGCTCCCGGAGACGAAGAGGCGCCGGGGACCGGCGCTCACCTCCGGGGACATCCGTACCTTCCTCTTTCGGGACTTTTGTGGTCTACATCACTGCAAAACGCTTTTCCACTATGTCTGGTAATGAGAAACTGTGCCTCACAGAAAACATCTCCCGTGGTGTTTTACATGTTGCAGAGAGTTCTGCAGAAGTTTATGCAGGAAGAAAAAGAACGTTTTCCAAAACACCTTCCAATCGAATGTTCATGTGTTTGGAAAAGGTAGGAGATTGGTAAGGTAGTGTTTTTTATCAGTTTTCAAGCTGCGCACACTATCCCAGTGTTGTGCAGCTTCATTCTTCACCTTTTGAAAGCAGCCGCTCTCTCCGCCTCGGGGAGGCAAGGAGGCGGCTTCTTCGCTCAAAGGCGATTGTGCCGGTCACAGTGCACTGCAGTGCGGCGGCTTCTTCGAAATGTGCCTGGGACCGACGCTTAGCTCCGGGGAACTCTTTATTTCGACTTTAGCGTCTTTTGTGGTCTACATCACTGCAAAAAGCTTTTCTAGTATGTCTGGCATGGAGAAACTGTGCCTGCACAGAAAACATCTCCCGTGGTGTTTTTCATGTTGCAGAGAGCTCTGCTGAGTGTTTTGCACGAAGAAAAAGAAAGTTTTCCAAAACACCTTCCAATCGAATGTTCATGTGTTTGGAAAAGGTAGGAGAGTGGTAAGGTACTGTTTTCTATCAGTTTGCAAGCTGCGCACACTATCCCAGTTTTGTGCAGCTTCATTCTTCACCTTTCCGAAGCAGCCGCTCTCTCCGGCTCCCGGAGACGAAGAATCGGCTTCTTCGCGCAAAGGCGATTGTGCCGGTCACAGTGCACTCCAGTGCGGCGGCTTCTTCCGAAATGTGCCCGGGACCGGCGCTTAGCTCCGGGGACATCCGTACCTTCATCTTTCGGGACTTTTGTGGTCTACATCCTACAGAAAGGTTTTCCACTATGTTAGGCAAGGAGAAACTGTGCCAGCACAGAAAACATCTCCCGTGGTGTTTTACATGTTGCAGAGAGCTTTGCAGAAGTTTATGCAAGAAGAAAAATAAAGTTTTCCAAAACACCTTCCAATCGAATGTTCATGTGTTTGGAAAAGGTAGGAGAGTGGTAAGGCAGTGTTTTCTATCAGTTTGCATGATGCGCACACTATCCCCGTGTTGTGCAGCTTCATTCTTCACCTTTTGAAAGCAGCCGCTCTCTCCGGCTCCCGGAGGCGAAGAATCGACTTCTTCGCGCAAAGGCGATTGTACCGGTCACTGCGCACTCCAGTGCGGCGGCATCTGCCGAAATGTTCCCGGGACCGGGGCATAGCTCCGGGGAGCTGCGTCCCTTCGTCTTTAGCGTCTTTTGTGGTCTACATCATTGCAAATATCTTTTCCACCATGTCTGGCAAGGAAATACTGTGCCAGCACAGAAAACATCTCCCATCGGATTTTACATTTTGCAGAGAAGTCTGCAGAAGTTTATTATGCAAGAAGAAAAAGAAAGTTGTCCAAAGACCTTCCAATCGAATGTTCATGTGTTTGGAAAAGTTTGAGAGTAGTAAGGTACTGTTTTGGATCAGTGTGCATCTGTGCACACAATCCCAGTGTTTTGCTGCTTAATTCTTCAGCTTTCAGAGGTAGCCGCTCTCTCCGGCTTCCAGAGGCGAAGAAGCGGCTTCTTCGCGCAAAGGCGATTGTGCTGGTCACAGTGCACTGCAGACGGCGGCTTCTACCGAAATGTGCCCCGTATCTGCTCATAGCTCCGGGCGTCTCTGTACCTTCCAATTCCGTTTTTGGTCTTGGCAATGCAAATGGTTTACTTGCAGCAGTAGGATGGGACAGTGAACTGGACATTTTGCTTTTAGAGAGAAGCTAATGAAAAAGTTTCACCAGGATCAGAGCAGGTTGTAAAACAGAAAAATTGTCATGAAAAGAAGCCAGCCTTGTGCCCTTAGATTTGCTAGCTGTGTTTGAACAAAATGAAATGTGTCAACTCGGTGTTCCTGGGTATCACATCAGTAACAGGTACTTCAGTTGCTGAATTTTTCTCGTCAAGTTAAGAAGAGAATCCAAGGAATTGTGATTTCATGCTCACAATTCACCCTATGGTGCCGAAAGGTGAAAAAGGGGTGGAAGGTGCACGGGTCAACTAACTTGAATGGCCTATGTAAATCAGCGGCCACTGATTTCCTGAAGGCTTCAACAGGTCAGTTGCCTATGTTTTTCTTGGAATTGTTTTAACCTTCGGTCATGTTTTTCTTGGGATTCTTTTACCCTTTCCCTATTAGTTCAGCCTTTGGTCTCCAGCCTTTGCTGACATTTCAAGCATCTCGGTGGCCTGGAAATGTGTTGTCTTAATTGCTGACATCATTATTCCCTTCAAAGGGTTGTTTGCCTCAAGTCTCAGTTTTGCTGGTTCTCTGCTAGTTGATTGTCAGAGGGCAGCGGGTGTTGTGTAGGAGCAAGTACACAAACCCATAGCTCGTTTTTCTTTTGATTTGGCCTGTGTAGCTAATGGAATGACTGAACATCTGTGAGAGGCTTTTCTCTCCCCGTTAGGTTTCACTGGAAGGGCAGATGCAAATCGTCTACCTGAAGTCTTGGCACAGAAGAAAGTAGTGGCTTGCTGCTGCATCTAGCTAGAAGCTTACAAAAGGAAGGCCTTGGGCTGAGGCCCATTCCATTGGCTAAGTAGAAAAGGACTGTGGGAAGGTGAGGCAGCTGAATTAGAGGTAGATCAACAAGTTCTAGAACGGTCGTGTGTTCAAAGCCTGGTGTATGGTGGTTGGTTGAATGGTGTTTGTTATGGCTTAAAGCTATGGAACTGATAAAGGCAAAGTTGCAAGAAAGCAGCTCTCCTTTGCATCTTGCTGGGGACTCTGCTTCACCACGGACCCTCAACTCCAAGTTCACCAAGGAGATGATCAGTAGGACTGTTGCAGAGCTGCTGTGTGCATCTGAATGGAACGGCAGAGAGTGAAGCGCTGGACATTTCTGGCTTTAGTCCAATGCTGCTGCATTGGTGCCAGTTTAGTTGGTTTTCCATCAGTGGCCTTTCTGTCTAGAAGTACACTGCCCAGTGTACTTCTTTCCTAGTCTTTCTAGCATGTGATGCCGTTTCCTTCCTGTTGTTTTCATACCTTCCTTCAGTTGAAAGGATGATACAATCTTTCCATTTTGAAGATCCCTGTTAGGAAACACTATGCAAGAGGAGTCATCGCTCCCTCTTCTTCAGCCTCCTTTGTCATTTTCAGAGACTCATTTCAAATTTCTGCTAATGTCAAGACCATTACTGATATTACCTAGCAGGGTTGGCACTCTCAGCTGCTTTCTTCTTTCATGCTGCTTCATACTGGATGTGACTTAAAGGCCTCGTTTTGTCATCTGCATTCTGCTGTGATTCAAAGCTAAATATTCCAGGCGTGTGAACACAAAAAGAACTCCTAGGCTTTTGCAAGAACTAGCCCAGGAGGATTTGTGTTCAATTTGATCTCTACAGTGTTTCAGAAAAAAGGAGATTGTACTGTCTTCTTGTGTACTCTCTTCTTGTGCTCTCATGCCTTGCATGTCCTAGTTAATCTACCGGCGTGACTCATTTGGCATCATCTCATGGTACAAATTCTGCATAGTTTCGTGTCCTTACAAATGCCAGTTGCCAAGGAGCCTATCTGACCATTCAAGGGGCAAAGAATTGTAAGGCTGGCAAGTTCAGTTGCTGAAACTGTAAGTCATGCCATATCAAAGTGACAGAGGAAATCCATTGATCTAGGACTTTCAGCTGGACACCTCTGAGAATAGCAGCTTGTCAGCAATGACACAGCCATCTTCCTAGCTGTATTCCAGAAAGAGGAAAGGGACACCTTCAATGATTAATATGTTTGGCATGAGAAAAACGCAAGAAATGCACCGGAAATTACTTTAGTCAGATAAAGTGCGTTTCTCTAGTGAGAATTTTGCACTTGCTCTTTCTTGTCTGCGCCTCTACTTTTCACAGAAGACAGGGGAGCATTTCATTATTATTGTTCCTTTGTTTTCTTTCGTTGGCCTCCCTCTTTCCACCTCCAATTAACAAATTTGCCTTTCTTTACTGGCTTCTCTTACTTTACTACGAGAATTTTACATTAGGTCAACTTACATAATGGTCAAAGTTCTCAGAGAGTGGAGAGAAGTAGAAGGTAGAGAAAAAAGAACAAAACAAATCCAGAAAAATAGACAAATTTTAACAGTCTTCTGTGAGAACATTAGGACACAAGACTATTGAACTGAGCAACGCAGGGGATATTTGACGCAGTCAAATCAGGCCGAAATTGCACTGGAGCCAGCACGGGTCTGGAAACCATCCTGCGTCTCGTGGATTTTCAGGAGCCAGCAGCCCCTACCAGCTACAGTACCCCAAACACAAACGACGGCCCTTTTCCCTGAAAAAAAACTCAGCTGCCCCGCTTCTGGATGGCAGATTGCAGGAGTCACATGGTAATACACGACATGGTATTGGTGCCACCATTCATCTGGAAACCATCCTGCGCGGCGTGGATTTTCAGGAGCCAGCCGGCCATCCCCAGCCTCAGGCCCCCAAACTCAAACTACGGCCCTGTTCCCAGGCAAACTAAACTCACCCACCCCGCTTCTGGCTGGCAGATTGCAGGAGGCACATGGCTCTATCAAACCAGCCCGACTTAACAGTGGTGCCAAATTCGGTCTGGGAATCATCCTGCGTAAAGTGGATTTTCAGGAGCCAGTTGGCCACTCCCAGCCACAGGCCCCCAAACACACACTACAGCCCTTTTCCCTGGAAGTAAAACTGACCTGCCCATCTTCTGGCTGGCAGATTGCAGGAGCCACTTGGCTCTATCAAACCAGCCTGACTTGGAAGTGGTGCCACCTTTAATCTGGGAACCATCCTGCGTATCGTGGATTTACAGGAGCCAGCTGGCCATTCCCAGCCACAGGCCCCCAACGCAAACCACGGCACTTTTCCTTGGCAAACAAAACTCACCCACCCCGTTTCCGGCTGGCAGATTGCAGGAGCCACTTGCCTCTATCAAACCAGCCTGACTTGGCAGTGGTGCCACCTTTAATCTGGGAACCATCCTGCGTATCGTGGATTTTCAGGAGCCAGCCGGCCATTCCCAGCCACAGGCCCCCAACACAAACCACGGCCCTTTTCCTTGGCAAACAAAACTCACCCGCCCCTTTTCTGGCTGGCAGATTGCAGGAGACACTTGGCTCTAACAAACCAGCCCAACTCGGCACTGGTGCCCCCTTGGGTCTGGGAACCATCCTGCGCGGCGTTGATTTTAAGGAGCCATCCGGCCACTCCCAGCCACAGTCCCCCGAAAACAAACCACGGCCCATTTCCCTGGCAAACAAAACTCAGCTGCCTGTCTTCTGAATGGTAGATTGCAGAAGACACTTTGTACTATCATACTTGTCCGACATGGCAGTGTGCCACCTTAGGTCTGGGAACCATCCTGCGTATCGTGGATTTTCAGGAGCCAGCCGGCCACACTCATCCACAGGCCCCCAAACATATACCAGGGCCCTTTTCTCAGGAAAAAAAAACTCACACGCCCCGCTTCTGGCTGGCAGATTGCAGGAGCCACATGGCTCTATCAAACCAGCCCAACTCGGCACTGGTGCCACCTTTCATCTGGGAACCACCCTGTGTATCGGGGATTTTCAGGAGCCAGCCGGCCACTCCCAGCCACAGGCCCCCAAACACAAACTACGGCCCTTTTCCCTCGAAGTAAAATTGACCTGCCCATCATCTGGCTGGCACATTGCAGCAGCCACTTGGCTCTATCAAACCAGCCGACTCGGCACTGGTGCCAGCTTTCATCTGGGAACCATCCTGCGTATCGTGGATTTTCAGGTGCCAGCCGGCCACTCCCAGCCACAGGCCCCCAAACACAAACTATGGGCCTTTTCCCTGGCAAACAAAACTCACCCACCCCGCTTCTGGCTGGCAGATTGCAGGAGCCACATGGCTCTATCAAACCAGCCCAACTCGGCACTAGTGTCACCTTGGGTCTGGGAACAATCATGCGTGGGGTGGATTTTAAGGAGCCAGACGGCCATTCTCAGCCACAGGCCCCCAACACAAACTACGGCCCTTTTCCCTGGAAGTAAAACTGACCTGCCCATCTTCTGGCTGGCAGATTGCAGGAGCCACATGGCTCTATCAAACCAGCCCGACTCGGCACTGGTGCCACCTTTCATCTGGGAACCATCCTGCGTATCGTGGATTTTCAGGAGCCACCCGGCCACTCCCAGCCACAGGCCCCAAAACACATACCACGGCCCATTCCCCTGGAAGTAAAACTGACCTGCCCACCTTCTGGCTGGCAGATTGCAGGAGCCACTTGGCTCTATCAAACCAGCCCGATTTGGCACTGGGGCCCCTTGGGTCTGGAAACCATCCTGCGTATCGTGGATTTTCAGGAGCCAGCCGGCCACTCCCAGCCTCAGACCCCGAAAACAAACCACGGCCCTTTTCCCTGGCAAAGAAAACTGACCCGCCACGCTTCTGGCTGGCAGATTGCAGGAGCCACTTGGCTCTATCAAACCATCCCGACTCGGCACTGGTGCCCCTTTGGTCTGGGATTCATCCTGCATATCGTGGATTTTCAGGAGCCACCCAGCCACTCCAAGCCACAGGCCCCCAAACACAAACTACGGCCCTTTTCCCTGCAAACAAAACTCACACACCCCGCTTCTGGCTGGCAGATTGCAGGAGCCACATGGCTCTATCAAACCAGCCCAACTCGGCACTGGTGCCACCTTGGGTCTGGGAACCATCATGCGCGGCGTGGATTTTAAGGAGCCAGCCGGCCATTCTCAGCTACAGGCCCCCAAACACGAACTACGGCCTTTTTCCCTGGAAGTAAAACAGACCTGCCCATCTTCTGGCTGTCAGAGAGCAGGAGCCACATGGCTCTATTAAACCAGACCGACTTGGCAGTGGTGCCAACTTGGGTCTGGCAATCATCCTGAGTATCGTGCATTTTCAGGAGCCAGCCAGCCACTCCCAGCCTCAGGCCCCAAACACAAACTACCGGCCCTCTTCCCCGGAAGTAAAACTGACCTGTCCATCTTCTGGCTGTCAGATTGCAGGAGCCACTTAGCTCTATCAAACCAGCCCGACTCGGCAGTGGTGCCACCTTTCATCTGGGAACCATCCTGCTTGTCGTGGATTGTCAGGAGCCAGCCAGCCACTCTCAGCCACAGGCCCCCAAACACATACCACGGCCATTTTCCCTGGAAGAAAATCTTAGCGGCCCGCCTTTTGGCTGGCAGATTGCAGGAGCCACTCGGTACTATCAAACCAGCCCGACTTGGCACTGGTGCCACCTTTCATCTGGGAACCATCCTGCGTATCGTTGATTTTCAGGAGCCAGCCGGCCACAGCCAGCCACAGGTCCCCAAAAAGAAACTACGGCCCTTTTCCCTGGAAGTAAAATAGACCTGCCCATCATCTGGCTGGCAGATTGCAGAAGCCACTTAGCTCTATCAAACCAGCCTGATTCGGCACTGGTGCCACCTTTCATCTGGGAACCATCCGGCGCGGCGTGGATTTTAAGGAACCAGCCGGCCATTCAAGGCCACAGGCCCCGGATAAAAAACCACGGCCTTTTTCCCTGGCAAACAAAACTCAGCGACCCCGCTTCTGGCAGACAGATTGCAGGAGCCACATGGCTCTATCACACCAGCCCAACTCGGCACTGGTGCCACCTTGGGTCTGGGAACCATCATGCGCGGCGTGGATTTTAAGGAGCCAGCCGGCCATTCCCAGCCACAGGGCCCCAAACACAAACTGCGGCCCTTTTCCCTGGAAGTAAAACTGACCTGCCCATCTTCTGGCTGGCAGATTGCAGGAGCCACGCGGTACTATCAAACCAGCCCGACTTGGCACTGGTGCCATTTTTTTCATTTGGGAACCATCCAGCGCGGCATGGATTTTCAGGAGCCAGCCGGCCATTCCCAGCCACAGGCCCCCGAAAACAAATCACGGCCCTTTTCCCTGGCAAACATAACTCACCCGCCCCGCTTATGGATGGCAGGTTGCAGGAGCCACTTGGCTCTATCAAACCAGCCCGACTTGGCACTGGTGCCACCTTTCATCTGGGAACCATCCTGCGCGGCGTGGATTTTAAGGAACCAGCCGGCCATTCCAGGCCACAGGCCGCGGAAAAAATACCACGGCCATTTTCCCTTGCAAACAAAACTCACCCACCCCGCTTCTGGCTGGCAGATTGCAGGAGCCACATGGCTCTATCCAACCAGCCCGACTCGGCACTGGTGCCACCTTTCATCTGGGAACCATCTTGTGTATCGTGGATTTTCAGGAGCCAGATGGCCACTCCCAGCCACAGGCCACCAAACAAATCTATGGCCCTTTTCTCTGGAAGTAAAACTGACCTGCCCATCATCTGGCTGGCAGATTGCTGGAGCCACATGGCTCTATCAAACCAGTCCGACTCGGCACTGGTGCCCCCTTGGGTCTGGGAACCATCCTGCGCGGCGGGGACTTTCAGGACCCAGCCAGCCACTCCCAGCCACAGGCCCCCAAAAAAATACTACGGCCCTTTTCCCTGGAAGTAAAACAGACCTGCCCATCTTCTGGCTGGCAGAGAGCGGGAGACACTTGGTACTATCAAACCGCCCCGACTCAGCAGTGGTGCCACCATTCATCTGGGAACCATCCTGCGTATCGTGGATTTTCAGGAGCCAGCCGGCCACACCCAGCGACAGGCGCCCAAACACACACTACAGCCCTTTTCCCAGGAAGGAAAACTGACCTTCCCATCTTCTGGCTGGCAGATTGCAGGAGCCACATGGCTCTATCAAACCAGTCCGACTTGGCACTGGTGCCCCCTTGGTTCTGGGAACCATCCTGCGTATCGTGGATTTTCAGGAGCCAGCCGGCCACTCCCAGCCACAGGCCCCCAACAAAAACTACGGCCCTTTTCCCTGGAAGTAAAACTGACCTGCCCATCTTCTGGCTGGCAGATTGCAGGAGCCACTTGGCTCTATCAAAACAGCCCGACTCAGCACTGGTGCCACCTTTCATCTGGGAACCATCCAACGCGGCGTGGTTTTTAAGGAACCAGCCGGCCATTCCAGGCCACAGGCCCCGGAAAAACATCCTCGGCCTTTTTGCCTGGCAAACAAAACTCACCCAGCAAGCTTCTGACTGGCAGATTGCAGGAGCCACTTGGCTCTATCACACCAGCCCGACTCGGCACTGGTGCCACCTTGGGTCTGGGAACCATCATGCGCGGCATGGATTTTAAGGAACCAGCCGGCCATTCCCAGCCACTGGTCCCCGAAAACAAACCACGGCCCTTTTCCCTGGCAAACAAAACTCTCCCACCCCGCTTCTGGCTGGCAGATTGCAGGAGACACTTGGACCTATCAAACCAGCCGGCTTGGCACTGGTGACACCATTCATCTGGGAACCATCCTGCGTATCGTGGATTTTCAGGAGCCAGCCGGCCACACCCAGCGACAGGCGCCCAAACACACACTACAGCCCTTTTCCCAGGAAGTAAAACTGACCTTCCCATCTTCTGGCTGGCAGATTGCAGGAGCCACTTGGCTCTATCAAACCAGCCCCACTCGGCACTGGTGCCACCTTTCATCTGGGAACCATCCTGCGTATCGTGGATTTTCAGAAGCCAGCCGGCCACTCAAAGCCTCAGGCCCCCAAAGATATACCACGGCCCTTTTCCCTGGAAGTAAAACTGACCTGCCCATCTTCTGGCTGGCAGATTGCAGGAGCCACTTGGCTCTATCAAACCAGCCCGACTCGGCACTGGTGCCCCCTTGAGTCTGGGAACCATCCTGCGCGGCGTGGATTTTCAGGAGCCAGCCGGCCACTCCCAGCCACAGGCCCCGAAAACAAACCACGCCCCTTTTCCCTTGCAAACAACACTCACCCACCCCGCTTCTGGCTGGCAGATTGCAGGAGCTACATGGCTCTATCACACCAGCCCGACTCGGCACTGGTGCCACCTTTCATCTGGGAACCATCTTGCGTATCATGGATTTTCAGGAGCCAGATGGCCACTCCCAGCCACAGGCCCCCAAACAAATCTATGGCCCTTTTCTCTGGAAGTAAAATTGACCTGCCCATATTCTGGCTGGCAGATTGCAGGAGCCACTTGGTACTATCATACCAGCCCGACTTGGCACTGATGCAATTTTTCATTTGGGAGCCATCTTGCGTATCGTCGATTTTCAGGAGCCAGCCGGCCACTCCCAGCCACAGGCCCCCAAATAAAATCTACGGCCCTTTTCCCTGGATGGAAAACTGACCTGCCCATCTTCTGGCTGGCAGATTGCAGGAGCCACATGGCTCTATCAATCCAACCCGACTCGGCAATGGTGCGCCCTTGTGTCAGGGAATCATACTGCGCGGTGTGGATTTCAAGGAGCCAGCCAGACATTACAGGCCACAGGCCCCCAAAAACAAACCACGGCCCTTTACCCTGGAAAAAAAACCTCACCCACCCCGCTTCTGGCTGTCAGATTGCAGGAGCCACTTGGCTCTGTCAAACCAGCCCGACTCGGCACTGGTGCCACCTTTCATCTGGGAACCATCCTGCGTATCGTGGATTTTCAGGAGCCAGCCGGCCACTCCCAGCCACAGGCCCCCAAGAAAATCTATGGCCCTTTCCCTGTAAGTAAAACAGACCTGCCCATCTTCTGGCTGGCGGATTGCAGGAGCCACTTGGTACTATCAAACCAGCCCAACTTGGCACTGGTGCAATTTTTCATTTGGGAACCATCCTGCGTAACGTCGATTTTCAGGAGCCAGCCGGCCACTCCCAGCCACAGGCCCCCAAACACATACTACGGCCCTTTTCCCTGGAAGTAAAACTGACCTGCCCATCTTCTGGCTGGCAGATTGCAGGAGCCACTTGGCTCTATCAATCCAGCCCGACTTGGCAGTGGTTCCAACTTGGGTCTGGGAGCCATCCTGCGCGGCGTGGATTTTCAGCCGCCAGCCGGCTACTCCCAGCCACAGGCCCCCAAACACAAACTACTGGCCCTTTTCCCTGGAAGTAAAACTGACCTGCCCATCTTCTGGCTGGCAGATTGCAGGAGCCACTTGGCTCTATCAAACCAGCCTGACTCGGCACTGGTGCCCCCTTGGGTCTGGGAACCATCCGGTGCGGCGTGGATTTTAAGGAGCCAGCCAGCCATTCTTGGCCACAGGCCCCCAAACACACCACGGCCCTTTTCCCTGGCAAACAAACCTGACCCGCCCCGCTTCTGGCTGGCAGATTGCAGGAGCCACTTGGCTCTATCAAACCAGCCCGACTCGGCACTGGTGCCACGTTTCATCTGGGAACCATCCTGCGTATCGTGGATTTTCAGAAGCCAGCCGGCCACTCCAAGCCTCAGGCCCCCAAACATATACCACGGCCCTTTTCCCTGGAAGTAAAACTGACCTGCCCACCTTCTGCCTGGCAGATTGCAGGAGCCACATGGCTCTATCAAACCAGCCCGACTTGGCTGTGCTGCCAACTTGGGTCTGGCAATCATCCTGAGTATCGTGCATTTTCAGGAGCCAGCCGGCCACTCCCAGCCTCAGGCCCCCAAACACAAACTTCCGGCCCTTTTCCCTGGACGTAAAACTGACCTGCCCATCTTCTGGCTGGCAGATTGCAGGAGCCACTTGGCTCTATCAAACCAGACCGACTCGGCACTGGTGCCACCTTTCATCTGGGAACCATCATGCGTGTCGTGGATTTTCAGGAGCCAGCCGGCCACTCCCAGCCACAGGGCCCCAAACACATACCACGGCCCTTTTCCCTGGAAGAAAATCTCAGCGGCCCGCCTTCTGGCTGGCAGATTGCAGGAGCCACTTGGCTCTATCAAAACAGCCCGACTGGGCACTGGTGCCACCTTTCATCTGGGAACCATCCTGCGCGGCTTGGATTTTAAGGAACCAGGCGGCCATTCAAGGCCACAGGCCCCGGATAATAAACTACGGCCTTTTTCCCTGGCAAACAAAACTCACCCACCCCACTTCTGGCTGGCAGATTGCAGGAGCCACATGGCTCTATCAAACCAGCCCGGCTCGGAACTGGGGCCACCTTTCATCTGGGAACCATCCTGCGTATCGTGGATTTTCAGGAGCCAGCCGGCCACTGCCAGCCACAGGCCCCCAAACAGAAACTATGGCACATTTCCCTGGAAGTAAAACTGACCTGCCCATCTTCTGGCTGGCAGATGGCAGGAGCCACTTGGTACTATCAAACCAGCCCGACTTGGCACTGTTGCAATTTTTCATTTGGGAGCCATCCTGCGTATCGTGGATTTTCAGGAGCCAGCCGGCCACTCCCAGCCACAGGCCCCCACACATATACCACGGCCCTTTTTCCTGGAAGTAAAACTGACCTGCCCACTTTCTGGCTGGCAGATTGCAGGAGCCACTTGGTACTATCAAACCAGCCCGACTTGGCACTGGTGCCATTTTTCATTTGGGAGGCATCTTGCGTATCGTGGATTTTCAGGAGCCAGCCGGCCACTCCCAGCCACAGGCCCCCAAACACAAACTACGGCCCTTTTCCCTGGAAGGAAAACTGACCTGCCCATCATCTGGCTGGCAGATTGCTGGAGCCACATGGCTCTATCAAACCAGTCCGACTTGGCAGTGGTGCCAACTTGGGTCTGGATATCATCCTGAATATCGTACATTTTCAGGAGCCAGCCGGCCACTCCCAGCCTCAGGCCCCCAAACACAATCTACGGCCCTTTTCCCTGGAAGTAAAACTGACCTGCCCATCTTCTGGCTGGCAGATTGCAGGAGCCACATGGCTCTATCAATCCAACCCGACTCGGCAATGGTGCGCCCTTGTGTCAGGGAATCATCCTGCGTGTCGTGGATTTTAAGGAGCCAGCCGGACATTACAGGCCACAGGCCCCCAAAAACAAACCATGGCCCTTCACCCTGGCAAAAAAACCTCACCCACCCCGCTTCTGGCTGGCAGATTGCAGGACACACTTGGTACTATCAAACCAGCCGGCTTGGCACTGGTGACACCATTCATCTGGGAACCATCCTGCGTATCGTGGATTTTCAGGAGCCAGCCGGCCACTCCCAGCCTCAGGCCCCCAAACACACACTACAGCCCTTTTCCCAGGAAGTAAAACTGACCTTCCCATCTTCTGGCTGGCAGATTGCAGGAGCCACTTGGGTCTATCAAACCAGCCCCACTCGGCACTGGTGCCACCTTTCATCTGGGAACCATCCTGCGTATCGTGGATTTTCAGAAGCCAGCCGGCCACTCAAAGCCTCAGGCCCCCAAACATATACCACGGCCCTTTTCCCTGGAAGTAAACCTGACCTGCCCATCTTCTGGCTGGCAGATTGCAGGAGCCACTTGGCTCTATCAAACCAGCCCGACTTGTCAGTGGTGCCACCTTTCATCTGGGAACCATCCTGCGCAGCGTGGATTTTCAGGAGGCAGCCGGCCACTTCCAGCCACAGGCCCCGAAAACAAACCACGCCCCTTTTCCCTTGCAAACAACACTCACCCACCCCGCTTCTGGCTGGCAGATTGCAGGAGCTACATGGCTCTATCACACCAGCCCGACTCGGCACTGGTGCCACCTTTCATCTGGGAACCATCTTGCGTATCGTGGATTTAAAGGAGCCAGATGGCCACTCCCAGCCACAGGCCCCCAAACAAATCTATGGCCCTTTTCTCTGGAAGTAAAACTGACCTGCCCATATTCTGGCTGGCAGATTGCAGGAGCCACTTGGTACTATCATACCAGCCCGACTTGGCACTGATGCAATTTTTCATTTGGGAGCCATCTTGCGTATCGTCGATTTTCAGGAGCCAGCCGGCCACTCCCAGCCACAGGCCCCCAAATAAAATCTACGGCCCTTTTCCCTGGAAGTAAAACTGACCTGCCCATCTTCTGGCTGGCAGATTGCAGGAGCAAATTGGCTCTATCAAACCAGCCCGACTTGGCTGTGCTGCCAACTTGGATCTGGCAATCATCCTGAGTATCGTGCATTTTTAGGAGCCAGCCGGCCACTCCCAGCCTCAGGCCCCCAAACACAAACTTCCGGCCCTTTTCCCTGGACGTAAAACTGACCTGCCCATCTTCTGGCTGGCAGATTGCAGGAGCCACTTGGTACTATCAAACCAGCCCGACTTGGCACTGGTGCAATTTTTCATTTGGGAGCCATCCTGCGTATCGTGCATTTTCAGGAGCCAGCCGGCCACTCCCAGCCTCAGGCCCCCAAACACAATCTACGGCCCTTTTCCCTGGAAGTGAAACTGACCTGCCCATCTTCTGGCTGGCAGATTGCAGGAGCCACATGGCTCTATCAATCCAACCCGACTCGGCAATGGTGCGCCCTTGTGTCAGGGAATCATACTGCGCGGTGTGGATTTCAAGGAGCCAGCCAGACATTACAGGCCACAGGCCCCCAAAAACAAACCACGGCCCTTTACCCTGGAAAAGAAACCTCACCCACCCCGCTTCTGGCTGTCAGATTGCAGGAGCCACTTGGCTCTGTCAAACCAGCCCGACTCGGCACTGGTGCCACCTTTCATCTGGGAACCATCCTGCGTATCGTGGATTTTCAGGAGCCAGCCGGCCACTCCCAGCCACAGGCCCCCAAGAAAATCTATGGCCCTTTCCCTGTAAGTAAAACAGACCTGCCCATCTTCTGGCTGGCGGATTGCAGGAGCCACTTGGTACTATCAAACCAGCCCAGCTTGGCACTGGTGCAATTTTTCATTTGGGAACCATCCTGCGTAACGTCGATTTTCAGGAGCCAGCCGGCCACTCCCAGCCACAGGCCCCCAAACACAAACTACGGCCCTTTTCCCTGGAAGTAAAACTGACCTGCCCATCTTCTGGCTGGCAGATTGCAGGAGCCACTTGGCTTTATCAATCCAGCCCGACTTGGCAGTGGTTCCAACTTGGGTCTGGGAGCCATCCTGCGCGGCGTGGATTTTAAGCCGCCAGCCGGCTACTCCCAGCCACAGGCCCCCAAACACAAACTACTGGCCCTTTTCCCGGGAAGTAAAACTGACCTGCCCATCTTCTGGCTGGCAGATTGCAGGAGCCACTTGGCTCTATCAAACCAGCCTGACTCGGCACTGGTGCCCCCTTGGGTCTGGGAACCATCCGGTGCGGCGTGGATTTTAAGGAGCCAGCCAGCCATTCTTGGCCACAGGCCCCCAAACACACCACGGCCCTTTTCCCTGGCAAACAAACCTGACCCGCCCCGCTTCTGGCTGGCAGATTGCAGGAGCCACTTGGCTCTATCAAACCAGCCCGACTCGGCACTGGTGCCACGTTTCATCTGGGAACCATCCTGCGTATCGTGGATTTTCAGAAGCCAGCCGGCCGCTCCAAGCCACAGGCCCCCAAACATATACCACGGCCCTTTTCCCTGGAAGTAAAACTGACCTGCCCACCTTCTGGCTGGCAGATTGCAGGAGCCACATGGCTCTATCAAACCAGCCCGACTTAGCTGTGCTGCCAACTTGGGTCTGGCAATCATCCTGAGTATCGTGCATTTTCAGGAGCCAGCCGGCCACTCCCAGCCTCAGGCCCCCAAACACAAACTTCCGGCCCTTTTCCCTGGACGTAAAACTGACCTGCCCATCTTCTGGCTGGCAGATTGCAGGAGCCACATGGCTCTATCAAACCAGACCGACTCGGCACTGGTGCCACCTTTCATCTGGGAACCATCATGCGTGTCGTGGATTTTCAGGAGCCAGCCGGCCACTCCCAGCCACAGGGCCCCAAACACATACCACGGCCCTTTTCCCTGGAAGAAAATCTCAGCGGCCCGCCTTCTGGCTGGCAGATTGCAGGAGCCACTTGGCTCTATCAAAACAGCCCGACTGGGCACTGGTGCCACCTTTCATCTGGGAACCATCCTGCGCGGCTTGGATTTTAAGGAACCAGGCGGCCATTCCAGGCCACAGGCCCCGGATAAAAAACTACGGCCTTTTTCCCTGGCAAACAAAACTCACCCACCCCACTTCTGGCTGGCAGATTGCAGGAGCCACATGGCTCTATCAAACCAGCCCGGCTCGGAACTGGGGCCACCTTTCATCTGGGAACCATCCTGCGTATCGTGGATTTTCAGGAGCCAGCCGGCCACTGCCAGCCACAGGCCCCCAAACAGAAACTATGGCACATTTCCCTGGAAGTAAAACTGACCTGCCCATCTTCTGGCTGGCAGATTGCAGGAGCCACTTGGTACTATCAAACCAGCCCGACTTGGCACTGGTGCAATTTTTCATTTGGGAGCCATCCTGCGTATCGTGGATTTTCAGGAGCCAGCCGGCCACTCCCAGCCACAGGCCCCCACACATATACCACGGCCCTTTTTCCTGGAAGTAAAACTGACCTGCCCACTTTCTGGCTGGCAGATTGCAGGAGCCACTTGGCTCTATCAAACCAGCCCGACTTGGCACTGGTGCCATTTTTCATTTGGGAGGCATCTTGCGTATCGTGGATTTTCAGGAGCCAGCCGGCCACTCCCAGCCACAGGCCCCCAAACACAAACTACGGCCCTTTTCCCTGGAAGTAAAACTGACCTGCCCATCATCTGGCTGGCAGATTGCTGGAGCCACATGGCTCTATCAAACCAGTCCGACTTGGCAGTGGTGCCAACTTGGGTCTGGCAATCATCCTGAATATCGTACATTTTCAGGAGCCAGCCGGCCACTCCCAGCCTCAGGCCCCCAAACACAATCTACGGCCCTTTTCCCTGGAAGTAAAACTGACCTGCCCATCTTCTGGCTGGCAGATTGCAGGAGCCACATGGCTCTATCAATCCAACCCGACTCGGCAATGGTGCGCCCTTGTGTCAGGGAATCATCCTGCGTGTCGTGGATTTTAAGGAGCCAGCCGGACATTACAGGCCACAGGCCCCCAAAAACAAACCACGGCCCTTCACCCTGGCAAAAAAACCTCACCCACCCCGCTTCTGGCTGGCAGATTGCAGGACACACTTGGTACTATCAAACCAGCCGGCTTGGCACTGGTGACACCATTCATCTGGGAACCATCCTGCGTATCGTGGATTTTCAGGAGCCAGCCGGCCACTCCCAGCGACAGGCGCCCAAACACACACTACAGCCCTTTTCCCAGGAAGTAAAACTGACCTTCCCATCTTCTGGCTGGCAGATTGCAGGAGCCACTTGGCTCTATCAAACCAGCCCCACTCGGCACTGGTGCCACCTTTCATCTGGGAACCATCCTGCGTATCGTGGATTTTCAGAAGCCAGCCGGCCACTCAAAGCCTCAGGCCCCCAAACATATACCACGGCCCCTTTCCCTGGAAGTAAAACTGACCTGCCCATCTTCTGGCTGGCAGATTGCAGGAGCCACTTGGCTCTATCAAACCAGCCCGACTCGTCAGTGGTGCCACCTTTCATCTGGGAACCATCCTGCGCAGCGTGGATTTTCAGGAGCCAGCCGGCCACTCCCAGCCACAGGCCCCCAAACAAATCTATGGCCCTTTTCTCTGGAAGTAAAACTGACTTGCCCATATTCTGGCTGGCAGATTGCAGGAGCCACTTGGTACTATCATACCAGCCCGACTTGGCACTGATGCAATTTTTCATTTGGGAGCCATCTTGCGTATCGACGATTTTCAGGAGCCAGCCGGCCACTCCCAGCCACAGGCCCCCAAATAAAATCTACGGCCCTTTTCCCTGGAAGTAAAACTGACCTGCCCATCTTCTGGCTGGCAGATTGCAGGAGCCACATGGCTCTATCAAACCAGCCCGACTAGGCTGTGCTGCCAACTTGGATCTGGCAATCATCCTGAGTATCGTGCATTTTCAGGAGCCAGCCGGCCACTCCCAGCCTCAGGCCCCCAAACACAAACTTCCGGCCCTTTTCCCTGGACGTAAAACTGACCTGCCCATCTTCTGGCTGGCAGATTGCAGGAGCCACTTGGTACTATCAAACCAGCCCGACTTGGCACTGGTGCAATTTTTCATTTGGGAGCCATCCTGCGTATCGTGGATTTTCAGGAGCCAGCCGGCCACTCCCAGCCTCAGGCCCCCAAACACAATCTACGGCCCTTTTCCCTGGAAGTGAAACTGACCTGCCCATCTTCTGGCTGGCAGATTGCAGGAGCCACATGGCTCTATCAATCCAACCCGACTCGGCAATGGTGCGCCCTTGTGTCAGGGAATCATACTGCGCGGTGTGGATTTCAAGGAGCCAGCCGGACATTACAGGCCACAGGCCCCCAAAAACAAACCACGGCCCTTTACCCTGGAAAAAAAACCTCACCCACCCCGCTTCTGGCTGGCAGATTGCAGGAGACACTTGGTACTATCAAACCAGCCCGACTCGGCACTGGTGCCAACTTTCATATGGGAACCATCCTGCGTATCGTGGATTTTCAGGAGCCAGCCGGCCACTCCCAGCCACAGGCCCCCAAAAAAATCTATGGCCCTTTCCCTGTAAGTAAAACAGACCTGCCCATCTTCTGGCTGGCGGATTGCAGGAGCCACTTGGTACTATCAAACCAGCCCAACTTGGCACTGGTGCAATTTTTCATTTGGGAACCATCCTGCGTAACGTCGATTTTCAGGAGCCAGCCGGCCACTCCCAGCCACAGGCCCCCAAACACAAACTACGGCCCTTTTCCCTGGAAGTAAAACTGACCTGCCCATCTTCTGGCTGGCAGATTGCAGGAGCCACTTGGCTCTATCAATCCAGCCTGACTCGGCACTGGTGCCACCTTTCATCTGGGAACCATCATGCGTGTCGTGGATTTTCAGGAGCCAGCCGGCCACTCCCAGCCACAGGGCCCCAAACACATACCACGGCCCTTTTCCCTGGAAGAAAATCTCAGCGGCCCGCCTTCTGGCTGGCAGATTGCAGGAGCCACTTGGCTCTATCAAAACAGCCCGACTGGGCACTGGTGCCACCTTTCATCTGGGAACCATCCTGCGCGGCTTGGATTTTAAGGAACCAGGCGGCCATTCCAGGCCACAGGCCCCGGATAAAAAACTACGGCCTTTTTCCCTGGCAAACAAAACTCACCCACCCCACTTCTGGCTGGCAGATTGCAGGAGCCACATGGCTCTATCAAACCAGCCCGGCTCGGAACTGGGGCCACCTTTCATCTGGGAACCATCCTGCGTATCGTGGATTTTCAGGAGCCAGCCGGCTACTGCCAGCCACAGGCCCCCAAACAGAAACTATGGCACTTTTCCCTGGAAGTAAAACTGACCTGCCCACCTTCTGGCTGGCAGATTGCAGGAGCCACTTGGTACTATCAAACCAGCCCGACTTGGCACTGGTGCAATTTTTCATTTGGGAGCCATCCTGCGTATCGTGGATTTTCAGGAGCCACCCGGCCACTCCCAGCCACAGGCCCCCAAACACAAACTACGGCCCTTTTCCCTGGAAGTAAAACTGACCTGCCCATCATCTGGCTGGCAGATTGCTGGAGCCACATGGCTCTATCAAACCAGTCCGACTTGGCAGTGGTGCCAACTTGGGTCTGGCAATCATCCTGAATATCGTGCATTTTCATGAGCCAGCCGGCCACTCCCAGCCTCAGGCCCCCAAACACAAACTACCGGCCCTCTTCCCCGGAAGTAAAACTGACCTGTCCATCTTCTGGCTGGCAGGTTGCAGGAGCCACTTGGCTCTATCAAACCAGCCCGACTCAGCACTGGTGCCACCTTTCATCTGGGAACCATCCCGCGTATTGGGGATTTTCAGGAGCCAGCCGGCCACTCCCAGCCCCAGGCCCCCAAACAAAAAACTACGGACCTTTTCCCTGGAAGTAAAATTGACCTGCCCATCTTCTGGCTGGCAGATTGCAGGAGCCACATGGCTCTATCAAACCAGCCCAACTCGGCAGTGGTGCCACCTTTCATCTCGGAACCATCATGCGCAGCATGGATTTTAAGGAGCCAGCCGGCCATTCCAAGCCACAGGCCCCCAAACACAAAATACGGCCCTTTTCCCTGGAAGTAGAACAGACCTGCCCATCTTCTGGCTGTCAGATTGCAGGAGCTACTTGGTACTATCAAACCAGCCCGACTTGGCACTGGTGCCATTTTTCATTTGGGAACCATCCTGCGTATCGTGGATTTTCCGGATCCAGCCGGCCACTCCCAGCCACAGGCCCCCAAACACAAACTACGGCCCTTTTCCCTGGAAGTAAAACTGGCCTGCCCATCTTCTGGCTGGCAGATTGCAGGAGCCACATGGCTCTATCAAACCAGCCCGACTCGGCACTGGTGCCACCTTTCATCTGGGAACCATCCTGCGTATCGTGGATTTTCAGGAGCCAGCCGGACACTTCCAGCCACGGGCCCCGAAAACAAACCACGGCCCTTTTCCCTCGCAAACAAAACTGACCCGCCCCGCTGCTGGCTGGCAGAATGCAGGAGCCACTTGGCTCTATCAAACCAGCCTGACTCGGCACTGGTTCCAAATTTCATCTGGGAACCATCCTGCGTGTCGTGGATTTTCAGGAGCCAGCCGGCCACTCTCAGCCACAGGGCCCCAAACACATACCACGGCCATTTTCCCTGGAAAAAAATCTCAGCGGCCCGCCTTCTGGCTGGCAGATTGCAGGAGCCACTTGGCTCTATCAAAACAGCCCGACTGGGCACTGGTGCCAGCTTTCATCTGGGAACCATCCTGCGCGGCGTGGATTTTAAGGAACCAGCCGGCCATTCCTGGCCACAGGCCCCGGAAAAAATAGCACGGCCGTTTTCCCTTGCAAACAACACTCACCCACCCCGCTTCTGGCTGGTAGATTGCAGGAGCTACATGGCTCTATCCAACCAGCCCGACTCGGCACTGGTGCCACCTTTCATCTGGGAACCATCTTGCATATCGTGGATTTTCAGGAGCCAGATGGCCATTCCCAGCCACAGGCCCCCAAACAAATCTATGGCCCTTTTCCCTGGAAGTAAAACAGACATGCCCATCTTCTGGCTGGCAGATTGCAGGAGCCACATGGCTCTATCAAACCAGCCCGACTAGGCTGTGCTGCCAACTTGGATCTGGCAATCATCCTGAGTATCGTGCATTTTCAGGAGCCAGCCGGCCACTCCCAGCCTCAGGCCCCCAAACACAAACTTCCGGCCCTTTTCCCTGGACGTAAAACTGACCTGCCCATCTTCTGGCTGGCAGATTGCAGGAGCCACTTGGTACTATCAAACCAGCCCGACTTGGCACTGGTGCAATTTTTCATTTGGGAGCCATCCTGCGTATCGTGGATTTTCAGGAGCCAGCCGGCCACTCCCAGCCTCAGGCCCCCAAACACAATCTACGGCCCTTTTCCCTGGAAGTGAAACTGACCTGCCCATCTTCTGGCTGGCAGATTGCAGGAGCCACATGGCTCTATCAATCCAACCCGACTCGGCAATGGTGCGCCCTTGTGTCAGGGAATCATACTGCGCGGTGTGGATTTCAAGGAGCCAGCCGGACATTACAGGCCACAGGCCCCCAAAAACAAACCACGGCCCTTTACCCTGGAAAAAAAACCTCACCCACCCCGCTTCTGGCTGGCAGATTGCAGGAGACACTTGGTACTATCAAACCAGCCCGACTCGGCACTGGTGCCAACTTTCATATGGGAACCATCCTGCGTATCGTGGATTTTCAGGAGCCAGCCGGCCACTCCCAGCCACAGGGCCCCAAAAAAATCTATGGCCCTTTCCCTGTAAGTAAAACAGACCTGCCCATCTTCTGGCTGGCGGATTGCAGGAGCCACTTGGTACTATCAAACCAGCCCAACTTGGCACTGGTGCAATTTTTCATTTGGGAACCATCCTGCGTAACGTCGATTTTCAGGAGCCAGCCGGCCACTCCCAGCCACAGGCCCCCAAACACAAACTACGGCCCTTTTCCCTGGAAGTAAAACTGACCTGCCCATCTTCTGGCTGGCAGATTGCAGGAGCCACTTGGCTCTATCAATCCAGCCTGACTCGGCACTGGTGCCACCTTTCATCTGGGAACCATCATGCGTGTCGTGGATTTTCAGGAGCCAGCCGGCCACTCCCAGCCACAGGGCCCCAAACACATACCACGGCCCTTTTCCCTGGAAGAAAATCTCAGCGGCCCGCCTTCTGGCTGGCAGATTGCAGGAGCCACTTGGCTCTATCAAAACAGCCCGACTGGGCACTGGTGCCACCTTTCATCTGGGAACCATCCTGCGCGGCTTGGATTTTAAGGAACCAGGCGGCCATTCCAGGCCACAGGCCCCGGATAAAAAACTACGGCCTTTTTCCCTGGCAAACAAAACTCACCCACCCCACTTCTGGCTGGCAGATTGCAGGAGCCACATGGCTCTATCAAACCAGCCCGGCTCGGAACTGGGGCCACCTTTCATCTGGGAACCATCCTGCGTATCGTGGATTTTCAGGAGCCAGCCGGCTACTGCCAGCCACAGGCCCCCAAACAGAAACTATGGCACTTTTCCCTGGAAGTAAAACTGACCTGCCCACCTTCTGGCTGGCAGATTGCAGGAGCCACTTGGTACTATCAAACCAGCCCGACTTGGCACTGGTGCAATTTTTCATTTGGGAGCCATCCTGCGTATCGTGGATTTTCAGGAGCCACCCGGCCACTCCCAGCCACAGGCCCCCAAACACAAACTACGGCCCTTTTCCCTGGAAGTAAAACTGACCTGCCCATCATCTGGCTGGCAGATTGCTGGAGCCACATGGCTCTATCAAACCAGTCCGACTTGGCAGTGGTGCCAACTTGGGTCTGGCAATCATCCTGAATATCGTGCATTTTCATGAGCCAGCCGGCCACTCCCAGCCTCAGGCCCCCAAACACAAACTACCGGCCCTCTTCCCCGGAAGTAAAACTGACCTGTCCATCTTCTGGCTGGCAGGTTGCAGGAGCCACTTGGCTCTATCAAACCAGCCCGACTCAGCACTGGTGCCACCTTTCATCTGGGAACCATCCCGCGTATTGGGGATTTTCAGGAGCCAGCCGGCCACTCCCAGCCCCAGGCCCCCAAACAAAAAACTACGGACCTTTTCCCTGGAAGTAAAATTGACCTGCCCATCTTCTGGCTGGCAGATTGCAGGAGCCACATGGCTCTATCAAACCAGCCCAACTCGGCAGTGGTGCCACCTTTCATCTCGGAACCATCATGCGCAGCATGGATTTTAAGGAGCCAGCCGGCCATTCCAAGCCACAGGCCCCCAAACACAAAATACGGCCCTTTTCCCTGGAAGTAGAACAGACCTGCCCATCTTCTGGCTGTCAGATTGCAGGAGCTACTTGGTACTATCAAACCAGCCCGACTTGGCACTGGTGCCATTTTTCATTTGGGAACCATCCTGCGTATCGTGGATTTTCCGGATCCAGCCGGCCACTCCCAGCCACAGGCCCCCAAACACAAACTACGGCCCTTTTCCCTGGAAGTAAAACTGGCCTGCCCATCTTCTGGCTGGCAGATTGCAGGAGCCACATGGCTCTATCAAACCAGCCCGACTCGGCACTGGTGCCACCTTTCATCTGGGAACCATCCTGCGTATCGTGGATTTTCAGGAGCCAGCCGGACACTTCCAGCCACGGGCCCCGAAAACAAACCACGGCCCTTTTCCCTCGCAAACAAAACTGACCCGCCCCGCTGCTGGCTGGCAGAATGCAGGAGCCACTTGGCTCTATCAAACCAGCCTGACTCGGCACTGGTTCCAAATTTCATCTGGGAACCATCCTGCGTGTCGTGGATTTTCAGGAGCCAGCCGGCCACTCTCAGCCACAGGGCCCCAAACACATACCACGGCCATTTTCCCTGGAAAAAAATCTCAGCGGCCCGCCTTCTGGCTGGCAGATTGCAGGAGCCACTTGGCTCTATCAAAACAGCCCGACTGGGCACTGGTGCCAGCTTTCATCTGGGAACCATCCTGCGCGGCGTGGATTTTAAGGAACCAGCCGGCCATTCCTGGCCACAGGCCCCGGAAAAAATAGCACGGCCGTTTTCCCTTGCAAACAACACTCACCCACCCCGCTTCTGGCTGGTAGATTGCAGGAGCTACATGGCTCTATCCAACCAGCCCGACTCGGCACTGGTGCCACCTTTCATCTGGGAACCATCTTGCATATCGTGGATTTTCAGGAGCCAGATGGCCATTCCCAGCCACAGGCCCCCAAACAAATCTATGGCCCTTTTCCCTGGAAGTAAAACAGACATGCCCATCTTCTGGCTGGCAGATTGCAGGAGCCACATGGCTCTATCAAACCAGCCCGACTAGGCTGTGCTGCCAACTTGGATCTGGCAATCATCCTGAGTATCGTGCATTTTCAGGAGCCAGCCGGCCACTCCCAGCCTCAGGCCCCCAAACACAAACTTCCGGCCCTTTTCCCTGGACGTAAAACTGACCTGCCCATCTTCTGGCTGGCAGATTGCAGGAGCCACTTGGTACTATCAAACCAGCCCGACTTGGCACTGGTGCAATTTTTCATTTGGGAGCCATCCTGCGTATCGTGGATTTTCAGGAGCCAGCCGGCCACTCCCAGCCTCAGGCCCCCAAACACAATCTACGGCCCTTTTCCCTGGAAGTGAAACTGACCTGCCCATCTTCTGGCTGGCAGATTGCAGGAGCCACATGGCTCTATCAATCCAACCCGACTCGGCAATGGTGCGCCCTTGTGTCAGGGAATCATACTGCGCGGTGTGGATTTCAAGGAGCCAGCCGGACATTACAGGCCACAGGCCCCCAAAAACAAACCACGGCCCTTTACCCTGGAAAAAAAACCTCACCCACCCCGCTTCTGGCTGGCAGATTGCAGGAGACACTTGGTACTATCAAACCAGCCCGACTCGGCACTGGTGCCAACTTTCATATGGGAACCATCCTGCGTATCGTGGATTTTCAGGAGCCAGCCGGCCACTCCCAGCCACAGGGCCCCAAAAAAATCTATGGCCCTTTCCCTGTAAGTAAAACAGACCTGCCCATCTTCTGGCTGGCGGATTGCAGGAGCCACTTGGTACTATCAAACCAGCCCAACTTGGCACTGGTGCAATTTTTCATTTGGGAACCATCCTGCGTAACGTCGATTTTCAGGAGCCAGCCGGCCACTCCCAGCCACAGGCCCCCAAACACAAACTACGGCCCTTTTCCCTGGAAGTAAAACTGACCTGCCCATCTTCTGGCTGGCAGATTGCAGGAGCCACTTGGCTCTATCAATCCAGCCTGACTCGGCACTGGTGCCACCTTTCATCTGGGAACCATCATGCGTGTCGTGGATTTTCAGGAGCCAGCCGGCCACTCCCAGCCACAGGGCCCCAAACACATACCACGGCCCTTTTCCCTGGAAGAAAATCTCAGCGGCCCGCCTTCTGGCTGGCAGATTGCAGGAGCCACTTGGCTCTATCAAAACAGCCCGACTGGGCACTGGTGCCACCTTTCATCTGGGAACCATCCTGCGCGGCTTGGATTTTAAGGAACCAGGCGGCCATTCCAGGCCACAGGCCCCGGATAAAAAACTACGGCCTTTTTCCCTGGCAAACAAAACTCACCCACCCCACTTCTGGCTGGCAGATTGCAGGAGCCACATGGCTCTATCAAACCAGCCCGGCTCGGAACTGGGGCCACCTTTCATCTGGGAACCATCCTGCGTATCGTGGATTTTCAGGAGCCAGCCGGCTACTGCCAGCCACAGGCCCCCAAACAGAAACTATGGCACTTTTCCCTGGAAGTAAAACTGACCTGCCCACCTTCTGGCTGGCAGATTGCAGGAGCCACTTGGTACTATCAAACCAGCCCGACTTGGCACTGGTGCAATTTTTCATTTGGGAGCCATCCTGCGTATCGTGGATTTTCAGGAGCCACCCGGCCACTCCCAGCCACAGGCCCCCAAACACAAACTACGGCCCTTTTCCCTGGAAGTAAAACTGACCTGCCCATCATCTGGCTGGCAGATTGCTGGAGCCACATGGCTCTATCAAACCAGTCCGACTTGGCAGTGGTGCCAACTTGGGTCTGGCAATCATCCTGAATATCGTGCATTTTCATGAGCCAGCCGGCCACTCCCAGCCTCAGGCCCCCAAACACAAACTACCGGCCCTCTTCCCCGGAAGTAAAACTGACCTGTCCATCTTCTGGCTGGCAGGTTGCAGGAGCCACTTGGCTCTATCAAACCAGCCCGACTCAGCACTGGTGCCACCTTTCATCTGGGAACCATCCCGCGTATTGGGGATTTTCAGGAGCCAGCCGGCCACTCCCAGCCCCAGGCCCCCAAACAAAAAACTACGGACCTTTTCCCTGGAAGTAAAATTGACCTGCCCATCTTCTGGCTGGCAGATTGCAGGAGCCACATGGCTCTATCAAACCAGCCCAACTCGGCAGTGGTGCCACCTTTCATCTCGGAACCATCATGCGCAGCATGGATTTTAAGGAGCCAGCCGGCCATTCCAAGCCACAGGCCCCCAAACACAAAATACGGCCCTTTTCCCTGGAAGTAGAACAGACCTGCCCATCTTCTGGCTGTCAGATTGCAGGAGCTACTTGGTACTATCAAACCAGCCCGACTTGGCACTGGTGCCATTTTTCATTTGGGAACCATCCTGCGTATCGTGGATTTTCCGGATCCAGCCGGCCACTCCCAGCCACAGGCCCCCAAACACAAACTACGGCCCTTTTCCCTGGAAGTAAAACTGGCCTGCCCATCTTCTGGCTGGCAGATTGCAGGAGCCACATGGCTCTATCAAACCAGCCCGACTCGGCACTGGTGCCACCTTTCATCTGGGAACCATCCTGCGTATCGTGGATTTTCAGGAGCCAGCCGGACACTTCCAGCCACGGGCCCCGAAAACAAACCACGGCCCTTTTCCCTCGCAAACAAAACTGACCCGCCCCGCTGCTGGCTGGCAGAATGCAGGAGCCACTTGGCTCTATCAAACCAGCCTGACTCGGCACTGGTTCCAAATTTCATCTGGGAACCATCCTGCGTGTCGTGGATTTTCAGGAGCCAGCCGGCCACTCTCAGCCACAGGGCCCCAAACACATACCACGGCCATTTTCCCTGGAAAAAAATCTCAGCGGCCCGCCTTCTGGCTGGCAGATTGCAGGAGCCACTTGGCTCTATCAAAACAGCCCGACTGGGCACTGGTGCCAGCTTTCATCTGGGAACCATCCTGCGCGGCGTGGATTTTAAGGAACCAGCCGGCCATTCCTGGCCACAGGCCCCGGAAAAAATAGCACGGCCGTTTTCCCTTGCAAACAACACTCACCCACCCCGCTTCTGGCTGGTAGATTGCAGGAGCTACATGGCTCTATCCAACCAGCCCGACTCGGCACTGGTGCCACCTTTCATCTGGGAACCATCTTGCATATCGTGGATTTTCAGGAGCCAGATGGCCATTCCCAGCCACAGGCCCCCAAACAAATCTATGGCCCTTTTCCCTGGAAGTAAAACAGACATGCCCATCTTCTGGCTGGCAGATTGCAGGAGCCACATGGCTCTATCAAACCAGCCCGACTTGGCACTGGTGCCATTTTTCATTTGGGAACCATCCTGCGTATCGTGCATTTTCAGGAGCCAGCCGGCCACTCCCAGCCACAGGCGCCCAACACAAACAACGGCCCTTTTCCCTGGCAAAAAACTCACCCGCCCATCTTCTGGCTGGCAGATTACAGGAGCCACTTGGTACTATCAAACCAGCCCGACTTGGCACTGGTGCAATTTTTCATTTGGGAGCCATCCTGCGTATCGTGGATTTTCAGGAGCCAGCCGGCCACTCCCAGCCACAGGCCCCCAAACACAGACTACGGCCCTTTTCCCTGGAAGTAAAACTGACCTGCTCATCTTCTGGCTGGCAGATTGCAGGAGCCACTTGGCTCTATCAAACCAGCCCAACTCGGCACTGGTGCCCCCTTGGGTCTGGGAACCATCATGCGCGGCGTGGATTTTAAGGAGCCAGCCAGCCATTCTTGGCCACAGGCCCCGGAAAACAAACCATGGCCCTTTTCCCTGGCAAACCAAACTCACCCACCCCGCTTCTGGCTGGCAGATTGCAGGAGACACTTGGCTGTATCAAACCAGCCCGACTCGGCACTTGTGCCACCTTTCTTTTGGAAGCATCTTGCGTATCGTGGATTTTAAGGAGCCGGCCTGCCACTGCCTGCCACAGGCCCCCAAACAGAAACCACCACCCCATTCCCTGGAAACAAAATTCAGCTGCCCCGCTTCTTGCTGGCAGATTGCAGGAGCTACTCTGTATTATCAAACCATCACGACTTGGCACTGGTGCCACCTTTTATCTGGGAACCACCCTGCGTATCGAGGATTTTCAGGAGCCAGCCGGCCACTCCCAGCCCCAGGCCCGGAAACACAAACCACAGCCCTTTTCCCTGGAAACAAAACTATACAAATCTGGGACTTTTTTACAGACTAAAATTGTTTGAATAATCTCGTCATAATAATAGATTTCTAGAAGAAATTTTTAAAATCTTTCTTAGAGTTGAGAAAGTCCAGGATTGAGGTCTTTTTCTTCCCATATCAATATTGCAAAGAAATTATTAAATAAAGACCAACTCTTTATTTTTCTTTTTAACCCAAGTCATTAATTCCCATTCATTAATCCATTTTGTGGACCAATATTTGCCATTCTGATGGAAGTTGTCACTTCTTTACAATAGACATTCTGTGACTATGTTGACAAGTCTTGGGTGATGATCCTAACTGGTCTTAGATACACATAGGGGGAAATTTCCTCAGCCAGTGTCAGTCCTAAGCGTGCGTATCAGAAGATCTTTCTATAGCTGGGAATTTTCCCATGAAAGGGATTCAGTTAGGGAAGAGACACTTGTCCCAGAGTTTTACATTCTTCTTGAACACTGCTTAAGGAACATGGATCCCATGTCCATTTGGATCTCTGTCTGCACAGAACTTTGTCATGCCAGTGCTTGAAATGCATCTCGAAGAGAATTCACTACACAGAATGAATGAGAGTGGTAGGGCTCAGTGGGGCTCACCAGGCCCAACCCCCCTGTTTAAGCAGGATACCTAGAGCCTCTTGCCCGGGATTCTATCTGGGTGTACTTTTAATGTCTTCTAAGATCCAGGCTTCAGAAGCTTTCTGGGCAGTCTGTGCCGCGGTTCAGTCACCCTCACAGTAAAACATCATTTGGTGATGTTCATAGGCAATCTCCTGTATTTCAGTGTGTGCCCACTGCCTCTTGTCTTTTCACTCAGCATCACTTAAAAGACACTGGTTCCCTCCCTTTTGCATTATTGCTTCCAGTATGTATGTGTGCAGCCATGTAGATAAATGTAAAAACCTCCCTGAAGGCCACGCAGACAATATTCCCTTCATCTACCAGTCAAGTTGATTCATCAGAGGTGTTGAAAAAGTTGTTCAGCATGAAATTGCCCAGGAAAATCCACGCCGAGTACATTGCTTTGTCCTCCTTCATATGCCAGGCAAGGCTTTCAGGAATAGCTGCCCCATCAACTTCATGGGGATAAAAAAGAGGCTTGGCTGATTTGTACTTTTCCGAGTCCTCCTAATTGCCATTTTTGAAGAGGGCAGTCTTTTGCTTTCATGCATTCTTAGCTACGGAAAACTCCATACTTTCGTCTTTAGCGTTTCTTGTCCTCTCCAACCTCGCAAAAAGTTTTTCCACTATGTCTGGCAAGGAGAATCTGGGTCAGGGCTGAAAACATCTCCCATGGTGTTGTACATGTTGCAGAGAAGTCTGCAGAGTGTTTTGCAGGAAGAAAAAGAAAGATGTCCAAAACACCTTCCAACCGAATGTTCATGTGTTTGGAAAAGCTAGGAGAGTTGTAAGGTACTGTTTTCTATCAGTTTGCAAGCTGCGCACACTATCCCAGTGTTGTGCAGCTTCATTCTCACCTTTCCGAAGCAGCCGCTCACTCCGGCCACCGGAGACAAAGAGGCGGCTTCTTTGCGCAAAGGCGATTGTGCCGGTCACAGTGCACTCCAGTGCGGCGGCTTCTTCCGAAATGTGCCCGGGACCGGCGCTTAGCTCCGGGGACATCAGTACCTTCTTCTTTCGGGACTTTTGTGGTCTACATCACTGCAAAACGCTTTTCCACTATGTCTGGTAATGAGAAACTGTGCCTGCACAGAAAACATCTCTCATGGTGTTTTACATGTTGCAGAGAGCTGTGCTGAGTGTTTTGCACGAAGAAAAAGAAAGTTTTCCAAAACACCTTCCAATCGAATGTTCATGTGTTTGGAAAAGGTAGGAGTGGTAAGGTACTGTTTTTTATCAGTTGGCAAGCTGCGCACACTATCCCAGTCATGTGCAGCTTCATTCTTCACCTTTTGAAAGCAGACGCTCTCTCCGGCTCCCGGAGGCGAAGAATCGGCTTCTTCGCGCAAAGGCGATTGTGCCGGTCACAGTGCACTCCAGTGCGGCGGCTTCTTCCGAAATGCGCCCGGGCCCGGCGCTTAGCTCCGGGGAACTCTGTATTTCGACTTTAGCGTCTCTTGTGTTCTACATCACTACTAAAAGCATTTCCACTATATCTGGCAAGTAGAAACTGTGCCTGCACAGAAAACATCTCCCATCATGTTTTACATGTTGCAGAGAGCTCTGCTGAGTGTTTTGCACGAAGAAAATAAAGTTGTTAAAAAACACCTTCCAACCGAATATTCATATGTTTGGAAAAGGTACGAAAGTGGTAAGGTACTGTTTTCTGTCAGTTTGAAAGTTGAGCACACTATCCCCGTGTTGTGCAGCTTCATTCCCACCTTTCCGAAGCAGCCGCTCTGTCTGGTTCGCGGAGGCAAGGAAGCGGCTTCTTCGCGCAAAGGCGATTGTGCCGGTCACAGTGCACTCCAGTGCGGCGGCTTCTTCCGAAATGTGCCCGGGACCGGCGCTTACCTCTGGGGACATCCGTACCTTCTTCTTTCGGGACTTTTGTGGTCTACATCACTGCAAAAAGCTTTTCCACTATGTCTGGTAATGAGAAACTGTGCCTGCACAGAAAACATCTCTCATGGTGTTTTACATGTTGCAGAGAGCTGTGCTGAGTGTTTTGCACGAAGAAAAAGAAAGTTTTCCAAAACACCTTCCAATCGAATGTTCATGTGTTTGCAAAAGGTAGGAGAGTGGTAAGGTACTGTTTTTTATCAGTTTGCATGCTGCGCACACTATCCCAGTGTTGTGCAGCTTCATTCTTCACCTTTTGAAAGCAGCCGCTCTCTCTGGCTCCCGAAGACGAAGAATCGGCTTCTTCGCGCAAAGGCGATTGTGCCGGTCACAGTGCACTCCAGTGCGACAGCTTCTACCGAAATGTGCCCGGGACCGGCGCTTAGCTCCGGGGAGCTCCATAATTCGTCTTTAGCGTCTTTTGTGGTCTATATCATTGCAAAGATCCTTTCCACTATGTCTGGCATGGAGAAACTGTGCCAGCACAGAAAACATTTCCCATCATGTTTTACTGGTTTAGAGACCTCTGCAGAATGTTTTGCACGAAGAAAAATAAAGTTTTCCAAAACACCTTCCAATCGAATGTTCATGGGTTTGGAAAAGGTAGGAGTGGTAAGGTACCGATTTTTATCAGTTTGCAAGCTGCGCACACTATCCCAGTCTTGTGCAGCTTCATTCTTCACCTTTTGAAAGCAGCCGCTCTCTCCGGCTCCCGGAGGCGAAGAATCGGCTTCTTCGCGCAAAGGCGATTGTGCCGGTCACAGTGCACTCCAGTGCGGCGGCTTCTTCCGAAATGTGCCCGGGGCTGGCGCTTACCTCCGGAGAACTCTGTATTTCGACTTTAGCGTCTTTTGTGTTCTACATCACTACTGAAAGCATTTCCACTATGTCTGGTAATGAGAAACTGTGCCTGCACAGAAAACATCTCTCATGGTGTTTTACATGTTGCAGAGACTTCTGCAGAAGTTTGTGCAAGAAGAAAAAGAAAGTTTTCCAAAACACCTTCCAATCGAATGTTCATGTGTTTCGAAAAGGTAGGAGATTGGTAAAGTAGTGTTTTTTATCAGTTTGCAAGCTGCGCACACTATCCCAGTGTGTGCAGCTTCATTCTTCACCTTTTGAAAGCAGCCGCTCTCTCCAGGTCCCGGAGGCGAAGAATCGGCTTCTTCGCGCAAATGCGATTGTGCCGGTCACAGTGCACTCCAGTGCGGCGGCTTCTACCGAAATGTGCCCGGGACCGGCGCTTAGCTCCGGGGAGCTCCATATTTCGTCTTTAGCGTCTTTTGTGGTCTACATCATTGGAAAAATCCTTTCCACTATTTCTGGCATGGAGAAACTCTGCCAGCACAGAAAACAACTCTCATGGTGTTGTACATGTTGCAGAGAGCTCTGCTGAGTGTTTTGCACAAAGAAAATAAAGTTGTTGGAAACACCTTCCAACCCAATATTCATACGTTTGGAAAAGGTAGGAGAGTGGTAAGGTACTGTTTTCTATCAGTTTGAAAGTTGAGCACACTATCCCAGAGTTGTGCAGCTTCATTCCCACCTTTCCGAAACAGCCGCTTACTCCGGCCCCCGGAGACAAAGAGGCGGCTTCTTCGCGCAAAGGCGATTGTGCCGGTCACAGTGCACTCCAGTGCGGCGGCTTCGGCCGAAATGTGCCCGGGACCGGCGCTTAGCTCCGGGGACATCCGTACCTTCTTCTTTCGGTACTTTTATGGTCTACATCACAGCAAAACGCTTTTCCACTATGTCTGGTAATGAGAAACTGTGCCTGCACAGAAAACATCTCTGATGGTGTTTTACATGTTGCAGAGAGCTGTGCTGAGTGTTTTGCACCAAGAATAAGAAAGTTGTCCAAAACACCTTCCAACAGGATATTCATGTGTTTGGCAAGGTAGGAAAGTTGTAAGGTACTGTTTTCTATCAGTTGGCAAGCTGCACACACTAACCCAGTGTTCTGAAGCTTCATTCTCACTTTCCGAAGCTACTGGTCTCTCCGGCTCCCGGAGGCGAAGAATCGGCTTCTTCGCGCAAAGGCGATTGTGCCGGTCACAGTGCACTCCAGTGCGGCGGCATCTGCCGAAATGTGCCCGGGATCGGGCCATAGCTCCGGGGAGCTGCGTACCTTCGTCTTTCGGGACTTTTGTGGTCTACATCCTACAGAAAGGTTTTACACTATGTTAGGCAAGGAGAAACTGTGCCAGCACAGAAAACATCTCCCGTGGTGTTTTACATGTTGCAGAGAGCTTTGCAGAAGTTTATGCAAGAAGAACAAGAAAGTTTTCCAAAACACATTCCAAGCGAATGTTCATGTGTTTGGAAAAGGTAGGAAAGTGGTAAGGTACTGTTTTTTATCAGTTTGCAAGCTGCGCACACTATCCCAGTCATGTGCAGCTTCATTCTTCACCTTTTGAAAGCAGACGCTCTCTCCGGCTCCCGGAGGCGAAGAATCGGCTTCTTCGCGCAAAGGCGATTGTGCCGGTCACAGTGCACTCCAGTGCGGCGGCTTCTTCCGAAATGCGCCCGGGCCCGGCGCTTAGCTCCGGGGAACTCTGTATTTCGACTTTAGCGTCTCTTGTGTTCTACATCACTACTAAAAGCATTTCCACTATATCTGGCAAGTAGAAACTGTGCCTGCACAGAAAACATCTCCCATCATGTTTTACATGTTGCAGAGAGCTCTGCTGAGTGTTTTGCACGAAGAAAATAAAGTTGTTAAAAAACACCTTCCAACCGAATATTCATATGTTTGGAAAAGGTAGGAAAGTGGTAAGGTACTGTTTTCAATCAGTTTGAAAGTTGAGCACACTATCCCCGTGTTGTGCGGCTTCATTCCCACCTTTCCGAAGCAGCCGCTCTGTCTGGTTGGCGGAGGCAAGGAAGCGGCTTCTTCGAGCAAAGGCGATTGTGCCGGTGACAGTGCACTCCAGTGCGGCGGCTTCTTCCGAAATGTGCCCGGGACCGGCGCTTACCTCCGGGGACATCCGTACCTTCTTCTTTCGGGACTTTTGTGGTCTACATCACTGCAAAAAGCTTTTCCACTATGTCTGGTAATGAGAAACTGTGCCTGCACAGAAAACATCTCTCATGGTGTTTTACATGTTGCAGAGAGCTCTGCTGAGTGTTTTGCACGAAGAAAATAAAGTTGTTAAAAAACACCTTCCAACCCAATATTCATGTGTTTGGAAAAGGTAGGAAAGTGGTAAGGTACTGTTTTCTATCAGTTTGCAAACTGCGCACATTATCCCCGTGTTGTGCAGCTTCATTCTTCACCTTTTGAAAGCAGCCGCTCTGTCTGGTTCGCGGAGGCAAGGAAGCGGCTTCTTCGCGCAAAGGCGATTGTGCCGGTCACAGTGCACTCCAGTGCGGCGGCTTCTTCCGAAATGTGCCCGGGACCGGCGCTAACCTCCGGGGACATCCGTACCCTCTTCTTTCGGGACTTTTGTGGTCTACATCGTACAGAAAGGTTTTACACTATGTTAGGCAAGGAGAAACTGTGCCAGCACAGAAAACATCTCCCGTGGTGTTTTGCATGTTGCAGAGAGCATTGCAGAAGTTTATGCAAGAAGAAAAAGAAAGTTTTCCAAAACACCTTCCAATCGAATGTTCATGTGTTTGGAAAAGGTAGGAGAGTGGTAAGGTTGTGTTTTCTATCCGTTTGCATGATGCGCACACTATCCCCGTGTTGTGCAGCTTCATTCTTCACCTTTTGAAAGCAGCCGCTCTCTCCGGCTCGCGGAGGCAAGGAAGCGTCTTCTTCGCGCAAAGGCGATTGTGCTGGTCACAGTGCACTCCAGTGCGGCGGCTTCTACCGAAATGTGCCCGGGACCGGCGCTTAGCTCCGGGGACATCCGTACCTTCTTCTTTCGGGACTTTTGTGGTCTACATCACTGCAAAAAGCTTTTCCACTATGTCTGGTAATGAGAAACTGTGCCTGCACAGAAAACATCTCTCATGGTGTTTTACATGTTGCAGAGAGCTCTGCTGAGTATTTTGCACGAAGAAAAAGAAAGTTTTCCAAAACACCTTCCAATCGAATGTTCATGTGTTTGCAAAAGGTAGGAAAGTGGTAAGGTACTGTTTTTTATCAGTTTGCAAGCTGCGCACACTATCCCAGTGATGTGCAGCTTCATTCTTCACCTTTTGAAAGCAGACGCTCTCTCCGGCTCCCGGAGGTGAAGAATCGGCTTCTTCGCGCAAAGGCGATTGTGCCGGTCACAGTGCACTCCAGTGCGGCGGCATCTGCCGAAATGTGCCCGGGATCGGGCCATAGCTCCGGGGAACTCTGTGTTTCGACTGTAGCGTCTCTTGTGTTCTACATCACTATTAAAAGCATTTCCACTATATCTGGCAAGTAGAAACTGTGCCTGCACAGAAAACATCTCCCATCATGTTTTACATGTTGCAGAGAGCTTTGCAGAAGTTTATGCAAGAAGAACAAGAAAGTTTTCCAAAACACCTTCCAATCGAATGTTCATGTGTTTGGAAAAGGTAGGAGAGTGGTAAGGTTGTGTTCTCTATCCGTTTGCATGCTGCGCACACTATCCCCGTGTTGTGCAGCTTCATTCTTCACCTTTTGAAAGCAGCCGCCCTCTCCGGCTCGCGGAGGCAAGGAAGCGTCTTCTTCGCGCAAAGGCGATTGTGCCGGTCGCAGTGCACACCAATGCGGCGGCTTCTACCGAAATGTGCCCGGGACCGGCGCTTAGCTCCGGGGACATCCGTACCCTCTTCTTTCGGGACTTTTGTGGTCTACATCACTGCAAAAAGCTTTTCCACTATGTCTGGCAAGGAGAAACTGTGCCTGCACAGAAAACATCTCTCATGGTGTTTTACATGTTGCAGAGAGCTCTGCTGACTGTTTTGCTCGAAGAAAAAGAAAGTTTTCCAAAACACCTTCCAACCGAATGTTCATGTGTTTGGAAAAGGTAGGAGTGGTAAGGTACTGTTTTTTATCAGTTGGCAAGCTGCGCACACTATCCCAGTCTTGTGCAGCTTCATTCTTCACCTTTTGAAAGCAGACGCTCTCTCCGGCTCCCGGAGGCGAAGAATCGGCTTCTTCGCGCAAATGCGATTGTGCCGGTCACAGTGCACTCCAGTGCGGCGGCTTCTTCCGAAATGTGCCCGGGACCGGCGCTTAGCTCCGGGGAGCTGCGTACCTTCTTCTTTCGGGACTTTTATGGTGTACATCGTACAGAAAGGTCTTCCACTATGTTAGGCAAGGAGAATCTGTGCCAGCACAGAAAACATCTCCCATCGTGTTTTGCATGTTGCAGAGAGCTCTGCTGACTGTTTTGCACGAAGAAAAAGAAAGTTTTCCAATACACCTTCCAATCGAATGTTCATGTGTTTGGAAAAGGTAGGAAAGTGGTAAGGTGCTGTTTTCTATCAGTTTGCAAGCTGCGCACACTATCCCAGTGTTGTGCAGCTTCATTCTTCACCTTTTGAAAGCAGCCGCTCTCTCCGGCTGTCGGAGGCGAAGAATCGGCTTCTTCGCGCAAAGGCGATTGTGCCGGTCACAGTGCACTCCAGTGCGGCGGCTTCTTCCGAAATGTGCCCGGGACCTGCGCTTAGCTCCGGGGAGCTCCATATTTCGTCTTCAGCGTCTTTTGTGGTCTACATCACTGCAAATCGCTTTTCCACTATGTCTGGTAATGAGAAACTGTGCCTGCACAGAAAACATCTCTCATGGTGTTTTACATGTTGCAGAGAGCTCTGCTGAGTGTTTTGCACGAGGAAGAAGAAAGTTTTCCAAAACACCTTCCAATCGAATGTTCATGTGTTTGGAAAAGGTAGAAGTCCTAAAATACTGTTTTTTATCAGTTGGAAAGCTGCACACACTATCCCATTGTTGTGCAGCTTCATTCTTCACCTTTTGAAAGCAAACGCTCTCTCCGGGTCCCGGAGGCGAAGAATCGACTTCTTCGCGCAAAGGCGATTGTGCCGGTCACAGTGCACTCCAGTGCGGCGGCTTCTTCCGAAATGTGCCCGGGCCCGGCGCTTAACTCCGGGGAACTCTGTACTTCGACTTTAGCGTCTCTTGTGTTCTACATCACTACTAAAAGCATTTCCACTATGTCTGGCAAGTAGAACCTGTGCCTGCACAGAAAACATCTCCCATCATTTTTTACATGTTGCAGACAGCTTTGCTGAGTGTTTTGCACGAAGAAAATAAAGTTGTTGAAAACACCTTCTAACCGAATATTCATATGTTTGGAAAAGGTAGTAAAGTGGTAAGGTACTGTTTTCTATCAGTTTGCAAGCTGCGCACACTATTCCAGTGTTTTGCAGCTTCATTCATCACCTTTCAGAAGGAGCCGCTTACTCCGGCCCCCGGAGACGAAGAGGCGGCTTCTTTGCGCAAAGGCGATTGTGCCGGTCACAGTGCACTCCAGTGCGGCGGCTTCTTCCGAAATGTGCCCGGGACCGGCGCTTAGCTCCGGGGAGCTCCATAATTCGTCTCTAGCGTCTTTTGTGGTCTATATCATTGCAAAGATCCTTTCCAATATGTCTGGCATGGAGAAACTGTTCTAGCACAGAAAACATCTCCCATCGTGTTTTACTGGTTTAGAGACCTCTGCAGAATGTTTTGCAAGAAGAAAAATAAAGTTGTCCAAATCACCTTCCAATCAAATATTCATGTGTTTGGAAAAGGTAGGAAAGTGGTAAGGTAGTGTTTTTTATCAGTTTGCAAACTGCTCACACTACCCCCGTGTTGTGCAGCTTAATTTCCACCTTTTCGAAGCAGCCGCTCTGTCCGGCTGCCGGAGGAGAAGAATCGGCTTCTTCGCGCAAAGGCGATTGTGCTGGTCACAGTGCACTCCAGTGCGGCGGCTTCTGACGAAATGTGCCCGGGACCGGCGCTTACCTCCGGGGAGCTCCATATTTCGTCTTTAGCGTCTTTTGTGGTCTACATCACTGCAAAACGCTTTTCCACTATGTCTGGTAATGAGAAACTGTGCCTGCACAGAAAACATCTCTCATGGTGTTTTACATGTTGCAGAGACTTCTGCAGAAGTTTGTGCAAGAAGAAAAAGAAAGTTTTCCAAAACACCTTCCAATCGAATGTTCATGTGTTTGTTAAAGGTAGGAGATTGGTAAGGTACTGTTTTCTATCAGTTTGCAAGCTGCGCACACTATCCCAGTGTTGTGCAGCTTCATTCTTCACCTTTTGAAAGCAGCCGCTCTCTCCAGGTCCCGGAGGCGAAGAATCGGCTTCTTCGCGCAAAGGCGATTGTGCCGGTCACAGTGCACTCCAGTGCGGCGGCTTCTACCGAAATGTGCCCGGGACCGGCGCTTACCTCCGGGGACATTCGTACCTTCTTCTTTCGGGACTTTTGTGGTCTACATCACTGCAAAAAGCTTTTCCGCTTGTCTGGCAAGGAGAAGGTGCCTGCACAGAAAACATCTCCCATCGTGTTTTACATGTTGCACAGAGCTCTGCTGAGTGTTTTGCACGAAGAAAATAAAGTTGTTGAAAACACCTTCTAACCGAATATTCATATGTTTGGAAAAGTTAGGAAAGTGGTAAGGTACTGTTTTCTATCAGTTTGCAAGCTGCGCACACTATCCCTGTGTTGTGTAGCTTCATTCTTCACCTTTCCGAAGCAGCCGCTCTGTCCGGGTCGCGGAGGCAAGGAAGCGTCTTCTTCGCGCAAATGCGATTGTGCCGGTCACAGTGCACTCCAGTGCGGCGGCTTCGGCCGAAATGTGCCCGGGACCGGCGCTTAGCTCCGGGGAGCTCCATATTTCGTCTTTAGCGTCTTTTGTGGTCTACATCATTGGAAAAATCCTTTCCACTATGTCTGGCATGGAGAAACTGTGCCAGCACAGAAAACAACTCTCATGGTGTTGTACATGTTGCAGAGAGCTCTCCTGAGTGTTTTGCACAAAGAAAATAAAGTTGTTGGAAACACCTTCCAACCCAATATTCATACGTTTGGAAAAGGTAGGAGAGTGGTAAGGTACTGTTTTCTATCAGTTTGCAAGCTGCGCACACTATCCCAGTGTTGTGCAGCTTCATTCCCACCTTTCCGAAGCAGCCGCTCACTCCGGCCCCCGGAGACGAAGAGGCGGCTTCTTTGCGCAAAGGCGATTGTGCCGGTCACAGTGCACTCCAGTGCGGCGGCTTCTACCGAAATGTGCCCGGGATCGGCGCTTACCTCCGGGGACATCCATACCTTCTTCTTTCGGGACTTTTATGGTCTACATCACTGCAAAATGCTTTTCCACTATGTCTGGTAATGAGAAACTGTACCTGCACAGAAAACTTCTCTGATGGTGTTTTACATGTTGCAGAGAGCTGTGCTGAGTGTTTTGCACCAAGAAAAAGAAAGTTGTCCAAAACACCTTCCAATCGAATGTTCATGTGTTTGGAAAAGGTAGGAGTGGTAAGGTACTGTTTTTTATCAGTTTTCAAGCTGCGCACACTATCCCAGTGTTGTGCAGCTTCATTCTTCACCTTTTGAAAGCAGCCGCTCTCTCCGGCTCCCGGAGGCGAAGAATCGACTTCTTCGCGCAAAGGCGATTGTACCGGTCACAGCGCACTCCAGTGCGGCGGCATCTGCCGAAATGTGCCCGGGACCGGGGCATAGCTCCGGGGAGCTCCGTACCTTCGTCTTTAGCGTCTTTTGTGGTCTAAATCATTGCAAAAATCTTTTCCACCATGTCTGGCAAGGAAAAACTGTGCCAGCATAGAAAACATCTCCCATCGGATGTTACATTTTGCAGAGAGCTCTGCAGTGTGTTTTGCAGAAAGAAAAAGAAAGTTGTCCAAAAAACTTTCCAACAGAATGTTCATGTGTTTGGAAAAGTTTGAGAGTGGTAAGGTACTGTTTTGGATCAGTGTGCATCTGTGCACACAATCCCAGTGTTTTGCTGCTTCATTCTTCAGCTTTCAGAGGTAGCCGCTCTCTCCGGCTTCCAGAGGCGAAGAAGCGGCTTCTTCGCGCAAAGGCGATTGTGCTGGTCACAGTGCACTGCAGACGGCGGCTTCTACCGAAATGTGCCCCGTATCTGCTCATAGCTCCGGGCGTCTCTGTACCTTCCAATTCCGTTTTTGGTCTTGGCAATGCAAATGGTTTACTTGCAGCAGTAGGGTGGGACAGTGAACTGGACTTTTTGCTTTTAGAGAGAAGCTAATGAAAAAGTTTCACCAGGATCAGAGCAGGTTGTAAAACAGAAAAATTGTCATGAAAAGAAGCCAGCCTTGTGCCCTTAGATTTGCTAGCTGTGTTTGAACAAAATGAAATGTGTGAACTCGGTGTTCCTGGGTATCACATCAGTAACAGGTACTTCAGTTGCTGAATTTTTCTCGTCAAGTTAAGAAGAGAATCCAAGGAATTGTGATTTCATGCTCACAATTCACCCTATGGTGCCGAAAGGTGAAAAAGGGGTGGAAGGTGCACGGGTCAACTAACTTGAATGGCCTATGTAAATCAGCGGCCACTGATTTCCTGAAGGCTTCAACAAGTCAGTTGCCTATGTTTTTCTTGGAATTGTTTTAACCTTCGGTCATGTTTTTCTTGGGATTCTTTTACCCTTTCCCTATTAGTTCAGCCTTTGGTCTCCAGCCTTTGCTGACATTTCAAGCATCTCGGTGGCCTGGAAATGTGTTGTCTTAATTGCTGACATCATTATTCCCTTCAAAGGGTTGTTTGCCTCAAGTCTCAGTTTTGCTGGTTCTCTGCTAGTTGATTGTCAGAGGGCAGCAGGTGTTGTGTAGGAGCAAGTACACAAACCCATAGCTGGCTTTTCTTTTGATTTGGCCTGTGTAGCTAATGGAATGACTGAACATCTGTGAGAGGCTTTTCTCTCCCCGTTAGGTTTCACTGGAAGGGCAGATGCAAATCGTCTACCTGAAGTCTTGGCACAGAAGAAAGTAGTGGCTTGCTGCTGCATCTAGCTAGAAGCTTACAAAAGGAAGGCCTTGGGCTGAGGCCCATTCCATTGGCTAAGTAGAAAAGGACTGTGGGAAGGTGAGGCAGCTGAATTAGAGGTAGATCAACAAGTTTTAGAACGGTCGTGTGTTCAAAGCCTGGTGTATGGTGGTTGGTTGAATGGTGTTTGTTATGGCTTAAAGCTATGGAACTGATAAAGGCAAAGTTGCAAGAAAGCAGCTCTCCTTTGCATCTTGCTGGGGACTCTGCTTCACCACGGACCCTCAACTCCAAGTTCACCAAGGAGATGATCAGTAGGACTGTTGCAGAGCTGCTGTGTGCATCTGAATGGAACGGCAGAGAGTGAAGCGCTGGACATTTCTGGCTTTAGTCCAATGCTGCTGCATTGGTGCCAGTTTAGTTGGTTTTCCATCAGTGGCCTTTCTGTCTAGAAGTACACTGCCCAGTGTACTTCTTTCCTAGTCTTTCTAGCATGTGATGCCGTTTCCTTCCTGTTGTTTTCATACCTTCCTTCAGTTGAAAGGATGATACAATCTTTCCATTTTGAAGATCCCTGTTAGGAAACACTATGCAAGAGGAGTCATCGCTCCCTTTTCTTCAGCCTCCTTTGTCATTTTCAGAGACTCATTTCAAATTTCTGCTAATGTCAAGACCAATACTGAGATTACCTAGCAGGGTTGGCACTCTCAGCTGCTTTCTTCTTTCATGCTGCTTCATACTGGATGTGACTTAAAGGCCTCGTTTTGTCATCTGCATTCTGCTGTGATCCAAAGCTAAATATTCCAGGCGTGTGAACACAAAAAGAACTCCTAGGCTTTTGCAAGAACTAGCCCAGGAGGATTTGTGTTCAATTTGATCTCTACAGTGTTTCAGAAAAAAGGAGATTGTACTGTCTTCTTGTGTACTCTCTTCTTGTGCTCTCATGCCTTGCATGTCCTAGTTAATCTACCGGCGTGACTCATTTGGCATCATCTCATGGTACAAATTCTGCATAGTTTCATGTCCTTACAAATGCCAGTTGCCAAGGAGCCTATCTGACCATTCAAGGGGCAAAGAATTGTAAGGCTGGCAAGTTCAGTTGCTGAAACTGTAAGTCATGCCATATCAAAGTGACAGAGGAAATCCATTGATCTAGGACTTTCAGCTGGACACCTCTGAGAATAGCAGCTTGTCAGCAATGACACAGCCATCTTCCTAGCTGTATTCCAGAAAGAGGAAAGGGACACCTTCAATGATTAATATGTTTGGCATGAGAAAAACGCAAGAAATGCACCGGAAATTACTTTAGTCAGATAAAGTGCGTTTCTCTAGTGAGAATTTTGCACTTGCTCTTTCTTGTCTGCGCCTCTACTTTTCACAGAAGACAGGGGAGCATTTCATTATTATTGTTCCTTTGTTTTCTTTCGTTGGCCTCCCTCTTTCCACCTCCAATTAACAAATTTGCCTTTCTTTACCGGCTTCTCTTACTTTACTACGAGAATTTTACATTAGGCCAACTTACATAATGGTCAAAGTTCTCAGAGAGTGGAGAGAAGTAGAAGGTAGAGAAAAAAGAACAAAACAAATCCAGAAAAATAGACAAATTTTAACAGTCTTCTGTGAGAACATTAGGACACAAGATTTCTTTGAACTGAGCAACGCAGGGGATATTTGACGCAGTCAAATCAGGCCGACATTGCACTGGAGCCAGCACGGGTCTGGAAACCATCCTGCGTCTCGTGGATTTTCAGGAGCCAGCAGCCCCTACCAGCTACAGTACCCCAAACACAAACGACGGCCCTTTTCCCTGAAAAAAAACTCAGCTGCCCCGCTTCTGGATGGCAGATTGCAGGAGTCACATGGTAATACACGACATGGTATTGGTGCCACCATTCATCTGGAAACCATCCTGCGCGGCGTGGATTTTCAGGAGCCAGCCGGCCATCCCCAGCCTCAGGCCCCCAAACTCAAACTACGGCCCTTTTCCCAGGCAAACTAAACTCACCCACGCCGCTTCTGGCTGGCAGATTGCAGGAGCCACTTGGCTCTATCAAACCAGCCTGACTTGGCAGTGGTGCCACCTTTAATCTGGGAACCATCCTGCGTATCGTGGATTTTCAGGAGCCAGCCAGGCATTCCCAGCCACAGGCCCCCAACACAAACCACGGCCCTTTTCCTTGGCAAACAAAACTCACCCGCCCCGTTTCTGGCTGGCAGATTGCAGGAGCCACTTGGCTCTATCAAACCAGCCTGACTTGGCAGTGGTGCCACCTTTAATCTGGGAACCATCCTGCATATCGTGGATTTTCAGGAGCCAGCCGGCCATTCCCAGCCACAGGCCCCCAACACAAACCACGGCTCTTTTCCTTGGCAAACAAAACTCACCTGCCCCATTTCTGGCTGGCAGATTGCAGGAGCCACTTGGCTCTATCAAACCAGCCTGACTTGGCACTGGTGCCACCTTTCATCTGGGAACCATCCTGCGTATGGTGGATTTTCAGGATCCTGCCGGCCTCCCACCCACAGGCCCCCAACACAAACCACGGCACTTTTCCCTGGCAAACAAAACTCAGCCGCCCCGTTTCTGGGTGGCAGATTGCAGGAGACACTTGGCTCTATCAAACCAGCCCAACTCTGCACTGGTGCCCCCTTGGGTCTGGGAACCATCCTGCGCGGCGTGGATTTTAAGGAGCCATCTGGCCACTCCCAGCCACAGTCCCCCGAAAACAAACCACGGCCCATTTCCCTGGCAAACAAAACTCAGCTGCCTGGCTTCTGAATGGTAGATTGCAGAAGACACTTTGTACTATCATACCTGTCCGACTTGGCAGTGTGCCACCTTAGGTCTGGGAATCATCCTGCGTATAGTGCATTTTCAGGAGCCAGGCGGCCACTCTCATCCACAGGCCCCCAAACATATACCAGGGCCCTTAACTCAGGAAAAAAAAACTCACCCGCCCCGCTTCTGGCTGGCATATTGCAGGAGACACATGGCTCTATCAAACCAGCCCAACTCGGCACTGGTGCCACCTTTCATCTGGGAACCATCCTGTGTATCGGGGATTTTCAGGAGCCAGCCGGCCACTCCCAGCCTCAGGCCCCCAAACAAAAACTACGGCCCTTTTCCCTGGAAGTAAAACTGACCTGCCCATCTTCTGGCTGGCAGATTGCAGGAGCCACTTTGCTCTATCAAACCAGCCCGACTCGGCACTGGTGCCCACTTGGGTCTGGGAACCATCCTGCGTATCGTAGATTTTCAGGAGCCAGCTGGCCACTCCCAGCCACAGGCCCCCAAACACAAACTATGGGCCTTTTCCCTGCCAAACAAAACTCACAAACCCCGCTTCTGTCTGGCAGATTGCAGGAGCCACATGGCTCTATCAAACCAGCCCGACTCGGCACTGGTTTCACCTTGGGTCTGGGAACAATCATGCGTGGGGTGGATTTTAGGGAGCCAGACGGCCATTCTCAGCCACAGGCCCCCAAACACAAACTACGGCCCTTTTCCCTGGAAGTAAAACAGACCTGTCCATCTTCTGGCTGGCAGATTGCAGGAGCCACTTGGCTCTATCAAACCAGCCCGACTCGGCACTGGTGCCACCTTTCATCTGGGAACTATCCTGCGTATCGTGGATTTTCAGGAGCCAGCCGGCCACTCCCAGCCACAGGTCCCCAAACACATACCACGGCCCTTTTCCCTGGAAGGAAAACTGACCTGCCCATCTTCTGGCTGTCAGATTGCAGGATCCACTGGGCTGTATCAAACCAGCCCGACTTGGCACTGGTGCCCCCTTGGGTCTGGGAACCATCCTGCGTATCGCGGATTTTCAGGAGCCAGTAGGCCACTCCCAGCCACAGGCCCTCAACACACACCACGGCCCTTTACCCTGGCAAACAAAACTGACTCGCCCCGCTTCTGGCTGGCAGATTGCAGGAGCCACTTGGCTCTATCAAACCAGCCCGACTCGGCACTGGTGCCCCTTTGGTCTGGGAATCATCCTGCGTATCGTGGATTTTCAGGAGCCAGCAGGTCATTCCGAGTCACAGGCTCCCGAAAACAAACCACGGCCCTTTTCCCTGCCAAACAAAACTCACGCACCCCGCTCCTGGCTGGCAGATTGCAGGAGACACTTGGCTCTATCAAACCAGCCCGATTTGGCAGTGGTGCCAACTTTGGTCTGGGAATCATCCTGAGTATCGTGCATTTTCAGGAGCCAGCCGGCCACTCCCAGTCTCAGGCCCCCAAACACAAACTACCGGCCCTCTTCCCCGGAAGTAAAACTGACCTGTCCATCTTCTGGCTGGCAGATTGCAGGAGCCACTTGGCTCTATCAAACCAGCCCGACTTGGCACTGGTGCCACCTTTCATCTGCGAACCATCCTGCGTGTCGTGGATTTTCAGGAGCCAGCAAGCCACTCTCAGCCACAGGGCCCCAAACATATACCACGGCCATTTTCCCTGGAAGAAAATCTTAGCGGCCCACCTTCTGGCTGGCAGATTGCAGGAGCCACTCGGTACTATCAAACCAGCCCGACTTGGCACTGGTGCCACCTTCCATCTGGGAACCATCCTGCGTATCGTGGATTTTCAGGAGCCAGCCGGACACAGCCAGCCACAGGTCCCCAAAAACAAACTACGGCCCTTTTGCCTGGAAGTAAAATAGACCTGCCCATCTTCTGGCTGGCAGATTGCAGGAGCCACTTGGCTCTATCAAACCAGCCCGACTCGGCACTGTTGCCACCTTTCATCTGGGAACCATCCTGCGCGGCGTGGATTTTAAGGAACCAGCCGGCCATTCAAGGCCACAGGCCCCGGAAAAAAAACCACGGCCTTTTTCCTTGGCAAACAAAACTCAGCGACCCCGCTTCTGGCTGACAGATTGCAGGAGCCACATGGCTCTATCACACCAGCCCGACTCAGCACTGGTGCCACCTTGGGTCTGGGAACCATCATGCGCGGCGTGGATTTTAAGGAGCCAGCCGGCCATTCCCAGCCACAGGGCCCCAAACACACACTGAGGCCCTTTTCCCTGGAAGTAAAACAGACATGGCCATCTTCTGGCTGGCAGATTGCAGGAGCTACTTGGTACTATCAAACCAGCCCGACTTGGCACTGGTGCCATTTTTCATTTGGGAACCATCCTGCGTATCGTGGATTTTCAGGAGCCAGGCGGCCACAGCCAGCCACAGGCCCCCAAACACAAACTGTGGGCCTTTTCCCTGGAAGTAAAACTGACCTGCCCATCTTCTGGCTGGCAGATTGCAGGAGCCACTTGCCTCTATCAAACCAGCCCGACTCAGCACTGGTGTCCCCTTGGGTCTGGGAACCATCCTGCGCGGCGTGGATTTTCAGGAGCCAGCCGGCCACTCCCAGCCACGGGCCCTTAAAACAAACCACGGCCCTTTTCCCTGGCAAACAAAACTCACCCACACCGCTTCTGGCAGGCAGATTGCAGGAGCCACTTGGCTCTATCAAACCAGCCCAACTCGGCACCGGTGCCACCTTGGGCTTGGGAAACATCATGCGCGGCGTGGATTTTCAGGAGCCAGCGGCTATTCCCCGACACAGGCCCCCAAACACAAACTACGGCCCTTTTCCCTGGAAGTAAAACAGACCTGCCCATCTTCTGGCTGTCAGATTGCAGGAGCCACTTGGCTCTATCAAACCAGCCCGATTTGGCCCTGGGGCCCCTTGGGTCTGGAAACCATCCTGCGTATCGTGGATTTTCAGGAGTCAGTAGGCCACTCCCAGCCACAGGTCCGCAAACAAAAAACTGCGGCCCTTTTCCCTGTAAGGAAAACTGACCTGCCCATCTTCTGGCTGGCAGATTGCAGGAGCCACTTGGCTCTATCAAACCAGCCCGACTCGGCACTGGTGCCCCTTTGGTCTGGGAATCATCCTGCGTATCGTGGATTTTCAGGAGCCAGCAGGCCACTCCCAGCCAGAGGCCCCCAAACACAAACTGTGGGCCTTTTCCCTGCCAAACAAAACTCACCCACCCCGCTTCTGGCTGGCAGATTGCAGGAGCCACTTGGCTCTGTCAAACCAGCCCGACTCGGCACTGGTGCCACCTTTCATCTGGGAACCATCCTGCGTGTCGTGGATTTTCAGGAGCCAGCCGGCCATTCCCAGCCACAGGCCCCCATAAAAAAGCTATGGTCCTTTTCCCTGGAAGTAAAACTGACCTGTCCATCTTCTGGCTGGCAGAATGCAGGACCCACTTGGCTCTATCAAACCAGCCCGATTTGGCACTGGTGCCCCCTTGGGTCTGGGAACCACCCTGCGTATCGTGGATTTTCAGGAGCCAGCCGGCCACTACCAGCCACAGGCCCCCAAACACAAACTACGGCCCTTTTCCCTGGAAGTAAAACTGACCTGCCCATCTCCTGGCTGGCAGATTGCAGGAGCCACTTGGCTGTATCAAACTAGCCCGACTCGGCACTGGTGCCACCTTTCATCTGGGAACCATCCTGCGTATCGTGGATTTTCAGGAGCCAGCCGGCCACTCCCAGCCACAGGCCCCCAAACACAAACTACGGCCCATTTCCCTGGAAGTAAAACTGACCAGCCCATCTTCTGGCTGGCAGATTGCAGGAGCCACTTGGCTCTATCACACCAGCCCGACTCGGCACTGGTGCCACCTTTCATCTGGGAACCATCCTGCGTGTCGTGGATTTTCAGGAGCCAGCCAGCCACTCTCAGCCACAGGGCCCCAAACACATACCACGGCCATTTTCCCTGGAAGAAAATCTCAGCGGCCCGCCTTCTGGCTGGCAGATTGCAGGAGCCACTCGGTACTATCAAACCAGCCCGACTTGGCACTGGTGCCACCTTTCATCTGGGAACCATCCTGCGTATCGTGGATTTTCAGGAGCCAGGCGGCCACAGCCAGCCACAGGTCCCCAAAAACAAACTACGGCCCTTTTCCCTGGAAGTAAAACTGACCTGCCCATCATCTGGTTGGCAGATTGCAGGAGCCACTTGGCTCTATCAAACCAGCCCGACTCGGCACTGGTGCCACCTTGGGTCTGGGAACCATCCTGCGCGGCGTGGATTTTCAGGTGCCAGCCGGCCATTCCCAGCCACAGGCCCTCAAACACAAACTACGGCCCTTTTCCCTGGAAGTAAAACTGACCAGCCCATCTTCTGGCTGGCAGAATTCAGGAGCTACTTGGTACTATCAAACCAGCCCGACTCGGCACTGGTGCCCCTTTGGTCTGGGAATCATCCTGCGTATCGTGGATTTTCAGGAGCCAGCAGGCCACTCCCAGCCAGAGGCCCCCAAACACAAACTGTGGGCCTTTTCCCTGCCAAAAAAAACTCATCCACCCCGCTTCTGTCTGGCAGATTGCAGGAGCCACATGGCTCTATCAAACTAGCCCGACTCGGCACTGGTGCCACCTTTCATCTGGGAACCATCTTGCGTATCGTGGATTTTCAGGAGCCAGCAGGCCATTCCGAGCCACAGGCTCCCGTAAACAAACTACGTCCCTTTTCCCTGGCAAACAAACTCACCCATGTCGACGGAAGGAGACCAGGACATCAGGTTGATCATCACAGGCCCAATTTTATTGATCAGCACAGCGCGTTAAATACAGTTCGTAATTAACTTCATGCATATTGCAAAAGTTGAGCTCAGGATTGGTTAGTTACATATCAGCAGTTACACCTACTTTTACATTCCTATGGTCCTACTTTTGATACTTTCTACATATTCTTAGGAGATATTCAGGACTAATCTCTACTCCCTTTCCCCATGTTGCAGCAAGGCCACTGATTGCAAGCTGCTGACATCTCCTTTCAGCTTGCTGACTGCTGATTTCTCAGCTTGACCAGTGGCAATATGTCAGCATGGCCTTTCTCAGCTAACCAACTATTAATAAAGCTCTCCACACACCCACCCCGCTCCTGGCTGGCAGATTGCAGGAGACACTTGGCCCTATCAAACCAGCCGGCTTGGCACTGGTGCCACCATTTATCTGGGAACCATCCTGCGTATCCTGCCCATCTTCTGGCTGGCAGATTGCAGGAGCCACTTGGCTCTATCAAACCAGCCCGATTTGGCACTGGGGCCCCTTGGGTCTGGAAACCATCCTACGTATCGTGGATTTTCAGGAGCCAGCCGGCCACTCCCAGCCACAGGCCCCCAACACAAACCACGGCCCTTTTCCCTGGCAAACAAAACTGACCCGCCCAGCTTCTGGCTGGCAGATTGCAGGAGCCACATGGTGCTATCAAACCAGCCCGACTCAGCACTGGTGCCACCTTTCATCTGGGAACCATCCTACGTATCGTGGATTTTCAGGAGCCAGCCGGCCATTCTCAGCCACAGGCCCCCAAACACAATCTACGGCCCTTTTTCCTGGAAGTAAACTGACCTGCCCATCTTCTGGCTGGCAGATTGCAGGAGCCACTTGGCTCGATCAAACTAGCCCGGCTCGGCAGTGGTGCCACCTTTCATCTGGGAACCATCCTGCGTATCGTGGATTTTCAGGAGCCAGCCGGCCACTCCCAGCCACAGACCCCAAAAAAAATTTATGGCCCTTTTCCCTGGAAGTAAAAATGACCTGTCCATCTTCTGGCTGGCAGATTGCAGGAGCCACATGGCTCTATCAAACCAGCCCGACTTGGCAGTGGTGCCAACTTGGGTCTGGCAATCATCCTGAGTATCGTGCATTTTCAGGAGCCAGGCAGCCACTCCCAGCCTCAGGCCCCCAAACACAAACTACCGGACCTCTTCCCCGGAAGTAAAACTGACCTGTCCATCTACTGGCTGGCAGATTGCAGGAGCCACTTAGCTCTATCAAACCAGCCCGACTCGGCACTGGTGCCACCTTTCATCTGGGAACCATCCTGCGTGTCGTGGATTTTCAGGAGCCAGGCAGCCACTCTCAGCCAGAGGCCCCCAAACAAAAACTACGGCCCTTTTCCGTGGAAGGAAAACTGACCTGCCCGCCTTCTGGCTGGCAGATTGCAGGATCCACTCGGTACTATCAAACCAGCACGACTTGGCACTGGTGCCACCTTTCATCTGGGAACCATCCTGCGTATCGTGGATTTTCAGGAGCCAGCCGGCCACAGCCAGCCACAGGTCCCCAAAAACAAACTACGGCCCTTTTCCCTGGCAAACAAAACTCACACACCCCACTTCTGACTGGCAGATTGCATGAGCCACATGGCTCTATCAAACCAGCCCAACGCGGCACTGGTGCCACCTTGGGTCTGGGAACCATCATGCGCGGCGTGGATTTTAAGGAGCCAGCTGGCCATTCTCAGCCACAGGCCCCCAAACACAATCTACAGCCCTTTTTCCTGGAAGTAAAACTGACCTGCCCATCTTCTGGCTGGCAGATTGCAGGAGCCACTTGGCTCGATCAAACTAGCCCGGTTCGGCAGTGGTGCCACCTTTCATCTGGGAACCATCCTGCGTATCGTGGATTTTCAGGAGCCAGACGGCCATTCTCAGCCACAGACCCCAAAAAAAATCTATGGTCCTTTTCCCTGGAAGTAAAACTGACCTGTACATCTTCTGGCTGGCAGAATGCAGGAGCCACTTGGCTCTATCAAACCAGCCCGATTTGGCACTGGTGCCCCCTTGGGTCTGGGAACCATCCTGCGTATGGTGGATTTTCAGGAGCCAGCCAGCCACTCCCAGCCACAGGCCCCCAAGCACAAACTACGGCCCTTTTCCCTGGAAGTAAAACTGACCTGCCCATCTTTTGGCTGGCAGATTGCAGGAGCCACATGGCTCTATCAAACCAGCCCGACTCGGCACTGCTGCCATTTTTCATTTGGGAACCATCCTGCGTATCGTGGATTTTCAGGAGCCAGGCGGCCACAGCCAGCCACAGGCCCCCAAACACAAACTGTGGGCCTTTTCCCTGGAAGTAAAACTGACCTGCCCATCTTCTGGCTGGCAGATTGCAGGAGCCACTTGCCTCTATCAAACCAGCCCGACTCAGCACTGGTGTCCCCTTGGGTCTGGGAACCATCCTGCGCGGCGTGGATTTTCAGGAGCCAGCCGGCCACTCCCAGCCACAGGCCCTTAAAACAAACCACGGCCCTTTTCCCTGGCAAACAAAACTCACCCACACCGCTTCTGGCAGGCAGATTGCAGGAGCCACTTGGCTCTATCAAACCAGCCCAACTCGGCACCGGTGCCACCTTGGGCTTGGGAAACATCATGCGCGGCGTGGATTTTCAGGAGCCAGCGGCTATTCCCCGACACAGGCCCCCAAACACAAACTACGGCCCTTTTCCCTGGAAGTAAAACAGACCTGCCCATCTTCTGGCTGTCAGATTGCAGGAGCCACTTGGCTCTATCAAACCAGCCCGATTTGGCCCTGGGGCCCCTTGGGTCTGGAAACCATCCTGCGTATCGTGGATTTTCAGGAGTCAGTAGGCCACTCCCAGCCACAGGTCCGCAAACAAAAAACTGCGGCCCTTTTCCCTGTAAGGAAAACTGACCTGCCCATCTTCTGGCTGGCAGATTGCAGGAGCCACTTGGCTCTATCAAACCAGCCCGACTCGGCACTGGTGCCCCTTTGGTCTGGGAATCATCCTGCGTATCGTGGATTTTCAGGAGCCAGCAGGCCACTCCCAGCCAGAGGCCCCCAAACACAAACTGTGGGCCTTTTCCCTGCCAAACAAAACTCACCCACCCCGCTTCTGGCTGGCAGATTGCAGGAGCCACTTGGCTCTGTCAAACCAGCCCGACTCGGCACTGGTGCCACCTTTCATCTGGGAACCATCCTGCGTGTCGTGGATTTTCAGGAGCCAGCCGGCCATTCCCAGCCACAGGCCCCCATAAAAAAGCTACGGTCCTTTTCCCTGGAAGTAAAACTGACCTGTCCATCTTCTGGCTGGCAGAATGCAGGACCCACTTGGCTCTATCAAACCAGCCCGATTTGGCACTGGTGCCCCCTTGGGTCTGGGAACCACCCTGCGTATCGTGGATTTTCAGGAGCCAGCCGGCCACTACCAGCCACAGGCCCCCAAACACAAACTACGGCCCTTTTCCCTGGAAGTAAAACTGACCTGCCCATCTCCTGGCTGGCAGATTGCAGGAGCCACTTGGCTGTATCAAACTAGCCCGACTCGGCACTGGTGCCACCTTTCATCTGGGAACCATCCTGCGTGTCGTGGATTTTCAGGAGCCAGCCAGCCACTCTCAGCCACAGGGCCCCAAACACATACCACGGCCATTTTCCCTGGAAGAAAATCTCAGCGGCCCGCCTTCTGGCTGGCAGATTGCAGGAGCCACTCGGTACTATCAAACCAGCCCGACTTGGCACTGGTGCCACCTTTCATCTGGGAACCATCCTGCGTATCGTGGATTTTCAGGAGCCAGGCGGCCACAGCCAGCCACAGGTCCCCAAAAACAAACTACGGCCCTTTTCCCTGGAAGTAAAACTGACCTGCCCATCATCTGGTTGGCAGATTGCAGGAGCCACTTGGCTCTATCAAACCAGCCCGACTCGGCACTGGTGCCACCTTGGGTCTGGGAACCATCCTGCGCGGCGTGGATTTTCAGGTGCCAGCCGGCCATTCCCAGCCACAGGCCCTCAAACACAAACTACGGCCCTTTTCCCTGGAAGTAAAACTGACCTGCCCATCTTCTGGCTGGCAGAATTCAGGAGCTACTTGGTACTATCAAACCAGCCCGACTTGGCACTGGGGCCCCTTGGGTCTGGAAACCATCCTGCGTATCGTGGATTTTCAGGAGCCAGCCGGCCACTCCCAGCCACAGGCCCCCAAACAAAAACTACGGCCCTTTTCCCTGGAAGGAAAACTGACCTGCCCATCTTCTTGCTGGCAGATTGCAGGAGCCACTTGGCTCTATCAAACCAGCCCGACTCGGCACTGGTGCCCCTTTGGTCTGGGAATCATCCTGCGTATCGTGGATTTTCAGGAGCCAGCAGGCCACTCCCAGCCAGAGGCCCCCAAACACAAACTGTGGGCCTTTTCCCTGCCAAAAAAAACTCATCCACCCCGCTTCTGTCTGGCAGATTGCAGGAGCCACATGGCTCTATCAAACTAGCCCGACTCGGCACTGGTGCCACCTTTCATCTGGGAACCATCCTGCGTATCGTGGATTTTCAGGAGCCAGCAGGCCATTCCGAGCCACAGGCTCCCGTAAACAAACTACGTCCCTTTTCCCTGGCAAACAAACTCACCCATGTCGACGGAAGGAGACCAGGACATCAGGTTGATCATCACAGGCCCAATTTTATTGATCAGCACAGCGCGTTAAATACAGTTCGTAATTAACTTCATGCATATTGCAAAAGTTGAGCTCAGGATTGGTTAGTTACATATCAGCAGTTACACCTACTTTTACATTCCTATGGTCCTACTTTTGATACTTTCTACATATTCTTAGGAGATATTCAGGACTAATCTCTACTCCCTTTCCCCATGTTGCAGCAAGGCCACTGATTGCAAGCTGCTGACATCTCGTTTCAGCTTGCTGACTGCTGATTTCTCAGCTTGACCAGTGGCAATATGTCAGCATGGCCTTTCTCAGCTAACCAACTATTAATAAAGCTCTCCACACACCCACCCCGCTCCTGGCTGGCAGATTGCAGGAGACACTTGGCCCTATCAAACCAGCCGGCTTGGCACTGGTGCCACCATTTATCTGGGAACCATCCTGCGTATCCTGCCCATCTTCTGGCTGGCAGATTGCAGGAGCCACTTGGCTCTATCAAACCAGCCCGATTTGGCACTGGGGCCCCTTGGGTCTGGAAACCATCCTACGTATCGTGGATTTTCAGGAGCCAGCCGGCCACTCCCAGCCACAGGCCCCCAACACAAACCACGGCCCTTTTCCCTGGCAAACAAAACTGACCCGCCCAGCTTCTAGGTGGCAGATTGCAGGAGCCACATGGTGCTATCAAACCAGCCCGACTCAGCACTGGTGCCACCTTTCATCTGGGAACCATCCTGCGTGTCGTGGATTTTCAGGAGCCAGCCAGCCACTCTCAGCCACAGGGCCCCAAACACATACCACGGCCATTTTCCCTGGAAGAAAATCTCAGCGGCCCGCCTTCTGGCTGGCAGATTGCAGGAGCCACTCGGTACTATCAAACCAGCCCGACTTGGCACTGGTGCCACCTTTCATCTGGGAACCATCCTGCGTATCGTGGATTTTCAGGAGCCAGGCGGCCACAGCCAGCCACAGGTCCCCAAAAACAAACTACGGCCCTTTTCCCTGGAAGTAAAACTGACCTGCCCATCATCTGGTTGGCAGATTGCAGGAGCCACTTGGCTCTATCAAACCAGCCCGACTCGGCACTGGTGCCACCTTGGGTCTGGGAACCATCCTGCGCGGCGTGGATTTTCAGGTGCCAGCCGGCCATTCCCAGCCACAGGCCCTCAAACACAAACTACGGCCCTTTTCCCTGGAAGTAAAACTGACCTGCCCATCTTCTGGCTGGCAGAATTCAGGAGCTACTTGGTACTATCAAACCAGCCCGACTTGGCACTGGGGCCCCTTGGGTCTGGAAACCATCCTGCGTATCGTGGATTTTCAGGAGCCAGCCGGCCACTCCCAGCCACAGGCCCCCAAACAAAAACTACGGCCCTTTTCCCTGGAAGGAAAACTGACCTGCCCATCTTCTTGCTGGCAGATTGCAGGAGCCACTTGGCTCTATCAAACCAGCCCGACTCGGCACTGGTGCCCCTTTGGTCTGGGAATCATCCTGCGTATCGTGGATTTTCAGGAGCCAGCAGGCCACTCCCAGCCAGAGGCCCCCAAACACAAACTGTGGGCCTTTTCCCTGCCAAAAAAAACTCATCCACCCCGCTTCTGTCTGGCAGATTGCAGGAGCCACATGGCTCTATCAAACTAGCCCGACTCGGCACTGGTGCCACCTTTCATCTGGGAACCATCCTGCGTATCGTGGATTTTCAGGAGCCAGCAGGCCATTCCGAGCCACAGGCTCCCGTAAACAAACTACGTCCCTTTTCCCTGGCAAACAAACTCACCCATGTCGACGGAAGGAGACCAGGACATCAGGTTGATCATCACAGGCCCAATTTTATTGATCAGCACAGCGCGTTAAATACAGTTCGTAATTAACTTCATGCATATTGCAAAAGTTGAGCTCAGGATTGGTTAGTTACATATCAGCAGTTACACCTACTTTTACATTCCTATGGTCCTACTTTTGATACTTTCTACATATTCTTAGGAGATATTCAGGACTAATCTCTACTCCCTTTCCCCATGTTGCAGCAAGGCCACTGATTGCAAGCTGCTGACATCTCGTTTCAGCTTGCTGACTGCTGATTTCTCAGCTTGACCAGTGGCAATATGTCAGCATGGCCTTTCTCAGCTAACCAACTATTAATAAAGCTCTCCACACACCCACCCCGCTCCTGGCTGGCAGATTGCAGGAGACACTTGGCCCTATCAAACCAGCCGGCTTGGCACTGGTGCCACCATTTATCTGGGAACCATCCTGCGTATCCTGCCCATCTTCTGGCTGGCAGATTGCAGGAGCCACTTGGCTCTATCAAACCAGCCCGATTTGGCACTGGGGCCCCTTGGGTCTGGAAACCATCCTACGTATCGTGGATTTTCAGGAGCCAGCCGGCCACTCCCAGCCACAGGCCCCCAACACAAACCACGGCCCTTTTCCCTGGCAAACAAAACTGACCCGCCCAGCTTCTAGGTGGCAGATTGCAGGAGCCACATGGTGCTATCAAACCAGCCCGACTCAGCACTGGTGCCACCTTTCATCTGGGAACCATCCTACGTATCGTGGATTTTCAGGAGCCAGCCGGCCATTCTCAGCCACAGGCCCCCAAACACAATCTACGGCCCTTTTTCCTGGAAGTAAACTGACCTGCCCATCTTCTGGCTGGCAGATTGCAGGAGCCACTTGGCTCGATCAAACTAGCCCGGCTCGGCAGTGGTGCCACCTTTCATCTGGGAACCATCCTGCGTATCGTGGATTTTCAGGAGCCAGCCGGCCACTCCCAGCCACAGACCCCCAAAAAAATTTATGGCCCTTTTCCCTGGAAGTAAAAATGACCTGTCCATCTTCTGGCTGGCAGATTGCAGGAGCCACATGGCTCTATCAAACCAGCCCGACTTGGCAGTGGTGCCAACTTGGGTCTGGCAATCATCCTGAGTATCGTGCATTTTCAGGAGCCAGCCGGCCACTCCCAGCCTCAGGCCCCCAAACACAAACTACCGGCCCTCTTCCCCGGAAGTAAAACTGACCTGTCCATCTACTGGCTGGCAGATTGCAGGAGCCACTTAGCTCTATCAAACCAGCCCGACTCGGCACTGGTGCCACCTTTCATCTGGGAACCATCCTGCGTGTCGTGGATTTTCAGGAGCCAGGCAGCCACTCTCAGCCAGAGGCCCCCAAACAAAAACTACGGCCCTTTTCCGTGGAAGGAAAACTGACCTGCCCGCCTTCTGGCTGGCAGATTGCAGGATCCACTCGGTACTATCAAACCAGCACGACTTGGCACTGGTGCCACCTTTCATCTGGGAACCATCCTGCGTATCGTGGATTTTCAGGAGCCAGCCGGCCACAGCCAGCCACAGGTCCCCAAAAACAAACTACGGCCCTTTTCCCTGGCAAACAAAACTCACACACCCCGCTTCTGACTGGCAGATTGCATGAGCCACATGGCTCTATCAAACCAGCCCAACGCGGCACTGGTGCCACCTTGGGTCTGGGAACCATCATGCGCGGCGTGGATTTTAAGGAGCCAGCCGGCCATTCTCAGCCACAGGCCCCCAAACACAATCTACAGCCCTTTTTCCTGGAAGTAAAACTGACCTGCCCATCTTCTGGCTGGCAGATTGCAGGAGCCACTTGGCTCGATCAAACTAGCCCGGTTCGGCAGTGGTGCCACCTTTCATCTGGGAACCATCCTGCGTATCGTGGATTTTCAGGAGCCAGCCGGCCACTCCCAGCCACAGGCCCCAGAACAAAAACTGCGACCCATTTCCCGGGAAGTAAAACTGACCTGCCCATCTTCTGGCTGGCAGATTGCAGGAGGCACTTGGCTCTATCAAACCAGCCCGACTTGGCACTGGTGACACCTTTCATCTGGGAACCATCCTGCGTATCGTGGATTTTCAGGAGCCAGACGGCCATTCTCAGCCACAGACCCCAAAAAAAATCTATGGTCCTTTTCCCTGGAAGTAAAACTGACCTGTACATCTTCTGGCTGGCAGATTGCAGGAGCCACTTAGCTCTATCAAACCAGCCCGACTCGGCACTGGTGCCACCTTTCATCTGGGAACCATCCTGCGTGTCGTGGATTTTCAGGAGCCAGGCAGCCACTCTCAGCCAGAGGCCCCCAAACAAAAACTACGGCCCTTTTCCGTGGAAGGAAAACTGACCTGCCCGCCTTCTGGCTGGCAGATTGCAGGAGCCACATGGCTCTATCAAACCAGCCCGACTTGGCAGTGGTGCCAACTTGGGTCTGGCAATCATCCTGAGTATCGTGCATTTTCAGGAGCCAGCCGGCCACTCCCAGCCTCAGGCCCCCAAACACAAACTACCGGCCCTCTTCCCCGGAAGTAAAACTGACCTGTCCATCTACTGGCTGGCAGATTGCAGGAGCCACTTAGCTCTATCAAACCAGCCCGACTCGGCACTGGTGCCACCTTTCATCTGGGAACCATCCTGCGTGTCGTGGATTTTCAGGAGCCAGGCAGCCACTCTCAGCCAGAGGCCCCCAAACAAAAACTACGGCCCTTTTCCGTGGAAGGAAAACTGACCTGCCCGCCTTCTGGCTGGCAGATTGCAGGATCCACTCGGTACTATCAAACCAGCACAACTTGGCACTGGTGCCACCTTTCATCTGGGAACCATCCTGCGTATCGTGGATTTTCAGGAGCCAGCCGGCCACAGCCAGCCACAGGTCCCCAAAAACAAACTACGGCCCTTTTCCCTGGCAAACAAAACTCACACACCCCGCTTCTGACTGGCAGATTGCATGAGCCACATGGCTCTATCAAACCAGCCCAACGCGGCACTGGTGCCACCTTGGGTCTGGGAACCATCATGCGCGGCGTGGATTTTAAGGAGCCAGCCGGCCATTCTCAGCCACAGGCCCCCAAACACAATCTACAGCCCTTTTTCCTGGAAGTAAAACTGACCTGCCCATCTTCTGGCTGGCAGATTGCAGGAGCCACTTGGCTCGATCAAACTAGCCCGGTTCGGCAGTGGTGCCACCTTTCATCTGGGAACCATCCTGCGTATCGTGGATTTTCAGGAGCCAGCCGGCCACTCCCAGCCACAGGCCCCAGAACAAAAACTGCGACCCATTTCCCGGGAAGTAAAACTGACCTGCCCATCTTCTGGCTGGCAGATTGCAGGAGGCACTTGGCTCTATCAAACCAGCCCGACTTGGCACTGGTGACACCTTTCATCTGGGAACCATCCTGCGTATCGTGGATTTTCAGGAGCCAGACGGCCATTCTCAGCCACAGACCCCAAAAAAAATCTATGGTCCTTTTCCCTGGAAGTAAAACTGACCTGTACATCTTCTGGCTGGCAGATTGCAGGAGCCACTTAGCTCTATCAAACCAGCCCGACTCGGCACTGGTGCCACCTTTCATCTGGGAACCATCCTGCGTGTCGTGGATTTTCAGGAGCCAGGCAGCCACTCTCAGCCAGAGGCCCCCAAACAAAAACTACGGCCCTTTTCCGTGGAAGGAAAACTGACCTGCCCGCCTTCTGGCTGGCAGATTGCAGGAGCCACATGGCTCTATCAAACCAGCCCGACTTGGCAGTGGTGCCAACTTGGGTCTGGCAATCATCCTGAGTATCGTGCATTTTCAGGAGCCAGCCGGCCACTCCCAGCCTCAGGCCCCCAAACACAAACTACCGGCCCTCTTCCCCGGAAGTAAAACTGACCTGTCCATCTACTGGCTGGCAGATTGCAGGAGCCACTTAGCTCTATCAAACCAGCCCGACTCGGCACTGGTGCCACCTTTCATCTGGGAACCATCCTGCGTGTCGTGGATTTTCAGGAGCCAGGCAGCCACTCTCAGCCAGAGGCCCCCAAACAAAAACTACGGCCCTTTTCCGTGGAAGGAAAACTGACCTGCCCGCCTTCTGGCTGGCAGATTGCAGGATCCACTCGGTACTATCAAACCAGCACGACTTGGCACTGGTGCCACCTTTCATCTGGGAACCATCCTGCGTATCGTGGATTTTCAGGAGCCAGCCGGCCACAGCCAGCCACAGGTCCCCAAAAACAAACTACGGCCCTTTTCCCTGGCAAACAAAACTCACACACCCCGCTTCTGACTGGCAGATTGCATGAGCCACATGGCTCTATCAAACCAGCCCAACGCGGCACTGGTGCCACCTTGGGTCTGGGAACCATCTTGCGCGGCGTGGATTTTAAGGAGCCAGCCGGCCATTCTCAGCCACAGGCCCCCAAACACAATCTACAGCCCTTTTTCCTGGAAGTAAAACTGACCTGCCCATCTTCTGGCTGGCAGATTGCAGGAGCCACTTGGCTCGATCAAACTAGCCCGGTTCGGCAGTGGTGCCACCTTTCATCTGGGAACCATCCTGCGTATCGTGGATTTTCAGGAGCCAGCCGGCCACTCCCAGCCACAGGCCCCAGAACAAAAACTGCGACCCATTTCCCGGGAAGTAAAACTGACCTGCCCATCTTCTGGCTGGCAGATTGCAGGAGGCACTTGGCTCTATCAAACCAGCCCGACTTGGCACTGGTGACACCTTTCATCTGGGAACCATCCTGCGTATCGTGGATTTTCAGGAGCCAGACGGCCATTCTCAGCCACAGACCCCAAAAAAAATCTATGGTCCTTTTCCCTGGAAGTAAAACTGACCTGTACATCTTCTGGCTGGCAGATTGCAGGAGCCACTTAGCTCTATCAAACCAGCCCGACTCGGCACTGGTGCCACCTTTCATCTGGGAACCATCCTGCGTGTCGTGGATTTTCAGGAGCCAGGCAGCCACTCTCAGCCAGAGGCCCCCAAACAAAAACTACGGCCCTTTTCCGTGGAAGGAAAACTGACCTGCCCGCCTTCTGGCTGGCAGATTGCAGGAGCCACATGGCTCTATCAAACCAGCACGACTTGGCACTGGTGCCACCTTTCATCTGGGAACCATCCTGCGTATCGTGGATTTTCAGGAGCCAGCCGGCCACAGCCAGCCACAGGTCCCCAAAAACAAACTACGGCCCTTTTCCCTGGCAAACAAAACTCACACACCCCGCTTCTGACTGGCAGATTGCATGAGCCACATGGCTCTATCAAACCAGCCCAACGCGGCACTGGTGCCACCTTGGGTCTGGGAACCATCATGCGCGGCGTGGATTTTAAGGAGCCAGCCGGCCATTCTCAGCCACAGGCCCCCAAACACAATCTACGGCCCTTTTTCCTGGAAGTAAAACTGACCTGCCCATCTTCTGGCTGGCAGATTGCAGGAGCCACTTGGCTCGATCAAACTAGCCCGGTTCGGCAGTGGTGCCACCTTTCATCTGGGAACCATCCTGCGTATCGTGGATTTTCAGGAGCCAGCCGGCCACTCCCAGCCACAGGCCCCAGAACAAAAACTGCGACCCATTTCCCGGGAAGTAAAACTGACCTGCCCATCTTCTGGCTGGCAGATTGCAGGAGGCACTTGGCTCTATCAAACCAGCCCGACTTGGCACTGGTGACACCTTTCATCTGGGAACCATCCTGCGTATCGTGGATTTTCAGGAGCCAGACGGCCATTCTCAGCCACAGACCCCAAAAAAAATCTATGGTCCTTTTCCCTGGAAGTAAAACTGACCTGTACATCTTCTGGCTGGCAGATTGCAGGAGCCACTTAGCTCTATCAAACCAGCCCGACTCGGCACTGGTGCCACCTTTCATCTGGGAACCATCCTGCGTGTCGTGGATTTTCAAGAGCCAGGCAGCCACTCTCAGCCAGAGGCCCCCAAACAAAAACTACGGCCCTTTTCCGTGGAAGGAAAACTGACCTGCCCGCCTTCTGGCTGGCAGATTGCAGGAGCCACATGGCTCTATCAAACCAGCACGACTTGGCACTGGTGCCACCTTTCATCTGGGAACCATCCTGCGTATCGTGGATTTTCAGGAGCCAGCCGGCCACAGCCAGCCACAGGTCCCCAAAAACAAACTACGGCCCTTTTCCCTGGCAAACAAAACTCACACACCCCGCTTCTGGCTGGCAGATTGCATGAGCCACATGGCTCTATCAAACCAGCCCAACGCGGCACTGGTGCCACCTTGGGTCTGGGAACCATCATGCGCGGCGTGGATTTTAAGGAGCCAGCCGGCCATTCTCAGCCACAGGCCCCCAAACACAATCTACGGCCCTTTTTCCTGGAAGTAAAACTGACCTGCCCATCTTCTGGCTGGCAGATTGCAGGAGCCACTTGGCTCGATCAAACTAGCCCGGTTCGGCAGTGGTGCCACCTTTCATCTGGGAACCATCCTGCGTATCGTGGATTTTCAGGAGCCAGCCGGCCACTCCCAGCCACAGGCCCCAGAACAAAAACTGCGACCCATTTCCCGGGAAGTAAAACTGACCTGCCCATCTTCTGGCTGGCAGATTGCAGGAGGCACTTGGCTCTATCAAACCAGCCCGACTTGGCACTGGTGACACCTGTCATCTGGGAACCATCCTGCGTATCGTGGATTTTCAGGAGCCAGACGGCCATTCTCAGCCACAGACCCCAAAAAAAATCTATGGTCCTTTTCCCTGGAAGTAAAACTGACCTGTACATCTTCTGGCTGGCAGAATGCAGGAGCCACTTGGCTCTATCAAACCAGCCCGACTCGGCACTGGTGCCCCCTTGGGTCTGGGAACCATCCTGCGTATGGTGGATTTTAAGGAGCCAGCCAGCCACTCCCAGCCACAGGCCCCCAAGCACAAACTACGGCCCTTTTCCCTGGAAGTAAAACTGACCTGCCCATCTTCTGGCTGGCAGATTGCAGGAGCCACATGGCTCTATCAAACCAGCCCGACTTGGCAGTGGTGCCAACTTGGGTCTGGCAATCATCCTGAGTATCGTGGATTTTCAGGAGCCAGCCGGCCACTCCCAGCCTCAGGCCCCCAAACACAAACTACCGGCCCTCTTCCCCGGAAGTAAAACTGACCTGTCCATCTACTGGCTGGCAGATTGCAGGAGCCACTTGGCTCTATCAAAACAGCCCGACTCGGCACTGGTGCCACCTTTCATCTGGGAACCATCCTGCACGGCGTGGATTTTAAGGAACCAGCCGGCCATTCAAGGCCAAAGGCCCCGGATAAAAAACCACGGCCTTTTTCCCTGGCAAACAAAACTCAGCGACCCCGCTTCTGGCTGACAGATTGCAGGAGCCACATGGCTCTATCACACCAGCCCAACTCCTCACTGGTGCCACCTTGGGTCTGGGAACCATCATGCGCGGCGTGGATTTTAAGGAGCCAGCCGGCCATTCCCAGCCACAGGGCTCCAAACACAAACTACGGCCCTTTTCCCTGGAAGTAAAACTGACCTGCCCATCTTCTGGCTGTCAGATTGCAGGAGCCACGCGGTACTATCAAACCAGCCCGACTTGGCACTGGTGCCATTTTTTTCATTTGGGAACCATCCCGCTAATCGTGGATTTTCAGGAGCCAGCTCGCCACTCCCAGCCACAGGCCCCCAAACAAATACTACGGCCCTTTTCCCTGGAAGGAAAACTGACCTGCCCATCTACTGGATGGTAGATTGCAGGAGCCATTTGGCTCTATGAAACCAGCCCGACTCGGCACTGGTGCCACCTTGGGTCTGGAAACCATCCTGTGCGGCGTGGATTTTCAGGAGCCAGCAGGCAATTCCGAGACACAGGATCCCGAAAACAAACCACGGCCCTTTTCCCTGCCAAACAAAACTCACGCACCCCGCTCCTGGCTGGCAGATTGCCGGAGACACTTGGCCCTATTAAACCAGCCGGCTTGGCACTGGTGCCACCATTCATCTGGGAACCATCCTGCTTATCGTGTATTTTCAGGAGCCAGCCAGCCACACCCAGCCACAGGCCCCCTACACAAACCACGGCCCTTTTCCCTGGCAAAAAAAACTGACCCGCCCCGCTTCTGGCTGGCAGATTGCAGGAGCCACTTGGCTCTATCAAACCAGCCCGACTCGGCACTGGTGCCACCTTTCATCTGGGAACCATCCTGCGTATCGTGGAGTTTCAGGAGCCAGCCGGCCACTCCCAGCCACAGGCCCCCAAACAAAATCTACGTCCCTTTTCCCTGGAAGGAAAACTGCCCTGCCCATCTTCTGGCTGGCAGATTGCAGGAGCCACTTGGCTCTATCAAACCAGCCCGACTCTTCACTGGTGCCACCTTTCATCTGGGAACCATCCTGTGTATCGTGGATTTTCAGGTGCCAGCCGGCCACTCCCAGCCACAGGCCCCCAAACACATACTACGGCCCTTTTCCCTGGAAGGAAAACTGACCTGCCCATCGTCTGGCTGGCAGGTTGCAGGAGCCACTTGGCTCTATCAAACCAGCCCGACTTGGCACTGGGGCCCCTTTGGGTCTGGGAACCATCCTATATATCGTGGATTTTCAGGAGCCACCCGGCCACTACCAGCCACAGGCCCCCAAACACAAACTACGGCCCTTTTCCCTGGCAAACAAAACTCACACACCCCGCTTCTGGCTGGCAGATTGCAGGAGCCACATGGCTCTATCAAACCAGCCCGATTTGGCACTGGTGCCCCCTTGGGTCTGGGAACCATCCCGCGTATCGTGGATTTTCAGGAGCCAGCCGGCCACTCCCAGCCACAGGCCCCCAAGCACAAACTACGGCCCTTTTCCGTGGAAGGAAAACTGACCTGCCCGCCTTCTGGCTGGCAGATTGCAGGAGCCACATGGCTCTATCAAACCAGCCCGACTTGGCAGTGGTGCCAACTTGGATCTGGCAATCATCCTGAGTATCGTGCCTTTTCAGGAGCCAGCCGGCCACTCCCAGCCTCAGGCCCCCAAACACAAACTACCGGCCCTCTTCCCCGGAAGTAAAACTGACCTGTCCATCTACTGGCTGGCAGATTGCAGGAGCCACTTAGCTCTATCAAACCAGCCCGACTCGGCACTGGTGCCAGCTTTCATCTGGGAACCATCCTGCGTGTCGTGGATTTTCAGGAGCCAGGCAGCCACTATCAACCACCGGCCCCCAAACAAAACTACGGCCCTTTTCCGTGGAAGGAAAACGGACCTGCCCGCCTTCTGGCTGGCAGATTGCAGGATCCACTCGGTACTATCAAACCAGCCCGACTTGGCACTGGTGCCACCTTTCATCTGGGAACCATCCTGCGTATCGTGGATTTTCAGGAGCCAGCCGGCCACAGCCAGCCACAGGTCCCCAAAAACAAACTACGGCCCTTTTCCCTGGAAGTAAAACAGACCTGCCCATCATCTGGCTGGCAGATTGCAGGAGCCACTTGGCTCTATCAAAACAGCCCGACTCGGCACTGGTGCCACCTTTCATCTGGGAACCATCCTGTGCGGCGTGGATTTTATGGAACCAGCCGGCCATTCAAGGCCACAGGCCCCGGATAAAAAACCACGGCCTTTTTCCCTGGCAAACAAAACTCAGCGACCCCGCTTCTGGCTGACGGATTGCAGGAGCCACTTAGCTCTATCAAACCAGCCCGACTCGGGACTGGTGCCACCTTTTATCTGGGAACCATCATGCGCGGCGTAGATTTTCAGGAGCCAGCCGGCCATTCCCAGCCAAAGGGCCCCAAACACAAACTACGGCCCTTTTCCCTGGAAGTTAAACAGACCTGCCCATCTTCTGGCTGTCAGATTGCAGGAGCCACGCGTACTATCAAACCAGCCCGACTTGTCACTGGTGCCATTTTTTTCATTTGGGAACCATCCAGCGCGGCATGGGTTTTCAGGAGCCAGCCGGCCACTCCCAGCCACAGGCCCCCAAACACAAACTACGGCCCTTTTCCCTGGAAGGAAAACTGACCTGCCCATCTTCTGGCTGGCAGATTGCAGGAGCCATTTGGCTCTATCAAACCAGCCCGACTCGGCACTGGTGCCACCTTGGGTCTGGAAACCATCCTGTGCGGCGTGAATTTTCAGGAGCCAGCAGGCAATTCCGAGCCACAGGCTCCCGAAAAGAAACCGCGGCCGTCTTCCCTGGCAAAAAAAACTCACGCACCCCGCTCCTGGCTGGCAGATTGCAGGAGACACTTGGCTCTATCAAACCAGCCGGCTTGGCACTTGTGCCACCATTCATCTGGGAACCATCCTGCGTATCGTGGATTTTCAGGAGCCAGCCAGCCACTCCCAGCCACAGGCCCCCAACACAAACCACGGCCCTTTTCCCTGGTAAACAAAACTCACCCACCCCGCTTATGGATGGCAGATTGCAGGAGCCACTTGGCTCTATCAAACCAGCCCGACTCTGCACTGGTGCCACCTTTCATCTGGGAACCATCCCGCTAATCGTGGATTTTCAGGAACCAGCTGGCCACTCCCAGCCACAGGCCCCCAAACAAAAACTACGGCCCTTTTCCCTGGAAGGAAAACTGACCTGCCCATCTACTGGCTGGCAGATTGCAGGAGCCACTTGGCTCTATCAAACCAGCCCGACTCGGCACTGGTGCCACCTTTCATCTGGGAACCATCCTGCGTGTCGTGGATTTTCAGGAGGCAGCCGGCCACTCCCAGCCACAGGCCCCCAAACACAAACTACGGCCCTTTTCCCTGGAAGTAAAACTGACCTGCCCATCTTCTGGCTGGCGGTTTGCAGGAGCCACTTGGCTCTATCAAACCAGCCCAACTCTTCACTGGTGCCACCTTTCATCTGGGAACCATCCTGCGTATCGTGGATTTTCAGGTGCCAGCCGGCCACTCCCAGCCACAGGCCCCCAAACACATACCACGGCCCTTTTCACTGGAAGGAAAACTGACCTGCCCATCTTCTGGCTGGCAGATTGCAGGAGCCACTTGGCTCTATCAAACCAGCCCGACTTGGCACTGGGGCCCCTTTGGGTCTGGGAGCCATCCTCCGTATCGTGGATTTTCAGGAGCCAGCCGGCCACTCCCAGCCACAGGCCCCCAACAGAAACCACATCCCTTTTCCCTGGCAAACAAAACTGACCCGCCCCGCTCCTGGCTGGCAGATTGCAGGAGACACTTGGCTCTATCAAACCATCCCGACTCGGCACTGGTGCCCCTTTGGTCTGGGAATCATCCTGCGTATCGTGGATTTTCAGGAGCCACCCGGCCACTCCCAGCCACAGGCCCCCAAACACAAACTACGGCCCTTTTCCCTGGCAAACAAAACTGACCCGACCCGCTTCTGGCTGGCAGATTGCAGGAGCCACATGGCTCTATCAAACCAGCCCAACTCGGCACTGGTGCCACCTTGGGTCTGGGAACCATCATGCGCGGCGTTGATTTTAAGGAGCCAGCCGGCCATTCTCAGCCACAGGCCCCCAAACAGAAACTACGGCCCTTTTCCCTGGAAGTAAAACTGACCTGCCCATCTTCTGGCTGGCAGATTGCAGGAGCCACTTGGCTCTATCAAACCAGCCCGACTCGGCAGTGGTGCCACCTTTCATCTGGGAACCATCCTGCGTATCGTGGATTTTCAGGAGTCAGCCGGCCATTCCAGACCACAGACCCCAAAAATATCTATGGTCCTTTTCCCTGGAAGTAAAACTGACCTGTATATCTTCTGGCTGGCAGAATGCAGGAGCCATTTGGCTCTATTAAACCAGCCCGATTTGGCACTGGTGCCCCTTTGGGTCTGGGAAGCATCCTGCGTATCTCGGATTTTCAGGAGCCAGCCGGCCACTCCCAGCCACAGGCCCCCAAACACAAACTACGGCCCTTTTCCTTTGAAGTAAAACTGACCTGCCCATCTTCTGGCTGGCAGATTGCAGGAGCCACATTGCTCTATCAAACCAGCCCGACTTGGCAGTGGTGCCAACTTGGGTCTGGCAATCATCCTGAGTATCGTGCATTTTCAGGAGCCAGCCGGCCACTCCCAGCCTCAGGACCCCAAACACAAACTACCGGCCCTCTTCCCCGGAAGTAAAACTGACCTCTCCATCTATTGGCTGGCAGATTGCAGGAGCCACTTAGCTCTATCAAACCAGCCCGACTCGGCACTGGTGCCACCTTTCATCTGGGAACCATCCTGCGCGGCGTGGATTTTAAGGAACCAGCCGGCCATTCAAGGCCACAGGCCCTGGATAAAAAACCACGGCCTTTTTCCCTGGCAAACAAAACTCAGCGACCCCGCTTCTGGCTGGCAGATTGCAGGAGCCACATGGCTCTATCACACCAGCCCAACTCGGCACTGGTGCCACCTTGGGTCTGGGAACCATCATGCACGGCGTGGATTTTAAGGAGCCAGCCGGCCATTCCCAGCCACAGGCCCCCAAACACAAACTACGGCCCATTTCCCTGGAAGTAAAATTGACCTGCCCAACTTCTGGCTGGCAGATTGCAGGAGCCACTTGGCTCTATCAAACCAGCCCGACTCGGCACTGGTGCCACCTTGGGTCTGGGAACCATCCTGCGCGGCGTGGATTTTCAGGAGCCAGCCGGCCATTCCCAGTCACAGGCCCCCGAAAAAAAACCAAGGCCCTTTTCCCTGGCAAACAAAACTCACCCACCCCGCTTATGGCTGGCAGATTGCAGGAGCCACTTGGCTCTATCAAACCAGCCCGACTCAGCACTGGTGCCACCTTTCATCTGGGAACCATCCTGTGTATTGGGGATTTTCAGGAGCCAGCTGGCCACTCCCAGCCACAGGCCCCCAAACACAATCTACGGCCCTTTTCCCTGGAAGTAAAATTGACCTGCCCATCTTCTGGTTGGCAGATTGCAGGAGGAACTTGGCTCTATCAAACCAGCCCAACTCTGCACTGGTGCCACCTTGGGTCTGGGAACCATCATGCGCGGCGTGGTTTTAAGGAGCCAGCCGGCCATTCCCAGCCACAGGCCCCCAGACACAAACTACGGCCCTTTTCCCTGGAAGTAAAACTGACCTGTCCATCTTCTGGCTGGCAGATTGCAGGAGCCACATGGCTCTATCAAACCAGCCCGACTCGGCACTGCTGCCACCTTTCATCTGGGAACCATCCTGCGTATCGTGGATATTCAGGAGCCAGCCGGCCACTCCCAGCCTCAGGCCCCCACACACAAACTTCCGTCCGTCTTCCCCAGAAGTAAAACTGACCTGTCCATCTACTGGCCTGCAGATTGCAGGAGCCACTTGGCTCTATCAAACCAGCCCGACTCGGCACTGGTGCCACCTTTCATCTGGGAACCATCCTGCGTGTCGTGGATTTTCAGGAGCCAGCCAGCCACTCTCAGCCACAGGGCCCCAAACATATACCACGGCCATTTTCCCTGGAAGAAAATCTCAGCGGCCCGCCTTCTGGCTGGCAGATTGCAGGAGCCACTCGGTACTATCAAACCAGCCCGACTTGGCACTGGTGCCACCTTTCATCTGGGAACCATCCTGCGTATCGTGGATTTTCAGGAGCCAGCCGGCCACAGCCAGCCACCGGTCCCCAAAAACAAACTACAGCCCTTTTCCCTGGATGTAAAACAGACCTGCCCATCATCTGGCTGGCAGATTGCAGGAGCCACTTGGCTCTATCAAAGCAGCCTGACTCGGCACTGGCGCCACCTTTCATCTGGGAACCATCCTGCGCGGCGTGGATTTTAAGGAGCCAGCCGGCCATTCAAGGCCAGAAGCCCTGGAAAAAAAACCACGGCCTTTTCCCCTGGCAAACAAAATTCAGCGACCCCGCTTCTGGCTGACAGATTGCAGGAGCCACATGGCTCTATCACACCAGCCCAACTCGGCAGTGGTGCGACCATTCATCTGGGAACCATCCTGCATATCGTGGATTTTCAGGAGCCCGCCGGCCACTCCCAGCCACGGGCCCCCAAACACAAACTACGGCCCTTTTCCCTGGAAGTAAAACAGACCTGCCCATCATCTGGCTGGCAGATTGCAGGAGCCACTTTGCTCTATCAAAACAGCCCGACTCGGCACTGGTGCCACCTTTCATCTGGGAACCATCCTGCGCGGCGTGGATTTTCAGGAGCCAGCAGGCTATTGCGAGCCACAGGCTCCCGAAAACCAACCGCGGCCCTTTTCCCTGGCAAAAAAATCTCACGCACCCCGCTCCTGGCTGGCAGATTGCAGGAGACACTTGGGTCTATCAAACCAGCCGGCTTGGCACTGGTGCCACCATTCATCTGGAAAACATCCTGCGTATCGTGGATTTTCAGGAGCCAGCCAGCCACTCCCAGCCACAGGCCCCCAACACAAACCACGGCCATTTCCCTGGTAAACAAAACTGACCCGCCCCGCTTCTGGCTGGCAGATTGCAGGAGACACTTGGCTCTATCAAACCAGCCCGACTCTGCACTGGTGCCACCTTGGGTCTGGGAACCATCCCGCTAATCGTGGATTTTCAGGAGCCAGCCGGCCACTCCCAGCCACAGGCCCCCAAACAAAAACTACGGCCCTTTTCCCTGGAAGGAAAACTGACCTGCCCATCTTCTGGCTGGCAGATTGCAGGAGCCGCTTGGCTCTATCAAACAAGCCCGAATCGGCACTTGTGCCACCTTTCATCTGGGAACCATCCTGCGTGTCGTGGATTTTAAGGAGCGAGCTGGCCACTCCCAGCCACAGGCCCCCAAACACAAACTACGGCCCTTTTCCCTGGAAGTAAAACTGACCTGCCCATCTTCTGGCTGGTGGTTTGCAGGAGCCACTTGGCTGTATCAAACCAGCCCGACTCTTCACTGGTGCCACCTTTCATCTGGGAACCATCCTGCGTATCGTGGATTTTCAGGTGCCAGCCGGCCACTCCCAGCCACAGGCCCCCAAACACAAACTACGGCCCTTTTCCCTGGAAGTAAAACAGACCTGCCCATCTTCTGGCTGGTGGTTTGCAGGAGCCACTTGGCTCTATCAAACCAGCCCGACTCTTCACTGGTGCCACCTTTCATCTGGGAACCATCCTGCGTATCGTGGATTTTCAGGTGCCAGCCGGCCACTCCCAGCCACAGGCCCCCAAATACAAACTACGGCCCTTTTCCCTGGCAAACAAAACTCACCCTCCCCGCTTCTGGCTGGCAGATTGCAGGAGCCACTTGGCTCTATCAAACCAGCCCAACTCGGCACTGGTGCCACCTTGGGTCTGGGAACCATCATGCGCGGCGTGGATTTTAAGGAGCCAGCCGGCCATTCTCAGCCACAGGCCCCCAAACAGAAACTACGGCCCTTTTCCCTGGAAGAAAAACTGACCTGCCCATCATCTGGCTGGCAGATTGCAGGAGCCACTTGGCTCTATCAAACCAGCCCGACTCGGCAGTGGTGCCACCTTTCATCTGGGAACCATCCTGCGTATCGTGGATTTTCAGGAGCCAGCCGGCCATTCCAGGCCACAGACCCCAAAAAAATCTATGGTCCTTTTTCCTGGAAGTAAAACTGACCTGTCCATCTTCTGGCTTGCAGAATGCAGGAGCCACTTGGCTCTATCAAACCAGCCCGATTTGGCACTGGTGCCCCTTTTGGTCTGGGAACCATCCTGCGTATCTTGGATTTTCAGGAGCCAGCCGGCCACTCCCAGCCACAGGCCCCCGCAAAAAATCCACGGCCGTTTTCCCTGGCAAACAAAACTCACCCACCCCGCTTATGGCTGGCAGATTGCAGGAGCCACTTGGCTCTATCAAACCAGCCCGACTTGGCACTGGGGCCCCTTTGGGTCTGGGAGCCATCCTCCGTATCGTGGATTTTCAGGAGCCAGCCGGCCACTCCCAGCCACAGGCCCCCAACAGAAACCACATCCCTTTTCCCTGGCAAACAAAACTGACCCGCCCCGCTCCTGGCTGGCAGATTGCAGGAGACACTTGGCTCTATCAAACCATCCCGACTCGGCACTGGTGCCCCTTTGGTCTGGGAATCATCCTGCGTATCGTGGATTTTCAGGAGCCACCCAGCCACTCCCAGCCACAGGCCCCCAAACACAAACTACGGCCCTTTTCCCTGGCAAACAAAACTGACCCGACCCGCTTCTGGCTGGCAGATTGCAGGAGCCACATGGCTCTATCAAACCAGCCCAACTCGTCACTGGTGCCACCTTGGGTCTGGGAACCATCATGCGCGGCGTTGATTTTAAGGAGCCAGCCGGCCATTCTCAGCCACAGGCCCCCAAACAGAAACTACGGCCCTTTTCCCTGGAAGTAAAACTGACCTGCCCATCTTCTGGCTGGCAGATTGCAGGAGCCACTTGGCTCTATCAAACCAGCCCGACTCGGCAGTGGTGCCACCTTTCATCTGGGAACCATCCTGCGTATCGTGGATTTTCAGGAGTCAGCCGGCCATTCCAGACCACAGACCCCAAAAATATCTATGGTCCTTTTCCCTGGAAGTAAAACTGACCTGTATATCTTCTGGCTGGCAGAATGCAGGAGCCATTTGGCTCTATTAAACCAGCCCGATTTGGCACTGGTGCCCCTTTGGGTCTGGGAAGCATCCTGCGTATCTCGGATTTTCAGGAGCCAGCCGGCCACTCCCAGCCACAGGCCCCCAAACACAAACTACGGCCCTTTTCCTTTGAAGTAAAACTGACCTGCCCATCTTCTGGCTGGCAGATTGCAGGAGCCACATTGCTCTATCAAACCAGCCCGACTTGGCAGTGGTGCCAACTTGGGTCTGGCAATCATCCTGAGTATCGTGCATTTTCAGGAGCCAGCCGGCCACTCCCAGCCTCAGGACCCCAAACACAAACTACCGGCCCTCTTCCCCGGAAGTAAAACTGACCTCTCCATCTATTGGCTCGCAGATTGCAGGAGCCACTTAGCTCTATCAAACCAGCCCGACTCGGCACTGGTGCCACCTTTCATCTGGGAACCATCCTGCGCGGCGTGGATTTTAAGGAACCAGCCGGCCATTCAAGGCCACAGGCCCTGGATAAAAAACCACGGCCTTTTTCCCTGGCAAACAAAACTCAGCGACCCCGCTTCTGGCTGGCAGATTGCAGGAGCCACATGGCTCTATCAAACCAGCCCGACTTGGCACTGGTGACACCTTTCATCTGGGAACCATCCTGCGTATCGTGGATTTTCAGGAGCCAGACGGCCATTCTCAGCCACAGACCCCAAAAAAAATCTATGGTCCTTTTCCCTGGAAGTAAAACTGACCTGTACATCTTCTGGCTGGCAGATTGCAGGAGCCACTTAGCTCTATCAAACCAGCCCGACTCGGCACTGGTGCCACCTTTCATCTGGGAACCATCCTGCGTGTCGTGGATTTTCAAGAGCCAGGCAGCCACTCTCAGCCAGAGGCCCCCAAACAAAAACTACGGCCCTTTTCCGTGGAAGGAAAACTGACCTGCCCGCCTTCTGGCTGGCAGATTGCAGGAGCCACATGGCTCTATCAAACCAGCACGACTTGGCACTGGTGCCACCTTTCATCTGGGAACCATCCTGCGTATCGTGGATTTTCAGGAGCCAGCCGGCCACAGCCAGCCACAGGTCCCCAAAAACAAACTACGGCCCTTTTCCCTGGCAAACAAAACTCACACACCCCGCTTCTGGCTGGCAGATTGCATGAGCCACATGGCTCTATCAAACCAGCCCAACGCGGCACTGGTGCCACCTTGGGTCTGGGAACCATCATGCGCGGCGTGGATTTTAAGGAGCCAGCCGGCCATTCTCAGCCACAGGCCCCCAAACACAATCTACGGCCCTTTTTCCTGGAAGTAAAACTGACCTGCCCATCTTCTGGCTGGCAGATTGCAGGAGCCACTTGGCTCGATCAAACTAGCCCGGTTCGGCAGTGGTGCCACCTTTCATCTGGGAACCATCCTGCGTATCGTGGATTTTCAGGAGCCAGCCGGCCACTCCCAGCCACAGGCCCCAGAACAAAAACTGCGACCCATTTCCCGGGAAGTAAAACTGACCTGCCCATCTTCTGGCTGGCAGATTGCAGGAGGCACTTGGCTCTATCAAACCAGCCCGACTTGGCACTGGTGACACCTGTCATCTGGGAACCATCCTGCGTATCGTGGATTTTCAGGAGCCAGACGGCCATTCTCAGCCACAGACCCCAAAAAAAATCTATGGTCCTTTTCCCTGGAAGTAAAACTGACCTGTACATCTTCTGGCTGGCAGAATGCAGGAGCCACTTGGCTCTATCAAACCAGCCCGACTCGGCACTGGTGCCCCCTTGGGTCTGGGAACCATCCTGCGTATGGTGGATTTTAAGGAGCCAGCCAGCCACTCCCAGCCACAGGCCCCCAAGCACAAACTACGGCCCTTTTCCCTGGAAGTAAAACTGACCTGCCCATCTTCTGGCTGGCAGATTGCAGGAGCCACATGGCTCTATCAAACCAGCCCGACTTGGCAGTGGTGCCAACTTGGGTCTGGCAATCATCCTGAGTATCGTGGATTTTCAGGAGCCAGCCGGCCACTCCCAGCCTCAGGCCCCCAAACACAAACTACCGGCCCTCTTCCCCGGAAGTAAAACTGACCTGTCCATCTACTGGCTGGCAGATTGCAGGAGCCACTTGGCTCTATCAAAACAGCCCGACTCGGCACTGGTGCCACCTTTCATCTGGGAACCATCCTGCACGGCGTGGATTTTAAGGAACCAGCCGGCCATTCAAGGCCACAGGCCCCGGATAAAAAACCACGGCCTTTTTCCCTGGCAAACAAAACTCAGCGACCCCGCTTCTGGCTGACAGATTGCAGGAGCCACATGGCTCTATCACACCAGCCCAACTCCTCACTGGTGCCACCTTGGGTCTGGGAACCATCATGCGCGGCGTGGATTTTAAGGAGCCAGCCGGCCATTCCCAGCCACAGGGCTCCAAACACAAACTACGGCCCTTTTCCCTGGAAGTAAAACAGACATGCCCATCTTCTGGCTGTCAGATTGCAGGAGCCACGCGGTACTATCAAACCAGCCCGACTTGGCACTGGTGCCATTTTTTTCATTTGGGAACCATCCCGCTAATCGTGGATTTTCAGGAGCCAGCTCGCCACTCCCAGCCACAGGCCCCCAAACAAATACTACGGCCCTTTTCCCTGGAAGGAAAACTGACCTGCCCATCTACTGGATGGTAGATTGCAGGAGCCATTTGGCTCTATCAAACCAGCCCGACTCGGCACTGGTGCCACCTTGGGTCTGGAAACCATCCTGTGCGGCGTGGATTTTCAGGAGCCAGCAGGCAATTCCGAGACACAGGATCCCGAAAACAAACCACGGCCCTTTTCCCTGCCAAACAAAACTCACGCACCCCGCTCCTGGCTGGCAGATTGCCGGAGACACTTGGCCCTATTAAACCAGCCGGCTTGGCACTGGTGCCACCATTCATCTGGGAACCATCCTGCTTATCGTGTATTTTCAGGAGCCAGCCAGCCACACCCAGCCACAGGCCCCCTACACAAACCACGGCCCTTTTCCCTGGCAAAAAAAACTGACCCGCCCCGCTTCTGGCTGGCAGATTGCAGGAGCCACTTGGCTCTATCAAACCAGCCCGACTCGGCACTGGTGCCACCTTTCATCTGGGAACCATCCTGCGTATCGTGGAGTTTCAGGAGCCAGCCGGCCACTCCCAGCCACAGGCCCCCAAACAAAATCTACGTCCCTTTTCCCTGGAAGGAAAACTGCCCTGCCCATCTTCTGGCTGGCAGATTGCAGGAGCCACTTGGCTCTATCAAACCAGCCCGACTCTTCACTGGTGCCACCTTTCATCTGGGAACCATCCTGTGTATCGTGGATTTTCAGGTGCCAGCCGGCCACTCCCAGCCACAGGCCCCCAAACACATACTACGGCCCTTTTCCCTGGAAGGAAAACTGACCTGCCCATCGTCTGGCTGGCAGGTTGCAGGAGCCACTTGGCTCTATCAAACCAGCCCGACTTGGCACTGGGGCCCCTTTGGGTCTGGGAACCATCCTATATATCGTGGATTTTCAGGAGCCACCCGGCCACTACCAGCCACAGGCCCCCAAACACAAACTACGGCCCTTTTCCCTGGCAAACAAAACTCACACACCCCGCTTCTGGCTGGCAGATTGCAGGAGCCACATGGCTCTATCAAACCAGCCCGATTTGGCACTGGTGCCCCCTTGGGTCTGGGAACCATCCCGCGTATCGTGGATTTTCAGGAGCCAGCCGGCCACTCCCAGCCACAGGCCCCCAAGCACAAACTACGGCCCTTTTCTTTGGAAGTAAAACTGACCTGCCCATCTTCTGGCTGGCAGATTGCAGGAGCCACATGGCTCTATCAAACCAGCCCGACTTGGCAGTGGTGCCAACTTGGATCTGGCAATCATCCTGAGTATCGTGCCTTTTCAGGAGCCAGCCGGCCACTCCCAGCCTCAGGCCCCCAAACACAAACTACCGGCCCTCTTCCCCGGAAGTAAAACTGACCTGTCCATCTACTGGCTGGCAGATTGCAGGAGCCACTTAGCTCTATCAAACCAGCCCGACTCGGCACTGGTGCCAGCTTTCATCTGGGAACCATCCTGCGTGTCGTGGATTTTCAGGAGCCAGGCAGCCACTATCAACCACCGGCCCCCAAACAAAACTACGGCCCTTTTCCGTGGAAGGAAAACGGACCTGCCCGCCTTCTGGCTGGCAGATTGCAGGATCCACTCGGTACTATCAAACCAGCCCGACTTGGCACTGGTGCCACCTTTCATCTGGGAACCATCCTGCGTATCGTGGATTTTCAGGAGCCAGCCGGCCACAGCCAGCCACAGGTCCCCAAAAACAAACTACGGCCCTTTTCCCTGGAAGTAAAACAGACCTGCCCATCATCTGGCTGGCAGATTGCAGGAGCCACTTGGCTCTATCAAAACAGCCCGACTCGGCACTGGTGCCACCTTTCATCTGGGAACCATCCTGTGCGGCGTGGATTTTATGGAACCAGCCGGCCATTCAAGGCCACAGGCCCCGGATAAAAAACCACGGCCTTTTTCCCTGGCAAACAAAACTCAGCGACCCCGCTTCTGGCTGACGGATTGCAGGAGCCACTTAGCTCTATCAAACCAGCCCGACTCGGGACTGGTGCCACCTTTTATCTGGGAACCATCATGCGCGGCGTAGATTTTCAGGAGCCAGCCGGCCATTCCCAGCCAAAGGGCCCCAAACACAAACTACGGCCCTTTTCCCTGGAAGTTAAACAGACCTGCCCATCTTCTGGCTGTCAGATTGCAGGAGCCACGCGTACTATCAAACCAGCCCGACTTGTCACTGGTGCCATTTTTTTCATTTGGGAACCATCCAGCGCGGCATGGGTTTTCAGGAGCCAGCCGGCCACTCCCAGCCACAGGCCCCCAAACACAAACTACGGCCCTTTTCCCTGGAAGGAAAACTGACCTGCCCATCTTCTGGCTGGCAGATTGCAGGAGCCATTTGGCTCTATCAAACCAGCCCGACTCGGCACTGGTGCCACCTTGGGTCTGGAAACCATCCTGTGCGGCGTGAATTTTCAGGAGCCAGCAGGCAATTCCGAGCCACAGGCTCCCGAAAAGAAACCGCGGCCGTCTTCCCTGGCAAAAAAAACTCACGCACCCCGCTCCTGGCTGGCAGATTGCAGGAGACACTTGGCTCTATCAAACCAGCCGGCTTGGCACTTGTGCCACCATTCATCTGGGAACCATCCTGCGTATCGTGGATTTTCAGGAGCCAGCCAGCCACTCCCAGCCACAGGCCCCCAACACAAACCACGGCCCTTTTCCCTGGTAAACAAAACTCACCCACCCCGCTTATGGATGGCAGATTGCAGGAGCCACTTGGCTCTATCAAACCAGCCCGACTCTGCACTGGTGCCACCTTTCATCTGGGAACCATCCCGCTAATCGTGGATTTTCAGGAACCAGCTGGCCACTCCCAGCCACAGGCCCCCAAACAAAAACTACGGCCCTTTTCCCTGGAAGGAAAACTGACCTGCCCATCTACTGGCTGGCAGATTGCAGGAGCCACTTGGCTCTATCAAACCAGCCCGACTCGGCACTGGTGCCACCTTTCATCTGGGAACCATCCTGCGTGTCGTGGATTTTCAGGAGGCAGCCGGCCACTCCCAGCCACAGGCCCCCAAACACAAACTACGGCCCTTTTCCCTGGAAGTAAAACTGACCTGCCCATCTTCTGGCTGGCGGTTTGCAGGAGCCACTTGGCTCTATCAAACCAGCCCAACTCTTCACTGGTGCCACCTTTCATCTGGGAACCATCCTGCGTATCGTGGATTTTCAGGTGCCAGCCGGCCACTCCCAGCCACAGGCCCCCAAACACATACCACGGCCCTTTTCACTGGAAGGAAAACTGACCTGCCCATCTTCTGGCTGGCAGATTGCAGGAGCCACTTGGCTCTATCAAACCAGCCCGACTTGGCACTGGGGCCCCTTTGGGTCTGGGAGCCATCCTCCGTATCGTGGATTTTCAGGAGCCAGCCGGCCACTCCCAGCCACAGGCCCCCAACAGAAACCACATCCCTTTTCCCTGGCAAACAAAACTGACCCGCCCCGCTCCTGGCTGGCAGATTGCAGGAGACACTTGGCTCTATCAAACCATCCCGACTCGGCACTGGTGCCCCTTTGGTCTGGGAATCATCCTGCGTATCGTGGATTTTCAGGAGCCACCCGGCCACTCCCAGCCACAGGCCCCCAAACACAAACTACGGCCCTTTTCCCTGGCAAACAAAACTGACCCGACCCGCTTCTGGCTGGCAGATTGCAGGAGCCACATGGCTCTATCAAACCAGCCCAACTCGGCACTGGTGCCACCTTGGGTCTGGGAACCATCATGCGCGGCGTTGATTTTAAGGAGCCAGCCGGCCATTCTCAGCCACAGGCCCCCAAACAGAAACTACGGCCCTTTTCCCTGGAAGTAAAACTGACCTGCCCATCTTCTGGCTGGCAGATTGCAGGAGCCACTTGGCTCTATCAAACCAGCCCGACTCGGCAGTGGTGCCACCTTTCATCTGGGAACCATCCTGCGTATCGTGGATTTTCAGGAGTCAGCCGGCCATTCCAGACCACAGACCCCAAAAATATCTATGGTCCTTTTCCCTGGAAGTAAAACTGACCTGTATATCTTCTGGCTGGCAGAATGCAGGAGCCATTTGGCTCTATTAAACCAGCCCGATTTGGCACTGGTGCCCCTTTGGGTCTGGGAAGCATCCTGCGTATCTCGGATTTTCAGGAGCCAGCCGGCCACTCCCAGCCACAGGCCCCCAAACACAAACTACGGCCCTTTTCCTTTGAAGTAAAACTGACCTGCCCATCTTCTGGCTGGCAGATTGCAGGAGCCACATTGCTCTATCAAACCAGCCCGACTTGGCAGTGGTGCCAACTTGGGTCTGGCAATCATCCTGAGTATCGTGCATTTTCAGGAGCCAGCCGGCCACTCCCTGCCTCAGGACCCCAAACACAAACTACCGGCCCTCTTCCCCGGAAGTAAAACTGACCTCTCCATCTATTGGCTGGCAGATTGCAGGAGCCACTTAGCTCTATCAAACCAGCCCGACTCGGCACTGGTGCCACCTTTCATCTGGGAACCATCCTGCGCGGCGTGGATTTTAAGGAACCAGCCGGCCATTCAAGGCCACAGGCCCTGGATAAAAAACCACGGCCTTTTTCCCTGGCAAACAAAACTCAGCGACCCCGCTTCTGGCTGGCAGATTGCAGGAGCCACATGGCTCTATCACACCAGCCCAACTCGGCACTGGTGCCACCTTGGGTCTGGGAACCATCATGCACGGCGTGGATTTTAAGGAGCCAGCCGGCCATTCCCAGCCACAGGCCCCCAAACACAAACTACGGCCCATTTCCCTGGAAGTAAAATTGACCTGCCCAACTTCTGGCTGGCAGATTGCAGGAGCCACTTGGCTCTATCAAACCAGCCCGACTCGGCACTGGTGCCACCTTGGGTCTGGGAACCATCCTGCGCGGCGTGGATTTTCAGGAGCCAGCCGGCCATTCCCAGTCACAGGCCCCCGAAAAAAAACCAAGGCCCTTTTCCCTGGCAAACAAAACTCACCCACCCCGCTTATGGCTGGCAGATTGCAGGAGCCACTTGGCTCTATCAAACCAGCCCGACTCAGCACTGGTGCCACCTTTCATCTGGGAACCATCCTGTGTATTGGGGATTTTCAGGAGCCAGCTGGCCACTCCCAGCCACAGGCCCCCAAACACAATCTACGGCCCTTTTCCCTGGAAGTAAAATTGACCTGCCCATCTTCTGGTTGGCAGATTGCAGGAGGAACTTGGCTCTATCAAACCAGCCCAACTCTGCACTGGTGCCACCTTGGGTCTGGGAACCATCATGCGCGGCGTGGTTTTAAGGAGCCAGCCGGCCATTCCCAGCCACAGGCCCCCAGACACAAACTACGGCCCTTTTCCCTGGAAGTAAAACTGACCTGTCCATCTTCTGGCTGGCAGATTGCAGGAGCCACATGGCTCTATCAAACCAGCCCGACTCGGCACTGCTGCCACCTTTCATCTGGGAACCATCCTGCGTATCGTGGATATTCAGGAGCCAGCCGGCCACTCCCAGCCTCAGGCCCCCACACACAAACTTCCGTCCGTCTTCCCCAGAAGTAAAACTGACCTGTCCATCTACTGGCCTGCAGATTGCAGGAGCCACTTGGCTCTATCAAACCAGCCCGACTCGGCACTGGTGCCACCTTTCATCTGGGAACCATCCTGCGTGTCGTGGATTTTCAGGAGCCAGCCAGCCACTCTCAGCCACAGGGCCCCAAACATATACCACGGCCATTTTCCCTGGAAGAAAATCTCAGCGGCCCGCCTTCTGGCTGGCAGATTGCAGGAGCCACTCGGTACTATCAAACCAGCCCGACTTGGCACTGGTGCCACCTTTCATCTGGGAACCATCCTGCGTATCGTGGATTTTCAGGAGCCAGCCGGCCACAGCCAGCCACCGGTCCCCAAAAACAAACTACAGCCCTTTTCCCTGGATGTAAAACAGACCTGCCCATCATCTGGCTGGCAGATTGCAGGAGCCACTTGGCTCTATCAAAGCAGCCTGACTCGGCACTGGCGCCACCTTTCATCTGGGAACCATCCTGCGCGGCGTGGATTTTAAGGAGCCAGCCGGCCATTCAAGGCCAGAAGCCCTGGAAAAAAAACCACGGCCTTTTCCCCTGGCAAACAAAATTCAGCGACCCCGCTTCTGGCTGACAGATTGCAGGAGCCACATGGCTCTATCACACCAGCCCAACTCGGCAGTGGTGCGACCATTCATCTGGGAACCATCCTGCATATCGTGGATTTTCAGGAGCCCGCCGGCCACTCCCAGCCACGGGCCCCCAAACACAAACTACGGCCCTTTTCCCTGGAAGTAAAACAGACCTGCCCATCATCTGGCTGGCAGATTGCAGGAGCCACTTTGCTCTATCAAAACAGCCCGACTCGGCACTGGTGCCACCTTTCATCTGGGAACCATCCTGCGCGGCGTGGATTTTCAGGAGCCAGCAGGCTATTGCGAGCCACAGGCTCCCGAAAACCAACCGCGGCCCTTTTCCCTGGCAAAAAAATCTCACGCACCCCGCTCCTGGCTGGCAGATTGCAGGAGACACTTGGGTCTATCAAACCAGCCGGCTTGGCACTGGTGCCACCATTCATCTGGAAAACATCCTGCGTATCGTGGATTTTCAGGAGCCAGCCAGCCACTCCCAGCCACAGGCCCCCAACACAAACCACGGCCATTTCCCTGGTAAACAAAACTGACCCGCCCCGCTTCTGGCTGGCAGATTGCAGGAGACACTTGGCTCTATCAAACCAGCCCGACTCTGCACTGGTGCCACCTTGGGTCTGGGAACCATCCCGCTAATCGTGGATTTTCAGGAGCCAGCCGGCCACTCCCAGCCACAGGCCCCCAAACAAAAACTACGGCCCTTTTCCCTGGAAGGAAAACTGACCTGCCCATCTTCTGGCTGGCAGATTGCAGGAGCCGCTTGGCTCTATCAAACAAGCCCGAATCGGCACTTGTGCCACCTTTCATCTGGGAACCATCCTGCGTGTCGTGGATTTTAAGGAGCGAGCTGGCCACTCCCAGCCACAGGCCCCCAAACACAAACTACGGCCCTTTTCCCTGGAAGTAAAACTGACCTGCCCATCTTCTGGCTGGTGGTTTGCAGGAGCCACTTGGCTGTATCAAACCAGCCCGACTCTTCACTGGTGCCACCTTTCATCTGGGAACCATCCTGCGTATCGTGGATTTTCAGGTGCCAGCCGGCCACTCCCAGCCACAGGCCCCCAAACACAAACTACGGCCCTTTTCCCTGGAAGTAAAACAGACCTGCCCATCTTCTGGCTGGTGGTTTGCAGGAGCCACTTGGCTCTATCAAACCAGCCCGACTCTTCACTGGTGCCACCTTTCATCTGGGAACCATCCTGCGTATCGTGGATTTTCAGGTGCCAGCCGGCCACTCCCAGCCACAGGCCCCCAAATACAAACTACGGCCCTTTTCCCTGGCAAACAAAACTCACCCTCCCCGCTTCTGGCTGGCAGATTGCAGGAGCCACTTGGCTCTATCAAACCAGCCCAACTCGGCACTGGTGCCACCTTGGGTCTGGGAACCATCATGCGCGGCGTGGATTTTAAGGAGCCAGCCGGCCATTCTCAGCCACAGGCCCCCAAACAGAAACTACGGCCCTTTTCCCTGGAAGAAAAACTGACCTGCCCATCATCTGGCTGGCAGATTGCAGGAGCCACTTGGCTCTATCAAACCAGCCCGACTCGGCAGTGGTGCCACCTTTCATCTGGGAACCATCCTGCGTATCGTGGATTTTCAGGAGCCAGCCGGCCATTCCAGGCCACAGACCCCAAAAAAATCTATGGTCCTTTTTCCTGGAAGTAAAACTGACCTGTCCATCTTCTGGCTTGCAGAATGCAGGAGCCACTTGGCTCTATCAAACCAGCCCGATTTGGCACTGGTGCCCCTTTTGGTCTGGGAACCATCCTGCGTATCTTGGATTTTCAGGAGCCAGCCGGCCACTCCCAGCCACAGGCCCCCGCAAAAAATCCACGGCCGTTTTCCCTGGCAAACAAAACTCACCCACCCCGCTTATGGCTGGCAGATTGCAGGAGCCACTTGGCTCTATCAAACCAGCCCGACTTGGCACTGGGGCCCCTTTGGGTCTGGGAGCCATCCTCCGTATCGTGGATTTTCAGGAGCCAGCCGGCCACTCCCAGCCACAGGCCCCCAACAGAAACCACATCCCTTTTCCCTGGCAAACAAAACTGACCCGCCCCGCTCCTGGCTGGCAGATTGCAGGAGACACTTGGCTCTATCAAACCATCCCGACTCGGCACTGGTGCCCCTTTGGTCTGGGAATCATCCTGCGTATCGTGGATTTTCAGGAGCCACCCAGCCACTCCCAGCCACAGGCCCCCAAACACAAACTACGGCCCTTTTCCCTGGCAAACAAAACTGACCCGACCTGCTTCTGGCTGGCAGATTGCAGGAGCCACATGGCTCTATCAAACCAGCCCAACTCGTCACTGGTGCCACCTTGGGTCTGGGAACCATCATGCGCGGCGTTGATTTTAAGGAGCCAGCCGGCCATTCTCAGCCACAGGCCCCCAAACAGAAACTACGGCCCTTTTCCCTGGAAGTAAAACTGACCTGCCCATCTTCTGGCTGGCAGATTGCAGGAGCCACTTGGCTCTATCAAACCAGCCCGACTCGGCAGTGGTGCCACCTTTCATCTGGGAACCATCCTGCGTATCGTGGATTTTCAGGAGTCAGCCGGCCATTCCAGACCAAAGACCCCAAAAATATCTATGGTCCTTTTCCCTGGAAGTAAAACTGACCTGTATATCTTCTGGCTGGCAGAATGCAGGAGCCATTTGGCTCTATTAAACCAGCCCGATTTGGCACTGGTGCCCCTTTGGGTCTGGGAAGCATCCTGCGTATCTCGGATTTTCAGGAGCCAGCCGGCCACTCCCAGCCACAGGCCCCCAAACACAAACTACGGCCCTTTTCCTTTGAAGTAAAACTGACCTGCCCATCTTCTGGCTGGCAGATTGCAGGAGCCACATTGCTCTATCAAACCAGCCCGACTTGGCAGTGGTGCCAACTTGGGTCTGGCAATCATCCTGAGTATCGTGCATTTTCAGGAGCCAGCCGGCCACTCCCAGCCTCAGGACCCCAAACACAAACTACCGGCCCTCTTCCCCGGAAGTAAAACTGACCTCTCCATCTATTGGCTCGCAGATTGCAGGAGCCACTTAGCTCTATCAAACCAGCCCGACTCGGCACTGGTGCCACCTTTCATCTGGGAACCATCCTGCGCGGCGTGGATTTTAAGGAACCAGCCGGCCATTCAAGGCCACAGGCCCTGGATAAAAAACCACGGCCTTTTTCCCTGGCAAACAAAACTCAGCGACCCCGCTTCTGGCTGGCAGATTGCAGGAGCCACATGGCTCTATCACACCAGCCCAACTCGGCACTGGTGCCACCTTGGGTCTGGGAACCATCATGCACGGCGTGGATTTTAAGGAGCCAGCCGGCCATTCCCAGCCACAGGCCCCCAAACACAAACTACGGCCCATTTCCCTGGAAGTAAAATTGACCTGCCCATCTTCTGGCTGGCAGATTGCAGGAGCCACTTGGCTCTATCAAACCAGCCCGACTCGGCACTGGTGCCACCTTGGGTCTGGGAACCATCCTGCGCGGCGTGGATTTTCAGGAGCCAGCCGGCCATTCCCAGTCACAGGCCCCCGAAAAAAAACCAAGGCCCTTTTCCCTGGCAAACAAAACTCACCCACCCCGCTTATGGCTGGCAGATTGCAGGAGCCACTTGGCTCTATCAAACCAGCCCGACTCAGCACTGGTGCCACCTTTCATCTGGGAACCATCCTGTGTATTGGGGATTTTCAGGAGCCAGCTGGCCACTCCCAGCCACAGGCCCCCAAACACAATCTACGGCCCTTTTCCCTGGAAGTAAAATTGACCTGCCCATCTTCTGGTTGGCAGATTGCAGGAGGAACTTGGCTCTATCAAACCAGCCCAACTCTGCACTGGTGCCACCTTGGGTCTGGGAACCATCATGCGCGGCGTGGTTTTAAGGAGCCAGCCGGCCATTCCCAGCCACAGGCCCCCAAACACAAACTACGGCCCTTTTCCCTGGAAGTAAAACTGACCTGTCCATCTTCTGGCTGGCAGATTGCAGGAGCCACATGACTCTATCAAACCAGCCCGACTCGGCACTGGTGCCACCTTTCATCTGGGAACCATCCTGCGTATCGTGGATATTCAGGAGCCAGCCGGCCACTCCCAGCCTCAGGCCCCCACACACAAACTTCCGTCCGTCTTCCCCAGAAGTAAAACTGACCTGTCCATCTACTGGCCTGCAGATTGCAGGAGCCACTTGGCTCTATCAAACCAGCCCGACTCGGCACTGGTGCCACCTTTCATCTGGGAACCATCCTGCGTGTCGTGGATTTTCAGGAGCCAGCCAGCCACTCTCAGCCACAGGGCCCCAAACATATACCACGGCCATTTTCCCTGGAAGAAAATCTCAGCGGCCCGCCTTCTGGCTGGCAGATTGCAGGAGCCACTCGGTACTATCAAACCAGCCCGACTTGGCACTGGTGCCACCTTTCATCTGGGAACCATCCTGCGTATCGTGGATTTTCAGGAGCCAGCCGGCCACAGCCAGCCACCGGTCCCCAAAAACAAACTACAGCCCTTTTCCCTGGATGTAAAACAGACCTGCCCATCATCTGGCTGGCAGATTGCAGGAGCCACTTGGCTCTATCAAAGCAGCCTGACTCGGCACTGGCGCCACCTTTCATCTGGGAACCATCCTGCGCGGCGTGGATTTTAAGGAGCCAGCCGGCCATTCAAGGCCAGAAGCCCTGGAAAAAAAACCACGGCCTTTTTCCCTGGCAAACAAAATTCAGCGACCCCGCTTCTGGCTGACAGATTGCAGGAGCCACATGGCTCTATCACACCAGCCCAACTCGGCAGTGGTGCGACCATTCATCTGGGAACCATCCTGCATATCGTGGATTTTCAGGAGCCCGCCGGCCACTCCCAGCCACGGGCCCCCAAACACAAACTACGGCCCTTTTCCCTGGAAGTAAAACAGACCTGCCCATCATCTGGCTGGCAGATTGCAGGAGCCACTTTGCTCTATCAAAACAGCCCGACTCGGCACTGGTGCCACCTTTCATCTGGGAACCATCCTGCGCGGCGTGGATTTTCAGGAGCCAGCAGGCTATTGCGAGCCACAGGCTCCCGAAAACCAACCGCGGCCCTTTTCCCTGGCAAAAAAATCTCACGCACCCCGCTCCTGGCTGGCAGATTGCAGGAGACACTTGGGTCTATCAAACCAGCCGGCTTGGCACTGGTGCCACCATTCATCTGGAAAACATCCTGCGTATCGTGGATTTTCAGGAGCCAGCCAGCCACTCCCAGCCACAGGCCCCCAACACAAACCACGGCCATTTCCCTGGTAAACAAAACTGACCCGCCCCGCTTCTGGCTGGCAGATTGCAGGAGACACTTGGCTCTATCAAACCAGCCCGACTCTGCACTGGTGCCACCTTGGGTCTGGGAACCATCCCGCTAATCGTGGATTTTCAGGAGCCAGCCGGCCACTCCCAGCCACAGGCCCCCAAACAAAAACTACGGCCCTTTTCCCTGGAAGGAAAACTGACCTGCCCATCTTCTGGCTGGCAGATTGCAGGAGCCGCTTGGCTCTATCAAACAAGCCCGAATCGGCACTTGTGCCACCTTTCATCTGGGAACCATCCTGCGTGTCGTGGATTTTAAGGAGCGAGCTGGCCACTACCAGCCACAGGCCCCCAAACACAAACTACGGCCCTTTTCCCTGGAAGTAAAACTGACCTGCCCATCTTCTGGCTGGTGGTTTGCAGGAGCCACTTGGCTGTATCAAACCAGCCCGACTCTTCACTGGTGCCACCTTTCATCTGGGAACCATCCTGCGTATCGTGGATTTTCAGGTGCCAGCCGGCCACTCCCAGCCACAGGCCCCCAAACACAAACTACGGCCCTTTTCCCTGGAAGTAAAACAGACCTGCCCATCTTCTGGCTGGTGGTTTGCAGGAGCCACTTGGCTCTATCAAACCAGCCCGACTCTTCACTGGTGCCACCTTTCATCTGGGAACCATCCTGCGTATCGTGGATTTTCAGGTGCCAGCCGGCCACTCCCAGCCACAGGCCCCCAAATACAAACTACGGCCCTTTTCCCTGGCAAACAAAACTCACCCTCCCCGCTTCTGGCTGGCAGATTGCAGGAGCCACTTGGCTCTATCAAACCAGCCCAACTCGGCACTGGTGCCACCTTGGGTCTGGGAACCATCATGCGCGGCGTGGATTTTAAGGAGCCAGCCGGCCATTCTCAGCCACAGGCCCCCAAACAGAAACTACGGCCCTTTTCCCTGGAAGAAAAACTGACCTGCCCATCATCTGGCTGGCAGATTGCAGGAGCCACTTGGCTCTATCAAACCAGCCCGACTCGGCAGTGGTGCCACCTTTCATCTGGGAACCATCCTGCGTATCGTGGATTTTCAGGAGCCAGCCGGCCATTCCAGGCCACAGACCCCAAAAAAATCTATGGTCCTTTTTCCTGGAAGTAAAACTGACCTGTCCATCTTCTGGCTTGCAGAATGCAGGAGCCACTTGGCTCTATCAAACCAGCCCGATTTGGCACTGGTGCCCCTTTTGGTCTGGGAACCATCCTGCGTATCTTGGATTTTCAGGAGCCAGCCGGCCACTCCCAGCCACAGGCCCCCGCAAAAAATCCACGGCCGTTTTCTCTGGCAAACAAAACTCACCCACCCCGCTTATGGCTGACAGATTGCAGGAGCCACCTGGCTCTATCAAACCAGCCCAACTCAGCACTGGTGCCACCTTTCATCTGGGAACCATCCTGTGTATTGGGGATTTTCAGGAGCCAGCTGGCCACTCCCAGCCACAGGCCCCCAAACACAAACTACGGCCCTTTTCCCTGGAAGTAAAATTGACCTGCCCATCTTCTGGCTGGCAGATTGCAGGAGGAACTTGGCTCTATCAAACCAGCCCAACTCTGCACTGGTGCCACCTTGGGTCTGGGAACCATCATGCGCGGCGTGGATTTTAAGGAGACAGCCGGCCATTCCCAGCCACAGGCCCCCAAACACAAACTACGGCCCTTTTCCCTGGAAGTAAAACTGACCTGCCCATCTTCTGGCTGTCAGATTGCAGGAGCTACTTGGTACTATCAAACCAGCCCGACTTGGCACTGGTGCCATTTTTCATTTGGGAACCATCCTGCGTATCGTGGATTTTCAGGAGCCACCCGGCCACTCCCAGCCACAGGCCCCCAAATACAAACTACGGCCCCTTTCCCTGGAAGTAAAACTGATCTGCCCATCTTCTGGCTGGCAGATTGCAGGAGCAACTTGGCTCTATCAAACCAGCCCAACTCGGCACTGGTGCCACCTTGGGTCTGGGAACCATCATGCGCGGCGTGGATTTTAAGGAGCCAGCCGGCCATTCCTAGCCACAGGCCTCAAACAAAAATTACGGCCCTTTTCCCTGGAAGTAAAACTGACCTGCTCATCGTCTGGCTGGCAGATTGCAGGAGCCACTTGGCTCTATCAAACCAGCCCGACTCGGCACTGGTGCCCCCTTGGGTCTGGGAACCATCCTGCGCGGCGTGGATTTTCAGGAGCCACCCGGCCACTCCCAGCCACAGGCCCCGAAAACAAACCACGGCCCTTTTCCCTGGCAAACAAAACTCAGCGACCCCGCTTCAGGCTGGCAGATTGCAGGAGCCACTTGGCTCTATCAAACCAGCCCAACTCGGCACTGGTGCCACCTTTCATCTGGGAACCATCCTGAGTGTCGCGTATTTTCAGGAGCCAGCCGGCCACTCCCATCCACAGGCCCCCAAACACATTCCACGGTCCTTTTCCCTGGAAGTAAAACTGACCTGCCCATCTTCTGGCTGGCAGATTGCAGGAGCCACTTGGCTCTATCAAACTAGCCCGACTCGGCACTGGTGCCACCTTGGGTCTGGGAACCATCCTGCGCGGCGTGGATTTTCAGGAGCCAGCCGGCCATTCCCAGCCACAGGCCCCCGCAAAAAATCCACGGCCATTTTCCCTGGCAAACAAAACTCACCCACCCCGCTTATGGCTGGCAGATTGCAGGAGCCACCTGGCTCTATCAAACCAGCCAAACTCAGCACTGGTGCCACCTTTCATCTGGGAACCATCCTGTGTATTGGGGATTTTCAGGAGCCAGATGGCCACTCCCAGCCACAGGCCCCCAAACACAAACTACGGCCCTTTTCCCCTGAAGTAAAATTGACCTGCCCATCATCTGGCTGGCAGATTGCAGGAGGAACTTGGCTCTATCAAACCAGCCCAACTCTGCACTGGTGCCACCTTGGGTCTGGGAACCATCATGCGCGGCGTGGATTTTAAGGAGCCAGCCGGTCATTCCCAGCCACAGGCCCCCAAACACAAACTACGGCCCTTTTCCCTGGAAGTAAAACAGACCTGCCCATCTTCTGGCTGTCAGATTGCAGGAGCTACTTGGTACTATCAAACCAGCCCGACTTGGCACTGGTGCCATTTTTCATTTGGGAACCATCCTGCGTATCGTGGATTTTCAGGAGCCAGCCGGCCACTGCCAGCCACAGGTCCCCAAACACAAACTACGGCCCTTTTCCCTGGAAGTAAAACTGACCTGCCCATCTTCTGGCTGGCAGACTGCAGGAGCCACATGGCTCTATCAAACCAGCCCGACTCGGCACTGGTGCCCCCTTGGGTCTGGGAACCATCCTGCGCGGCGTGGATTTTCAGGAGCCACCCGGCCACTCCCAGCCACAGGCCCCGAAAACAAACCACGGCCCTTTTCCCTGGCAAACAAAACTCAGCGACCCCTCTTCTGGCTGGCAGATTGCAGGAGCCACTTGGCTCTATCAAACCAGCCCAACTCGGCACTGGTGCCACCTTTCATCTGGGAACCATCCTGCGTGTCACTTATTTTCAGGAGCCAGCCGGCCACTCCCATCCACAGGCCCCCAAACACATTCCACGGTCCTTTTCCCTGGAAGTAAAACTGACCTGCCCATCTTCTGGCTGGCAGATTGCAGGAGCCCCTTGGCTCTACCAAACCAGCCCGACTCGGCACTGGTGCCATTTTTCATTTGGGAACCATCCTGCATATCGTGCATTTTCAGGAGCCCGCCGTCCACTCCCAGCCACAGGCCCCCAAACATATACCACGGCCCTTTTCCCTGGAAGTAAAACTGACCTGCCCGTCGTCTGGCTGGCAGATTGCAGGAGCCACTTGGCTCTATCAAACCAGCCCAACTCAGCACTGGTGCCACCTTTCATCTGGGAACCATCCGGTGTATTGGGGATTTTCAGGAGCCAGCAGGCCACTCCCAGCCACAGGCCCCCAAACACAAACTACGGCCCTTTTCCCTGGAAGTAAAATTGACCTGCCTATCTTCTGGCTGGCAGATTGCAGGAGGAACTTGGCTCTATCAAACCAGCCCGATTCTGCACTGGTGCCTCCTTGGGTCTGGGAACCATCATGCGCGGCGTGGATTTTAAGGAGCCAGCCGGCCATTCCCAGCCACAGGCCCCCAGACAAAAACTACGGCCCTTTTCCCTGGAAGTAAAACAGACCTGCCCATCTTCTGGCTGTCAGATTGCAGGAGCTACTTGGTACTATCAAACCAGCCCGACTTGGCACTGGTGCCACCTTTCATCTGGGAACCATCCTGCGTATCGTGCATTTTCAGGAGCCCGCCGTCCACTCCCAGCCACAGGCCCCCAAACATATACCACGGACCTTTTCCCTGGAAGTAAAACTGACCTGCCCGTCGTCTGGCTGGCAGATTGCAGGAGCCACTTGGCTCTATCAAACCATCCCGAATTGGCACTGGTGCCACTTTGGTCTGGGAATCATCCTGCGTATCGTGGATTTTCAGGAGCCAGCCACCCACTCCCAGCCACAGGCCCCCAAACACAAACTACGGCCCTTTTCACTGAAAGTAAAACTGACCAGCCCATCTTCTGGCTGGCAGATTGCAGGAGCCACTTGCCTCTATCAAACCAGCCCGACTTGGCACTGGTGCCCCTTTGGGTCTGGGAACCATCCTACGTATCGTGGATTTTCAGGAGCCAGCCGGCCACTCCCAGCCACAGGCCCCCAACAGAAACCACATCCCTTTTCCCTGGGAAACAAAACTGACCCGCCCCGCTCCTGGCTGGCAGATTGCAGGAGACACTTGGCTCTATCAAACCATCCAGACTCGGCACTGGTGCCCCTTTGTTCTGGAAACCATCCTGCGCGGCTTGGATTTTAAGGAACCAGCCGGCCATTCAAGGCCACAAGCCCCGGAAAAAAACCACGGCCTTTTTCCCTGGCAAACAACACTCAGCGACCCTGCTTCTGGCTGACAGATTGCAGGAGCCACATGGCTCTATCACACCAGCCCAACTCGGCAGTGGTGCCACCATTCATGTGGGAACCATCCTGCATATCATGGATTTTCAGGAGCCCGCCGGCCACTCCCAGCCACAGGCCCCCAAACACAAACTACGACCCTTTTCCCTGGAAGTAAAACTTACCTGCCCATCTTCTGGCTGGCAGATTGGTGGAGCAACTTGGTACTATCAAACCAGCCCGACTTGTTACTGGTGCCATTTTTCATTTGGGAGGCATGTTGCGTATCGTGGATTTTCAGGAGCCACCCGGCCACTCCCAGCCACAGGCCCCCAAATACAAACTACGGCCCCTTTCCCTGGAAGTAAAACTGATCTGCCCATCTTCTGGCTGGCAGATTGCAGGAGCAACTTGGCTCTATCAAACCAGCCCAACTCGGCACTGGTGCCACCTTGGGTCTGGGAACCATCATGCGCGGCGTGGATTTTAAGGAGCCAGCCGGCCATGCCCAGCCACAGGCCGCAAACAAAAATTACGGCCCTTTTCCCTGGAAGTAAAACTGACATGCTCATCGTCTGGCTGGCAGATTGCAGGAGCCACTTGGCTCTATCAAACCAGCCCAACTCGGCACTGGTGCCACCTTTCATCTGGGAACCATCCTGCGTGTCGCGTATTTTCAGGAGCCAGCCGGCCACTCCCATCCACAGGCCCCCAAACACATTCCACGGTCCTTTTCCCTGGAAGTAAAACTGACCTGCCCATCTTCTGGCTGGCAGATTGCAGGAGCCCCTTGGCTCTACCAAACCAGCCTGACTCGGCACTGGTGCCATTTTTCATTTGGGAACCATCCTGCGTATCGTGCATTTTCAGGAGCCCGCCGTCCACTCCCAGCCGCAGGCCCCCAAACATATACCACGGCCCTTTTCCCTGGAAGTAAAACTGACCTGCCCGTCGTCTGGCTGGCAGATTGCAGGAGCCACATGGCTCTATCAAACCAGCTCGACTCGGCACTGGTGCCACGTTGGGTCTGGGAACCATCCTGCGCGGCGTGGATTTTCAGGAGCCACCCGGCCACTCCCAGCCACAGGCCCCGAAAACAAACCACGGCCCTTTTCCCTGGCAAACAAAACTCAGAGACCCCTCTTCTGGCTGGCAGATTGCAGGAGCCACTTGGCTCTATCAAACCAGCCCAACTCGGCACTGGTGCCACCTTTCATCTGGGAACCATCCTGCGTGTCGCGTGTTTTCAGGAGCCAGCCGGCCACTCCCATCCACAGGCCCCCAAACACATTCCACGGTCCTTTTCCCTGGAAGTAAAACTGACCTGCCCATCTTCTGGCTGGCAAATTGCAGGAGCCACTTGGCTCTATCAAACCAGCCTGACTCGGCACTGGTGCCATTTTTCATTTGGGAACCATCCTGCGTATTGGGGATTTTCAGGAGCCAGCCGGCCACTCCCAGCCACAGGCCCCCAAACACACACCACGGCCCTTTTCCCTGGAAGTAAAACTGACCTGCCCGTCGTCTGGCTGGCAGATTGCAGGAGCCACTTGTCTCTATCAAACCATCCCGTCTTGGCACTGGTGCCTCTATGGTCTGGGAATCATCCTGCGTATCGTGGATTTTCAGGAGCCAGCCGGCCACTCCCAGCCACAGGCCCCCAAACACACACCACGGCCCTTTTCCCTGGAAGTAAAACTGACCTGCCCATCGTCTGGCTGGCAGATTGCAGGAGCCATTTGGCTCTATCAAACCAACCCAACTCGGACCTGGTGCCACCTTGGGTCTGGGAACCATCATGAGCGGCGTGGATTTAAAGGAGCCAGCCGGCCACTCCCATCCACAGACCCCCAAACACAAACTACGGCCCTTTTCCCTGGAAGTAAAACTGACCAGCCCATCTTCTGGCTGGCAAATTGCAGGAGCCACTTGGCTCTATCAAACCAGCCTGACTCGGCACTGGTGCCATTTTTCATTTGGGAACCATCCTGCGTATTGGGGATTTTCAGGAGCCAGCCGGCCACTCCCAGCCACAGGCCCCCAAACACACACCACGGCCCTTTTCCCTGGAAGTAAAACTGACCTGCCCGTCGTCTGGCTGGCAGATTGCAGGAGCCACTTGTCTCTATCAAACCATCCCGTCTTGGCACTGGTGCCTCTATGGTCTGGGAATCATCCTGCGTATCGTGGATTTTCAGGAGCCAGCCGGTCACTCCCAGCCACAGGCCACCCAAACACAAACTACGGCCCTTTTCCCTGGAAGTAAAACTGACCAGCCCATCTTCTGGCTGGCAGATTGCAGGAGCCACTTGCCTCTATCAAACCAGCCCGACTTGGCACTTGTGCCCCTTTGGGTCTGGGGACCATCCTACGTATCGTGGACTTTCAGGAGCCAGCCGGCCACTCCCAGCCACAGGCCCCCAACAGGAACCACATCCCTTTTCCCTGGCAAACAAAACTGACCCGCCCCGCTCCTGGCTGGCAGATTGCAGGAGACACTTGGCTCTATCAAACCAGCCCAACTCGGCACTGGTGCCACCTTGGGTCTGGGACCCATCATGCGCGGCGTGGATTTTAAGGAGCCAGCCCACCATTCCCAGCCACAGGCCCCCAAACACAAACTACGGCCCTTTTCCCTGGCAAACAAAACTCACACACCCCGCTTCTGGCTGGCAGATTGCGGTAGGCACTTGGCTCTATCAAACCAGCCCGACTCTGCACTGGTGCCACCTTTCATCTGGGAACCATCCTGAGTATCGTGCATTTTCAGGAGCCAGCCGGCCACTCCCAGACTCAGGCCCCCAAACACAAACTTCCGGCCCTCTTCCCCAGAAGTAAAACTGACCTGTCCATCTTCTGGCTGGCAGATTGCAGGAGCCACTTGGCTCTATCAAACCAGCCCGACTCTGCACTGGTGCCACCTTTCATCTGGGAACCATCCTGAGTATCGTGCATTTTCAGGAGCCAGCCGGCCACTCCCAGACTCAGGCCCCCAAACACAAACTTCCGGCCCTCTTCCCCAGAAGTAAAACTGACCTGTCCATCTACTGGCCTGCAGATTGTAGGAGCCACTTGGCTCTATCAAACAAGCCCGACTCGGCACTGGTGCCACCTTTCATCTGGGAACCATCCTGCGTGTCGTGGATTTTCAGGAGCCAGCCAGCCACTCTCAGACACAGGGCCCCAAACGCATACCACGGCCATTTTCCCTGGAAGAAAATCTCAGCGGCCCGCCTTCTGGCTGGCAGATTGCAGGAGCCACTGAGTACTATCAAACCAGCCCGACTTGGCACTGTTGCCACCATACATCTGGGAACCATCCTGCGTATCGTGGATTTTCAGGAGCCAGTCGTCCACTCCCAGCCACAGGCGCCCAAACACAAACTACGTCCCTTTTCCCTGGAAGTAAAACTGACCTGCCCCTCTTCTGGCTGGCAGATTGCAGGAGCCACTTGGCTCTATCAAACTAGCCCGACTCGGCACTGGTGCCACCTTTCATCTGGGAACCATCCAGCGCGGCATGGGTTTTCAAGAGCCAGCCGGCCACTCCCAGCCACAGGCCCCCAAACACAAACTACGGCCCTTTTCCCTGGAAGTAAAACTGACCTGCCCATCTTCTGGTTGGCAGATTGCAGGAGCCACATGGCACTATCAAACCAACCCAACTCGGACCTGGTGCCACCTTGGGTCTGGGAACCATCCTGCGTGGCGTGGATTTTAAGGAGCCAGCCGGTCACTCCCAGCCACAGGCCCCCAAACACAAACTACGGCCCTTTTCCCTGGAAGTAAAACAGACATGCCCATCTTCTGGCTGTCAGATTGCAGGAGCCACGCGGTAGTATCAAACCAGCCCGACTTGGTACTGGTGCCATTTTTTTCATTTGGGAACCATCCAGCGCGGCATGGGTTTTCAGGAGCCAGCCGGCCACTCCCAGCCACAGGCCCCCAAACACAAACTACGGCCCTTTTCCCTGGAAGTAAAACTGACCTGCCCATCTTCTGGCTGGCAGATTGCAGGAGCCACTTGGCTCTATCAAACCAGCCCGACTCGGCACTGGTGCCACCTTGGGTCTGGGAACCATCCTGCGCGGCGTGGATTTTCAGGAGCCAGCCGGCCATTCCCAGCCAGAGGCCCCCGAAAAAAAAACACGGCGCTTTTCCCTGGCAAACAAAACTCACCCACCCCGCTTATGGCTGGCAGATTGCAGGAGCCACTTGGCTCTCTCAAACCAGCCCGACTCAGCACTGGTGCCACCTTTCATCTGGGAACCATCCTGTGTATTGGGGATTTTCAGGAGCCATCCGGCCACTCCCAGCCACAGGCCCCCAAACACATACCACGGCCCTTTTCCCTGGAAGTTAAACTGACCTGCCCATCTTCTAGCTGGCAGATTGCAGGAGCCACATGGCTCTATCAAACCAACCCAACTCGGACCTGGTGCCACCTTGGGTCTGGGAACCATCATGAGCGGCGTGGATTTTAAGGAGCCAGCCGGTCATTCCCAGCCACAGGCCCCCAACACAAACTACGGTCCTTTTCCCTGGAAGTAAAATTGACCTGCCCATCTTCTGGCTGGCAGATTGCAGGAGCCACTTGGCTCTATCAAAACAGCCCGATTTGGCACTGTGGCCCCTTGGGTCTGGAAACCATCCTGCGTGTCGTGGATTTTAGGGAGCCAGCCGGCCCTTCCCAGCCACAGGCTCCCAAACACAAACTACGGCCCTTTTCCCTGGAAGTGAAACTGACCTGTCCATCTTCTGGCTGGCAGATTGCACGAGCCACTTGGCTCTATCAAAACAGCCCGACTTGGCACTGGTGCCCCTTTGGGTCTGGGAATCATCCTGCGTATCGTGGATTTTCAGGAGCCAGCCAGCCACACCCAGCCACAGGCCCCCCAAACACAAACTACGGCCCTTTTCCCTGGAAGTAAAACTGACCAGCCCATCTTCTGGCTGGCAGATTGCAGGAGCCACTTGCCTCTATCAAACCAGCCCGACTTGGCACTGGTGCCCCTTTGGGTCTGGGAACCATCCTACGTATCGTGGATTTTCAGGAGCCAGCCGGCCACTCCCAGCCACAGGCCCCCAACAGAAACCACATCCCTTTTCCCTGGCAAACAAAACTGACCCGCCCCGCTCCTGGCTGGCAGATTGCAGGAGTCACTTGGCTCTATCAAATCAGCCTGACTCGGCAGTGGTGCCACATTTCATCTGGGAACCATCCTGCGTATCGTGGATTTTCAGGAGCCAGTCGTCCACTCCCAGCCACAGGCGCCCAAACACAAACTACGTCCCTTTTCCCTGGAAGTAAAACTGACCTACCCATGTTCTGGCTGGCAGATTGCAGGAGCCACTTGGCTCTATCAAACTAGCCCGACTCGGCACTGGTGCCACCTTTCATCTGGGAACCATCCTGCGTATCGTGGATTTTCAGGAGCCAGCCGGCCACTCCCAGCCACAGGCCCCCAACAGAAACCACATCCCTTTTCCCTGGCAAACAAAACTCACCCACCCCGCTTATGGATGGCAGATTGCAGGAGCCACTTGGCTCTATCAAACCATCCCGACTCGGCACTTGTGCCACTTTTCATCTGGGAACCATCCTGCGTGTCGTGGATTTTCAGGAGGCAGCCGGCCACTCCCAGCCACAGGCCCCCAAACACAAACTACGGCCCTTTTCCCTGGAAGTAAAACTGACCTGCCCATCTTCTGGCTGTCAGATTGCAGGAGCCACTTGGCTCTATCAAACCAGCCTAACTCTTCACTGGTGCCACCTTTCATCTGGGAACCATCCTGCGTATCGTGGATTTTCAGGTGCCAGCCGGCCACTCCCAGCCACAGGCCCCCAAACACATACCACGGCCCGTTTCACTGGAAGGAAAACTGACCTGCCCATCTTCTGGCTGGCAGATTGCAGGAGCCACTTGCCTCTATCAAACCAGCCCGACTTGGCACTGGGGCCCCTTTGGGTCTGGGAGCCATCCTACGTATCGTGGATTTTCAGGAGCCAGCCGGCCACTCCCAGCCACAGGCCCCCAACAGAAACCACATCCCTTTCCCCTGGCAAACAAAACTGACCCACCCCGCTCCTGGCTGGCAGATTGCAGGAGACACTTGGCTCTACCAAACCAGCCCAACTCGGCACTGGTGTAACTTGGGTCTGGGAACCATCATGCGCGGCGTGGATTTTAAGGAGCCAGCCGGCCATTCTCAGCCACAGGCCCCCAAACAGAAACTACGGCCCTTTTCCCTGGAAGTAAAACTGACCTGCCCATCTTCTGGCTGGCAGATTGCAGGAGCCACTTGGCTCTATCAAACCAGCCCGACTCGGCAGTGGTGCCACCTTTCATCTGGGAACCATCCTGCGTATCGTGGATTTTCAGGAGTCAGCCGGCCATTCCAGGCCACAGACCCCAAAAATATCTATGGTCCATTTCCCTTGAAGTAAAACTGACCTGTCCATCTTCTGGCTGGCAGAATGCAGGAGACACTTGGCTCTATTAAACCAGCCCGATTTGGCACTGGTGCCCCTTTGGGTCTGGGAACCATCCTGAGTATCGTGCATTTTCAGGAGCCAGGCGGCCACTCCCAGCCTCAGGACCCCAAACACAAACTACCGGCCCTCTTCCCCGGAAGTAAAACTGACCTCTCCATCTACTGGCTGGCAGATTGCAGGAGCCACTTAGCTCTATCAAACCAGCCCGACTCGGCACTGGTGCCACCTTTCATCTGGGAACCATCCTGCGTGTCGTGGATTTTAAGGAGCCAGCCAGCCACTCTCAGCCACAGGGCCCCAAACACATACCACGGCCATTTTCCCTGGAAGAAAATCTCAGCGGCCCGCCTTCTGGCTGGCAGATTGCAGGAGCCACTCGGTACTATCAAACCAGCCCGACTTGGCACTGGTGCCACCTTTCATCTGGGAACCATCCTGCGCGGCGTGGATTTTAAGGAACCAGCCGGCCATTCAAGGCCACAGGCCCTGGATAAAAAACCACGGCCTTTTTCCCTGGCAAACAAAATTCAGCGACCCCGCTTCTGGCTGGCAGATTGCAGGAGCCACATGGCTCTATCAAACCAGCCCGACTCGGCACTGGTGCAACCTTGGGTCTGGGAACCATCCTGCGCGGCGTGGATTTTCAGGAGCCAGCCGGCCATTCCCAGCCACAGGCCCCCGAAAAAAAACCACGGCCCTTTTCCCTGGCAAACAAAACTCACCCACCCCGCTTATGGCTGGCAGATTGCAGGAGCCACTTGGCTCTATCAAACCAGCCTGACTCAGCACTGGTGCCACCTTTCATCTGGGAACCATCCTGTGTATTGGGGATTTTCAAGAGCCAGCTGGCCACTCCCAGCCACAGGCCCCCAAACACAAACTACGGCCCTTTTCCCTGGAAGTAAAATTGACCTGCCCATCTTCTGGTTGGCAGATTGCAGGAGCAACTTGGCTCTATCAAACCAGCCCAACTCTGCACTGGTGCCACCTTGGGTCTGGGAACCATCATGCGCGGCGTGGATTTTAAGGAGCCAGCCGGCCATTCCCAGCCACAGGCCCCCAAACACAAACTACGGCCCTTTTCCCTGGAAGTAAAACTGACCTGTCCATCTTCTGGCTGGCAGATTGCAGGAGCCACTTGGCTCTATCAAACCAGCCCGACTCGGCACTGGTGCCACCTTTCATCTGGGAACCATCCTGCGTATCGTGGATTTTCAGGAGCCAGCCGGCCACTCCCAGCCTCAGGCCCCCACACACAAACTTCCGGCCCTCTTCCCCAGAAGTAAAACTGACCTGTCCATCTACTGGCCTGCAGATTGCAGGAGCCACTTGGCTCTATCAAACCAGCCCGACTCGGCACTGGTGCCACTTTCATCTTGGAACCATCCTGCGTGTCGTGGATTTTCAGGAGCCAGCCAGCCACTCTCAGCCACAGGGCCCCAAACACATACCACGGCCATTTTCCCTGGAAGAAAATCTCAGCGGCCCGCCTTCTGGCTGGCAGATTGCAGGAGCCACTCGGTACTATCAAACCAGCCCGACTTGGCACTGGTGCCACCTTTCATCTGGGAACCATCCTGCGTATCGTGGATTTTCAGGAGCCAGCCGGCCACAGCCAGCCACCGGTCCCCAAAAACAAACTACAGCCCTTTTCCCTGGATGTAAAACAGACCTGCCCATCATCTGGCTGGCAGATTGCAGGAGCCACTTGGCTCTATCAAAGCAGCCCGACTCGGCACTGGCGCCACCTTTTATCTGGGAACCATCCTGCGCGGCGTGGATTTTAAGGATCCAGCCGGCCATTCAAGGCCACAAGCCCCGGAAAAAAAACCACGGTCTTTTTCCCTGCCAAACAAAACTCACCCACCCCGCTTCTGGCTGACAGATTGTAGGAGCCACATGGCTCTATCACACCAGCCCAACTCGGCAGTGGTGCCACCATTCATCTGGGAACCATCCTGCATATCGTGGAATTTCAGGAGCCCGCCGGCCACTCCCAGCCACAGGCCCCCAAACACAAACTACGGCCCTTTTCCCTGGAAGTAAAACAGACCTGCCCATCATCTGGCTGGCAGATTGCAGGAGCCACTTGGCTCTATCAAAACAGCCCGACTCGGCACTGGTGCCACCTTTCATCAGGGAACCATCCTGCGCGGCGTGGATTTTCAGGAGCCAGCAGGCAATTCCCAGCCACAGGCTCCCGAAAACCAACCGCGGCCCTTTTCCCTGGCAAAAAAAACTCACGCACCCCGCTCCTGGCTGGCAGATTGCAGGAGACACTTGGCTCTATCAAACCAGCCGGCTTTGCACTGGTGCCACCATTCATCTGGAAACCATCCTGCGTATCGTGGATTTTCAGGAGCCCGCTGGCCACTCCCAGCCACAGACCCCCAACACAAACCACGGCCCTTTTCCCTGGCAAACAAAACTGACCCGCCCCGCTTCTGGCTGGCAGATTGCAGGAGCCACTTGGCTCTATCAAACCAGCCCGACTCTGCACTGGTGCCACCTTTCATCTGGGAACCATCCCGCTAATCGTGGATTTTCAGGAGCCAGCCGGCCACTCCCAGCCACAGGCCCCCAAACAAAAACTACGGCCCTTTTCCGTGGAAGGAAAACGGACCTGCCCATCTTCTGGCTGGCAGATTGCAGGATCCACTCGGTACTATCAAACCAGCCCGACTTGGCACTGGTGCCACCTTTCATCTGGGAACCATCCTGCGTATCATGGATTTTCAGGAGCCAGCCGGCCACAGCCAGCGACAGGTCCCCAAAAACAAACTACGGCCCTTTTCCCTGGAAGTAAAACAGACCTGCCCATCATCTGGCTGGCAGATTGCAGGAGCCACTTGGCTCTATCAAAACAGCCCGACTCGGCACTGGTGCCACCTTTCATGTGGGAACCATCCTGTGCGGCGTGGATTTTAAGGAACCAGCCAGCCATTCAAGGCCACAGGCCCCGGATAAAAAACCACGGCCTTTTTCCCTGGCAAACAAAACTCAGCGACCCCGCTTCTGGCAGACGGATTGCAGGAGCCACTTAGCTCTATCAAACCAGCCCGACTCGGCACTGGTGCCACCTTTTATCTGGGAACCATCATGCGCGGCGTGGATTTTTAGGAGCCAGCCGGCCATTCCCAGCCACAGGGCCCCAAACACAAACTACGGCCCTTTTCCCTGGAAGTAAAACAGACATGCCCATCTTCTGGCTGTCAGATTGCAGGAGCCACGCGGTACTATCAAACCAGCCCGACTTGGCACTGGTGCCATTTTTTTCATTTGGGAACCATGCAGCGCGGCATGGGTTTTCAGGAGCCAGCCGGCCACTCCCAGCCACAGGCCCCCAAACACAAACTACGGCCCTTTTCCCTGGAAGGAAAACTGACCTGCCCATCTTCTGGCTGGCAGATTGCAGGAGCCATTTGGCTCTATCAAACCAGCCCGACTCGGCACTGGTGCCAACTTGGGTCTGGAAAGCATCCTGTGCGGCGTGAATTTTCAGGAGCCAGCAGGCAATTCCGAGCCACAGGCTCCCGAAAACAAACCGCGGCCGTTTTCCCTGGCAAAAAAAACTCACGCACCCCGCTCCTGGCTGGCAGATTTCAGGAGTCACTTGGCTCTATCAAAGCAGCCGGCTTGGCACTGGTGCCACCATTCATCTGGGAACCATCCTGCGTATCGTGGATTTTCAGGAGCCAGCCAGCCACTCCCAGCCACAGGCCCCCAACACAAACCACGGCCCTTTTCCCTGGTAAACAAAACTGACCCGCCCCGCTTCTGGCTGGCAGATTGCAGGAGCCACTCGGTACTATCAAACCAGCCCGACTTGGCACTGGTGCCACCTTTCATCTGGGAACCATACTGCGTATCCTGGATTTTCAGGAGCCAGCCGGCTACAGCCAGCCACAGGTCCCCAAAAAAAACTACGGCCCTTTTCCCTGGAAGTAAAACAGACCTGCCCATCATCTGGCTGGCAGATTGCAGGAGCCACATGGCTCTATCAAAACAGCCCGACTCGGCACTGGTGCCACCTTTCATCTGGGAACCATCCTGCGCGGCGTGGATTTTAAGGTACCAGCCGGCCATTCAAGGCCACAGGCCCTGGATAAAAAACCACGGCCTTTTTCCCTGGCAAACAAAATTCAGCGACCCCGCTTCTGGCTGGCAGATTGCAGGAGCCACATGGCTCTATCAAACCAGCCCGACTCGGCACTGGTGCAACCTTGGGTCTGGGAACCATCCTGCGCGGCGTGGATTTTCAGGAGCCAGCCGGCCATTCCCAGCCACAGGCCCCCGAAAAAAAACCACGGCCCTTTTCCCTGGCAAACAAAACTCACCCACCCCGCTTATGGCTGGCAGATTGCAGGAGCCACTTGGCTCTATCAAACCAGCCTGACTCAGCACTGGTGCCACCTTTCATCTGGGAACCATCCTGTGTATTGGGGATTTTCAAGAGCCAGCTGGCCACTCCCAGCCACAGGCCCCCAAACACAAACTACGGCCCTTTTCCCTGGAAGTAAAATTGACCTGCCCATCTTCTGGTTGGCAGATTGCAGGAGCAACTTGGCTCTATCAAACCAGCCCAACTCTGCACTGGTGCCACCTTGGGTCTGGGAACCATCATGCGCGGCGTGGATTTTAAGGAGCCAGCCGGCCATTCCCAGCCACAGGCCCCCAAACACAAACTACGGCCCTTTTCCCTGGAAGTAAAACTGACCTGTCCATCTTCTGGCTGGCAGATTGCAGGAGCCACTTGGCTCTATCAAACGAGCCCGACTCGGCACTGGTGCCACCTTTCATCTGGGAACCATCCTGCGTATCGTGGATTTTCAGGAGCCAGCCGGCCACTCCCAGCCTCAGGCCCCCACACACAAACTTCCGGCCCTCTTCCCCAGAAGTAAAACTGACCTGTCCATCTACTGGCCTGCAGATTGCAGGAGCCACTTGGCTCTATCAAACCAGCCCGACTCGGCACTGGTGCCACCTTTCATCTGGGAACCATCCTGCGTGTCGTGGATTTTCAGGAGCCAGCCAGCCACTCTCAGCCACAGGGCCCCAAACACATACCACGGCCATTTTCCCTGGAAGAAAATCTCAGCGGCCCGCCTTCTGGCTGGCAGATTGCAGGAGCCACTCGGTACTATCAAACCAGCCCGACTTGGCACTGGTGCCACCTTTCATCTGGGAACCATCCTGCGTATCGTGGATTTTCAGGAGCCAGCCGGCCACAGCCAGCCACCGGTCCCCAAAAACAAACTACAGCCCTTTTCCCTGGATGTAAAACAGACCTGCCCATCATCTGGCTGGCAGATTGCAGGAGCCACTTGGCTCTATCAAAGCAGCCCGACTCGGCACTGGCGCCACCTTTTATCTGGGAACCATCCTGCGCGGCGTGGATTTTAAGGATCCAGCCGGCCATTCAAGGCCACAAGCCCCGGAAAGAAAACCACGGTCTTTTTCCCTGCCAAACAAAACTCACCCACCCCGCTTCTGGCTGACAGATTGCAGGAGCCACATGGCTCTATCACACCAGCCCAACTCGGCAGTGGTGCCACCATTCATCTGGGAACCATCCTGCATATCGTGGAATTTCAGGAGCCCGCCGGCCACTCCCAGCCACAGGCCCCCAAACAAAAACTACGGCCCTTTTCCCTGGAAGTAAAACAGACCTGCCCATCATCTGGCTGGCAGATTGCAGGAGCCACTTGGCTCTATCAAAACAGCCCGACTCGGCACTGGTGCCACCTTTCATCTGGGAACCATCCTGCGCGGCGTGGATTTTCAGGAGCCAGCAGGCAATTCCGAGCCACTGGCTCCCGAAAACCAACCGTGGCCCTTTTCCCTGGCAAAAAAACTCACGCACCCCGCTCCTGGCTGGCAGATTGCAGGAGACACTTGGCTCTATCAAACCAGCCGGCTTGGCACTGGTGCCACCATTCATCTGGAAACCATCCTGCGTATCGTGGATTTTCAGGAGCCCGCGGGCCACTCCCAGCCACAGGCCCCCAACACAAACCACGGCCCTTTTCCCTGGCAAACAAAACTGACCCGCCCCGCTTCTGGCTGGCAGATTGCAGGAGCCACTTGGCTCTATCAAACCAGCCCGACTCTGCACTGGTGCCACCTTTCATCTGGGAACCATCCCGCTAATCGTGGATTTTCAGGAGCCAGCCGGCCACTCCCAGCCACAGGCCCCCAAACAAAAACTACGGCCCTTTTCCGTGGAAGGAAAACGGACCTGCCCGCCTTCTGGCTGGCAGATTGCAGGATCCACTCGGTACTATCAAACCAGCCCGACTTGGCACTGGTGCCACCTTTCATCTGGGAACCATCCTGCGTATCATGGATTTTCAGGAGCCAGCCGGCCACAGCCAGCCACAGGTCCCCAAAAACAAACTACGGCCCTTTTCCCTGGAAGTAAAACAGACCTGCCCATCATCTGGCTGGCAGATTGCAGGAGCCACTTGGCTCTATCAAAACAGCCCGACTCGGCACTGGTGCCACCTTTCATCTGGGAACCATCCTGTGCGGCGTGGATTTTAAGGAACCAGCCGGCCATTCAAGGCCACAGGCCCCAGATAAAAAACCACGGCCTTTTTCCCTGGCAAACAAAACTCAGCGACCCCGCTTCTGGCAGACGGATTGCAGGAGCCACTTAGCTCTATCAAACCAGCCCGACTCGGCACTGGTGCCACCTTTTATCTGGGAACCATCATGCGCGGCGTGGATTTTTAGGAGCCAGCCGGCCATTCCCAGCCACAGGGCCCCAAACACAAACTACGGCCCTTTTCCCTGGAAGTAAAACAGACATGCCCATCTTCTGGCTGTCAGATTGCAGGAGCCACGCGGTACTATCAAACCAGCCCGACTTGGCACTGGTGCCATTTTTTTCATTTGGGAACCATCCAGCGCGGCATGGGTTTTCAGGAGCCACCCGGCCACTCCCAGCCACAGGCCCCCGAACACAAACTACGGCCCTTTTCCCTGGCAAACAAAACTCACCCACCCCGCTGCTGGCTGGCAGATTGCAGGAGCCACATGGCTCTATCAAACCAGCCCAACTCGGCACTGGTGCCACCTTGGGTCTGGGAACCATCATGCGCGGCGTGGATTTTCAGGAGCCAGCCGGCCATTCTCAGCCACAGGCCCCCAAACAGAAACTACGGCCCTTTTCCCTGGACGTAAAACTGACCAGCCCATCTTCTGGCTGGCAGATTGCAGGAGCCACTTGGCTCTATCAAACCAGCCCGACTCAGCACTGGTGCCACCTTTCATCTGGGAACCATCCTGCGTATCATGGATTTTCAGGAGTCAGCCGGCCATTCCAGGCCACAGACCCCAAAAATATCTATGGTCCTTTTCCCTGGAAGTAAAACTGACCTGTCCATCTTCTGGCTGTCAGAATGCAGGAGCCACTTGGCTCTATTAAACCAGCCCGATTTGGCACTGGTGCTCCTTTGGGTCTGGGAAACATCCTGCGTATCTTGGATTTTCAGGAGCCAGCCGGCCACTCCCAGCCACAGGCCCCCAAACACAAACCACGGCCCTTTTCCCTTGAAGTAAAACTGACCTGCCCATCTTCTGGCTGGCAGATTGCAGCAGACACATGGCTCTATCAAACAAGCCCGACTTGGCAGTGTTGCCAACTTGGGTCTGGCAATCATCCTGAGTATCGTGCATTTTCAGGAGCCAGGCGGCCACTCCCAGCCTCAGGACCCCAAACACAAACTACCGGCCCTCTTCCCCGGAAGTAAAACTGACCTCTCCATCTACTGGCTGGCAGATTGCAGGAGCAACTTAGCTCTATCAAACCAGCCCGACTCGGCACTGGTGCCACCTTTCATCTGGGAACCATCCTGTGTGTCGTGGATTTTAAGGAGCCAGCCAGCCACTCTCAGCCACAGGGCCCCAAACACATACCACGGACATTTTCCCTGGAAGAAAATCTCAGCGGCCCGCCTTCTGGCTGGCAGATTGCAGGAGCCACTCGGTACTATCAAACCAGCCCGACTTGGCACTGGTGCCACCTTTCATCTGGGAACCATCCTGAGTATCGTGGATTTTCAGGAGCCGGCCGGCTACAGCCAGCCAGAGGTCCCCAAAAAAAACTACGTCCCTTTTCCCTGGAAGTAAAACAGACCTGCCCATCATCTGGCTGGCAGATTGCAGGAGCCACATGGCTCTATCAAAACAGCCCGACTCGGCACTGGTGCCACCTTTCATCTGGGAACCATCCTGCGCGGCGTGGATTTTAAGGAACCAGCCGGCCATTCAAGGCCACAGGCCCTGGATAAAAAACCACGGCCTTTTTCCCTGGCAAACAAAACTCAGCGACCCCGCTTCTGGCTGGCAGATTGCAGGAGCCACATGGCTCTAACACACCAGCCCAACTCGGCACTGGTGCCACCTTGGGTCTGGGAACCATCATGCGCGGCGTGGATTTTAAGGAGCCAGCCGGCCATTCCCAGCCACAGGGCCCCAAACGCAAACTACGGCCCTTTTCCGTGGAAGTAAAACAGACATGCCCATCTTCTGGCTGTCAGATTGCAGGAGCCACGCGGTACTATCAAACCAGCCCGACTTGGCACTGGTGCCATTTTTTTCATTTGGGAACCATCCAGCGTGGCATGGGTTTTCAGGAGCCACCCGGCCACTCCCAGCCACAGGCCCCCAAACACAAACTACGGCGCATTTCCCTGGAAGTAAAACTGACCTGCCCATCTTCTGGCTGACAGATTGCAGGAGCCACTTGGCTCTATCAAACCAGCCCGACTCGGCACTGGTGCCACCTTGGGTCTGGGAACCATCCTGCGCGGCGTGGATTTTCAGGAGCCAGCCGGCCATTCCCAGTCACAGGCCCCCGAAAAAAAACCAAGGCCCTTTTCCCTGGCAAACAAAACTCACCCACCCCGCTTATGGCTGGCAGATTGCAGGAGCCACTTGGCTCTATCAAACCAGCCCAACTCTGCACTGGTGCCACCTTGGGTCTGGGAACCATCATGCGCGGCGTGGATTTTAACGAGCCAGGCGGCCATTCCCAGCCACAGGCCCCCAAACACAAACTACGGCCCTTTTCCCTGGAAGTAAAACAGACCTGTCCATCTTCTGGCTGGCAGATTGCAGGAGCCACATGGCTCTATCAAACCAGCCCGACTCGGCACTGGTGCCACCTTTCATCTGGGAACCATCCTGCGTATCGTGGATATTCAGGAGCCAGCCGGCCACTCCCAGCCTCAGGCCCCCACACACAAACTTCCGGCCCTCTTCCCCAGAAGTAAAACTGACCTGTCCATCTACTGGCTGGCAGATTGCAGGAGCCACTTGGCTCTATCAAACCAGCCCGACTCGGCACTGGTGCCACCTTTCATCTGGGAACCATCCTGCGTGTCGTGGATTTTCAGGAGCCAGCCAGCCACTCTCAGCCACAGGGCCCCAAACACATACCACGGCCATTTTCCCTGGAAGAAAATCTCAGCGGCCCGCCTTCTGGCTGGCAGATTGCAGGAGCCACTCGGTACTATCAAACCAGCCCGACTTGGCACTGGTGCCACCTTTCATCTGGGAACCATCCTGCGTATCGTGGATTTTCAGGAGCCAGCCGGCCACAGCCAGCCACCGGTCCCCAAAAACAAACTACAGCCCTTTTCCCTGGATGTAAAACAGACCTGCCCATCTTCTGGCTGGCAGATTGCAGGAGCCACATGGCTCTGTCAAAGCAGCCCGACTCGGCACTGGCGCCACCTTTCATCTGGGAACCATCCTGCGCGGCGTGGATTTTAAGGAGCCAGCCGGCCATTCAAGGCCAGAAGCCCCGGAAAAAAATCCACGGCCTTTTTCCCTGGCAAACAAAATTCAGCAACCCCGCTTCTGGCTGACAGACTGCAGGTGCCACATGGCTCTATCACACCAGCCCAACTCGGCAGTGGTGCCACCATTCATCTGGGAACCATCCTGCATATCGTGGATTTTCAGGAGCCCGCCGGCCACTCCCAGCCACAGGCCCCCAACACAAACTACGGCCCTTTTCCCTGGAAGTAAAACAGACCTGCCCATCATCTGGCTGGCAGATTGCAGGAGCCACTTTGCTCTATCAAAACAGCCCGACTCGGCACTGGTGCCACCTTTCATCTGGGAACCATCCTGCGCGGCGTGGATTTTCAGGAGCCAGCAGGCAATTGCGAGCCACAGGCTCCCGAAAGCCAACGGCGGCACTTTTCCGTGGCAAAAAAATATCACGCACCCCGCTCCTGGCTGGCAGATTGCAGGAGGAACTTGGCTCTATCAAACCAGCCCAACTCTGCACTGGTGCCACCTTGGGTCTGGGAACCATCATGCGCGGCGTGGATTTTAAGGAGCCAGCCGGCCATTCCCAGCCACAGGCCCCCAAACACAAACTACGGCCCTTTTCCCTGGAAGTAAAACAGACCTGCCCATCTTCTGGCTGTCAGATTGCAGGAGCTACTTGGTACTATCAAACCAGCCCGACTTGGCACTGGTGCCACCTTTCATTTGGGAACCATCCTGCGTATCGTGGATTTTCAGGAGCCAGCCGGCCACTGCCAGCCACAGGTCGCCAAACAAAAACTACGGCCCTTTTCCCTGGAAGCAAAACTGACCTGCCCATCTTCTGGCTGGCAGACTGCAGGAGCCACATGGCTCTATCAAACCAGCCCGACTCGGCACTGGTGCCCCCTTGGGTCTGGGAACCATCCTGCGCGGCGTGGATTTTCAGGAGCCACCCGGCCACTCCCAGCCACAGGCCCCGAAAACAAACCACGGCCCTTTTCCCTGGCAAACAAAACTCAGCGACCCCGCTTCTGGCTGGCAGATTGCAGGAGCCACTTGGCTCTCTCAAACCAGCCCAACTCGGCACTGGTGCCACCTTTCATCTGGGAACCATCCTGCGTGTCGCGTATTTTCAGGAGCCAGCCGGCCACTCCCATCCACAGGCCCCCAAACACATTCCACGGTCCTTTTCCCTGGAAGTAAAACTGACCTGCCCATCTTCTGGCTGGCAGATTGCAGGAGCCCCTTGGCTCTACCAAACCAGCCTGACTCGGCACTGGTGCCATTTTTCATTTGGGAACCATCCTGCGTATCGTGCATTTTCAGGAGCCCGCCGTCCACTCCCATCCACAGGCCCACAAACACATTCCACGGTCCTTTTCCCTGGAAGTAAAACTGACCTGCCCGTCGTCTGGCTGGCAGATTGCAGGAGCCACTTGGCTCTATCAAACCATCCCGAATTGGCACTGGTGCCTCTTTGGTCTGGGAACCATCCTGCGTATCGTGGATTTTCAGGAGCCAGCCACCCACTCCCAGCCACAGGCCCCCAAACACAAACTACGGCCCTTTTCCCTGGAAGTAAAACTGACCAGCCCATCTTCTGGCTGGCAGATTGCAGGAGCCACTTGCCTCTATCAAACCAGCCCGACTTGGCACTGGTGCCCCTTTGGGTCTGGGAACCATCCTACGTATCGTGGATTTTCAGGAGCCATCCGGCCACTCCCAGCCACAGGCCCCCAACAGAAACCACATCCCTTTTCCCTGGCAAACAAAACTCACCCACCCCGCTTATGGATGGCAGATTGCAGGAGACACTTGGCTCTATCAAAACATCCCGACTCGGCACTGGTGCCCCTTTGGTCTGGAAACCATCCTGCGCGGCGTGGATTTTAAGGAACCAGCCGGCCATTCAAGGCCACAAGCCCCGGAAAAAAACCACGGCCTTTTTCCCTGGCAAACAACACTCAGCGACCCTGCTTCTGGCTGACAGATTGCAGGAGCCACATGGCTCTATCACATCAGCCCAACTCGGCAGTGGTGCCACCATTCATCTGGGAACCATCCTGCATATCGTGGATTTTCAGGAGCCCGCCGGCCACTCCCAGCCACAGGCCCCCAAACACAAACTACAACCCTTTTCCCTGGAAGTAAAACTTACCTGCCCATCTTCTGGCTGGCAGATTGGAGGAGCAACTTGGTACTATCAAACCAGCCCGACTTGTTACAGGTGCCATTTTTCATTCGAGAGGCATGTTGCGTATCGTGGATTTTCAGGAGCCACCCGGCCACTCCCAGCCACAGGCCCCCAAATACAAACTACGGCCCCTTTTCCTGGAAGTAAAACTGATCTTCCCATCTTCTGGCTGGCAGATTGCAGGAGCAACATGGCTCTATCAAACCAGCCCAACTCGGCACTGGTGCCACCTTGGGTCTGGGAACCATCATGCGCGGCGTGGATTTTCAGGAGCCAGCCGGCCATTCCCAGCCACAGGGCCCCAAACAAAAATTACGGCCCTTTTCCCTGGAAGGAAAACTGACCTGCCCATCGTCTGGCTGGCAGATTGCAGGAGCCACTTGGCTCTATCAAACCAGCCCGACTCGGCACTGGTGCCACCTTGGGTCTGGGAACCATCTTGCGCGGCGTGGATTTTCAGGAGCCAGCCGGACATTCCCAGCCACAGGCCCCCGAAAAAAAACCACGGCCATTTTCCCTGGCAAACAAAACTCACCCACGCCGCTTATGGCTGGCAGATTGCAGGAGCCACTTGGCTCTCTCAAACCAGCCCGACTCAGCACTGGTGCCACCTTTCATCTGGGAACCATCCTGTGTATTGGGGATTTTCAGGAGCCATCCGGCCACTCCCAGCCAAAGGCCCCCAAACACAATCTACGGCCCTTTTCCCTGGAAGTAAAACTGACCTGCCCATCTTCTGGCTGGCAGATTGCAGGAGCTACTTGGTACTATCAAACCAGCCCGATTTGGCACTGGGGCCCCTTGGGTCTGGAAACCATCCTGCGTATCGTGGATTTTCAGGAGCCAGCCGGCTACTCCCAGCCAGAGGCCCCCAAACACAAACTGTGGGCCTTTTCCCTGCCAAACAAAACTCACCCACCCTCCTTCTGGCTGGCAGATTGCAGGAGCCACATGGCGCTATCAAACCAGCCCGACTCGGCACTGGTGCCATTTTTCATTTGGGAACCATCCTGCGTATCGTGGATTTTCAGGAGCCTGACGGCCACTCCCAGCCACAGGCCCCTAAACACATACCACGGCCCTTTTCCCTGGAAGTAAAACTGACCTGCCCGTCGTCTGGCTGGCAGATTGCAGGAGCCACATGGCTCTATCAAACCATCCCGACTTGGCAATGGTGCCACTTTGGTCTGGGAATCATCCAGCGTATCATGGATTTTCAGGAGCCAGCCAGCCACTCGCAGCCACAGGCCCCCCAAACACAAACTACGGCCCTTTTCCCTGGAAGTAAAACTGACTAGCCCATCCTCTGGCTGGCAGATTGCAGGAGCCACTTGCCTCTATCAACCAAGCCCGACTTGGCACTGGTACCCCTTTGGGTCTGGGAACCATCCTGCGTATCGTGGATTTTCAGGAGCCAGCCGGCCACAGCCAGCCAGAGGCCCCGAAACACAAACTGTGGGCCTTTTCCCTGCCAAACAAAACTCACCCACCCCGCTTCTGGCTGGCAGATTGCAGGAGCCACATGGCGCTATCAAACCAGCCCGACTCAGCACTGGTGCCACCTTTCATCTGGGAACCATCCTGCGTATCGTGGATTTTCAGGAGCCAGCAGGCAATTCAGAGACACAGGCTCCCGAAAACAAACCACGGCCCTTTTCCCTGGCAAACACAATTCACGCACCCCGCTCCTGGCTGGCAGATTGCAGGAGACACTTGGCCCTATCAAACCAGCCGGCTTGGCGCTGGTGCCACCATTCATCTGGGAATCATCCCGCTTATCGTGGATTTTCAGGTGCCAGCCGGCCACTCCCAGCCACAGGCCCCCAAACAAAAGCTACGGCCCTTTTCCCTGGAAGGAAAATTGACCTGCCCATCTTCTGGCTGGCAGATTGCAGGAGCCACTTGCCTCTATCAAACCAGCCCGACTTGGCACTTGTGCCCCTTTGGGTCTGGGAACCATCCTACGTATCGTGGATTTTCAGGAGCCAGCCGGCCACTCCCAGCCACAGGCCCCCAAACACAAACTACCGGCCCTCTTCCCCAGAAGTAAAACTGACCTGTCCATCTACTGGCCTGCAGATTGCAGGAGCCACTTGGCTCTATCAAACTAGCCCGACTCGGCACTGGTGCCACCTTTCATCTGGGAACCATCCTGCGTGTCGTGGATTTTAAGGAGCCACCCAGCCACTCTCAGCCACAGGGCCCCAAACACATACCACGGCCATTTTCCCTGGAAGAAAATCTCAGCGGCCCGCCTTCTGGCTGGCAGATTGCAGGAGCCACTCGGTACTATCAAACCAGCCCGACTTGGCACTGGTGCCACCTTTCATCTGGGAACCATCCTGCGTGTCGTGGATTTTCAGGAGCCAGCCAGCCACTCCCAGCCACAGGCGCCCAAACAAAAACTACGTCCCTTTTTCCTGGAAGTAAAACTGACCTGCCCATCTTCTGGCTGGCAGATTGCAGGAGCCACTTGGCTCTATCAAACCAGCCCGACTCGGCACTGGTGCCACCTTTCATCTGGGAACCATCCTGCGTATCGTTGATTTTCAGGAGCCAGCCGGACACTCCCAGCCACAGGCCCCCGAACAAAAACTACGACCCATTTCCCTGGAAGTCAAACTGACCTGCCCATCTTCTGGCTGGCAGATTGCAGGAGCCACTTGGCTCTATCAAAGCAGCCCGACTCGGCACTGGTGCCACCTTTCATCTGGGAACCATCCGGCGCGGCCTGGATTTTATCTAACCAGCCGGCCATTCAAGGCCACAGGCCCCGGAAAAAAAACCACGGCCTTTTTCCCTGGCAAACAAAACTCAGCGACCCCGCTTCTGGCTGACAGATTGCAGGAGCCACATGGCTCTATCAAACCAGCCCGACTCGGCACTGGTGCCACCTTTCATCTGGGAACCATCCTGCGTATCGTTGATTTTCAGGAGCCAGCCGGACACTCCCAGCCACAGGCCCCCGAACAAAAACTACGACCCATTTCCCTGGAAGTCAAACTGACCTGCCCATCTTCTGGCTGGCAGATTGCAGGAGCCACTTGGCTCTATCAAAGCAGCCCGACTCGGCACTGGTGCCACCTTTCATCTGGGAACCATCCGGCGCGGCCTGGATTTTATCTAACCAGCCGGCCATTCAAGGCCACAGGCCCCGGAAAAAAAACCACGGCCTTTTTCCCTGGCAAACAAAACTCAGCGACCCCGCTTCTGGCTGACAGATTGCAGGAGCCACATGGCTCTATCACACCAGCCCAACTCGGCAGTGGTGCCACTTTTCATCTGGGAACCATCCTGCGTATCGTGGATTTTCAGGCGCCAGCCGGCCACTCCCAGCCACAGGCCCCCAAACACATACCACGGCCCTTTTCCCTGGAAGGAAAACTGACCTGCCCATCTTCTGGCTGGCAGATTGGAGGAGCAACTTGGTACTATCAAACCAGCCCGACTTGGCACTGGTGCCATTTTTCATTTGGGAACCATCCTGCGTATCGTGGATTTTCAGGAGCCAGCCGGCCACTCCCAGCCACAGGCCCCCAAACACAAACTACGGCCTTTTTCCCTGGCAAACAAAACTCACACACCCCGCTTCTGGCTGGCAGATTGCAGGAGCAACTTGGCTCTATCAAACCAGCCCGACTCGGCACTGGTGCCACCTTGGGTCTGGGAACCATCATGAGCGGCGTGGATTTTAAGGAGCCAGCCGGCCATTCCCAGCCACAGGCCCCCAAACACAATCTACGGCCCTTTTCCCTGGAAGTAAAACAGACCTGCCCATCTGCTGGCTGGCAGATTGCAGGAGCTACTTGGTACTATCAAACCAGCCCGATTTGGCACTGGGGCCCCTTGGGTCTGGAAACCATCCTGCGTATCGTGGATTTTCAGGAGCCAGCCGGCCACTCCCAGCCAGAGGCCCCCAAACACAAACTGTGGGCCTTTTCCCTGCCAAACAAAACTCACCCACCCCCCTTCTGGCTGGCAGATTGCAGGAGCCACATGGCGCTTTCAAACCAGCCCAACTCGGCACTGGTGCCATTTTTCATTTGGGAACCATCCTGCGTATCGTGGATTTTCAGGAGCCCGACGGCCACTCCCAGCCACAGGCCCCTAAACACATACCAGGGCCCTTTTCCCTGGAAGTAAAACTGACCTGCCCGTCGTCTGGCTGGCAGATTGCAGGAGCCACATGGCTCTATCAAACCATCCCGACTTGGCACTGGTGCCACTTTGGTCTGGGAATCATCCTGCGTATCATGGATTTTCAGGAGCCAGCCAGCCACTCGCAGCCACAGGCCCCCCAAACACAAACTACGGCCCTTTTCCCTGGAAGTAAAACTGACTAGCCCATCCTCTGGCTGGCAGATTGCAGGAGCCACTTGCCTCTATCAACCAAGCCCGACTTGGCACTGGTACCCCTTTGGGTCTGGGAACCATCCTGCGTATCGTGGATTTTCAGGAGCCAGCCGGCCACAGCCAGCCAGAGGCCCCGAAACACAAACTGTGGGCCTTTTCCCTGCCAAACAAAACTCACCCACCCCACTTCTGGCTGGCAGATTGCAGGAGCCACATGGCGCTATCAAACCAGCCCGACTCGGCACTGGTGCCACCTTTCATCTGGGAACCATCCTGCGTATCGTGGATTTTCAGGAGCCAGCAGGCAATTCCGAGACACAGGCTCCCGAAAACAAACCACGGCCCTTTTCCCTGGCAAACACAATTCACGCACCCCGCTCCTGGCTGGCAGATTGCAGGAGACACTTGGCCCTATCAAACCAGCCGGCTTGGCACTGGTGCCACCATTCATCTGGGAACCATCCCGCTTATCGTGGATTTTCAGGTGCCAGCCGGCCACTCCCAGCCAAAGGCCCCCAAACAAAAACTACGGCCCTTTTCCCTGGAAGGAAAATTGACCTGCCATCTTCTGGCTGGCAGATTGCAGGAGCCACTTGGGTCTATCAAACCAGCCCGACTCGGCATTGGTGCCACCTTTCATCCTGGAACCATCCTGGGTATCGTGGATTTTCAGGTGCCAGCCGGCCACTCCCAGCCACAGGCCCCCAAACACATACCACGGACCTTTTCCCTGGAAGTAAAACTGAGAAGCCCATCTTCTGGCTGGCAGATTGCAGGAGCCACTTGCCTCTATCAAACCAGCCCGACTTGGTACTGGTGCCCCTTTGGGTCTGGGAACCATCCTACGTATCGTGGATTTTCAGGAGCCAGCCGGCCACTCCCAGCCACAGGCCCCCAACAGAAACCACATCCCTTTTCCCTGGCAAACAAAACTGACCCGCCCCGCTCCTGGCTGGCAGATTGCAGGAGACACTTGGCTCTATCAAACCATCCCGACTCGGCACTGGTGCCCCTTTGGTCTGGGAATCATCCTGCGTATCGTGGATTTTCAGGAGCCAGCCGGCCACTCCCAGCCACAGGCCCCCAACACAAACCACGGCCCTTTTCCCTGGCAAACAAAACTCACCCACGCCGTTCCTGGCTGGCAGATTGCAGGACCCACTTGGCTCTATCAAACCAGCCCAACTCGGCACTGGTGCCACCTTGGGCTTGGGAAGAACAATGTGGTGCGTGGATTTTAAGGAGCCAGCCGGCCATTCCCCGCCACAGGCCCCCAAACACAAATAACGGCCCATTTCCCTGGAAGTAAAACAGACCTGCCCATCTTCTGGCTGGCAGATTGCAGGAGCCACTTGGCTCTATCAAAACAGCCCGACTCAGCACTGGGGCCCCTTGGGTCTGGAAACCATCATGCGTATCGTGGATTTTCAGGAGCCAGCCGGCCACTCCCAGCCACAGGCCCCCAAACACAAACTACGGCCCTTTACCCTGGAAGGAAAACTGACCTGCCCATCTTCTGGCTGGCAGATTGCAGGAGCCACTTGCCTCTATCAAATCAGCCCGACTCGGCACTGGTGCCACCTTTCATCTGGGAACCATCCTGCGTGTCGTGGATTTTCAGGAGCCAGCCGGCCGTTCCCATCCACAGGCCCCCAAACACAAACTACGACCCTTTTCCCTGGAAGTAAAACTGACCTGCCCATCTTCTGGCTGGCAGATTGCAGGAGCCACTTGGCTCTATCAAACCAGCCTGACTCGGCACTGGAGCCATTTTTCATTTGGGAACCATCCTGCGTATCGTTGATTTTCAGGAGCCCGCCGGCCACTCCCAGCCATAGGCCCCCAAACACATACCACGGCCCTTTTCCCTGGAAGTGAAACTGACCTGCCCGTCGTCTGGCTGGCAGATTGCAGGAGCCACTTGGCTCTATCAAACCATCCCGACTTGGCACTGGTGCCACTTTGGTCTGGGAATCAGCCTGTGTATCGTGTATTTTCAGGAGCCAGCCAGCCACTCCCAGCCACAGGCCCCCCAAACACAAACTACGGCCCTTTTCCCTGGAAGTAAAACTGACCAGCCCATCTTCTGGCTGGCAGATTGCAGGAGCCACTTGCCTCTATCAAACCAGCCCGACTTGGCACTGGTGCCCCTTTGGGTCTGGGAACCATCCTACGTATCGTGGATTTTCTGGAGCCAGCCGGCCACTCCCAGCCACAGGCCCCCAACAGAAACCACATCCCTTTTCCCTGGCAAACAAAACTGACCCGCCCCGCTCCTGGCTGGCAGATTGCAGGAGACACTTGGCTCTATCAAACCATCCCGACTCGGCACTGGTGCCCCTTTGGTCTGGGAATCATCCTGCGTATCGTGGATTTTCAGGAGCCAGCCGGCCACTCCCAGCCACAGGCCCCCAACACAAACCACGGCCCTTTTCCCTGGCAAACAAAACTCACCCACGCCGTTCCTGGCTGGCAGATTGCAGGACCCACTTGGCTCTATCAAACCAGCCCAACTCGGCACTGGTGCCACCTTGGGCTTGGGAAGAACAATGTGGTGCGTGGATTTTAAGGAGCCAGCCGGCCATTCCCCGCCACAGGCCCCCAAACACAAATAACGGCCCATTTCCCTGGAAGTAAAACAGACCTGCCCATCTTCTGGCTGGCAGATTGCAGGAGCCACTTGGCTCTATCAAAACAGCCCGACTCAGCACTGGGGCCCCTTGGGTCTGGAAACCATCATGCGTATCGTGGATTTTCAGGAGCCAGCCGGCCACTCCCAGCCACAGGCCCCCAAACACAAACTACGGCCCTTTACCCTGGAAGGAAAACTGACCTGCCCATCTTCTGGCTGGCAGATTGCAGGAGCGACTTGCCTCTATCAAATCAGCCCGACTCGGCACTGGTGCCACCTTTCATCTGGGAACCATCCTGCGTGTCGTGGATTTTCAGGAGCCAGCCGGCCGTTCCCATCCACAGGCCCCCAAACACAAACTACGACCCTTTTCCCTGGAAGTAAAACTGACCTGCCCATCTTCTGGCTGGCAGATTGCAGGAGCCACTTGGCTCTATCAAACCAGCCTGACTCGGCACTGGAGCCATTTTTCATTTGGGAACCATCCTGCGTATCGTTGATTTTCAGGAGCCCGCCGGCCACTCCCAGCCATAGGCCCCCAAACACATACCACGGCCCTTTTCCCTGGAAGTGAAACTGACCTGCCCGTCGTCTGGCTGGCAGATTGCAGGAGCCACTTGGCTCTATCAAACCATCCCGACTTGGCACTGGTGCCACTTTGGTCTGGGAATCAGCCTGTGTATCGTGTATTTTCAGGAGCCAGCCAGCCACTCCCAGCCACAGGCCCCCCAAACACAAACTACGGCCCTTTTCCCTGGAAGTAAAACTGACCAGCCCATCTTCTGGCTGGCAGATTGCAGGAGCCACTTGCCTCTATCAAACCAGCCCGACTTGGCACTGGTGCCCCTTTGGGTCTGGGAACCATCCTACGTATCGTGGATTTTCTGGAGCCAGCCGGCCACTCCCAGCCACAGGCCCCCAACAGAAACCACATCCCTTTTCCCTGGCAAACAAAACTGACCCGCCCCGCTCCTGGCTGGCAGATTGCAGGAGACACTTGGCTCTATCAAACCATCCCGACTCGGCACTGGTGCCCCTTTGGTCTGGGAATCATCCTGCATATCGTGGATTTTCAGGAGCCAGCCGGCCACTCCCAGCCACAGGCCCCCAACACAAACCACGGCCCTTTTCCCTGGCAAACAAAACTCACCCACGCCGCTTCTGGCTGGCAGATTGCAGGAGCCACATGGCTCTATCAAACCAGCCCAACTCGGCACTGGCGCCACCTTGGGCTTGGGAACAATAATGTGGTGCGTGGATTTTAAGGAGCCAGCCGGGTATTCCCCGCCACAGGCCCCCAAACACAAATAACGGCCCATTTCCCTGGAAGTAAAACAGACCTGCCCATCTTCTGGCTGGCAGATTGCAGGAGTCATTTGGCTCTATCAAACCAGCCCAACTCGGCACTGGTGCCACCTTGGGTCTGGGAACCATAATGCGCGGCGTGGATTTTAAGGAGCCAGCCGGCGATTCTCAGCCACAGGCCCCCAAACAAAAACTACGGCCCTTTTCCGTGAAAGTAAAACAGACCAGCCCATCTTCTGGCTGGCAGATTGCAGGGGCCACTTGGCTCTATCAAATCAGCCCGACTCGGCACTGGTGCCACCTTTCATCTGGGAACCATCCTGCGTATCGTGGATTTTCAGGAGCCAGCCGGCCACTCCCAGCCACAGGCCCCCGAACAAAAACTACGGCCCATTTCCCTGGAAGTAAAAACGACCTGCCCATCTTCTTGCTGGCAGATTGCAGGAGACACATGGCTCTATCAAACCAGCCCGACTTGGCACTGGTGCCACCTTTCATCTGGGAACCATCCTGCGTATCGTGGATTTTCAGGAGCCAGCAGGCAATTCCGAGACACAGGCTCCCGAAAACAAACCACGGCCCTTTTCCCTGGCAAACACAATTCACGCACCCCGCTCCTGGCTGGCAGATTGCAGGAGACACTTGGCCCTATCAAACCAGCCGGCTTGGCACTGGTGCCACCATTCATCTGGGAACCATCCCGCTTATCGTGGATTTTCAGGTGCCAGCCGGCCACTCCCAGCCACAGGCCCCCAAACAAAAGATACGGCCCTTTTCCCTGGAAGGAAAATTGACCTGCCCATCTTTTGGCTGGCAGATTGCAGGAGCCATTTGGCTCTATCAAACCAGCCCGACTCGGCATTGGTGCCACCTTTCATCTGGGAACCATCCTGCGTATCGTGGATTTACAGGTGCCAGCCGGCCACTCCCAGCCACAGGCCCCCAAACACATACCACGGCCCTTTTCCCTGGAAGGAAAACTGACCTGCCCATCTTCTGGCTGGCAGATTGCAGGAGCCACTTGCCTCTATCAAACCAGCCCGACTTGGCACTTGTGCCCCTTTGGGTCTGGGAACCATCCTACGTATCGTGGATTTTCAGGAGCCAGCCGGCCACTCCCAGCCACAGGCCCCCAACAGAAACCACATCCCTTTTCCCTGGCAAACAAAACTGACACGCCCCGCTCCTGGCTGGCAGATTGCAGGAGCCACTTGGCTCTATCAAAACAGCCCGATTTGGCACTGGGGCCCCTTGGGTCTGGAAACCATCATGCGTATCGTGGATTTTCAGGAGCCAGCCAGCCACTCCCAGCCACAGGCCCCCAAACACAAACTACGGCCCTTTACCCTGGAAGGAAAACTGACCTGCCCATCTTCTGGCTGGCAGATTGCAGGAGCGACTTGCCTCTATCAAACCAGCCCAACTCGGCACTGGTGCCACCTTGGGCTTGGGAACAATAATGTGGTGCGTGGATTTTAAGGAGCCAGCCGGCCATTCCCCGCCGCAGGCCCCCAAACACAAATAACGGCCCATTTCCCTGGAAGTAAAACAGACCTGCCCATCTTCTGGCTGGCAGATTGCAGGAGTCATTTGGCTCTTTCAAACCAGCCCGACTCGGCACTGGTGCCACCTTGGGTCTGGGAACCATCATGCGCGGCGTGGATTTTAAGGAGCCAGCCGGCCATTCTCAGCCACAGGCCCCCAAACACAAACTATGGCCCTTTTCCGTGAAAGTAAAACAGACCAGCCCATCTTCTGGCTGGCAGATTGCAGGGGCCACTTGGCTCTATCAAATCAGCCCGACTCGGCACTGGTGCCACCTTTCATCTGGGAACCATCCTGCGTATCGTGGATTTTCAGGAGCCAGCCGGCCACTCCCAGCCACAGGCCCCCGAACAAAAACTACGGCCCATTTCCCTGGAAGTAAAAACGACCTGCCCATCTTCTTGCTGGCAGATTGCAGGAGACACTTGGCTCTATCAAACCAGCCCGACTCGGCACTGGTGACACCTTTCATCTGGGAACCATCCTGCGTATCGTGGATTTTCAGGAGCCAGCCGGCCATTCCAGGCCACAGACCCCAAAAAGAAGCCATGGTCCTTTGCCCTGGAAGTAAAACTGACCTGTCCATCTTCTGGCTGGCAGATTGCAGGAGCCACTTGGCTCTATCAAACCAACCCGACTCGGCAGTGGTGCCACCTTTCATCTGGGAACCATCCTGCGTGTCGTGGATTTTCAGGAGCCAGCCAGCCACTCTCAGCCACAGGGACCCAAACACATACCACGGCCATTTTCCCAGGAAGAAAATCTCTGCGGCCCGCCTTCTGGCTGGCAGATTGCAGGAGCCACTCGGTACTATCAAACCAGCCCGACTTGGCACTGGTGCCACCTTTCATCTGGGAACCACCCTGCGTATCGTGGATTTTCAGGAGCCAGCCGGCCACTCCCAGCCACAGGCGCCAAAACACAAACTACGACCCTTTTCCCTGGAAGTAAAACTGACCTGCCCATCTTCTGGCTGGCAGATTGCAGGAGCCACTTGGCTCTATCAAACTAGCCCGACTCGGCACTGGTGCCACCTTTCATCTGGGAACCATCATGCGTATCGTTGATTTTCAGGAGCCAGCCGGACACTCCCAGCCACAGGCCCCCGAACAAAAACTACGACCCATTTCCCTGGAAGTCAAACTGACCTGCCCATCTTCTGGCTGGCAGATTGCAGGAGCCACTTGGCTCTATCAAAGCAGCCCGACTCGGCACTGGTGCCACCTTTCATCTGGGAACCATCCGGCGCGGCCTGGATTTTAAGGAACCAGCCGGCCATTCAAGGCCACAGGCCCCGGAAAAAAAACGACGGCCTTTTTCCCTGGCAAACAAAACTCAGCGACCCCGCTTCTGGCTGATAGATTGCAGGAGCCACATGGCTCTATCACACCAGCCCAACTCGGCAGTGGTGCCACTTTTCATCTGGGAACCATCCTGCATATCGTGGATTTTCAGGAGCCAGCCGGCCACTCCCAGCCATAGGCCCCCAAACATATACCACGGCCCTTTTCCCTGGAAGGAAAACTGACCTGCCCATCTTCTGGCTGGCAGATTGCAGGAGCCACTTGGCTCTATCAAACCAGCCCAACTCGGCACTGGTGCCACCTTGGGTCTGGGAACCATCATGCGCGGCGTGGATTTTCAGGAGCCACCCGGCCATTCTCAGCCACAGGCCCCTGAAAACAAACTACGGCCCTTTTCCCTGAAAGTAAAACAGACCTGCCCATCTTCTGGCTGTCAGATTGCAGGAGCCACTTGGCTCTATCAAATCAGCCCGACTCGGCAGTGGTGCCACCTTTCATCTGGGAACCATCCTGCGTATCGTGGATTTTCAGGAGCCAGCCGGCCACTCCCAGCCACAGGCCCCCAAACACAAACTACGGCCCTTTTCCCTGGAAGTAAAACTGACCTGCCCATCTTCTGGCTGGCAGATTGCAGGAGCCACTTGGCTCTATCAAACCAGCCTGACTCGGCACTGGAGCCATTTTTCATTTGGGAACCATCCTGCGTATCGTTGATTTTCAGGAGCCCGCCGGCCACTCCCAGCCACAGGCCCCCAAACACATACCACGGCCCTTTTCCCTGGAAGTGAAACTGACCTGCCCGTCGTCTGGCTGGCAGATTGCAGGAGCCACTTGGCTCTATCAAACCATCCCGACTTGGCACTGGTGCCACTTTGGTCTGGGAATCATCCTGTGTATCGTGTATTTTCAGGAGCCAGCCAGCCACTCCCAGCCACAGGCCCCCCAAACACAAACTACGGCCCTTTTCCCTGGAAGTAAAACTGACCAGCCCATCTTCTGGCTGGCAGATTGCAGGAGCCACTTGCCTCTATCAAACCAGCCCGACTTGGCACTGGTGCCCCTTTGGGTCTGGGAACCATCCTACGTATCGTGGATTTTCAGGAGCCAGCCGGCCACTCCCAGCCACAGGCCCCCAACAGAAACCACATCCCTTTTCCCTGGCAAACAAAACTGACCCGCCCCGCTCCTGGCTGGCAGATTGCAGGAGACACTTGGCTCTATCAAACCATCCCGACTCGGCACTGGTGCCCCTTTGGTCTGGGAATCATCCTGCATATCGTGGATTTTCAGGAGCCAGCCGGCCACTCCCAGCCACAGGCCCCCAACACAAACCACGGCCCTTTTCCCTGGCAAACAAAACTCACCCACGCCGCTTCTGGCTGGCAGATTGCAGGAGCCACATGGCTCTATCAAACCAGCCCAACTCGGCACTGGTGCCACCTTGGGCTTGGGAAGAATAATGTGGTGCGTGGATTTTAAGGAGCCAGCCGGCCATTCCCCGCCACAGGCCCCCAAACACAAATAACGGCCCATTTCCCTGGAAGTAAAACAGACCTGCCCATCTTCTGGCTGGCAGATTGCAGGAGCCACTTGGCTCTATCAAAACAGCCCGATTTGGCACTGGGGCCCCTTGGGTCTGGAAACCATCATGCGTATCGTGGATTTTCAGGAGCCAGCTGGCCACTCCCAGCCACAGGCCCCCAAACACAAACTACGGCCCTTTACCCTGGAAGGAAAACTGACCTGCCCATCTTCTGGCTGGCAGATTGCAGGAGCGACTTGCCTCTATCAAACCAGCCCAACTCGGCACTGGTGCCACCTTGGGCTTGGGAACAATAATGTGGTGCGTGGATTTTAAGGAGCCAACCGGCCATTCCCCGCCACAGGCCCCCAAACACAAATAACGGCCCATTTCCCTAAAAGTAAAACAGACCTGCCCATCTTCTGGCTGGCAGATTGCAGGAGTCATTTGGCTCTATCAAACCAGCCCGACTCGGCACTGGTGCCACCTTGGGTCTGGGAACCATCATGCGCGGCGTGGATTTTAAGGAGCCAGCCGGCCATTCTCAGCCACAGGCCCCCAAACACAAACTACGGCCCTTTTCCGTGAAAGTAAAACAGACCAGCCCATCTTCTGGCTGGCAGATTGCAGGGGCCACTTGGCTCTATCAAATCAGCCCGACTCGGCACTGGTGCCACCTTTCATCTGGGAACCATCCTGCGTATCGTGGATTTTCAGGAGCCAGCCGGCCACTCCCAGCCACAGGCCCCCGAACAAAAACTACGGCCCATTTCCCTGGAAGTAAAAACGACCTGCCCATCTTCTTGCTGGCAGATTGCAGGAGACACTTGGCTCTATCAAACCAGCCCGACTCGGCACTGGTGACACCTTTCATCTGGGAACCATCCTGCGTATCGTGGATTTTCAGGAGCCAGCCGGCCATTCCAGGCCACAGACCCCAAAAAGAAGCCATGGTCCTTTGCCCTGGAAGTAAAACTGACCTGTCCATCTTCTGGCTGGCAGATTGCAGGAGCCACTTGGCTCTATCAAACCAACCCGACTCGGCACTGGTGCCACCTTTCATCTGGGAACCATCCTGCGTGTCGTGGATTTTCAGGAGCCAGCCAGCCACTCTCAGCCACAGGGCCCCAAACACATACCACGGCCATTTTCCCAGGAAGAAAATCTCTGCGGCCCGCCTTCTGGCTGGCAGATTGCAGGAGCCACTCGGTACTATCAAACCAGCCCGACTTGGCACTGGTGCCACCTTTCATCTGGGAACCACCCTGCGTATCGTGGATTTTCAGGAGCCAGCCGGCCACTCCCAGCCACAGGCGCCAAAACACAAACTACGACCCTTTTCCCTGGAAGTAAAACTGACCTGCCCATCTTCTGGCTGGCAGATTGCAGGAGCCACTTGGCTCTATCAAACTAGCCCGACTCGGCACTGGTGCCACCTTTCATCTGGGAACCATCATGCGTATCGTTGATTTTCAGGAGCCAGCCGGACACTCCCAGCCACAGGCCCCCGAACAAAAACTACGACCCATTTCCCTGGAAGTCAAACTGACCTGCCCATCTTCTGGCTGGCAGATTGCAGGAGCCACTTGGCTCTATCAAAGCAGCCCGACTCGGCACTGGTGCCACCTTTCATCTGGGAACCATCCGGCGCGGCCTGGATTTTAAGGAACCAGCCGGCCATTCAAGGCCACAGGCCCCGGAAAAAAAACGACGGCCTTTTTCCCTGGCAAACAAAACTCAGCGACCCCGCTTCTGGCTGATAGATTGCAGGAGCCACATGGCTCTATCACACCAGCCCAACTCGGCAGTGGTGCCACTTTTCATCTGGGAACCATCCTGCATATCGTGGATTTTCAGGAGCCAGCCGGCCACTCCCAGCCATAGGCCCCCAAACATATACCACGGCCCTTTTCCCTGGAAGGAAAACTGACCTGCCCATCTTCTGGCTGGCAGATTGCAGGAGCCACTTGGCTCTATCAAACCAGCCCAACTCGGCACTGGTGCCACCTTGGGTCTGGGAACCATCATGCGCGGCGTGGATTTTCAGGAGCCACCCGGCCATTCTCAGCCACAGGCCCCTGAAAACAAACTACGGCCCTTTTCCCTGAAAGTAAAACAGACCTGCCCATCTTCTGGCTGTCAGATTGCAGGAGCCACTTGGCTCTATCAAATCAGCCCGACTCGGCAGTGGTGCCACCTTTCATCTGGGAACCATCCTGCGTATCGTGGATTTTCAGGAGCCAGCCGGCCACTCCCAGCCACAGGCCCCCAAACACAAACTACGGCCCTTTTCCCTGGAAGTAAAACTGACCTGCCCATCTTCTGGCTGGCAGATTGCAGGAGCCACTTGGCTCTATCAAACCAGCCTGACTCGGCACTGGAGCCATTTTTCATTTGGGAACCATCCTGCGTATCGTTGATTTTCAGGAGCCCGCCGGCCACTCCCAGCCACAGGCCCCCAAACACATACCACGGCCCTTTTCCCTGGAAGTGAAACTGACCTGCCCGTCGTCTGGCTGGCAGATTGCAGGAGCCACTTGGCTCTATCAAACCATCCCGACTTGGCACTGGTGCCACTTTGGTCTGGGAATCATCCTGTGTATCGTGTATTTTCAGGAGCCAGCCAGCCACTCCCAGCCACAGGCCCCCCAAACACAAACTACGGCCCTTTTCCCTGGAAGTAAAACTGACCAGCCCATCTTCTGGCTGGCAGATTGCAGGAGCCACTTGCCTCTATCAAACCAGCCCGACTTGGCACTGGTGCCCCTTTGGGTCTGGGAACCATCCTACGTATCGTGGATTTTCAGGAGCCAGCCGGCCACTCCCAGCCACAGGCCCCCAACAGAAACCACATCCCTTTTCCCTGGCAAACAAAACTGACCCGCCCCGCTCCTGGCTGGCAGATTGCAGGAGACACTTGGCTCTATCAAACCATCCCGACTCGGCACTGGTGCCCCTTTGGTCTGGGAATCATCCTGCATATCGTGGATTTTCAGGAGCCAGCCGGCCACTCCCAGCCACAGGCCCCCAACACAAACCACGGCCCTTTTCCCTGGCAAACAAAACTCACCCACGCCGCTTCTGGCTGGCAGATTGCAGGAGCCACATGGCTCTATCAAACCAGCCCAACTCGGCACTGGTGCCACCTTGGGCTTGGGAAGAATAATGTGGTGCGTGGATTTTAAGGAGCCAGCCGGCCATTCCCCGCCACAGGCCCCCAAACACAAATAACGGCCCATTTCCCTGGAAGTAAAACAGACCTGCCCATCTTCTGGCTGGCAGATTGCAGGAGCCACTTGGCTCTATCAAAACAGCCCGATTTGGCACTGGGGCCCCTTGGGTCTGGAAACCATCATGCGTATCGTGGATTTTCAGGAGCCAGCTGGCCACTCCCAGCCACAGGCCCCCAAACACAAACTACGGCCCTTTACCCTGGAAGGAAAACTGACCTGCCCATCTTCTGGCTGGCAGATTGCAGGAGCGACTTGCCTCTATCAAACCAGCCCAACTCGGCACTGGTGCCACCTTGGGCTTGGGAACAATAATGTGGTGCGTGGATTTTAAGGAGCCAACCGGCCATTCCCCGCCACAGGCCCCCAAACACAAATAACGGCCCATTTCCCTAAAAGTAAAACAGACCTGCCCATCTTCTGGCTGGCAGATTGCAGGAGTCATTTGGCTCTATCAAACCAGCCCGACTCGGCACTGGTGCCACCTTGGGTCTGGGAACCATCATGCGCGGCGTGGATTTTAAGGAGCCAGCCGGCCATTCTCAGCCACAGGCCCCCAAACACAAACTACGGCCCTTTTCCGTGAAAGTAAAACAGACCAGCCCATCTTCTGGCTGGCAGATTGCAGGGGCCACTTGGCTCTATCAAATCAGCCCGACTCGGCACTGGTGCCACCTTTCATCTGGGAACCATCCTGCGTATCGTGGATTTTCAGGAGCCAGCCGGCCACTCCCAGCCACAGGCCCCCGAACAAAAACTACGGCCCATTTCCCTGGAAGTAAAAACGACCTGCCCATCTTCTTGCTGGCAGATTGCAGGAGACACTTGGCTCTATCAAACCAGCCCGACTCGGCACTGGTGACACCTTTCATCTGGGAACCATCCTGCGTATCGTGGATTTTCAGGAGCCAGCCGGCCATTCCAGGCCACAGACCCCAAAAAGAAGCCATGGTCCTTTGCCCTGGAAGTAAAACTGACCTGTCCATCTTCTGGCTGGCAGATTGCAGGAGCCACTTGGCTCTATCAAACCAACCCGACTCGGCAGTGGGGCCACCTTTCATCTGGGAACCATCCTGCGTGTCGTGGATTTTCAGGAGCCAGCCAGCCACTCTCAGCCACAGGGACCCAAACACATACCACGGCCATTTTCCCAGGAAGAAAATCGCTGCGGCCCGCCTTCTGGCTGGCAGATTGCAGGAGCCACTCGGTACTATCAAACCAGCCCGACTTGGCACTGGTGCCACCTTTCATCTGGGAACCACCCTGCGTATCGTGGATTTTCAGGAGCCAGCCGGCCACTCCCAGCCACAGGCGCCAAAACACAAACTACGACCCTTTTCCCTGGAAGAAAAACTGACCTGCCCATCTTCTGGCTGGCAGATTGCAGGAGCCACTTGGCTCTATCAAACTAGCCCGACTCGGCACTGGTGCCACCTTTTATCTGGGAACCATCATGCGTATCGTTGATTTTCAGGAGCCAGCCGGACACTCCCAGCCACAGGCCCCCGAACAAAAACTACGACCCATTTCCCTGGAAGTCAAACTGACCTGCCCATCTTCTGCCTGGCAGATTTCAGGAGCCACTTGGCTCTATCAAACCAGCCCGACTCGGCACTGGTGCCACCTTTCATCTGGGAACCATCCGGCGCGGCCTGGATTTTAAGGAACCAGCCAGCCATTCAAGGCCACAGGCCCCGGAAAAAAAACCACGGCCTTTTTCCCTGGCAAACAAAACTCAGCGACCCCGCTTCTGGCTGACAGATTGCAGGAGCCACATGGCTCTATCACACCAGCCCAACTCGGCAGTGGTGCCACTTTTCATCTGGGAACCATCCTGCATATCGTGGATTTTCAGGAGCCAGCCGGCCACTCCCAGCCACAGGCCCCCAAACACATACCACGGCCCTTTTCCCTGGAAGGAAAACTGACCTGCCCATCTTCTGGCTGGCAGATTGCAGGAGCCACTTGGCTCTATCAAACCAGCCCAACTCGGCACTGGTGCCACCTTGGGTCTGGGAACCATCATGCGCGGCGTGGATTTTCAGGAGCCACCCGGCCATTCTCAGCCACAGGCCCCTGAAAACAAACTACGGCCCTTTTCCCTGAAAGTAAAACAGACCTGCCCATCTTCTGGCTGTCAGATTGCAGGAGCCACTTGGCTCTATCAAATCAGCCCGACTCGGCAGTGGTGCCACCTTTCATCTGGGAACCATCCTGCGTATCGTGGATTTTCAGGAGCCAGCCGGCCACTCCCAGCCACAGGCCCCCAAACACAAACTACGGCCCTTTTCCCTGGAAGTAAAACTGACCTGCCCATCTTCTGGCTGGCAGATTGCAGGAGCCACTTGGCTCTATCAAACCAGCCTGACTCGGCACTGGAGCCATTTTTCATTTGGGAACCATCCTGCGTATCTTGGATTTTCAGGAGCCCGCCGGCCACTCCCAGTCACAGGCCCCCAAACACATACCACGGCCCTTTTCCCTGGAAGTGAAACTGACCTGCCCGTCGTCTGGCTGGCAGATTGCAGGAGCCACTTGGCTCTATCAAACCATCCCGACTTGGCACTGGTGCCACTTTGGTCTGGGAATCATCCTGTGTATCGTGTATTTTCAGGAGCCAGCCGGCCACTCCCAGCCACAGGCCCCCCAAACACAAACTACGGACCTTTTCCCTGGAAGTAAAACTGAGCAGCCCATCTTCTGGCTGGCAGATTGCAGGAGCCACTTGCCTCTATCAAACCAGCCCGACTTGGCACTGGTGCCCCTTTGGGTCTGGGAACCATCCTACGTATCGTGGATTTTCAGGAGCCAGCCGGCCACTCCCAGCCACAGGCCCCCAACAGAAACCACATCCCTTTTCCCTGGCAAACAAAACTGACCCGCCCCGCTCCTGGCTGGCAGATTGCAGGAGACACTTGGCTCTATCAAACCATCCCGACTCGGCACTGGTGCCCCTTTGGTCTGGGAATCATCCTGCATATCGTGGATTTTCAGGAGCCAGCCGGCCACTCCCAGCCACAGGCCCCCAACACAAACCACGGCCCTTTTCCCTGGCAAAAAAAACTCACCCACGCCGCTTCTGGCTGGCAGATTGCAGGAGCCACATGGCTCTATCAAACCAGCCCAACTCGGCACTGGTGCCACCTTGGGCTTGGGAACAATAATGTGGTTCGTGGATTTTAAGGAGCCAGCCGGCCATTCCCCGCCACAGGCCCCCAAACACAAATAACGGCCCATTTCCCTAAAAGTAAAACAGACCTGCCCATCTTCTGGCTGGCAGATTGCAGGAGTCATTTGGCTCTATCAAACCAGCCCGACTCGGCACTGGTGCCACCTTGGGTCTGGGAACCATCATGCGCGGCGTGGATTTTAAGGAGCCAGCCGGCCATTATCAGCGACAGGCCCCCAAACACAAACTACGGCCCTTTTCCGTGAAAGTAAAACAGACAAGCCCATCTTCTGGCTGGCAGATTGCAGGGGCCACTTGGCTCTATCAAATCAGCCCGACTCGGCACTGGTGCCACCTTTCATCTGGGAACCATCCTGCGTATCGTGGATTTTCAGGAGCCAGCCGGCCACTCCCAGCCACAGGCCCCCGAACAAAAACTACGGCCCATTTCCCTGGAAGTAAAAACGACCTGCCCATCTTCTTGCTGGCAGATTGCAGGAGACACTTGGCTCTATCAAACCAGCCCGACTCGGCACTGGTGCCACCTTTCATCTGGGAACCATCCTGCGTATCGTGGATTTTCAGGAGCCAGCCGGCCACTCCCGGCCACAGGCCCCCAAACACAAACTACCGGCCCTCTTCCCCAGAAGTAAAACTGACCTGTCCATCTACTGGCCTGCAGATTGCAGGAGCCACTTGGCTCTATCAAACTAGCCCGACTCGGCACTGGTGCCACCTTTCATCTGGGAACCATCCTGCGTGTCGTGGATTTTAAGGAGCCACCCAGCCACTCTCAGCCACAGGGCCCCAAACACATACCACGGCCATTTTCCCTGGAAGAAAATCTCAGCGGCCCGCCTTCTGGCTGGCAGATTGCAGGAGCCACTCGGTACTATCAAACCAGCCCGACTTGGCACTGGTGCCACCTTTCATCTGGGAACCATCCTGCGTGTCGTGGATTTTCAGGAGCCAGCCGGCCACTCCCAGCCACAGGCGCCCAAACACAAACTACGTCCCTTTTTCCTGGAAGTAAAACTGACCTGCCCATCTTCTGGCTGGCAGATTGCAGGAGCCACTTGGCTCTATCAAAGCAGCCCGACTCGGCACTGGTGCCACCTTTCATCTGGGAACCATCATGCGTATCGTTGATTTTCAGGAGCCAGCCGGACACTCCCAGCCACAGGCCCCCGAACAAAAACTACGACCCATTTCCCTGGAAGTCAAACTGACCTGCCCATCTTCTGGCTGGCAGATTGCAGGAGCCACTTGGCTCTATCAAAGCAGCCCGACTCGGCACTGGTGCCACCTTTCATCTGGGAACCATCCGGCGCGGCCTGGATTTTATCTAACCAGCCGGCCATTCAAGGCCACAGGCCCCGGAAAAAAAACCACGGCCTTTTTCCCTGGCAAACAAAACTCAGCGACCCCGCTTCTGGCTGACAGATTGCAGGAGCCACATGGCTCTATCACACCAGCCCAACTCGGCAGTGGTGCCACTTTTCATCTGGGAACCATCCTGCGTATCGTGGATTTTCAGGTGCCAGCCGGCCACTCCCAGCCACAGGCCCCCAAACAAAAGCTACGGCCCTTTTCCCTGGAAGGAAAATTGACCTGCCCATCTTCTGGCTGGCAGATTGCAGGAGCCACTTGCCTCTATCAAACCAGCCCGACTTGGCACTTGTGCCCCTTTGGGTCTGGGAACCATCCTACGTATCGTGGATTTTCAGGAGCCAGCCGGCCACTCCCAGCCTCAGGCCCCCAAACACAAACTACCGGCCCTCTTCCCCAGAAGTAAAACTGACCTGTCCATCTACTGGCCTGCAGATTGCAGGAGCCACTTGGCTCTATCAAACTAGCCCGACTCGGCACTGGTGCCACCTTTCATCTGGGAACCATCCTGCGTGTCGTGGATTTTAAGGAGCCACCCAGCCACTCTCAGCCACAGGGCCCCAAACATATACCACGGCCATTTTCCCTGGAAGAAAATCTCAGCGGCCCGCCTTCTGGCTGGCAGATTGCAGGAGCCACTCGGTACTATCAAACCAGCCCGACTTGGCACTGGTGCCACCTTTCATCTGGGAACCATCCTGCGTGTCGTGGATTTTCAGGAGCCAGCCGGCCACTCCCAGCCACAGGCGCCCAAACACAAACTACGTCCCTTTTTCCTGGAAGTAAAACTGACCTGCCCATCTTCTGGCTGGCAGATTGCAGGAGCCACTTGGCTCTATCAAAGCAGCCCGACTCGGCACTGGTGCCACCTTTCATCTGGGAACCATCCGGCGCGGCCTGGATTTTATCTAACCAGCCGGCCATTCAAGGCCACAGGCCCCGGAAAAAAAACCACGGCCTTTTTCCCTGGCAAACAAAACTCAGCGACCCCGCTTCTGGCTGACAGATTGCAGGAGCCACATGGCTCTATCACACCAGCCCAACTCGGCACTGGTGCCACTTTTCATCTGGGAACCATCCTGCGTATCGTGGATTTTCAGGCGCCAGCCGGCCACTCCCAGCTAGAGGCCCCCAAACACATACCACGGCCCTTTTCCCTGGAAGGAAAACTGACCTGCCCATCCTCTGGCTGGCAGATTGGAGGAGCAACGTGGTACTATCAAACCAGCCCGACTTGGCACTGGTGCCATTTTTCATTTGGGAACCATCCTGCGTATCGTGGATTTTCAGGAGCCACCCGGCCACTCCCAGCCACAGGCCCCCAAACACAAACTACGGCCTTTTTCCCTGGCAAACAAAACTCACACACCCCGCTTCTGGCTGGCAGATTGCAGGAGCAACTTGGCTCTATCAAACCAGCCCAACTCGGCACTGGTGCCACCTTGGGTCTGGGAACCATCATGAGCGGCGTGGATTTTAAGGAGCCAGCCGGCCACTCCCAGCCACAGGCCCCCAAACACAATCTACGGCCCTTTTCCCTGGAAGTAAAACAGACCTGCCCATCTTCTGGCTGGCAGATTGCAGGAGCTACTTGGTACTATCAAACCAGCCCGATTTGGCACTGGGGCCCCTTGGGTCTGGAAACCATCCTGCGTATCGTGGATTTTCAGGAGCCAGCCGGCCACTCCCAGCCAGAGGCCCCCAAACACAAACTGTGGGCCTTTTCCCTGCCAAACAAAACTCACCCACCCCCCTTCTGGCTGGCAGATTGCAGGAGCCACATGGCGCTATCAAACCAGCCCGACTCGGCACTGGTGCCATTTTTCATTTGGGAACCATCCTGCGTATCGTGGATTTTCAGGACCCCGACGGCCACTCCCAGCCACAGGGCCCTAAACACATACCAGGGCCCTTTTCCCTGGAAGTAAAACTGACCTGCCCGTCGTCTGGCTGGCAGATTGCAGGAGCCACATGGCTCTATCAAACCATCCCGACTTGGCACTGGTGCCACCTTTCATCTGGGAATCATCCTGCGTATCATGGATTTTCAGGAGCCAGCCAGCCACTCGCAGCCACAGGCCCCCCAAACACAAACTACGGCCCTTTTCCCTGGAAGTAAAACTGACTAGCCCATCCTCTGGCTGGCAGATTGCAGGAGCCACTTGCCTCTATCAACCAAGCCCGACTTGGCACTGGTACCCCTTTGGGTCTGGGAACCATCCTGCGTATCGTGGATTTTCAGGAGCCAGCCGGCCACAGCCAGCCAGAGGCCCCGAAACACAAACTGTGGGCCTTTTCCCTGCCAAACAAAACTCACCCACCCCACTTCTGGCTGGCAGATTGCAGGAGCCACATGGCGCTATCAAACCAGCCCGACTCGGCACTGGTGCCACCTTTCATCTGGGAACCATCCTGCGTATCGTGGATTTTCAGGAGCCAGCAGGCAATTCCGAGACACAGGCTCCCGAAAACAAACCACGGCCCTTTTCCCTGGCAAACACAATTCACGCACCCCGCTCCTGGCTGGCAGATTGCAGGAGACACTTGGCCCTATCAAACCAGCCGGCTTGGCACTGGTGCCACCATTCATCTGGGAACCATCCCGCTTATCGTGGATTTTCAGGTGCCAGCCGGCCACTCCCAGCCAAAGGCCCCCAAACAAAAGCTACGGCCCTTTTCCCTGGAAGGAAAATTGACCTGCCATCTTCTGGCTGGCAGATTGCAGGAGCCACTTGGGTCTATCAAACCAGCCCGACTCGGCATTGGTGCCACCTTTCATCCTGGAACCATCCTGCGTATCGTGGATTTTCAGGTGCCAGCCGGCCACTCCCAGCCACAGGCGCCCAAACACATACCACGGACCTTTTCCCTGGAAGTAAAACTGAGAAGCCCATCTTCTGGCTGGCAGATTGCAGGAGCCACTTGCCTCTATCAAACCAGCCCGACTTGGCACTGGTGCCCCTTTGGGTCTGGGAACCATCCTACGTATCGTGGATTTTCAGGAGCCAGCCGGCCACTCCCAGCCACAGGCCCCCAACAGAAACCACATCCCTTTTCCCTGGCAAACAAAACTGACCCGCCCCGCTCCTGGCTGGCAGATTGCAGGAGACACTTGGCTCTATCAAACCATCCCGACTCGGCACTGGTGCCCCTTTGGTCTGGGAATCATCCTGCGTATCGTGGATTTTCAGGAGCCAGCCGGCCACTCCCAGCCACAGGCCCCCAACACAAACCACGGCCCTTTTCCCTGGCAAACAAAACTCACCCACGCCGCTTCTGGCTGGCAGATTGCAGGAGCCACTTGGCTCTATCAAACCAGCCCAACTCGGCACTGGTGCCACCTTGGGCTTGGGAAGAATAATGTGGTGCATGGATTTTAAGGAGCCAGCCGGCCATTCCCCGCCACAGGCCCCCAAACACAAATAACGGCCCATTTCCCTGGAAGTAAAACAGACCTGCCCATCTTCTGGCTGGCAGATTGCAGGAGCCACTTGGCTCTATCAAAACAGCCCGATTTGGCACTGGGGCCCCTTGGGTCTGGAAACCATCATGCGTATCGTGGATTTTCAGGAGCCAGCCGGCCACTCCCAGCCACAGGCCCCCAAACACAAACTACGGCCCTTTTCCCTGAAAGTAAAACAGACCTGCCCATCTTCTGGCTGTCAGATTGCAGGAGCCACTTGGCTCAATCAAATCAGCCCGACTCGGCAGTGGTGCCACCTTTCATCTGGGAACCATCCTGCGTATCGTGGATTTTCAGGAGCCAGCCGGCCACTCCCAGCCACAGGCCCCCAAACACAAACTACGGCCCTTTTCCCTGGAAGTAAAACTGACCTGCCCATCTTCTGGCTGGCAGATTGCAGGAGCCACTTGGCTCTATCAAACCAGCCTGACTCGGCACTGGAGCCATTTTTCATTTGGGAACCATCCTGCGTATCGTTGATTTTCAGGAGCCCGCCGGCCACTCCCAGCCACAGGCCCCCAAACACATACCACGGCCCTTTTCCCTGGAAGTGAAACTGACCTGCCCGTCGTCTGGCTGGCAGATTGCAGGAGCCACTTGGCTCTATCAAAGCATCCCGACTTGGCACTGGTGCCACTTTGGTCTGGGAATCATCCTGTGTATCGTGTATTTTCAGGAGCCAGCCAGCCACTCCCAGCCACAGGCCCCCCAAACACAAACTACGGCCCTTTTCCCTGGAAGTAAAACTGACCAGCCCATCTTCTGGCTGGCAGATTGCAGGAGCCACTTGCCTCTATCAAACCAGCCCGACTTGGCACTGGTGCCCCTTTGGGTCTGGGAACCATCCTACGTATCGTGGATTTTCAGGAGCCAGCCGGCCACTCCCAGCCACAGGCCCCCAACAGAAACCACATCCCTTTTCCCTGGCAAACAAAACTGACCCGCCCCGCTCCTGGCTGGCAGATTGCAGGAGACACTTGGCTCTATCAAACCATCCCGACTCGGCACTGGTGCCCCTTTGGTCTGGGAATCATCCTGCATATCGTGGATTTTCAGGAGCCAGCCGGCCACTCCCAGCCACAGGCCCCCAACACAAACCACGGCCCTTTTCCCTGGCAAACAAAACTCACCCACGCCGCTTCTGGCTGGCAGATTGCAGGAGCCACATGGCTCTATCAAACCAGCCCAACTCGGCACTGGTGCCACCTTGGGCTTGGGAAGAATAATGTGGTGCGTGGATTTTAAGGAGCCAGCCGGCCATTCCCCGCCACAGGCCCCCAAACACAAATAACGGCCCATTTCCCTGGAAGTAAAACAGACCTGCCCATCTTCTGGCTGGCAGATTGCAGGAGCCACTTGGCTCTATCAAAACAGCCCGATTTGGCACTGGGGCCCCTTGGGTCTGGAAACCATCATGCGTATCGTGGATTTTCAGGAGCCAGCTGGCCACTCCCAGCCACAGGCCCCCAAACACAAACTACGGCCCTTTACCCTGGAAGGAAAACTGACCTGCCCATCTTCTGGCTGGCAGATTGCAGGAGCGACTTGCCTCTATCAAACCAGCCCAACTCGGCACTGGTGCCACCTTGGGCTTGGGAACAATAATGTGGTGCGTGGATTTTCAGGAGCCAGCCGGCCATTCCCCGCCACAGGCCCCCAAACACAAATAACGGCCCATTTCCCTAAAAGTAAAACAGACCTGCCCATCTTCTGGCTGGCAGATTGCAGGAGTCATTTGGCTCTATCAAACCAGCCCGACTCGGCACTGGTGCCACCTTGGGTCTGGGAACCATCATGCGCGGCGTGGATTTTAAGGAGCCAGCCGGCCATTCTCAGCCACAGGCCCCCAAACACAAACTACGGCCCTTTTCCGTGAAAGTAAAACAGACCAGCCCATCTTCTGGCTGGCAGATTGCAGGGGCCACTTGGCTCTATCAAATCAGCCCGACTCGGCACTGGTGCCACCTTTCATCTGGGAACCATCCTGCGTATCGTGGATTTTCAGGAGCCAGCCGGCCACTCCCAGCCACAGGCCCCCGAACAAAAACTACGGCCCATTTCCCTGGAAGTAAAACTGACCTGCCCATCTTCTTGCTGGCAGATTGCAGGAGACACTTGGCTCTATCAAACCAGCCCGACTCGGCACTGGTGCCACCTTTCATCTGGGAACCATCCTGCGTATCGTGGATTTTCAGGAGCCAGCCGGCCATTCCAGGCCACAGACCCCAAAAAGAAGCCATGGTCCTTTGCCCTGGAAGTAAAACTGACCTGTCCATCTTCTGGCTGGCAGATTGCAGGAGCCACTTGGCTCTATCAAACCAACCCGACTCGGCAGTGGGGCCACCTTTCATCTGGGAACCATCCTGCGTGTCGTGGATTTTCAGGAGCCAGCCAGCCACTCTCAGCCACAGGGACCCAAACACATACCACGGCCATTTTCCCAGGAAGAAAATCTCTGCGGCCCGCCTTCTGGCTGGCAGATTGCAGGAGCCACTCGGTACTATCAAACCAGCCCGACTTGGCACTGGTGCCACCTTTCATCTGGGAACCACCCTGCGTATCGTGGATTTTCAGGAGCCAGCCGGCCACTCCCAGCCACAGGCGCCAAAACACAAACTACGACCCTTTTCCCTGGAAGTAAAACTGACCTGCCCATCTTCTGGCTGGCAGATTGCAGGAGCCACTTGGCTCTATCAAAGCAGCCCGACTCGGCACTGGTGCCACCTTTCATCTGGGAACCATCATGCGTATCGTTGATTTTCAGGAGCCAGCCGGACACTCCCAGCCACAGGCCCCCGAACAAAAACTACGACCCATTTCCCTGGAAGTCAAACTGACCTGCCCATCTTCTGCCTGGCAGATTTCAGGAGCCACTTGGCTCTATCAAAGCAGCCCGACTCGGCACTGGTGCCACCTTTCATCTGGGAACCATCCGGCGCGGCCTGGATTTTAAGGAACCAGCCGGCCATTCAAGGCCACAGGCCCCGGAAAAAAAACCACGGCCTTTTTCCCTGGCAAACAAAACTCAGCGACCCCGCTTCTGGCTGACAGATTGCAGGAGCCACATGGCTCTATCACACCAGCCCAACTCGGCAGTGGTGCCACTTTTCATCTGGGAACCATCCTGCATATCGTGGATTTTCAGGAGCCAGCCGGCCACTCCCAGCCACAGGCCCCCAAACACATACCACGGCCCTTTTCCCTGGAAGGAAAACTGACCTGCCCATCTTCTGGCTGGCAGATTGCAGGAGCCACTTGGCTCTATCAAACCAGCCCAACTCGGCACTGGTGCCACCTTGGGTCTGGGAACCATCATGCGCGGCGTGGATTTTCAGGAGCCACCCGGCCATTCTCAGCCACAGGCCCCTGAAAACAAACTACGGCCCTTTTCCCTGAAAGTAAAACAGACCTGCCCATCTTCTGGCTGTCAGATTGCAGGAGCCACTTGGCTCTATCAAACCAGCCCGACTCGGCAGTGGTGCCACCTTTCATCTGGGAACCATCCTGCGTATCGTGGATTTTCAGGAGCCAGCCGGCCACTCCCAGCCACAGGCCCCCAAACACAAACTACGGCCCTTTTCCCTGGAAGTAAAACTGACCTGCCCATCTTCTGGCTGGCAGATTGCAGGAGCCACTTGGCTCTATCAAACCAGCCTGACTCGGCACTGGAGCCATTTTTCATTTGGGAACCATCCTGCGTATCGTTGATTTTCAGGAGCCCGCCGGCCACTCCCAGTCACAGGCCCCCAAACACATACCACGGCCCTTTTCCCTGGAAGTGAAACTGACCTGCCCGTCGTCTGGCTGGCAGATTGCAGGAGCCACTTGGCTCTATCAAACCATCCCGACTTGGCACTGGTGCCACTTTGGTCTGGGAATCATCCTGTGTATCGTGTATTTTCAGGAGCCAGCCGGCCACTCCCAGCCACAGGCCCCCCAAACACAAACTACGGACCTTTTCCCTGGAAGTAAAACTGAGCAGCCCATCTTCTGGCTGGCAGATTGCAGGAGCCACTTGCCTCTATCAAACCAGCCCGACTTGGCACTGGTGCCCCTTTGGGTCTGGGAACCATCCTACGTATCGTGGATTTTCAGGAGCCAGCCGGCCACTCCCAGCCACAGGCCCCCAACAGAAACCACATCCCTTTTCCCTGGCAAACAAAACTGACCCGCCCCGCTCCTGGCTGGCAGATTGCAGGAGACACTTGGCTCTATCAAACCATCCCGACTCGGCACTGGTGCCCCTTTGGTCTGGGAATCATCCTGCATATCGTGGATTTTCAGGAGCCAGCCGGCCACTCCCAGCCACAGGCCCCCAACACAAACCACGGCCCTTTTCCCTGGCAAAAAAAACTCACCCACGCCGCTTCTGGCTGGCAGATTGCAGGAGCCACATGGCTCTATCAAACCAGCCCAACTCGGCACTGGTGCCACCTTGGGCTTGGGAACAATAATGTGGTGCGTGGATTTTAAGGAGCCAGCCGGCCATTCCCCGCCACAGGCCCCCAAACACAAATAACGGCCCATTTCCCTAAAAGTAAAACAGACCTGCCCATCTTCTGGCTGGCAGATTGCAGGAGTCATTTGGCTCTATCAAACCAGCCCAACTCGGCACTGGTGCCACCTTGGGTCTGGGAACCATCATGCGCGGCGTGGATTTTAAGGAGCCAGCCGGCCATTCTCAGCCACAGGCCCCCAAACACAAACTACGGCCCTTTTCCGTGAAAGTAAAACAGACCAGCCCATCTTCTGGCTGGCAGATTGCAGGGGCCACTTGGCTCTATCAAATCAGCCCGACTCGGCACTGGTGCCACCTTTCATCTGGGAACCATCCTGCGTATCGTGGATTTTCAGGAGCCAGCCGGCCACTCCCAGCCACAGGCCCCCGAACAAAAACTACGGCCCATTTCCCTGGAAGTAAAAACGACCTGCCCATCTTCTTGCTGGCAGATTGCAGGAGACACTTGGCTCTATCAAACCAGCCCGACTCGGCACTGGTGCCACCTTTCATCTGGGAACCATCCTGCGTATCGTGGATTTTCAGGAGCCAGCCGGCCATTCCAGGCCACAGACCCCAAAAAGAAGCCATGGTCCTTTGCCCTGGAAGTAAAACTGACCTGTCCATCTTCTGGCTGGCAGATTGCAGGAGCCACTTGGCTCTATCAAACCAACCCGACTCGGCAGTGGTGCCACCTTTCATCTGGGAACCATCCTGCGTGTCGTGGATTTTCAGGAGCCAGCCAGCCACTCTCAGCCACAGGGACCCAAACACATACCACGGCCATTTTCCCAGGAAGAAAATCTCTGCCGCCCGCCTTCTGGCTGGCAGATTGCAGGAGCCACTCGGTACTATCAAACCAGCCCGACTTGGCACTGGTGCCACCTTTCATCTGGGAACCACCCTGCGTATCGTGGATTTTCAGGAGCCAGCCGGCCACTCCCAGCCACAGGCGCCAAAACACAAACTACGACCCTTTTCCCTGGAAGTAAAACTGACCTGCCCATCTTCTGGCTGGCAGATTGCAGGAGCCACTTGGCTCTATCAAACTAGCCCGACTCGGCACTGGTGCCACCTTTCATCTGGGAACCATCATGCGTATCGTTGATTTTCAGGAGCCAGCCGGACACTCCCAGCCACAGGCCCCCGAACAAAAACTACGACCCATTTCCCTGGAAGTCAAACTGACCTGCCCATCTTCTGCCTGGCAGATTTCAGGAGCCACTTGGCTCTATCAAAGCAGCCCGACTCGGCACTGGTGCCACCTTTCATCTGGGAACCATCCGGCGCGGCCTGGATTTTAAGGAACCAGCCGGCCATTCAAGGCCACAGGCCCCGGAAAAAAAACCACGGCCTTTTTCCCTGGCAAACAAAACTCAGCGACCCCGCTTCTGGCTGACAGATTGCAGGAGCCACATGGCTCTATCACACCAGCCCAACTCGGCAGTGGTGCCACTTTTCATCTGGGAACCATCCTGCATATCGTGGATTTTCAGGAGCCAGCCGGCCACTCCCAGCCACAGGCCCCCAAACACATACCACGGCCCTTTTCCCTGGAAGGAAAACTGACCTGCCCATCTTCTGGCTGGCAGATTGCAGGAGCCACTTGGCTCTATCAAACCAGCCCAACTCGGCACTGGTGCCACCTTGGGTCTGGGAACCATCATGCGCGGCGTGGATTTTCAGGAGCCACCCGGCCATTCTCAGCCACAGGCCCCTGAAAACAAACTACGGCCCTTTTCCCTGAAAGTAAAACAGACCTGCCCATCTTCTGGCTGTCAGATTGCAGGAGCCACTTGGCTCTATCAAATCAGCCCGACTTGGCACTGGTACCCCTTTGGGTCTGGGAACCATCCTGCGTATCGTGGATTTTCAGGAGCCAGCCGGCCACAGCCAGCCAGAGGCCCCGAAACACAAACTGTGGGCCTTTTCCCTGCCAAACAAAACTCACCTACCCCACTTCTGGCTGGCAGATTGCAGGAGCCACATGGCGCTATCAAACCAGCCCGACTCAGACCTGGTGCCACCTTTCATCTGGGATCCATCCTGCCTATCGTGGATTTTCAGGAGCCAGCAGGCAATTCCGAGACACAGGCTCCCGAAAACAAACCACGGCCCTTTTCCCTGGCAAACACAATTCACGCACCCCGCTCCTGGCTGGCAGATTGCAGGAGACACTTGGCCCTATCAAACCAGCCGGCTTGGCACTGGTGCCACCATTCATCTGGGAACCATCCCGCTTATCGTGGATTTTCAGGTGCCAGCCGGCCACTCCCAGCCAAAGGCCCCCAAACAAAAGCTACGGCCCTTTTCCCTGGAAGGAAAATTGACCTGCCCATCTTCAGGCTGGCAGATTGCAGGAGCCACTTGGGTCTATCAAACCAGCCCGACTCGGCATTGGTGCCACCTTTCATCTGGGAACCATCCTGCGTATCGTGGATTTTCAGGTGCCAGCCGGCCACTCCCAGCCACAGGCGCCCAAACACATACCACGGACCTTTTCCCTGGAAGTAAAACTGAGCAGCCCATCTTCTGGCTGGCAGATTGCAGGAGCCACTTGCCTCTATCAAACCAGCCCGACTTGGCACTGGTGCCCCTTTGGGTCTGGGAACCATCCTACGTATCGTGGATTTTCAGGAGCCAGCCGGCCACTCCCAGCCACAGGCCCCCAACAGAAACCACATCCCTTTTCCCTGGCAAACAAAACTGACCCGCCCCGCTCCTGGCTGGCAGATTGCAGGAGACACTTGGCTCTATCAAACCATCCCGACTCGGCACTGGTGCCCCTTTGGTCTGGGAATCATCCTGCGTATCGTGGATTTTCAGGAGCCAGCCGGCCACTCCCAGCCACAGGCCCCCAACACAAACCACGGCCCTTTTCCCTGGCAAACAAAACTCACCCACGCCGCTTCTGGCTGGCAGATTGCAGGAGCCACTTGGCTCTATCAAACCAGCCCAACTCGGCACTGGTGCCACCTTGGGCTTGGGAACAATAATGTGGTGCGTGGATTTTAAGGAGCCAGCCGGCCATTCCCCGCCACAGGCCCCCAAACACAAATAAGGGCCCATTTCCCTGGAAGTAAAACAGACCTGCCCATCTTCTGGCTGGCAGATTGCAGGAGCCACTTGGCTCTATCAAAACAGCCCGATTTGGCACTGGGGCCCCGTGGGTCTGGAAACAATCATGCGTATCGTGGATTTTCAGGAGCCAGCCGGCCACTCCCAGCCACAGGCCCCCAAACACAAACTACGGCCCTTTACCCTGGAAGGAAAACTGACCTGCCCATCTTCTGGCTGGCAGATTGCAGGAGCGACTTGCCTCTATCAAATCAGCCCGACTCGGCACTGGTGCCACCTTTCATCTGGGAACCATCCTGCGTGTCGTGGATTTTCAGGAGCCAGCCGGCCGTTCCCATCCACAGGCCCCCAAACACAAACTACGACCCTTTTCCCTGGAAGTAAAACTGACCTGCCCATCTTCTGGCTGGCAGATTGCAGGAGCCACTTGGCTCTATCAAACCAGCCTGACTCGGCACTGGAGCCATTTTTCATTTGGGAACCATCCTGCGTATCGTTGATTTTCAGGAGCCCGCCGGCCACTCCCAGCCACAGGCCCCCAAACACATACCACGGCCCTTTTCCCTGGAAGTGAAACTGACCTGCCCGTCGTCTGGCTGGCAGATTGCAGGAGCCACTTGGCTCTATCAAACCATCCCGACTTGGCACTGGTGCCACTTTGGTCTGGGAATCATCCTGTGTATCGTGTATTTTCAGGAGCCAGCCAGCCACTCCCAGCCACAGGCCCCCCAAACACAAACTACGGACCTTTTCCCTGGAAGTAAAACTGAGCAGCCCATCTTCTGGCTGGCAGATTGCAGGAGCCACTTGCCTCTATCAAACCAGCCCGACTTGGCACTGGTGCCCCTTTGGGTCTGGGAACCATCCTACGTATCGTGGATTTTCAGGAGCCAGCCGGCCACTCCCAGCCACAGGCCCCCAACAGAAACCACATCCCTTTTCCCTGGCAAACAAAACTGACCCGCCCCGCTCCTGGCTGGCAGATTGCAGGAGACACTTGGCTCTATCAAACCATCCCGACTCGGCACTGGTGCCCCTTTGGTCTGGGAATCATCCTGCATATCGTGGATTTTCAGGAGCCAGCCGGCCACTCCCAGCCACAGGCCCCCAACACAAACCACGGCCCTTTTCCCTGGCAAACAAAACTCACCCACGCCGCTTCTGGCTGGCAGATTGCAGGAGCCACATGGCTCTATCAAACCAGCCCAACTCGGCACTGGTGCCACCTTGGGCTTGGGAAGAATAATGTGGTGCGTGGATTTTAAGGAGCCAGCCGGCCATTCCCCGCCACAGGCCCCCAAACACAAATAACGGCCCATTTCCCTGGAAGTAAAACAGACCTGCCCATCTTCTGGCTGGCAGATTGCAGGAGTCATTTGGCTCTATCAAACCAGCCCAACTCGGCACTGGTGCCACCTTGGGTCTGGGAACCATCATGCGCGGCGTGGATTTTAAGGAGCCAGCCGGCGATTCTCAGCCACAGGCCCCCAAACAAAAACTACGGCCCTTTTCCGTGAAAGTAAAACAGACCAGCCCATCTTCTGGTTGGCAGATTGCAGGGGCCACTTGGCTCTATCAAATCAGCCCGACTCGGCACTGGTGCCACCTTTCATCTGGGAACCATCCTGCGTATCGTGGATTTTCAGGAGCCAGCCGGCCACTCCCAGCCACAGGCCCCCGAACAAAAACTACGGCCCATTTCCCTGGAAGTAAAAACGACCTGCCCATCTTCTTGCTGGCAGATTGCAGGAGACACATGGCTCTATCAAACCAGCCCGACTTGGCACTGGTGCCACCTTTCATCTGGGAACCATCCTGCGTATCGTGGATTTTCAGGAGCCAGCAGGCAATTCCGAGACACAGGCTCCCGAAAACAAACCACGGCCCTTTTCCCTGGCAAACACAATTCACGCACCCCGCTCCTGGCTGGCAGATTGCAGGAGACACTTGGCCCTATCAAACCAGCCGGCTTGGCACTGGTGCCACCATTCATCTGGGAACCATCCCGCTTATCGTGGATTTTCAGGTGCCAGCCGGCCACTCCCAGCCACAGGCCCCCAAATAAAAGCTACGGCCCTTTTCCCTGGAAGGAAAATTGACCTGCCCATCTTTTGGCTGGCAGATTGCAGGAGCCACTTGGGTCTATCAAACCAGCCCGACTCGGCATTGGTGCCACCTTTCATCTGGGAATCATCCTGCATATCGTGGATTTTCAGGAGCCAGCCGGCCACTCCCAGCCACAGGCCCCCAACAGAAACCACATCCCTTTTCCCTGGCAAACAAAACTGACCCGCCCCGCTCCTGGCTGGCAGATTGCAGGAGACACTTGGCTCTATCAAACCATCCCGACTCGGCACTGGTGCCCCTTTGGTCTGGGAATCATCCTGCGTATCGTGGATTTTCAGGAGCCAGCCGGCCACTCCCAGCCAGAGGCCCCGAAAACAAACCACGGCCCTTTTCCCTGGCAAACAAAACTCACCCACGCCGCTTCTGGCTGGCAGATTGCAGGAGCCACATGGCTCTATCAAACCAGCCCAACTCGGCACTGGTGCCACCTTGGGCTTGGGAAGAATAATGTGGTGCGTGGATTTTAAGGAGCCAGCCGGCCATTCCCCGCCACAGGCCCCCAAACACAAATAACGGCCCGTTTCCCTGGAAGTAAAACAGACCTGCCCATCTTCTGGCTGGCAGAGTGCAGGAGCCACTTGGCTCTATCAAAACAGCCCGATTTGGCACTGGGGCCCCTTGGGTCTGGAAACCATCATGCGTATCGTGGATTTTCAGGAGCCAGCCGGCCACTCCCAGCCACAGGCCCCCAAACACAAACTACGGCCCTTTACCCTGGAAGGAAAACTGACCTGCCCATCTTCTGGCTGGTAGATTGCAGGAGCGACTTGCCTCTATCAAACCAGCCCAACTCGGCACTGGTGCCACCTTGGGCTTGGGAACAATAATGTGGTGCGTGGATTTTAAGGAGCCAGCCGGCCATTCCCCGCCACAGGCCCCCAAACACAAATAACGGCCCATTTCCCTAAAAGTAAAACAGACCTGCCCATCTTCTGGCTGGCAGATTGCAGGAGTCATTTGGCTCTATCAAACCAGCCCGACTCGGCACTGGTGCCACCTTGGGTCTGGGAACCATCATGCGCGGCGTGGATTTTAAGGAGCCAGCCGGCCATTCTCAGCCACAGGCCCCCAAACACAAACTACGGCCCTTTTCCGTGAAAGTAAAACAGACCAGCCCATCTTCTGGCTGGCAGATTGCAGGGGCCACTTGGCTCTATCAAATCAGCCCGACTCGGCACTGGTGCCACCTTTCATCTGGGAACCATCCTGCGTATCGTGGATTTTCAGGAGCCAGCCGGCCACTCCCAGCCACAGGCCCCCGAACAAAAACTACGGCCCATTTCCCTGGAAGTAAAAACGACCTGCCCATCTTCTTGCTGGCAGATTGCAGGAGACACTTGGCTCTATCAAACCAGCCCGACTCGGCACTGGTGCCACCTTTCATCTGGGAACCATCCTGCGTATCGTGGATTTTCAGGAGCCAGCCGGCCATTCCAGGCCACAGACCCCAAAAAGAAGCCATGGTCCTTTGCCCTGGAAGTAAAACTGACCTGTCCATCTTCTGGCTGGCAGATTGCAGGAGCCACTTGGCTCTATCAAACCAACCCGACTCGGCAGTGGGGCCACCTTTCATCTGGGAACCATCCTGCGTGTCGTGGATTTTCAGGAGCCAGCCAGCCACTCTCAGCCACAGGGACCCAAACACATACCACGGCCATTTTCCCAGGAAGAAAATCTCTGCGGCCCGCCTTCTGGCTGGCAGATTGCAGGAGCCACTCGGTACTATCAAACCAGCCCGACTTGGCACTGGTGCCACCTTTCATCTGGGAACCACCCTGCGTATCGTGGATTTTCAGGAGCCAGCCGGCCACTCCCAGCCACAGGCGCCAAAACACAAACTACGACCCTTTTCCCTGGAAGTAAAACTGACCTGCCCATCTTCTGGCTGGCAGATTGCAGGAGCCACTTGGCTCTATCAAACTAGCCCGACTCGGCACTGGTGCCACCTTTCATCTGGGAACCATCATGCGTATCGTTGATTTTCAGGAGCCAGCCGGACACTCCCAGCCACAGGCCCCCGAACAAAAAGTACGACCCATTTCCCTGGAAGTCAAACTGACCTGCCCATCTTCTGGCTGGCAGATTGCAGGAGCCACTTGGCTCTATCAAAACAGCCCGATTTGGCACTGGGGCCCCGTGGGTCTGGAAACAATCATGCGTATCGTGGATTTTCAGGAGCCAGCCGGCCACTCCCAGCCACAGGCCCCCAAACACAAACTACGGCCCTTTACCCTGGAAGGAAAACTGACCTGCCCATCTTCTGGCTGGCAGATTGCAGGAGCGACTTGCCTCTATCAAATCAGCCCGACTCGGCACTGGTGCCACCTTTCATCTGGGAACCATCCTGCGTGTCGTGGATTTTCAGGAGCCAGCCGGCCGTTCCCATCCACAGGCCCCCAAACACAAACTACGACCCTTTTCCCTGGAAGTAAAACTGACCTGCCCATCTTCTGGCTGGCAGATTGCAGGAGCCACTTGGCTCTATCAAACCAGCCTGACTCGGCACTGGAGCCATTTTTCATTTGGGAACCATCCTGCGTATCGTTGATTTTCAGGAGCCCGCCGGCCACTCCCAGCCACAGGCCCCCAAACACATACCACGGCCCTTTTCCCTGGAAGTGAAACTGACCTGCCCGTCGTCTGGCTGGCAGATTGCAGGAGCCACTTGGCTCTATCAAACCATCCCGACTTGGCACTGGTGCCACTTTGGTCTGGGAATCATCCTGTGTATCGTGTATTTTCAGGAGCCAGCCAGCCACTCCCAGCCACAGGCCCCCCAAACACAAACTACGGACCTTTTCCCTGGAAGTAAAACTGAGCAGCCCATCTTCTGGCTGGCAGATTGCAGGAGCCACTTGCCTCTATCAAACCAGCCCGACTTGGCACTGGTGCCCCTTTGGGTCTGGGAACCATCCTACGTATCGTGGATTTTCAGGAGCCAGCCGGCCACTCCCAGCCACAGGCCCCCAACAGAAACCACATCCCTTTTCCCTGGCAAACAAAACTGACCCGCCCCGCTCCTGGCTGGCAGATTGCAGGAGACACTTGGCTCTATCAAACCATCCCGACTCGGCACTGGTGCCCCTTTGGTCTGGGAATCATCCTGCATATCGTGGATTTTCAGGAGCCAGCCGGCCACTCCCAGCCACAGGCCCCCAACACAAACCACGGCCCTTTTCCCTGGCAAACAAAACTCACCCACGCCGCTTCTGGCTGGCAGATTGCAGGAGCCACATGGCTCTATCAAACCAGCCCAACTCGGCACTGGTGCCACCTTGGGCTTGGGAAGAATAATGTGGTGCGTGGATTTTAAGGAGCCAGCCGGCCATTCCCCGCCACAGGCCCCCAAACACAAATAACGGCCCATTTCCCTGGAAGTAAAACAGACCTGCCCATCTTCTGGCTGGCAGATTGCAGGAGTCATTTGGCTCTATCAAACCAGCCCAACTCGGCACTGGTGCCACCTTGGGTCTGGGAACCATCATGCGCGGCGTGGATTTTAAGGAGCCAGCCGGCGATTCTCAGCCACAGGCCCCCAAACAAAAACTACGGCCCTTTTCCGTGAAAGTAAAACAGACCAGCCCATCTTCTGGTTGGCAGATTGCAGGGGCCACTTGGCTCTATCAAATCAGCCCGACTCGGCACTGGTGCCACCTTTCATCTGGGAACCATCCTGCGTATCGTGGATTTTCAGGAGCCAGCCGGCCACTCCCAGCCACAGGCCCCCGAACAAAAACTACGGCCCATTTCCCTGGAAGTAAAAACGACCTGCCCATCTTCTTGCTGGCAGATTGCAGGAGACACATGGCTCTATCAAACCAGCCCGACTTGGCACTGGTGCCACCTTTCATCTGGGAACCATCCTGCGTATCGTGGATTTTCAGGAGCCAGCAGGCAATTCCGAGACACAGGCTCCCGAAAACAAACCACGGCCCTTTTCCCTGGCAAACACAATTCACGCACCCCGCTCCTGGCTGGCAGATTGCAGGAGACACTTGGCCCTATCAAACCAGCCGGCTTGGCACTGGTGCCACCATTCATCTGGGAACCATCCCGCTTATCGTGGATTTTCAGGTGCCAGCCGGCCACTCCCAGCCACAGGCCCCCAAATAAAAGCTACGGCCCTTTTCCCTGGAAGGAAAATTGACCTGCCCATCTTTTGGCTGGCAGATTGCAGGAGCCACTTGGGTCTATCAAACCAGCCCGACTCGGCATTGGTGCCACCTTTCATCTGGGAATCATCCTGCATATCGTGGATTTTCAGGAGCCAGCCGGCCACTCCCAGCCACAGGCCCCCAACAGAAACCACATCCCTTTTCCCTGGCAAACAAAACTGACCCGCCCCGCTCCTGGCTGGCAGATTGCAGGAGACACTTGGCTCTATCAAACCATCCCGACTCGGCACTGGTGCCCCTTTGGTCTGGGAATCATCCTGCGTATCGTGGATTTTCAGGAGCCAGCCGGCCACTCCCAGCCAGAGGCCCCGAAAACAAACCACGGCCCTTTTCCCTGGCAAACAAAACTCACCCACGCCGCTTCTGGCTGGCAGATTGCAGGAGCCACATGGCTCTATCAAACCAGCCCAACTCGGCACTGGTGCCACCTTGGGCTTGGGAAGAATAATGTGGTGCGTGGATTTTAAGGAGCCAGCCGGCCATTCCCCGCCACAGGCCCCCAAACACAAATAACGGCCCGTTTCCCTGGAAGTAAAACAGACCTGCCCATCTTCTGGCTGGCAGAGTGCAGGAGCCACTTGGCTCTATCAAAACAGCCCGATTTGGCACTGGGGCCCCTTGGGTCTGGAAACCATCATGCGTATCGTGGATTTTCAGGAGCCAGCCGGCCACTCCCAGCCACAGGCCCCCAAACACAAACTACGGCCCTTTACCCTGGAAGGAAAACTGACCTGCCCATCTTCTGGCTGGTAGATTGCAGGAGCGACTTGCCTCTATCAAACCAGCCCAACTCGGCACTGGTGCCACCTTGGGCTTGGGAACAATAATGTGGTGCGTGGATTTTAAGGAGCCAGCCGGCCATTCCCCGCCACAGGCCCCCAAACACAAATAACGGCCCATTTCCCTAAAAGTAAAACAGACCTGCCCATCTTCTGGCTGGCAGATTGCAGGAGTCATTTGGCTCTATCAAACCAGCCCGACTCGGCACTGGTGCCACCTTGGGTCTGGGAACCATCATGCGCGGCGTGGATTTTAAGGAGCCAGCCGGCCATTCTCAGCCACAGGCCCCCAAACACAAACTACGGCCCTTTTCCGTGAAAGTAAAACAGACCAGCCCATCTTCTGGCTGGCAGATTGCAGGGGCCACTTGGCTCTATCAAATCAGCCCGACTCGGCACTGGTGCCACCTTTCATCTGGGAACCATCCTGCGTATCGTGGATTTTCAGGAGCCAGCCGGCCACTCCCAGCCACAGGCCCCCGAACAAAAACTACGGCCCATTTCCCTGGAAGTAAAAACGACCTGCCCATCTTCTTGCTGGCAGATTGCAGGAGACACTTGGCTCTATCAAACCAGCCCGACTCGGCACTGGTGCCACCTTTCATCTGGGAACCATCCTGCGTATCGTGGATTTTCAGGAGCCAGCCGGCCATTCCAGGCCACAGACCCCAAAAAGAAGCCATGGTCCTTTGCCCTGGAAGTAAAACTGACCTGTCCATCTTCTGGCTGGCAGATTGCAGGAGCCACTTGGCTCTATCAAACCAACCCGACTCGGCAGTGGGGCCACCTTTCATCTGGGAACCATCCTGCGTGTCGTGGATTTTCAGGAGCCAGCCAGCCACTCTCAGCCACAGGGACCCAAACACATACCACGGCCATTTTCCCAGGAAGAAAATCTCTGCGGCCCGCCTTCTGGCTGGCAGATTGCAGGAGCCACTCGGTACTATCAAACCAGCCCGACTTGGCACTGGTGCCACCTTTCATCTGGGAACCACCCTGCGTATCGTGGATTTTCAGGAGCCAGCCGGCCACTCCCAGCCACAGGCGCCAAAACACAAACTACGACCCTTTTCCCTGGAAGTAAAACTGACCTGCCCATCTTCTGGCTGGCAGATTGCAGGAGCCACTTGGCTCTATCAAACTAGCCCGACTCGGCACTGGTGCCACCTTTCATCTGGGAACCATCATGCGTATCGTTGATTTTCAGGAGCCAGCCGGACACTCCCAGCCACAGGCCCCCGAACAAAAAGTACGACCCATTTCCCTGGAAGTCAAACTGACCTGCCCATCTTCTGGCTGGCAGATTGCAGGAGCCACTTGGCTCTATCAAAACAGCCCGATTTGGCACTGGGGCCCCGTGGGTCTGGAAACAATCATGCGTATCGTGGATTTTCAGGAGCCAGCCGGCCACTCCCAGCCACAGGCCCCCAAACACAAACTACGGCCCTTTACCCTGGAAGGAAAACTGACCTGCCCATCTTCTGGCTGGCAGATTGCAGGAGCGACTTGCCTCTATCAAATCAGCCCGACTCGGCACTGGTGCCACCTTTCATCTGGGAACCATCCTGCGTGTCGTGGATTTTCAGGAGCCAGCCGGCCGTTCCCATCCACAGGCCCCCAAACACAAACTACGACCCTTTTCCCTGGAAGTAAAACTGACCTGCCCATCTTCTGGCTGGCAGATTGCAGGAGCCACTTGGCTCTATCAAACCAGCCTGACTCGGCACTGGAGCCATTTTTCATTTGGGAACCATCCTGCGTATCGTTGATTTTCAGGAGCCCGCCGGCCACTCCCAGCCACAGGCCCCCAAACACATACCACGGCCCTTTTCCCTGGAAGTGAAACTGACCTGCCCGTCGTCTGGCTGGCAGATTGCAGGAGCCACTTGGCTCTATCAAACCATCCCGACTTGGCACTGGTGCCACTTTGGTCTGGGAATCATCCTGTGTATCGTGTATTTTCAGGAGCCAGCCAGCCACTCCCAGCCACAGGCCCCCCAAACACAAACTACGGACCTTTTCCCTGGAAGTAAAACTGAGCAGCCCATCTTCTGGCTGGCAGATTGCAGGAGCCACTTGCCTCTATCAAACCAGCCCGACTTGGCACTGGTGCCCCTTTGGGTCTGGGAACCATCCTACGTATCGTGGATTTTCAGGAGCCAGCCGGCCACTCCCAGCCACAGGCCCCCAACAGAAACCACATCCCTTTTCCCTGGCAAACAAAACTGACCCGCCCCGCTCCTGGCTGGCAGATTGCAGGAGACACTTGGCTCTATCAAACCATCCCGACTCGGCACTGGTGCCCCTTTGGTCTGGGAATCATCCTGCGTATCGTGGATTTTCAGGAGCCAGCCGGCCACTCCCAGCCAAAGGCCCCCAACACAAACCACAGCCCTTTTCCCTGGCAAACAAAACTCACCCACGCCGCTTCTGGCTGGCAGATTGCAGGAGCCACATGGCTCTATCAAACCAGCCCAACTCGGCACTGGTGCCACCTTGGGCTTGGGAAGAATAATGTGGTGCGTGGATTTTAAGGAGCCAGCCGGCCATTCCCCGCCACAGGCCCCCAAACACAAATAACGGCCCATTTCCCTGGAAGTAAAAAAGACCTGCCCATCTTCTGGCTGGCAGATTGCAGGAGTCATTTGGCTCTATCAAACCAGCCCAACTCGGCACTGGTGCCACCTTGGGTCTGGGAACCATCATGCGCGGCGTGGATTTTAAGGAGCCAGCCGGCGATTCTCAGCCACAGGCCCCCAAACAAAAACTACGGCCCTTTTCCGTGAAAGTAAAACAGACCAGCCCATCTTCTGGCTGGCAGATTGCAGGGGCCACTTGGCTCTATCAAATCAGCCCGACTCGGCACTGGTGCCACCTTTCATCTGGGAACCATCCTGCGTATCGTGGATTTTCAGGAGCCAGCCGGCCACTCCCAGCCACAGGCCCCCGAACAAAAACTACGGCCCATTTCCCTGGAAGTAAAAACGACCTGCCCATCTTCTTGCTGGCAGATTGCAGGAGACACATGGCTCTATCAAACCAGCCCGACTTGGCACTGGTGCCACCTTTCATCTGGGAACCATCCTGCGTATCGTGGATTTTCAGGAGCCAGCAGGCAATTCCGAGACACAGGCTCCCGAAAACAAACCACGGCCCTTTTCCCTGGCAAACACAATTCACGCACCCCGCTCCTGGCTGGCAGATTGCAGGAGACACTTGGCCCTATCAAACCAGCCGGCTTGGCACTGGTGCCACCATTCATCTGGGAACCATCCCGCTTATCGTGGATTTTCAGGTGCCAGCCGGCCACTCCCAGCCACAGGCCCCCAAATAAAAGCTACGGCCCTTTTCCCTGGAAGGAAAATTGACCTGCCCATCTTTTGGCTGGCAGATTGCAGGAGCCACTTGGGTCTATCAAACCAGCCCGACTCGGCATTGGTGCCACCTTTCATCTGGGAATCATCCTGCATATCGTGGATTTTCAGGAGCCAGCCGGCCACTCCCAGCCACAGGCCCCCAACAGAAACCACATCCCTTTTCCCTGGCAAACAAAACTGACCCGCCCCGCTCCTGGCTGGCAGATTGCAGGAGACACTTGGCTCTATCAAACCATCCCGACTCGGCACTGGTGCCCCTTTGGTCTGGGAATCATCCTGCGTATCGTGGATTTTCAGGAGCCAGCCGGCCACTCCCAGCCAAAGGCCCCGAAAACAAACCACGGCCCTTTTCCCTGGCAAACAAAACTCACCCACGCCGCTTCTGGCTGGCAGATTGCAGGAGCCACATGGCTCTCTCAAACCAGCCCAACTCGGCACTGGTGCCACCTTGGGCTTGGGAAGAATAATGTGGTGCGTGGATTTTAAGGAGCCAGCCGGCCATTCCCCGCCACAGGCCCCCAAACACAAATAACGGCCCGTTTCCCTGGAAGTAAAACAGACCTGCCCATCTTCTGGCTGGCAGAGTGCAGGAGCCACTTGGCTCTATCAAAACAGCCCGATTTGGCACTGGGGCCCCTTGGGTCTGGAAACCATCATGCGTATCGTGGATTTTCAGGAGCCAGCCGGCCACTCCCAGCCACAGGCCCCCAAACACAAACTACGGCCCTTTACCCTGGAAGGAAAACTGACCTGCCCATCTTCTGGCTGGTAGATTGCAGGAGCGACTTGCCTCTATCAAACCAGCCCAACTCGGCACTGGTGCCACCTTGGGCTTGGGAACAATAATGTGGTGCGTGGATTTTAAGGAGCCAGCCGGCCATTCCCCGCCACAGGCCCCCAAACACAAATAACGGCCCATTTCCCTAAAAGTAAAACAGACCTGCCCATCTTCTGGCTGGCAGATTGCAGGAGTCATTTGGCTCTATCAAACCAGCCCGACTCGGCACTGGTGCCACCTTGGGTCTGGGAACCATCATGCGCGGCGTGGATTTTAAGGAGCCAGCCGGCCATTCTCAGCCACAGGCCCCCAAACACAAACTACGGCCCTTTTCCGTGAAAGTAAAACAGACCAGCCCATCTTCTGGCTGGCAGATTGCAGGGGCCACTTGGCTCTATCAAATCAGCCCGACTCGGCACTGGTGCCACCTTTCATCTGGGAACCATCCTGCGTATCGTGGATTTTCAGGAGCCAGCCGGCCACTCCCAGCCACAGGCCCCCGAACAAAAACTACGGCCCATTTCCCTGGAAGTAAAAACGACCTGCCCATCTTCTTGCTGGCAGATTGCAGGAGACACTTGGCTCTATCAAACCAGCCCGACTCGGCACTGGTGCCACCTTTCATCTGGGAACCATCCTGCGTATCGTGGATTTTCAGGAGCCAGCCGGCCATTCCAGGCCACAGACCCCAAAAAGAAGCCATGGTCCTTTGCCCTGGAAGTAAAACTGACCTGTCCATCTTCTGGCTGGCAGATTGCAGGAGCCACTTGGCTCTATCAAACCAACCCGACTCGGCAGTGGGGCCACCTTTCATCTGGGAACCATCCTGCGTGTCGTGGATTTTCAGGAGCCAGCCAGCCACTCTCAGCCACAGGGACCCAAACACATACCACGGCCATTTTCCCAGGAAGAAAATCTCTGCGGCCCGCCTTCTGGCTGGCAGATTGCAGGAGCCACTCGGTACTATCAAACCAGCCCGACTTGGCACTGGTGCCACCTTTCATCTGGGAACCACCCTGCGTATCGTGGATTTTCAGGAGCCAGCCGGCCACTCCCAGCCACAGGCGCCAAAACACAAACTACGACCCTTTTCCCTGGAAGTAAAACTGACCTGCCCATCTTCTGGCTGGCAGATTGCAGGAGCCACTTGGCTCTATCAAACTAGCCCGACTCGGCACTGGTGCCACCTTTCATCTGGGAACCATCATGCGTATCGTTGATTTTCAGGAGCCAGCCGGACACTCCCAGCCACAGGCCCCCGAACAAAAACTACGACCCATTTCCCTGGAAGTCAAACTGACCTGCCCATCTTCTGGCTGGCAGATTTCAGGAGCCACTTGGCTCTATCAAAGCAGCCCGACTCGGCACTGGTGCCACCTTTCATCTGGGAACCATCCGGCGCGGCCTGGATTTTAAGGAACCAGCCGGCCATTCAAGGCCACAGGCCCCGGAAAAAAAACCACGGCCTTTTTCCCTGGCAAACAAAACTCAGCGACCCCGCTTCTGGCTGACAGATTGCAGGAGCCACATGGCTCTATCACACCAGCCCAACTCGGCAGTGGTGCCACTTTTCATCTGGGAACCATCCTGCATATCGTGGATTTTCAGGAGCCAGCCGGCCACTCCCAGCCACAGGCCCCCAAACACATACCACGGCCCTTTTCCCTGGAAGGAAAACTGACCTGCCCATCTTCTGGCTGGCAGATTGCAGGAGCCACTTGGCTCTATCAAACCAGCCCAACTCGGCACTGGTGCCACCTTGGGTCTGGGAACCATCATGCGCGGCGTGGATTTTCAGGAGCCACCCGGCCATTCTCAGCCACAGGCCCCTGAAAACAAACTACGGCCCTTTTCCCTGAAAGTAAAACAGACCTGCCCATCTTCTGGCTGTCAGATTGCAGGAGCCACTTGGCTCTATCAAATCAGCCCGACTCGGCAGTGGTGCCACCTTTCATCTGGGAACCATCCTGCGTATCGTGGATTTTCAGGAGCCAGCCGGCCACTCCCAGCCACAGGCCCCCAAACACAAACTACGGCCCTTTTCCCTGGAAGTAAAACTGACCTGCCCATCTTCTGGCTGGCAGATTGCAGGAGCCACTTGGCTCTATCAAACCAGCCTGACTCGGCACTGGAGCCATTTTTCATTTGGGAACCATCCTGCGTATCGTTGATTTTCAGGAGCCCGCCGGCCACTCCCAGCCACAGGCCCCCAAACACATACCACGGCCCTTTTCCCTGGAAGTGAAACTGACCTGCCCGTCGTCTGGCTGGCAGATTGCAGGAGCCACTTGGCTCTATCAAACCATCCCGACTTGGCACTGGTGCCACTTTGGTCTGGGAATCATCCTGTGTATCGTGTATTTTCAGGAGCCAGCCAGCCACTCCCAGCCACAGGCCCCCCAAACACAAACTACGGACCTTTTCCCTGGAAGTAAAACTGAGCAGCCCATCTTCTGGCTGGCAGATTGCAGGAGCCACTTGCCTCTATCAAACCAGCCCAACTCGGCACTGGTGCCACCTTGGGCTTGGGAACAATAATGTGGTGCGTGGATTTTAAGGAGCCAGCCGGCCATTCCCCGCCACAGGCCCCCAAACACAAATAACGGCCCATTTCCCTGGAAGTAAAACAGACCTGCCCATCTTCTGGCTGGCAGATTGCAGGAGCCACTTGGCTCTATCAAAACAGCCCGATTTGGCACTGGGGCCCCTTGGGTCTGGAAACCATCATGCGTATCGTGGATTTTCAGGAGCCAGCCGGCCACTCCCAGCCACAGGCCCCCAAACACAAACTACGGCCCTTTACCCTGGAAGGAAAACTGACCTGCCCATCTTCTGGCTGGCAGATTGCAGGAGCGACTTGCCTCTATCAAACCAGCCCAACTCGGCACTGGTGCCACCTTGGGCTTGGGAACAATAATGTGGTGCGTGGATTTTAAGGAGCCAGCCGGCCATTCCCCGCCACAGGCCCCCAAACACAAATAACGGCCCATTTCCCTAAAAGTAAAACAGACCTGCCCATCTTCTGGCTGGCAGATTGCAGGAGTCATTTGGCTCTATCAAACCAGCCCAACTCGGCACTGGTGCCACCTTGGGTCTGGGAACCATCATGCGCGGCGTGGATTTTAAGGAGCCAGCCGGCCATTCTCAGCCACAGGCCCCCAAACACAAACTACGGCCCTTTTCCGTGAAAGTAAAACAGACCAGCCCATCTTCTGGCTGGCAGATTGCAGGGGCCACTTGGCTCTATCAAATCAGCCCGACTCGGCACTGGTGCCACCTTTCATCTGGGAACCATCCTGCGTATCGTGGATTTTCAGGAGCCAGCCGGCCACTCCTAGCCACAGGCCCCCGAACAAAAACTACGGCCCATTTCCCTGGAAGTAAAAACGACCTGCCCATCTTCTTGCTGGCAGATTGCAGGAGACACTTGGCTCTATCAAACCAGCCCGACTCGGCACTGGTGCCACCTTTCATCTGGGAACCATCCTGCGTATCGTGGATTTTCAGGAGCCAGCCGGCCATTCCAGGCCACAGACCCCAAAAAGAAGCCATGGTCCTTTGCCCTGGAAGTAAAACTGACCTGTCCATCTTCTGGCTGGCAGATTTCAGGAGCCACTTGGCTCTATCAAACCAACCCGACTCGGCAGTGGGGCCACCTTTCATCTGGGAACCATCCTGCGTGTCGTGGATTTTCAGGAGCCAGCCAGCCACTCTCAGCCACAGGGACCCAAACACATACCACGGCCATTTTCCCAGGAAGAAAATCTCTGCGGCCCGCCTTCTGGCTGGCAGATTGCAGGAGCCACTCGGTACTATCAAACCAGCCCGACTTGGCACTGGTGCCACCTTTCATCTGGGAACCACCCTGCGTATCGTGGATTTTCAGGAGCCAGCCGGCCACTCCCAGCCACAGGCGCCAAAACACAAACTACGACCCTTTTCCCTGGAAGTAAAACTGACCTGCCCATCTTCTGGCTGGCAGATTGCAGGAGCCACTTGGCTCTATCAAACTAGCCCGACTCGGCACTGGTGCCACCTTTCATCTGGGAACCATCATGCGTATCGTTGATTTTCAGGAGCCAGCCGGACACTCCCAGCCACAGGCCCCCGAACAAAAACTACGACCCATTTCCCTGGAAGTCAAACTGACCTGCCCATCTTCTGGCTGGCAGATTTCAGGAGCCACTTGGCTCTATCAAAGCAGCCCGACTCGGCACTGGTGCCACCTTTCATCTGGGAACCATCCGGCGCGGCCTGGATTTTAAGGAACCAGCCGGCCATTCAAGGCCACAGGCCCCGGAAAAAAAACCACGGCCTTTTTCCCTGGCAAACAAAACTCAGCGACCCCGCTTCTGGCTGACAGATTGCAGGAGCCACATGGCTCTATCACACCAGCCCAACTCGGCAGTGGTGCCACTTTTCATCTGGGAACCATCCTGCATATCGTGGATTTTCAGGAGCCAGCCGGCAACTCCCAGCCACAGGCCCCCAAACACATACCACGGCCCTTTTCCCTGGAAGGAAAACTGACCTGCCCATCTTCTGGCTGGCAGATTGCAGGAGCCACTTGGCTCTATCAAACCAGCCCAACTCGGCACTGGTGCCACCTTGGGTCTGGGAACCATCATGCGCGGCGTGGATTTTCAGGAGCCACCCGGCCATTCTCAGCCACAGGCCCCTGAAAACAAACTACGGCCCTTTTCCCTGAAAGTAAAACAGACCTGCCCATCTTCTGGCTGTCAGATTGCAGGAGCCACTTGGCTCTATCAAATCAGCCCGACTCGGCAGTGGTGCCACCTTTCATCTGGGAACCATCCTGCGTATCGTGGATTTTCAGGAGCCAGCCGGCCACTCCCAGCCACAGGCCCCCAAACACAAACTACGGCCCTTTTCCCTGGAAGTAAAACTGACCTGCCCATCTTCTGGCTGGCAGATTGCAGGAGCCACTTGGCTCTATCAAACCAGCCTGACTCGGCACTGGAGCCATTTTTCATTTGGGAACCATCCTGCGTATCTTTGATTTTCAGGAGCCCGCCGGCCACTCCCAGCCACAGGCCCCCAAACACATACCACGGCCCTTTTCCCTGGAAGTGAAACTGACCTGCCCGTCGTCTGGCTGGCAGATTGCAGGAGCCACTTGGCTCTATCAAACCATCCCGACTTGGCACTGGTGCCACTTTGGTCTGGGAATCATCCTGTGTATCGTGTATTTTCAGGAGCCAGCCAGCCACTCCCAGCCACAGGCCCCCCAAACACAAACTACGGACCTTTTCCCTGGAAGTAAAACTGAGCAGCCCATCTTCTGGCTGGCAGATTGCAGGAGCCACTTGCCTCTATCAAACCAGCCCGACTTGGCACTGGTGCCCCTTTGGGTCTGGGAACCATCCTACGTATCGTGGATTTTCAGGAGCCAGCCGGCCACTCCCAGCCACAGGCCCCCAACAGAAACCACATCCCTTTTCCCTGGCAAACAAAACTGACCCGCCCCGCTCCTGGCTGGCAGATTGCAGGAGCCACTTGGCTCTATCAAACCATCCCGACTCGGCACTGGTGCCCCTTTGGTCTGGGAATCATCCTGCATATCGTGGATTTTCAGGAGCCAGCCGGCCACTCCCAGCCACAGGCCCCCAACACAAACCACGGCCCTTTTCCCTGGCAAAAAAAACTCACCCACGCCGCTTCTGGCTGGCAGATTGCAGGAGCCACATGGCTCTATCAAACCAGCCCAACTCGGCACTGGTGCCACCTTGGGCTTGGGAACAATAATGTGGTGCGTGGATTTTAAGGAGCCAGCCGGCCATTCCCCGCCACAGGCCCCCAAACACAAATAACGGCCCATTTCCCTGGAAGTAAAACAGACCTGCCCATCTTCTGGCTGGCAGATTGCAGGAGCCACTTGGCTCTATCAAAACAGCCCGATTTGGCACTGGGGCCCCTTGGGTCTGGAAACCATCATGCGTATCGTGGATTTTCAGGAGCCAGCCGGCCACACCCAGCCACAGGCCCCCAAACACAAACTACGGCCCTTTACCCTGGAAGGAAAACTGACCTGCCCATCTTCTGGCTGGTAGATTGCAGGAGCGACTTGCCTCTATCAAACCAGCCCAACTCGGCACTGGTGCCACCTTGGGCTTGGGAACAATAATGTGGTGCGTGGATTTTAAGGAGCCAGCCGGCCATTCCCCGCCACAGGCCCCCAAACACAAATAACGGCCCATTTCCCTAAAAGTAAAACAGACCTGCCCATCTTCTGGCTGGCAGATTGCAGGAGTCATTTGGCTCTATCAAACCAGCCCGACTCGGCACTAGTGCCACCTTGGGTCTGGGAACCATCATGCGCGGCGTGGATTTTAAGGAGCCAGCCGGCCATTCTCAGCCACAGGCCCCCAAACACAAACTACGGCCCTTTTCCGTGAAAGTAAAACAGACCAGCCCATCTTCTGGCTGGCAGATTGCAGGGGCCACTTGGCTCTATCAAATCAGCCCGACTCGGCACTGGTGCCACCTTTCATCTGGGAACCATCCTGCGTATCGTGGATTTTCAGGAGCCAGCCGGCCACTCCTAGCCACAGGCCCCCGAACAAAAACTACGGCCCATTTCCCTGGAAGTAAAAACGACCTGCCCATCTTCTTGCTGGCAGATTGCAGGAGACACTTGGCTCTATCAAACCAGCCCGACTCGGCACTGGTGCCACCTTTCATCTGGGAACCATCCTGCGTATCGTGGATTTTCAGGAGCCAGCCGGCCATTCCAGGCCACAGACCCCAAAAAGAAGCCATGGTCCTTTGCCCTGGAAGTAAAACTGACCTGTCCATCTTCTGGCTGGCAGATTGCAGGAGCCACTTGGCTCTATCAAACCAACCCGACTCGGCAGTGGTGCCACCTTTCATCTGGGAACCATCCTGCGTGTCGTGGATTTTCAGGAGCCAGCCAGCCACTGCCAGCCACAGGGACCCAAACACATACCACGGCCATTTTCCCAGGAAGAAAATCTCTGCGGCCCGCCTTCTGGCTGGCAGATTGCAGGAGCCACTCGGTACTATCAAACCAGCCCGACTTGGCACTGGTGCCACCTTTCATCTGGGAACCACCCTGCGTATCGTGGATTTTCAGGAGCCAGCCGGCCACTCCCAGCCACAGGCGCCAAAACACAAACTACGACCCTTTTCCCTGGAAGTAAAACTGACCTGCCCATCTTCTGGCTGGCAGATTGCAGGAGCCACTTGGCTCTATCAAACTAGCCCGACTCGGCACTGGTGCCACCTTTCATCTGGAAACCATCATGCGTATCGTTCATTTTCAGGAGCCAGCCGGACACTCCCAGCCACAGGCCCCCGAACAAAAACTACGCCCCATTTCCCTGGAAGTCAAACTGACCTGCCCATCTTCTGGCTGGCAGATTGCAGGAGCCACTTGGCTCTATCAAAGCAGCCCGACTCGGCACTGGTGCCACCTTTCATCTGGGAACCATCTGGCGCGGCCTGGATTTTAAGGAACCAGCCGGCCATTCAAGGCCACAGGTCCCGGAAAAAAAACCACGGCCTTTTTCCCTGGCAAACAAAACTCAGCGACCCCGCTTCTGGCTGACAGATTGCAGGAGCCACATGGCTCTATCACACCAGCCCAACTCGGCAGTGGTGCCACTTTTCATCTGGGAACCATCCTGCATATCGTGGATTTTCAGGAGCCAGCCGGCAACTCCCAGCCACAGGCCCCCAAACATATACCACGGCCCTTTTCCCTGGAAGGAAAACTGACCTGCCCATCTTCTGGCTGGCAGATTGCAGGAGCCACTTGGCTCTATCAAACCAGCCCAACTCGGCACTGGTGCCACCTTGGGTCTGGGAACCATCATGCGCGGCGTGGATTTTCAGGAGCCACCCGGCCATTCTCAGCCACAGGCCCCTGAAAACAAACTACGGCCCTTTTCCCTGCAAGTAAAACAGACCTGCCCATCTTCTGGCTGTCAGATTGCAGGAGCCACTTGGCTCTATCAAATCAGCCCGACTCGGCAGTGGTGCCACCTTTCATCTGGGAACCATCCTGCGTATCGTGGATTTTCAGGAGCCAGCCGGCCACTCCCAGCCACAGGCCCCCAAACACAAACTACGGCCCTTTTCCCTGGAAGTAAAACTGACCTGCCCATCTTCTGGCTGGCAGATTGCAGGAGCCACTTGGCTCTATCAAACTAGCCCGACTCGGCACTGGTGCCACCTTTCATCTGGGAACCATCCTGCGTATCGTGGATTTTCAGGAGCCAGCCGGCCACAGCCAGCCAGAGGCCCCCAAACACAAACTGTGGGCCTTTTCCCTGCCAAACAAAACACACCCACCCCGCTTCTGGCTGGCAGATTGCAGGAGCCACATGGCGCTATCAAACCAGCCCGACTCGGCACTGGTGCCACCTTTCATCTGGGAACCATCCTGCGTATCGTGGATTTTCAGGAGCCAGCAGGCAATTCCGAGACACAGGCTCCCGAAAACAAACCACGGCCCTTTTCCCTGGCAAACACAACTCACGCACCCCGCTCCTGGCTGGCAGATTGCAGGAGACACTTGGCCCTATCAAACCAGCCGGCTTGGCACTGGTGCCACCTTTCATCTGGGAACCATCCCGCTTATCGTGGATTTTCAGGTGCCAGCCGGACACTCCCAGCCACAGGCCCCCAAACAAAAACTACGACCCATTTCCCTGGAAGTCAAACTGACCTGCCCATCTTCTGGCTGGCAGATTGCAGGAGCCACTTGGCTCTATCAAAGCAGCCCGACTCGGCACTGGTGCCACCTTTCATCTGGGAACCATCCGGCGCGGCCTGGATTTTAAGGAACCAGCCGGCCATTCAAAGTCACAAGCCCCGGAAAAAAAACCACGGCCCGTTTCCCTGGCAAACAAAACTCAGCGACCCCGCTTCTGGCTGACAGATTGCAGGAGCCACATGGCTCTATCACACCAGCCCAACTCGGCAGTGGTGCCACCATTCATCTGGGAACCATCCTGCGTGTCGTGGATTTTCAGGAGCCAGCCGGCCACTCCCAGCCACAGGGCCCCAAACAAATATCACGGCCCTTTTCCCTGAAAGGAAAACTGACCTGCCCATCTTCTGGCTGGCAGATTGGAGGAGCAACTTGGTACTATCAAACCAGCCCGACTCGGCACTGGTGCCACCTTTCATCTGGGAACCATCCTGTATATCGGGGATTTTCAGGAGCCACCCGGCCACTCCGAGCCACAGGCCCCCAAATACAATCAACGGACCCTTTCCCTGGAAGTAAAACTGATCTGCCCATCTTCTGACTGGCAGATTGCAGGAGCAACTTGGCTCTATCAAACCAGCCCAACTCGGCACTGGTGCCACCTTGGGTCTGGGAACCATCATGAGCGGCGTGGATTTTAAGGAGCCAGCCGGCCACTCCCAGCCACAGGCCCCCAAACAAAATCTACGGCCCTTTTCCCTAAAAGTAAAACAGACCTGCCCATCTTCTGGCTGGCAGATTGCAGGAGCTACTTGGTACTATCAAACCAGCCCTATTTGGCACTGGGGCCCCTTGGGTCTGGAAACCATCCTGTGTATTGGAGATTTTCAGGAGCCAGCCGGCCACACCCAGCCACAGGCCCCCAAACACAAACTACGGCCCTTTTCCCTGGAAGTAAAACTGACCTGTCCATCTACTGGCTGGCAGATTGCAGGAGCCACATGGCGCTATCAAACCAGCCCGACTCGGCACTGGTGCCCATTTGGTCGGGGAATCATCCTGCGTATCGTGGATTTTCAGGAGCCAGCAGGCCACTCCCAGTCAGAGGCCCCCAAACACAAACTGTGGGCCTTTTCCCTGCCAAACAAAACTCACCCACCCCACTTCTGGCTGGCAGATTGCAGGAGCCACATGGCGCTATCAAACCAGCCCGACTCAGCACTGGTGCCACCTTGAGTCTGGGAACCATCCTGCGTATTGTCGATTTTCAGGAGCCAGCAGGTAATTCCGAGCCACAGGCTCCCGAAAACAAACCATGGCCCTTTTCCCTGGCAAACAACACTCACGTACACCGCTCCTGGCTGGCAGATTGCAGGAGACACTTGGCCCTATCAAACCGTGGGCTCGGCACTGGTGCCAACATTCATCTGGGAAACATCCCGCTTATCGTGGATTTTCAGGTGCCATCAGGCCACTCCCAGCCAAAGGCCCCCAAACAAAAACTACGGCCCTTTTCCCTGGAAGTAAAACTGACCTGCCCATCTTCTGGCTGGCAGATTGCAGGAGCCACTTGCCTCTATCAAACCAGCCCGACTTGGCACTGGTGCACCTTTGGGTCTGGGAACCATCCTACGTATCGTGGATTTTCAGGTGCCAGCAGGCCACTCCCAGCCACAGGCCCCCAACAGAAACCACATCCCTTTTCCCTGGCAAACAAAACTGACCCGCCCCGCTCCTGGCTGGCGGATTGCAGGAGACACTTGGCTCTATCAAAAAAGCCCGACTCGGCAGTGGTGCCCCTTTGGTCTGGGAATCATCCTGCGTATCGTGGATTTTCAGGAGCCAGCCGGCCACTCCCAGCCACAGGCCCCCAAACACAAACTACGGCCCTTTTCCCTGGCAAATCAAAATCACACACCCCGCTTCTGGCTGGCAGATTGCAGGAGCCACTTGGCTCTATCAAACCAGCCCGACTCGGCAGTGGTGCCACCTTTCATCTGGGAACCATCCTGCGTATCGTGGATTTTCAGGAGCCAGTCGGCCACTCCCAGCCACAGGCCCCCAAACACAAACTACGGCCCTTTTCCCTGGAAGTAAAACTGACCTGCCCATCTTCTGGCTGGCAGATTGCAGGAGCCACTTGGCTCTATCAAACTAGTCCGACTCGGCACTGGTGCCACCTTTCATCTGGGAACCATCCCGCGTACCGTGGATTTTCAGGAGCCAGCCGGCCACTCCCAGCCACAGGCCCCCGAACAAAAACTACGACCCATTTCCCTGGAAGTAAAACTGACCTGCCCATCTTCTGGCTGGCAGATTGCAGGAGCCACTTGGCTCTATCAAACTAGTCCGACTCGGCACTGGTGCCACCTTTCATCTGGGAACCATCCTGCGTATCGTTGATTTTCAGGAGCCAGCCGGCCATTCCAGGCCACAGACCCCAAAAAAAAGCTATGGTCCTTTTCCCTGGAAGTAAAACTGACCTGTCCATCTTCTGGCTAGCAGAATGCAGGAGCCACTTGGCTCTATCAAACCAGCCCGATTTGGCACTGGTGCCCCCTTGGGTCTGGGAACCATCCTGCGTATCGTGGATTTTCAGGAGCCAGCCAGCCACTCCCAGCCACAGGCCCCCAAACACAAACAACGGCCCTTTTCCCTGGAAGTGAAACTGACCTGCCCATCTTCTGGCTGGCAGATTGCAGGAGCCACATGGCTCTATCAAACCAGCCCGACTTGGCAGTGGTGCCAACTTGGGTCTGGCAATCATCCTGAGTATCGTGGATTTTCAGGGGCCAGCCGGCCACAGCCAGCCACAGGTCCCCAAAAACAATCTACGGCCCTTTTCCCTGGAAGTAAAACTGACCTGCCCATCATCTGGCTGGCAGATTGCAGGAGCCACTTGGCTCTATCAAACTAGTCCGACTCGGCACTGGTGCCACCTTTCATCTGGGAATCATCCTGCGTACCGTGGATTTTCAGGAGCCAGCCGGCCACTCCCAGCCACAGGCCCCCGAACATAAACTACGACCCATTTCCCTGGAAGTAAAACTGACCTGCCCATCTTCTGGCTGGCAGATTGCAGGAGACACTTGGCTCTATCAAACTAGCCCGACTCGGCACTGGTGCCACCTTTCATCTGGGAACCATCCTGCGTATCGTGGATTTTCAGGAGCCAGCCGGACACTCCCAGCCACACGCCCCCGAGCAAAAACTACGACCCTTTTCCCTGGAAGTAAAACTGACCTGCCCATCTTCTGGCTGGCAGATTGCAGGAGACACTTGGGTCTATCAAACCAGCCCGACTTGGCACTGGTGCCACCTTTCATCTGGGAACCATCCTGCGTATCGTTGATTTTCAGGAGCCAGCCGGCCATTCCAGGCCACAGACCCCAAAAAAATCTATGGTCCTTTTCCCTGGAAGTAAAACTGACCTGTCCATCTTCTGGCTAGCAGAATGCAGGAGCCACTTGGCTCTATCAAACCAGCCCGATTTGGCACTGGTGCCCCCTTGGGTCTGGGAACCATCCTGCGTATCGTCGATTTTCAGGAGCCAGCAGGTAATTCCGAGCCACAGGCTCCCGAAAACAAACCACGGCCCGTTTCCCTGGCAAACAAAACTCACGCACCCCGCTCCTGGCTGGCAGATTGCAGGAGACCCTTGGCCCTATCAAACGGGCTGGCTTGGCACTGGTGCCACCATTCATCTGGGAACCATCCCACTTATCGTGGATTTTCAGGTGCCAGCCGGCCATTCCCAGCCACAGGCCCCCAAACACAAACTACCGGCCCTCTTCCCCGGAAGTAAAACTGACCTGTCCATCTACTGGCTGGCAGATTGCAGGAGCCACTTAGCTCTATCAAACCAGCCCGACTCGGCACTGGTGCCACCTTTCATCTGGGAACCATCCTGCGTGTCGTGGATTTTCAGGAGCCAGCCAGCCACTCTCAGCCACCGGGCCCCAAACACATACCACGGCCATTTTCCCTGGAAGAAAATCTCAGCGGACCGCCTTCTGGCTGGCAGATTGCAGGAGCCACTCGGTACTATCAAACCAGCCCGACTTGGGGCTGATGCCATTTTTCATTTGGGAGGCATCTTGCGTATCGTGGATTTTAAGGAGCCACCCGGCCACTCCCAGCCACACGCCCCCAAATACAAACTACGGGCCCTTACCCTGGAAGTAAAACTGATCTGCCCATCTTATGGCTGGCAGATGCCAGGAGCCACTTGGCTCTATCAAACCAGCCCGACTCGGCACTGGTGCCCCCTTGGATCTGGGAACCATCCTGCGCAGCGTGGATTTCAAGGAGGCAGCCGGTCATTCCGATCCAAAGGCCCCTGAAAAAAAACCACAGCCCTTTCCCTGGCAAACAAAATTCACACACCCCGCTTCTGGCTGGCAGATTGCAGGAGCCACTTGGCTCTATCAAACCAGCCCCACTCGGCACTGGTGCCACATTTCATCTGGGAACCATCCTGTGTATCGGGGATTTTCGGGTGCCAGCTGGCCACTCCCAGCCACAGGCCCCCAAACAAAAACTACGGCCCTTTTCCTTGGAAGTAAAAGTGACCTGCCCATCTTCTGGCTGGCAGATTGCAGGAGACACTTGGCTCTATCAAACCAGCCTGACTCGGCACTGGTTCCACTTTCCTCTGGGAACCATCCTGCGTATCGTGGATTTTCAGGAGCCAGCCGGCAATTCCCAGCCACAGGCCCCAAAGAAAAAGCTATGGTCCTTTTCCCTGGAAGTAAAACTGACCTGTCCATCTTCTGGCTGGCAGAATGCAGGAGCCACTTGGCTCTATCAAACCAGCTCGATTTGGAACTTGTGCCCTCTTGAGTCTGGGAATCATCATGCGTACCGTGGATTTTCAGGAGCCAGCCGGCCACTCCCAGCCACAGGCCCCCAAACAAAAACTACGGCCCTTTTCCCTGGAAGTAAAACTGACCTGCCCATCTTCTGGCTGGCAGATTGCAGGAGCCACATGGCTCTATCAAACCAGCCCGACTGGCAGTGGTGCCGACTTGGGTCTGGCAATCATCCTGAGTATCGTGCATTTTCAGGAGCCAGCCGGCCACTCCCAGCCTCACGCCCCCAAACACAAACTACCGGCCCTCTTCCCCGGAAGTAAAACTGACCTGCCCATCTTCTGGCTGGCAGATTGCAGGAGCCACTTAGCTCTGTCAAACCAGCCCGACTCGGCACTGGTGCCACCTTTTATCGGGGAACCATCCTGCGTATCGTGGATTTTCAGGTGCCAGCAGGCCACAGCCAGCCACTGGTCCCCAAAAACAAACTACGGCCCTTTTCCCTGGATGTAAAACAGACCTGCCCATCTTCTGGCTGGCAGATTGCAGGAGCCACTTGGCTCTATCAAAACAGCCCGACTCGGCACTGGTGCCACCTTTCATCTGGGATCCATCCTGCGCGGCATGGATTTTAAGGAACCAGCCGGCCATTCCAGGCCACAGGTCCCGGAAACAATACCACGGCCTTTTTCCCTGGCAAACAAAAGTCATCCACCCCACTTCTGGCTGGCAGATTGCAGGAGCCACATGGCTCTATCAAACCAGCTCAACTCGGCACTGGTGCCACCTTGGGTCTGGGAACCATCATGCGCGGCGTGGATTTTCAGGAGCCAGCCGGCCACTCCCAGCCACAGGCCCCCAAACACATACTACGGCCCTTTTCCCTGGAAGTAAAATTGACCTGCCCATCTTCTGGCTGGCAGATTGCAGGAGCCACATGGCTCTATCAAACCAGCCCAACTCGGCACTGGTGCCACCTTGGGTCTGGGAACCATCATGCGCGGCGTGGATTTTAAGGAGCCAGCCGGACTTTCCCAGCCAAAGGCCCCCAACAAAAACTACGGCCCTTTTCCCTGGATGAAAAATTGACCTGCCCATCTTCTGGCTGGCAGATTGCAGGAGCCACTTGGCTCTATCAAACCAGCCCGACTCGGCACTGGTTCCACCTTTCATCTGGGAACCATCCTGCGTGTCGTGGATTTTCAGGAGCCAGTCGGCCACTCTCAGTCACAGGGCCCCAAACACATACCACGGCCATTTTCCCTGGAGGAAAATCTCAGCGGCCCGCCGTCTGGCTGGCAGATTGCAGGAGCCACTCGGTAGTATCAAACCAGCCTGACTTGGCACTGGTGCCACCTTTCATCTGGGAACCATCCTGCGTATCGTGGATTTTCAGGAGCCAGCCGGCCACTGCCAGCCACAGGTCCCCAAACACAAACTACGTCCCCTTTCCCTGGAAGTAAAACTGACCTGCCCATCTTCTGGCTGGCAGATTGCAGGAGCCACTTGGCTCTATCAAAACAGCCCGACTCGGCACTGGTGCCACCTTTCATCTGGGAACCATCATGCGCGGCGTGGATTTTAAGGAGCCAGCCGGCCATTCCAAGCCACAGGCCCCCAAACACAAACTACGGCCCTTTTCCCTGGAATTAAAACAGACCTGGCCATCTCCTGGCTGTCAGATTGCAAGATCTACTTGGTACTATCAAACCAGCCCGACTTGGCACTGGTGCCATTTTTCATTTGGGAACCATCCTGCGTATCGTGGATTTTCAGGAGCCAGCCGGCCACTCCCAGCCACAGGCCCCCAAACAAAAACTACAGCCCTTTTCCCTGGAAGTAAAACTGACCTGCCCATCTTCTGCCTGGTAGATTGCAGGAGCCACTTGGTTCTATCAAACCAGCCCGACTCGGCACTGGTGCCACCTTGGGTCTGGGAACCATCCTGCTCGGCGTGTATTTTCAGGAGCCAGCCGGCCACTCCCAGCCACAGGCCCCGAAAACAAACCACGGCCCTTTTCCCTGGCAAAAAAACTCACCCACCCCGCTTATGGATGGCAGATTGCAGGAGCCACCTGGTTCTATCAAACCAGCCCAACTCGGCACTGGTGCCACCTTTCATCTGGGAACCATCATGCGCGGCGTGGATTTTCAGGAGCCAGCCGGCCACTCCCAGCCACAGGCCCCCAAACAAAATCTACGGCTTTTTCGCAGGAAGTAAAACAGACCTGCCCATCTTCTGGCTGGCAGATTGCAGGAGCCACATGGCTTTATCAAACCAGCCCGACTTGGCAGTGGTGCCAACTTGGGTCTGGCCATCATCCTGAATATCGTGCATTTTCAGGAGCCAGCCGGCCACTCCCTGCCTCAGGCCCCCAAACACAAAATACCTACCCCTTTCCCCGGAAGTAAAACTGACCTGTCCATCTTCTGGATGGCAGATTGCAGGAGCCACTTGGCTGTATCAAACCAGCCCGACTCAGCACTGGTGCCACCTTTCATCTGGGAACCATCCTGTGCTTTGGGGATTTTCAGGAGCCAGCCGGCCACTCCAAGCCACAGGCCCCCAAACACAAACTACGGCCCTTTTCGCAGGAAGTAAATCTGACCTGCCCATCTTCTGGCTGACAGATTGCAGGAGCCACATGGCTCTATCAAACCAGCCAAACTCGGCACTGGTGCCACCTTTCATCTGGGAACCATCATGCGCGGCGTGGATTTTAAGGAGCCACCCGGCCATTCCAAGCCACAGGCCCCCAAACACAAACTACGGCCCTTTTCCCTGGAATTAAAACAGACCTGGCCATCTTCTGGCTGTCAGATTGCAAGATCTACTTGGTACTATCAAACCAGCCCGACTTGGCACTGGTGCCACTTTTCATTTGGCAACCATCCTGCGTATCGTGGATTTTCAGGAGCCAGCCGGCCACTCCCAGCCACAGGCCCCCAAACAAAAACTACGGCCCTTTTCCCTGGAAGTAAAATTGACCTGCCCATCCTCTGGCTGGCAGATTGCAGGAGCAACTTGGCTCTATCAAACCAGCCCAACTCGGCACTGGTGCCCCCTTGGGTCTGGGAACCATCATGCGCGGCGTGGATTTTAAGGAGCCAGCCGGCCATTCCAAACCACAGGCCCCCAAACACAAACCACGGCCCTTTAACCTGGTAAACAAACTGACCCGCCCCGCTCCTGGCTGGCAGAATGCAGGAGCCACTTGGCTCTATCAAACCAGCCTGACTCGGCACTGGTGCCAACTTTCATCTGGGAACCATCCTGCGTAACGTGGATTTTCAGGAGCCAGATGGCCACTCCCAGCCACAGGCCCCCAAACACATACTACGGCCCTTTTCTCTGGAAGTAAAACTGACCTGCCCATCTTCTGGCTGGCAGATTGCAGGAGCCACTTGGCTCTATCAAACCAGCCCGACTTGGGACTGGTGCCCCCTTGGGTCTGAGAACCATCCTGCGTATTGTGGATTTTCAGGAGCCAGCCGGACACTCCCAGCCACAGGCCCCCAACACAAACCACGGCCCTTTTCCCTGGCAAACAAAACTGACCCGCCCCGCTTCTGGCTGGCAGATTGCAGGAGACACTTGGCTCTATCAAATCAGCACGACTCGGCACTGGTGCCACCTTTCATCTGGGAACCATCCTGCGTATCATGGATTTTCAGAAGCCAGCCGGCCATTCCCAGCCACAGGCCCCCAAACATATACCACGGCCCTTTTCCCTGGAAGTAAAACTGACCTGCCCACCTTCTGGCTGGCAGATTGCAGGAGACACTTGGCTCTATCAAACCAGCCCAACTCGGCACTGGTGCCATCTTGGGTCTGGGAACCATCATGCGCGGCGTGGATTTAAAGGAGCCAGCCGGCCATTCCCAGCCACAGGTCCCCAAACACAAACTACGGCCCTTTTCCCTGGAAGTAAAACAGACCAGCCCATCTTCTGGCTGGCAGATTGCAGGAGCCACTTGTCTCTATCACACCATCCCGACTTGGCACTGTTGCCATTTTTCATTTGGGAAGCATCTTGCGTATCGTGGATTTTCAGGAGCCAGCCGGCCACTCCCAGCCACAGGCCCCGAAAACAAACCACGGCCCTTTTCCCTGGCAAACAAAACTCACCCACCCCGCTTATGGCTGGCAGATTGCAGGAGACACTTGATTCTATCAAACCAGCCCCACTCGGCACTGGTGCCACCTTTCATCTGGGAACCATCCTGTATATCGGGGATTTTCAGGAGCCAGCCGGCCACTCCCAGCCACAGGTCCCCAAACACAAACTACGGCCCTTTTCCCTGGAAGTAAAACTGACCTGCCCACCTTCTGGCTGGCAGATTGCAGGAGCCACATGGCTCTGTCAAACCAGCCCGACTTGGCAGTGGTGCCAACTTGGGTCTGGCCATCATCCTGAATATCGTGGATTTTCAGGAGCCAGCCGGCCACTCCCTGCCTCAGGCCCCCAAACACAAAATACCTACCCCTTTCCCCGGAAGTAAAACTGACCTGTCCATCTTCTGGATGGCAGATTGCAGGAGCCACTTGGCTCTATCAAACCAGCCCGACTCAGAACTGGTGCCACCTTTCATCTGGGAACCATCCTGTGTTTTGGGGATTTTCAGGAGCCAGCCGGCCACTCCAAGCCACAGGCCCCCAAACACAAACTACGGCCCTTGTCGCAGGAAGTAAATCTGACCTGCCCATCTTCTGGCTGGCAGATTGCAGGAGCCACATGGCTCTATCAAACCAGCCCAACTCGGCACTGGTGCCACCTTTCATCTGGGAACCATCATGCGCGGCGTGGATTTTAAGGAGCCAGCCGGCCATTCCAAGCCACAGGCCCCCAAACACAAACTACGGCCCATTTCCCTGGAATTAAAACAGACCTGGCCATCTTCTGGCTGTCAGATTGCAAGATCTACTTGGTACTATCAAACCAGCCCGACTTGGCACTGGTGCCACTTTTCATTTGGCAACCATCCTGCGTATCGTGGATTTTCAGGAGCCAGCCGGCCACTCCCAGCCACAGGCCCCCAAACAAAAACTACGGCCCTTTTCCCTGGAAGTAAAATTGACCTGCCCATCCTCTGGCTGGCAGATTGCAGGAGCAACTTGGCTCTATCAAACCAGCCCAACTCGGCACTGGTGCCCCCTTGGGTCTGGGAACCATCATGCGCGGCGTGGATTTTAAGGAGCCAGCCGGCCATTCCAAACCACAGGCCCCCAAACACAAACCACGGCCCTTTAACCTGGTAAAAAACTGACCCGCCCCGCTCCTGGCTGGCAGAATGCAGGAGCCACTTGGCTCTATCAAACCAGCCTGACTCGGCACTGGTGCCAACTTTCATCTGGGAACCATCCTGCGTAACGTGGATTTTCAGGAGCCAGATGGCCACTCCCAGCCACAGGCCCCCAAACAAATCTATGGCCCTTTTCTCTGGAAGTAAAACTGACCTGCCCATCTTCTGGCTGGCAGATTGCAGGAGCCACTTGGCTCTATCAAACCAGCCCGACTTGGGACTGGTGCCCCCTTGGGTCTGAGAACCATCCTGCGTATTGTGGATTTTCAGGAGCCAGCCGGACACTCCCAGCCACAGGCCCCCAACACAAACCACGGCCCTTTTCCCTGGCAAACAAAACTGACCCGCCCCGCTTCTGGCTGGCAGATTGCAGGAGACACTTGGCTCTATCAAACCAGCACGACTCGGCACTGGTGCCACCTTTCATCTGGGAACCATCCTGCGTATCATGGATTTTCAGAAGCCAGCCGGCCATTCCCAGCCACAGGCCCCCAAACATATACCACGGCCCTTTTCCCTGGAAGTAAAACTGACCTGCCCACCTTCTGGCTGGCAGATTGCAGGAGACACTTGGCTCTATCAAACCAGCCCAACTCGGCACTGGTGCCATCTTGGGTCTGGGAACCATCATGCGCGGCGTGGATTTAAAGGAGCCAGCCGGCCATTCCCAGCCACAGGTCCCCAAACACAAACTACGGCCCTTTTCCCTGGAAGTAAAACAGACCAGCCCATCTTCTGGCTGGCAGATTGCAGGAGCCACTTGTCTCTATCACACCATCCCGACTTGGCACTGTTGCCATTTTTCATTTGGGAAGCATCTTGCGTATCGTGGATTTTCAGGAGCCAGCCGGCCACTCCCAGCCACAGGCCCCGAAAACAAACCACGGCCCTTTTCCCTGGCAAACAAAACTCACCCACCCCGCTTATGGCTGGCAGATTGCAGGAGACACTTGATTCTATCAAACCAGCCCGACTCGGCACTGGTGCCACCTTTCATCTGGGAACCATCCTGTATATCGGGGATTTTCAGGAGCCAGCCGGCCACTCCCAGCCACAGGTCCCCAAACACAAACTACGGCCCTTTTCCCTGGAAGTAAAACTGACCTGTCCATCTTCTGGATGGCAGATTGCAGGAGCCACTTGGCTCTATCAAACCAGCCCGACTCAGAACTGGTGCCACCTTTCATCTGGGAACCATCCTGTGTTTTGGGGATTTTCAGGAGCCAGCCGGCCACTCCAAGCCACAGGCCCCCAAACACAAACTACGGCCCTTGTCGCAGGAAGTAAATCTGACCTGCCCATCTTCTGGCTGGCAGATTGCAGGAGCCACATGGCTCTATCAAACCAGCCCAACTCGGCACTGGTGCCACCTTTCATCTGGGAAGCATCATGCGCGGCGTGGATTTTAAGGAGCCACCCGGCCATTCCAAGCCACAGGCCCCCAAACACAAACTACGGCCCATTTCCCTGGAATTAAAACAGACCTGGCCATCTTCTGGCTGTCAGATTGCAAGATCTACTTGGTACTATCAAACCAGCCCGACTTGGCACTGGTGCCATTTTTCATTTGGCAACCATCCTGCGTATCGTGGATTTTCAGGAGCCAGCCGGCCACTCCCAGCCACAGGCCCCCAAACAAAAACTACAGCCCTTTTCCCTGGAAGTAAAACTGACCTGCCCATCTTCTGCCTGGCAGATTGCAGGAGCCACTTGGTTCTATCAAACCAGCCCGACTCGGCACTGGTGCCCCCTTGGGTCTGGGAACCATCCTGCTCGGCGTGTATTTTCAGGAGCCAGCCGGCCACTCACAGCCACAGGCCCCGAAAAAAAACCACGGCCCTTTTCCCTGGCAAACAAAACTCACCCACCCCGCTTCTGGCTGGCAGATTCCAGGAGCCACTTGGTTCTATCAAACCAGCCCAACTCGGCACTGGTGCCACCTTTCATCTGGGAACCATCCTGCGTATCGTGGATTTTCAGGAGCCAGCCGGCCACTCCCAGCCACTGGCCCCCAAACAAAATCTACGGCTTTTTCGCTGGAAGTAAAACAGACCTGCCCATCTTCTGGCTGGCAGATTGCGGGAGACACTTGGTACTATCAAACCAGCCCGACTCAGCAGTGGTGCCACCATTCATCTGGGAACCATCCTGCGTATCGTGGATTTTCAGGAGCCAGCCGTCCATTCCCAGCCACAGGCCCCCGAAAACAAACCACGGCCCTTTTCCCTGGCAAACAAAACTCACCCACCCCGCTTATGGCTGGCAGATTGCAGGAGACACTGGGCTCTATCAAACCAACCCGACTCAGCACTGGTGCCACCTTTCATCTGGGAACCATCCTGTGTTTTGGGGATTTTCAGGAGCCAGCCGGCCACTCCCAGCCACAGGCCCCCAAACACAAACTACGGCCCTTTTCCCTGGAAGTAAAATTGACCTGCCCATCTTCTGGCTGGCAGATTGCAGGAGCAACTTGGCTCTATCAAACCAGCCCAACTCGGCACTGGTGCCCCCTTGGGTCTGGGAACCATCATGCCTGGCGTGGATTTTAAGGAGCCAGCCGGCCATTCCAAGCCACAGGCCCCCAAACACAAACCACGGCCCTTTAACCTGGTAAACAAACTGACCCGCCCCGCTCCTGGCTGGCAGAATGCAGGAGCCACTTGGCTCTATCAAACCAGCCTGACTCGGCACTGGTTCCAAATTTCATCTGGGAACCATCCTGCGTGTCGTGGATTTTCAGGAGCCAGCCGGCCACTCTCAGCCACAGGGCCCCAAACATATACCACGGCCATTTTCCCTGGAAGAAAATCTCAGCGGCCCGCCTTCTGGCTGGCAGATTGCAGGAGCCACTCGGTACTATTAAGCCGACCCGACTTGGCACTGGTGCCACCTTTCATCTGGGAACCATCCTGCGTATCGTGGATTTTCAGGAGCCAGATGGACACTCCCAGCCACAGGCCCCCAAACAAATCTATGGCCCTTTTCTCTGGAAGTAAAACTGACCTGCCCATCTTCTGGCTGGCAGATTGCAGGAGCCACTTGGTACTATCAAACCAGCCCGACTTGGCAGTGATGTAATTTTTCATTTCGGAGCCATCCTGCGTATCGTCGATTTTCAGGAGCCAGCCGGCCACTCCCAGCCACAGGCCCCCAGCACAAACCACGGCCCTTTTCCCTGGCAAACAAAACTGACCCGCCCCGCTCCTGGCTGGCAGATTGCAGGAGCCACTTGGCTCTATCAAACCAGCCCGACTCGGCACTGGTGCCACCTTTCATCTGGGAACCATCATGCGTGTCGGGAATTTTCAGGAGCCATCCGGCCACTCCCAGCTGCAGGCCCCTCAACACATACCACGGCCCTTTTCCCTCGTAGAAAATCTCAGCGGCCCGCCTTCTGGCTGGCAGATTGCAGGAGCCACTTGGCTCTATCAAAACAGCCTGACTCGGCACTGGTTCCACCTTTCATCTGGGAACCATCCTGCGCAGCTTGGATTTTAAGGAACCAGCCGTCCATTCCGGGCCACAGGCCCGGAAAAATACCACGGCCTTTTTCCCTGGCCAACAAAACTCACCCCCCCCGCTTCTGGCTGGCAGATTGCAGGAGCCACATGGCTCTATCAAGCCAGCCCGGCTCGGAACTGGGGCCACCTTTCATCTGGGAACCATCCTGCGTATCGTGGATTTTCAGGAGCCAGCCGGCTACTCCCAGCCACAGGCCCCCGAACATATCTACGACCCATTTCCCTGGAAGTAAAACTGACCTGCCCATCTTCTGGCTGGCAGATTGCAGGAGCCACTTGGTACTATCAAACCAGCCCGACTTGGCACTGGTGCAATTTTTCATTTGGAGCCATCCTGCGTATAGTGGATTTTCAGGAGCCAGCCGGCCACTCCCAGCCACAGACCCCCAAACACAAACTACGGCCCTTTTCCCTGGAAGTAAAACTGACCTGCCCATCTTCTGGCTGGCAGATTGCAGGAGCCACTTGGCTCTATCAAACCAACACGACTCGCCAATGGTGCGCCCTTGTGTCAGGGAATCATCCTGCGTGGTGTGGATTTTAAGGAGCCAGCCGGACATTACAGGCCACAGGCCACCAAAAACAAACCACGCCCCTTTACCCTGGCAAAAAAAACTCACCCACCCCGCTTCTGGGTGGCAGATTGCAGGAGACACTTGGTACTATCAAACCAGCCCGACTCGGCACTGGTGCCAACTTTCGTGTGGGAACCATCCTGCGTATCGTGGATTTTCAGGAGCCAGTCGGCCACTGCCAGCCACAGGCCCCCAAAGAAAATCTATGGCCCTTTCCCTGTAACTAAAACAGACCTGCCCATCTTCTGGCTGGCGGATTGCAGGAGCCACTTGGTACTATCAAACCAGCCCAACTTGGCACTGGTGCAATTTTTCATTTGGGAGCCATCCTGCTAACGTCGATTTTCAGGAGCCAGCCGGCCACTCCCAGCCACAGGCCCCCAAACACAAACTACGGCCCTTTTCCCTGGAAGTAAAACTGACCTGCCCATCTTCTGGCTGGCAGATTGCAGGAGCCACTTGGCTCTATCAAACCAGCCCGACTTGGCAGTGGTTCCAACTTGGGTATGGGAAACGTCCTGCGCGGCGTGGATTTTAAGCCGCCAGCCGGCCACTCCCAGCCTCAGGCCCCCAAACTCAAACTACCGGCCCTTTTCCCTGGAAGTAAAACTGACCTGCCCATCTTCTGGCTGGCAGATTGCAGGAGCCACTTGGCTCTATCAAAACAGCCCGACTCGGCACTGGTGCCACCTTTCATCTGGGAACCATCCTGCGTATCGTGGATTTTCAGGAGCCAGCCGGCCACTCCCAGCCACAGGCCCCCAAACACAAAAAACGGTCCTTTTTCCTGGAAGTAAAACTGAGCTGCCCATCTTCTGGCTGGCAGATTGCAGGAGCCACATGACTCTATCAAACCAGCCCGACTTGGCAGTGGTTCCAACTTGGGTCTGGGAACCATCCTGCGCGGCGTGGATTTGAAGAAGCCAGGCGGCCGTTCCCAGCCACAGGCCCCGAAAACTAACCACGGCCCTTTTCCCTGGAAGTAAAACTGACCTGCCCATCTTCTGGCTGGCAGATTGCAGGAGCCACTTGGCTCTATCAAAACAGCCCGACTCGGAACTGCTGTCACCTTTCATCTGGGAACCATTCTGCATATCGTGGATTTTCAGGAGCCAGCCGGCCACTCCCAGCCACAGGCCCCCAAACACAACCTACGGCCCTTTTCCCTGGAAGTAAAACTGACCTGCCCATCTTCTGGCTGGCAGATTGCAGGAGCCACTTGGTACTATCAAACCAACCCGACTCGGCACTGGTTCCCCCTTGGGTCTGGGAACCATCCTGCGCGGCCTGGATTTTAAGCCGCCAGCCGGCCACTCCCAGCCACAGGCCCCCAACACAAACCACGGCCCTTTTCCCTGGCAAAAAAACTCACCCGCCCATCTTCTGGCTGGCAGATTACAGGAGCCACTTGGCTCTATCAAACCAGCCCGACTCGGCACTGGTGCCACCTTTCTTTTGGGAAGCATCTTGGGTATCGTGGATTTTCAGGAGCCAGCCGGCCACTCCCAGCCACAGGCACCCAGCACAAATCACGGCCCTTTTCCCTGGCAAACAAAACTCACCCACCCCGCTTCTGACTGGCCGATTGCAGGAGCCACTTGGCTCTATCAAACCAGCCCGACTCGGCACTGGTGCCACCTTTCATCTGGGAACCATCCTGCGTATCGTGGATTTTCAGGAGGCAGCCGGCCACTCCCAACCACAGGCCCCCAAACAGAAACCACCACCCCATTCCCTGGAAACAAAATTCAGCCGCCCCGCTTCTTGCTGGCAGATTGCAGGAGCTACTCTGTATTATCAAACCATCACGACTTGGCACTGGTGCCACCTTTTATCTGGGAACCACCCTGCGTATCGGGGATTTTCAGGAGCCAGCCGGCCACTCCCAGCCCCAGGCCCGGAAACACAAACCACAGCCCTTTTCCCTGGAAACAAAACTATACAAATCTGGGACTTTTTTACCGACTAAAATTGTTTGAACAGTCTCGTCATAATAATAGATTTCTAGAAGAAATTTTTAAAATCTTTCTTAGAGTTGAGAAAGTCCAGGATTGAGGTCTTTTTCTTCCCATATCAATATTGCAACGAAATTATTAAATAAAGACCAACTCTTTATTTTTCTTTTTAACCCAAGTCATTAATTCCCATTCATTAATCCATTTTGTGGACCAATATTTGCCATTCTGATGGAAGTTGTCACTTCTTTACAATAGACATTCTGTGACTATGTTGACAAGTCTTGGGTGATGATCCTAACTGGTCTTAGATGCGCATAGGGGAAATTTCCTCAGCCAGTGTCAGTCCTAAGCATGCGTATCAGAAGATCTTTCTATAGCTGGGAATTTTCCCATGAAAGGGATTCAGTTAGGCAAGAGACACTTGTCCCAGAGTTTTACATTCTTCTTGAACACTGCTTAAGGAACATGGATCCCATGTCCATTTGGATCTCTGTCTGCACAGAACTTTGTCATGCCAGTGCTTGAAATGCATCTCGAAGAGAATTCACTACACAGAATGAATGAGAGTGGTAGGGCTCAGTGGGGCTCACCAGGCCCAACCCCCCTGTTAAAGCAGGATACCTAGAGCCTCTTGCCCGGGATTCTATCTGGGTGTACTTTTAATGTCTTCTAAGATCCAGGCTTCAGAAGCTTTCTGGGCAGTCTGTGCCGCGGTTCAGTCACCCTCACAGTAAAACATCATTTGGTGATGTTCATAGGCAATCTCCTGTATTTCAGTGTGTGCCCACTGCCTCTTGTCTTTTCACTCAGCATCACTTAAAAGACACTGGTTCCCTCCCTTTTGCATTATTGCTTCCCGTATGTATGTGTGCAGCCATGTAGAGAAATGAAAAAACCTCCCTGAAGGCCACGCAGACAATATTCCCTTCATCTACCAGTCAAGTTGATTCATCAGAGGTGTTGAAAAAGTTGTTCAGCATGAAATTGCCCAGGAAAATCCACGCCGAGTACATTGCTTTGTCCTCCTTCATATGCCAGGCAAGGCTTTCAGGAATAGCTGCCCCATCAACTTCATGGGGATAAAAAAGAGGCTGGCTGATTTGTACTTTTCCGAGGCCTCCTAATTGCCATTTTTGAAGAGGGCAGTCTTTTGCTTTCATGCATTCTTAGCTACGGAAAACTCCATACTTTCGTCTTTAGCGTTTCTTGTCCTCTCCAACCTCGCAAAAAGTTTTTCCACTATGTCTGGCAAGGAGAATCTGGGTCAGGGCTGAAAACATCTCCCATGGTGTTGTACATGTTGCAGAGAAGTCTGCAGAGTGTTTTGCACGAAGGAAAAGAAAGATGTCCAAAACACCTTCCAATCGAATGTTCATGTGTTTGGAAAAGGTAGGAAAGTGGTAAAGTACTGTTTTCTATCAGTTTGAAAGTTGAGCACACTATCCCAGTCTTGTGCAGCTTCATTCCCACCTTTCCGAAGCAGCCGCTCTCTCCGGCCCCCGGAGACGAAGAGGCGGCTTCTTTGCGCAAAGGCGATTGTGCCGGTCACAGTGCACTCCAGTGCGGCGGCTTCTTCCGAAATGTGCCCGGGACCGGCGCTTACCTCCGGGGAGCTGCGTACCTTCTTCTTTCGGGACTTTTGTGGTCTACATCACTGCAAAACGCTTTTCCACTATGTCTGGCAAGGAGAAACTGTGCCTGCACAGAAAACATCTCCCATCATGTTTTACATGTTGCATAGAGGTCTGCTGAGTGTTTTGCACCAAGAATAACAAAGTTGTCCAAAACACCTTCCAACAGGATATTCATGTGTTTGGAAAAGGTAGGAAAGTGGTAAGGTACTGTTTTCTATCAGTTTGCAAGCTGCGCACACTATCCCAGTGTTGTGCAGCTTCATTCTCACCTTTCCGAAGCTACTGGTCTCTCCGGCTCCCGGAGGCGAAGAATCGGCGTCTTCGCGCAAAGGCGATTGTGCCGGTCACAGTGCACTCCAGTGCGGCGGCTTCTTCCGAAATGTGCCCGGGATCGGGCCATAGCTCCGGGGAGCTGGGTACCTAGGTCTTTCAGGTCTTTTGTGGTCTACATCATACAGAAAGGTTTTCCAATATGTTAGGCAAGGAGAAACTGTGCCAGCACAGAAAACATCTCCCGTGGTGTTTTACATGTTGCGGAGAGCTCTGTTGATTGTTTTGCACGAAGGAAAAGAAAGTTTTCCAAAACACCTTCCAATCGAATGTTCATGTGTTTGGAAAAGGTAGGAGTGGTAAGGTACTGTTTTTTATCAGTTTGCAAGCTGCGCACACTATCCCAGTGTTGTGCAGCTTCATTCTTCACCTTTTGAAAGCAGCCGCTCTCTCCGGCTCCCGGAGGCGAAGAATGGGCTTCTTCGTGCAAAGGCGATTGTGCCGGTCACAGTGCACTCCAGTGCGGCGGCTTCTTCCGAAATGCGCCCGGGCCGGGCGCTTAGCTCCGGGGAACTCTGTATTTCGACTTTAGCGTCTCTTGTGTTCTACATCACTACTAAAAGCATTTCCACTATGTCTGGCAAGTAGAAACTGTGCCAGCACAGAAAACATCTCCCATCATGTTTTACATGTTGCACAGAGCTCTGCTGAGTGTTTTGCACGAAGAAAATAAAGCTGTTGAAAACGCCTTCTAACCGAATATTCATATGTTTGGAAAAGGTAGGAAAGTTGTAAGGTACTCTTTTCTATCAGTTTGCAACCTGCGCACACTCTCCCCGTGTTGTGCAGCTTCATTTCCACCTTTCCGAAGCAGCAGCTCTGTCTGGTTCGCGGAGGCAAGAAAGCGGCTTCTTCGCGCAAAGGCGATTGTGCCGGTCACAGTGCACTCTAGTGCGGCGGCTTCGGCCGAAATGTGCCCGGGACCGGCGCTTAGCTCCGGGGACATCCGTACCTTCCTCTTTCGGGACTTTTGTGGTCCAGATCACTGCAAAACGCTTTTCCACTATGTCTGGTAATGAGAAACTGTGCCTGCACAGAAAACATCTCTCATGATGTTTTACATGTTGCAGAGAGCTCTGCTGAGTGTTTTGCACGAAGAAAATAAAGTTGTTGAAAACGCCTTCTAACCGAATATTCATATGTTTGGAAAAGGTAGGAAAGTGGTAAGGTACTGTTTTTTATCAGTTGGCAAGCTGCACACACTATCCCAGTGTTGTGCAGTTCATTCTTCACTTTTTGAAAGCAGCCGCTCTCTCCGGCTCCCGGAGGCGAAGATTCGGCTTCTTCGCGCAAATGCGATTGTGCCGGTCACAGTGCACTCCAGTGCGGCGGCATCTGCCGAAATGTGCCCGGGACCGGCGCTTAGCTCCGGGGAGCTGCGTACCTTCGTCTTTCGGGACTTTTGTGGTCTACATCATACAGAAAGGTTTTCCACTATGTTAGGCAAGGAGAATCTGTGCCAGCACAGAAAACATCTCCCATCGTGTTTTGCATGTTGCAGAGAGCTCTGCAGAAGTTTATGCAAGAAGAAAAAGAGAGTTTTCCAAAACACCTTCCAATCGAATGTTCATGTGTTTGGAAAAGGTAGGAAAGTGGTAAGGTAGTGTTTTCTATCAGTTGGCAAGCTGCGCACACTATCCCAGTCTTGTGCAGCTTCATTCTTCACCTTTTGAAAGCAGCCGCTCTGTCCGGCTGCCGGAGGCGAAGAATCGGTTTCTTCGCGCAAAGGCGATTGTGCCGGTCACAGTGCACTCCAGTGCGGCGGCTTCTTCCGAAATGTGCCCGGGACCGGCGCTTACCTCCGGGGACATCCGTACCTTCTTCTTTCGGGACTTTTGTGGTCTACATCACTGCAAAACGCTTTTCCACTATGTCTGGTAATGAGAAACTGTGCCTGCACAGAAAACATCTCTCATGGTGTTTTACATGTTGCAGAGAGCTCTGCTGAGTGTTTTGCACCAAGAATAAGGAAGTTGTCCAAAACACCTTCCAACAGGATATTCATGTGTTTAGAAAAGGTAGGAGTGGTAAGGTACTGTTTTTTATCAGTTGGCAAGCTGCACACACTATGCCAGTGTTGTGCAGCTTCATTCTTCACCTTTTGAAAGCAGCCGCTCTCTCCGGCTCCCGGAGGCGAAGAATCGGCTTCTTCGCGCAAAGGCGATTGTAGCGGTCACAGCGCACTCCAGTGCGGCGGCATCTGCCGAAATGTGCCCGGGACCGGGGCATAGCTCCGGGGTGCTGCGTACCTTCGTCTTTAGCGTCTTTTGTGGTCTACATCATTGCAAAAATCTTTTCCACCATGTCTGGCAAGGAAAAACTGTGCCAGCATAGAAAACATCTCCCATCGGATTTTACATTTTGCAGAGAAGTCTACTGTGTGTTTTGCAGGAAGAAAAAGAAAGTTGTCCAAAACACTTTCCAACAGAATGTTCATGTGTTTGGAAAAGTTTGAGAGTGGTAAGGTACTGTTTTGGATCAGTGTGCATCTGTGCACACAATCCCAGTGTTGTGCTGCTTCATTCTTCATCTTTCAGAGGTAGCCGCTCTCTCCGGCTTCCAGAGGCGAAGAAGCGGCTTCTTCGCGCAAAGGCGATTGTGCTGGTCACAGTGCACTGCAGACGGCGGCTTCTACCGAAATGTGCCCCGTATCTGCTCATAGCTCCGGGCGTCTCTGTACCTTCCAATTCCGTTTTTGGTCTTGGCAATGCAAATGGTTTACTTGCAGCAGTAGGATGGGACTGTGAACTGGACTTTTTGCTTTTAGAGAGAAGCTAATGAAAAAGTTTCACCAGGATCAGAGCAGGTTGTAAAACAGAAAAATTGTCATGAAAAGAAGCCAGCCTTGTGCCCTTAGATTTGCTAGCTGTGTTTGAACAAAATGAAATGTGTCAACTCGGTGTTCCTGGGTATCACATCAGTAACAGGTACTTCAGTTGCTGAATTTTTCTCGTCAAGTTAAGAAGAGAATCCAAGGAATTGTGATTTCATGCTCACAATTCACCCTATGGTGCCGAAAGGTGAAAAAGGGGTGGAAGGTGCACGGGTCAACTAACTTGAATGGCCTATGTAAATCAGCGGCCACTGATTTCCTGAAGGCTTCAACAGGTCAGTTGCCTATGTTTTTCTTGGAATTGTTTTAACCTTCGGTCATGTTTTTCTTGGGATTCTTTTACCCTTTCCCTATTAGTTCAGCCTTTGGTCTCCAGCCTTTGCTGACATTTCAAGCATCTCGGTGGCCTGGAAATGTGTTGTCTTAATTGCTGACATCATTATTCCCTTCAAAGGGTTGTTTGCCTCAAGTCTCAGTTTTGCTGGTTCTCTGCTAGTTGATTGTCAGAGGGCAGCAGGTGTTGTGTAGGAGCAAGTACACAAACCCATAGCTGGCTTTTCTTTTGATTTGGCCTGTGTAGCTAATGGAATGACTGAACATCTGTGAGAGGCTTTTCTCTCCCCGTTAGGTTTCACTGGAAGGGCAGATGCAAATCGTCTACCTGAAGTCTTGGCACAGAAGAAAGTAGTGGCTTGCTGCTGCATCTAGCTAGAAGCTTACAAAAGGAAGGCCTTGGGCTGAGGCCCATTCCATTGGCTAAGTAGAAAAGGACTGTGGGAAGGTGAGGCAGCTGAATTAGAGGTAGATCAACAAGTTTTAGAACGGTCGTGTGTTCAAAGCCTGGTGTATGGTGGTTGGTTGAATGGTGTTTGTTATGGCTTAAAGCTATGGAACTGATAAAGGCAAAGTTGCAAGAAAGCAGCTCTCCTTTGCATCTTGCTGGGGACTCTGCTTCACCACGGACCCTCAACTCCAAGTTCACCAAGGAGATGATCAGTAGGACTGTTGCAGAGCTGCTGTGTGCATCTGAATGGAACGGCAGAGAGTGAAGCGCTGGACATTTCTGGCTTTAGTCCAATGCTGCTGCATTGGTGCCAGTTTAGTTGGTTTTCCATCAGTGGCCTTTCTGTCTAGAAGTACACTGCCCAGTGTACTTCTTTCCTAGTCTTTCTAGCATGTGATGCCGTTTCCTTCCTGTTGTTTTCATACCTTCCTTCAGTTGAAAGGATGATACAATCTTTCCATTTTGAAGATCCCTGTTAGGAAACACTATGCAAGAGGAGTCATCGCTCCCTTTTCTTCAGCCTCCTTTGTCATTTTCAGAGACTCATTTCAAATTTCTGCTAATGTCAAGACCATTACTGAGATTACCTAGCAGGGTTGGCACTCTCAGCTGCTTTCTTCTTTCATGCTGCTTCATACTGGATGTGACTTAAAGGCCTCGTTTTGTCATCTGCATTCTGCTGTGATCCAAAGCTAAATATTCCAGGCGTGTGAACACAAAAAGAACTCCTAGGCTTTTGCAAGAACTAGCCCAGGAGGATTTGTGTTCAATTTGATCTCTACAGTGTTTCAGAAAAAAGGAGATTGTACTGTCTTCTTGTGTACTCTCTTCTTGTGCTCTCATGCCTTGCATGTCCTAGTTAATCTACCGGCGTGACTCATTTGGCATCATCTCATGGTACAAATTCTGCATAGTTTCGTGTCCTTACAAATGCCAGTTGCCAAGGAGCCTATCTGACCATTCAAGGGGCAAAGAATTGTAAGGCTGGCAAGTTCAGTTGCTGAAACTGTAAGTCATGCCATATCAAAGTGACAGAGGAAATCCATTGATCTAGGACTTTCAGCTGGACACCTCTGAGAATAGCAGCTTGTCAGCAATGACACAGCCATCTTCCTAGCTGTATTCCAGAAAGAGGAAAGGGACACCTTCAATGATTAATATGTTTGGCATGAGAAAAACGCAAGAAATGCACCGGAAATTACTTTAGTCAGATAAAGTGCGTTTCTCTAGTGAGAATTTTGCACTTGCTCTTTCTTGTCTGCGCCTCTACTTTTCACAGAAGACAGGGGAGCATTTCATTATTATTGTTCCTTTGTTTTCTTTCGTTGGCCTCCCTCTTTCCACCTCCAATTAACAAATTTGCCTTTCTTTACCGGCTTCTCTTACTTTACTACGAGAATTTTACATTAGGCCAACTTACATAATGGTCAAAGTTCTCAGAGAGTGGAGAGAAGTAGAAGGTAGAGAAAAAAGAACAAAACAAATCCAGAAAAATAGACAAATTTTAACAGTCTTCTGTGAGAACATTAGGACACAAGATTTCTTTGAACTGAGCAACGCAGGGGATATTTGCCGCAGTCAAATCAGGCCGACATTGCACTGGAGCCAGCACGGGTCTGGAAACCATCCTGCGTCTCGTGGATTTTCAGGAGCCAGCAGCCCCTACCAGCTACAGTACCCCAAACACAAACGACGGCCCTTTTCCCTGAAAAAAAACTCAGCTGCCCCGCTTCTGGATGGCAGATTGCAGGAGTCACATGGTAATACACGACATGGTATTGGTGCCACCATTCATCTGGAAACCATCCTGCGCGGCGTGGATTTTCAGGAGCCAGCCAGCCATCCCCAGCCTCAGGCCCCCAAACTCAAACTACCGGCCCTTTTCCCAGGCAAATTAAACTCACCCACCCCGCTTCTGGCTGGCAGATTGCAGGAGGCACATGGCTCTATCAAACCAGCCCGACTTAACAGTGGTGCCAAATTCGGTCTGGGAATCATCCTGCGTATCGTGGATTTTCAGGAGCCAGCCGGCCACTCCCAGCCACAGGCCCCCAAACACACACTACAGCCCTTTTCCCTGGAAGTAAAACTGACCTGCCCATCTTCTGGCTGGCAGATTGCAGGAGCCACTTGGCTCTATCAAACCAGCCTGACTTGGCAGTGGTGCCACCTTTAATCGGGGAACCATCCTGCGTATCGTGGATTTACAGGAGCCAGCTGGCCATTCCCAGCCACAGGCACCCAACACAAACCACGGCACTTTTCCTTGGCAAACAAAACTCACCCACCCCGTTTCCGGCTGGCAGATTGCAGGAGCCACTTGCCTCTATCAAACCAGCCTGACTTGGCAGTGGTGCCACCTTTCATCTGGGAACCATCCTGCATATCGTGGATTTTCAGGAGCCAGCCGGCCATTCCCAGCCACAGGCCCCCAACACAAACCACGGCCCTTTTCCTTGGCAAACAAAACTCACCCGCCCCTTTCCTGGCTGGCAGATTGCAGGAGACACTTGGCTCTATCAAACCAGCCCAACTCGGCACTGGTGCCCCCTTGGGTCTGGGAATCATCATGCGCGGCGTGGATTTTAAGGAGCCATCCGGCCACTCCCAGCCACAGTCCCCCGAAAACAAACCACGGCCCATTTCCCTGGCAAACAAAACTCAGCTGCCTGGCTTCTGAATGGTAGATTGCAGAAGACACTTTGTACTATCATACTTGTCCGACATGGCAGTGTGCCACCTTAGGTCTGGGAATCATCCTGCGTATAGTGGATTTTCAGGAGCCAGCCGGCCACACTCATCCACAGGCCCCCAAACATATACCAGGGCCCTTTTCTCAGGAAAAAAAAACTCACACGCCCCGCTTCTGGCTGGCAGATTCCAGGAGCCACTTGGTTCTATCAAACCAGCCCAACTCGGCACTGGTGCCACCTTTCATCTGGGAACCATCCTGCGTATCGTGGATTTTCAGGAGCCAGCCGGCCACTCCCAGCCACTGGCCCCCAAACAAAATCTACGGCTTTTTCGCTGGAAGTAAAACAGACCTGCCCATCTTCTGGCTGGCGGATTGCGGGAGACACTTGGTACTATCAAACCAGCCCAACTTGGCACTGGTGCAATTTTTCATTTGGGAGCCATCCTGCGTATCGTGGATTTTCAGGAGCCAGCCGGCCACTCCCAGCCACAGGACCCCGAAAACAAACCACGGCCCTTTTCCCTGGCAAACAAAACTCACCCACCCCGCTTATGGCTGGCAGATTGCAGGAGACACTGGGCTCTATCAAACCAACCCGACTCAGCACTGGTGCCACCTTTCATCTGGGAACCATCCTGTGTTTTGGGGATTTTCAGGAGCCAGCCGGCCACTCCCAGCCACAGGCCCCCAAACACAAACTACGGCCCTTTTCCCTGGAAGTAAAATTGACCTGCCCATCTTCTGGCTGGCAGATTGCAGGAGCAACTTGGCTCTATCAAACCAGCCCAACTCGGCACTGGTGCCCCCTTGGGTCTGGGAACCATCATGCCTGGCGTGGATTTTAAGGAGCCAGCCGGCCATTCCAAGCCACAGGCCCCCAAACACAAACCACGGCCCTTTAACCTGGTAAACAAACTGACCCGCCCCGCTCCTGGCTGGCAGAATGCAGGAGCCACTTGGCTCTATCAAACCAGCCTGACTCGGCACTGGTTCCAAATTTCATCTGGGAACCATCCTGCGTGTCGTGGATTTTCAGGAGCCAGCCGGCCACTCTCAGCCACAGGGCCCCAAACATATACCACGGCCATTTTCCCTGGAAGAAAATCTCAGCGGCCCGCCTTCTGGCTGGCAGATTGCAGGAGCCACTCGGTACTATTAAGCCGGCCCGACTTGGCACTGGTGCCACCTTTCATCTGGGAACCATCCTGCGTATCGTGGATTTTCAGGAGCCAGATGGACACTCCCAGCCACAGGCCCCCAAACAAATCTATGGCCCTTTTCTCTGGAAGTAAAACTGACCTGCCCATCTGCTGGCTGGCAGATTGCAGGAGCCACTTGGTACTATCAAACCAGCCCGACTTGGCAGTGATGCAATTTTTCATTTCGGAGCCATCCTGCGTATCGTCGATTTTCAGGAGCCAGCCGGCCACTCCCAGCCACAGGCCCCCAGCACAAACCACGGCCCTTTTCCCTGGCAAACAAAACTGACCCGCCCCGCTCCTGGCTGGCAGATTGCAGGAGCCACTTGGCTCTATCAAACCAGCCCGACTCGGCACTGGTGCCACCTTTCATCTGGGAACCATCATGCGTGTCGGGAATTTTCAGGAGCCATCCGGCCACTCCCAGCCACAGGCCCCCAAACACAAACTACGGCCCTTTTCCCTGGAAGTAAAACTGACCTGCCCATCTTCTGGCTGGCAGATTGCAGGAGCCACTTGGCTCTATCAAAACAGCCTGACTCGGCACTGGTTCCACCTTTCATCTGGGAACCATCCTGCGCAGCTTGGATTTTAAGGAACCAGCCGGCCATTCCGGGCCACAGGCCCGGAAAAATACCACGGCCTTTTTCCCTGGCCAACAAAACTCACCCCCCCCCGCTTCTGGCTGGCAGATTGCAGGAGCCACATGGCTCTATCAAGCCAGCCCGGCTCGGAACTGGGGCCACCTTTCATCTGGGAACCATCCCGCGTATCGTGGATTTTAAGGAGCCAGCCGGCTACTCCCAGCCACAGGCCCCCGAACATATCTACGACCCATTTCCCTGGAAGTAAAACTGACCTGCCCATCTTCTGGCTGGCAGATTGCAGGAGCCACTTGGTACTATCAAACCAGCCCGACTTGGCACTGGTGCAATTTTTCATTTGGAGCCATCCTGCGTATAGTGGATTTTCAGGAGCCAGCCGGCCACTCCCAGCCACAGACCCCCAAACACAAACTACGGCCCTTTTCCCTGGAAGTAAAACTGACCTGCCCATCTTCTGGCTGGCAGATTGCAGGAGCCACTTGGCTCTATCAAACCAACACGACTCGCCAATGGTGCGCCCTTGTGTCAGGGAATCATCCTGCGTGGTGTGGATTTTAAGGAGCCAGCCGGACATTACAGGCCACAGGCCACCAAAAACAAACCACGCCCCTTTACCCTGGCAAAAAAAACTCACCCACCCCGCTTCTGGGTGGCAGATTGCAGGAGACACTTGGTACTATCAAACCAGCCCGACTCGGCACTGGTGCCAACTTTCATGTGGGAACCATCCTGCGTATCGTGGATTTTCAGGAGCCAGTCGGCCACTGCCAGCCACAGGCCCCCAAAGAAAAACTATGGCCCTTTCCCTGTAACTAAAACAGACCTGCCCATCTTCTGGCTGGCGGATTGCAGGAGCCACTTGGTACTATCAAACCAGCCCAACTTGGCACTGGTGCAATTTTTCATTTGGGAGCCATCCTGCGCGGCGTGGATTTTCAGGAGCCAGCCGGCCACTCCCAGCCACAGGCCCCCAAACACAAACTACGGCCCTTTTCCCTGGAAGTAAAACTGACCTGCCCATCTTCTGGCTGGCAGATTGCAGGAGCCACTTGGCTCTATCAAACCAGCCCGACTTGGCAGTGGTTCCAACTTGGGTATGGGAAACGTCCTGCGCGGCGTGGATTTTAAGCCGCCAGCCGGCCACTCCCAGCCTCAGGCCCCCAAACTCAAACTACCGGCCCTTTTCCCTGGAAGTAAAACTGACCTGGACATCTTCTGGCTGGCAGATTGCAGGAGCCACTTGGCTCTATCAAAACAGCCCGACTCGGCACTGGTGCCACCTTTCATCTGGGAACCATCCTGCGTATCGTGGATTTTCAGGAGCCAGCCGGCCACTCCCAGCCACAGGCCCCCAAACACAAACTACGGCCCTTTTCCCTGGAAGTAAAATTGACCTGCCCATCTTCTGGCTGGCAGATTGCAGGAGCAACTTGGCTCTATCAAACCAGCCCAACTCGGCACTGGTGCCCCCTTGGGTCTGGGAACCATCATGCCTGGCGTGGATTTTAAGGAGCCAGCCGGCCATTCCAAGCCACAGGCCCCCAAACACAAACCACGGCCCTTTAACCTGGTAAACAAACTGACCCGCCCCGCTCCTGGCTGGCAGAATGCAGGAGCCACTTGGCTCTATCAAACCAGCCTGACTCGGCACTGGTTCCAAATTTCATCTGGGAACCATCCTGCGTGTCGTGGATTTTCAGGAGCCAGCCGGCCACTCTCAGCCACAGGGCCCCAAACATATACCACGGCCATTTTCCCTGGAAGAAAATCTCAGCGGCCCGCCTTCTGGCTGGCAGATTGCAGGAGCCACTCGGTACTATTAAGCCGACCCGACTTGGCACTGGTGCCACCTTTCATCTGGGAACCATCCTGCGTATCGTGGATTTTCAGGAGCCAGATGGACACTCCCAGCCACAGGCCCCCAAACAAATCTATGGCCCTTTTCTCTGGAAGTAAAACTGACCTGTCCATCTTCTGGCTGGCAGATTGCAGGAGCCACTTGGTACTATCAAACCAGCCCGACTTGGCAGTGATGTAATTTTTCATTTCGGAGCCATCCTGCGTATCGTCGATTTTCAGGAGCCAGCCGGCCACTCCCAGCCACAGGCCCCCAGCACAAACCACGGCCCTTTTCCCTGGCAAACAAAACTGACCCGCCCCGCTCCTGGCTGGCAGATTGCAGGAGCCACTTGGCTCTATCAAACCAGCCCGACTCGGCACTGGTGCCACCTTTCATCTGGGAACCATCATGCGTGTCGGGAATTTTCAGGAGCCATCCGGCCACTCCCAGCTGCAGGCCCCTCAACACATACCACGGCCCTTTTCCCTCGTAGAAAATCTCAGCGGCCCGCCTTCTGGCTGGCAGATTGCAGGAGCCACTTGGCTCTATCAAAACAGCCTGACTCGGCACTGGTTCCACCTTTCATCTGGGAACCATCCTGCGCAGCTTGGATTTTAAGGAACCAGCCGGCCATTCCGGGCCACAGGCCCGGAAAAATACCACGGCCTTTTTCCCTGGCCAACAAAACTCACCCCCCCCCGCTTCTGGCTGGCAGATTGCAGGAGCCACATGGCTCTATCAAGCCAGCCCGGCTCGGAACTGGGGCCACCTTTCATCTGGGAACCATCCTGCGTATCGTGGATTTTCAGGAGCCAGCCGGCTACTCCCAGCCACAGGCCCCCGAACATATCTACGACCCATTTCCCTGGAAGTAAAACTGACCTGCCCATCTTCTGGCTGGCAGATTGCAGGAGCCACTTGGTACTATCAAACCAGCCCGACTTGGCACTGGTGCAATTTTTCATTTGGAGCCATCCTGCGTATCGTGGATTTTCAGGAGCCAGCCGGCCACTCCCAGCCACAGACCCCCAAACACAAACTACGGCCCTTTTCCCTGGAAGTAAAACTGACCTGCCCATCTTCTGGCTGGCAGATTGCAGGAGCCACTTGGCTCTATCAAACCAACACGACTCGCCAATGGTGCGCCCTTGTGTCAGGGAATCATCCTGCGTGGTGTGGATTTTAAGGAGCCAGCCGGACATTACAGGCCACAGGCCACCAAAAACAAACCACGCCCCTTTACCCTGGCAAAAAAAACTCACCCACCCCGCTTCTGGGTGGCAGATTGCAGGAGACACTTGGTACTATCAAACCAGCCCGACTCGGCACTGGTGCCAACTTTCATGTGGGAACCATCCTGCGTATCGTGGATTTTCAGGAGCCAGTCGGCCACTGCCAGCCACAGGCCCCCAAAGAAAAACTATGGCCCTTTCCCTGTAACTAAAACAGACCTGCCCATCTTCTGGCTGGCGGATTGCAGGAGCCACTTGGTACTATCAAACCAGCCCAACTTGGCACTGGTGCAATTTTTCATTTGGGAGCCATCCTGCTAACGTCGATTTTCAGGAGCCAGCCGGCCACTCCCAGCCACAGGCCCCCAAACACAAACTACGGCCCTTTTCCCTGGAAGTAAAACTGACCTGCCCATCTTCTGGCTGGCAGATTGCAGGAGCCACTTGGCTCTATCAAACCAGCCCGACTTGGCAGTGGTTCCAACTTGGGTATGGGAAACGTCCTGCGCGGCGTGGATTTTAAGCCGCCAGCCGGCCACTCCCAGCCTCAGGCCCCCAAACTCAAACTACCGGCCCTTTTCCCTGGAAGTAAAACTGACCTGCCCATCTTCTGGCTGGCAGATTGCAGGAGCCACTTGGCTCTATCAAAACAGCCCGACTCGGCACTGGTGCCACCTTTCATCTGGGAACCATCCTGCGTATCGTGGATTTTCAGGAGCCAGCCGGCCACTCCCAGCCACAGGCCCCCAAACACAAAAAACGGTCCTTTTTCCTGGAAGTAAAACTGAGCTGCCCATCTTCTGGCTGGCAGATTGCAGGAGCCACATGACTCTATCAAACCAGCCCGACTTGGCAGTGGTTCCAACTTGGGTCTGGGAACCATCCTGCGCGGCGTGGATTTGAAGAAGCCAGGCGGCCTTTCCCAGCCACAGGCCCCGAAAACTAACCACGGCCCTTTTCCCTGGAAGTAAAACTGACCTGCCCATCTTCTGGCTGGCAGATTGCAGGAGCCACTTGGCTCTATCAAAACAGCCCGACTCGGAACTGCTGTCACCTTTCATCTGGGAACCATTCTGCATATCGTGGATTTTCAGGAGCCAGCCGGCCACTCCCAGCCACAGGCCCCCAAACACAACCTACGGCCCTTTTCCCTGGAAGTAAAACTGACCTGCCCATCTTCTGGCTGGCAGATTGCAGGAGCCACTTGGTACTATCAAACCAACCCGACTCGGCACTGGTTCCCCCTTGGGTCTGGGAACCATCCTGCGCGGCCTGGATTTTAAGCCGCCAGCCGGCCACTCCCAGCCACAGGCCCCCAACACAAACCACGGCCCTTTTCCCTGGCAAAAAAACTCACCCGCCCATCTTCTGGCTGGCAGATTACAGGAGCCACTTGGCTCTATCAAACCAGCCCGACTCGGCACTGGTGCCACCTTTCTTTTGGGAAGCATCTTGGGTATCGTGGATTTTCAGGAGCCAGCCGGCCACTCCCAGCCACAGGCACCCAGCACAAATCACGGCCCTTTTCCCTGGCAAACAAAACTCACCCACCCCGCTTCTGACTGGCCGATTGCAGGAGCCACTTGGCTCTATCAAACCAGCCCGACTCGGCACTGGTGCCACCTTTCATCTGGGAACCATCCTGCGTATCGTGGATTTTCAGGAGGCAGCCGGCCACTCCCAACCACAGGCCCCCGAACACAGACTACGGCCCTTTTCCCTGGAAGTAAAACTGACCTGCCCATCTTCTGGCTGGCAGATTGCAGGAGCCACTTGGCTCTATCAAACCAGCCTGACTCGGCACTGGTGCCCCCTTGGGTCTGGGAACCATCCGGCGCGGCGTGGATTTTTAAGGAGCCATCCGGCCATTCTTGGCCACAGGCCCCGGAAAACAAACCATGGCCCTTTTCCCTGGCCAACAAAACTCACCCACCCCGCTTCTGGCTGGCAGATTGCAGGAGACACTTGGCTCTATCAAACCAGCCCGACTCGGCACTTGTGCCACCTTTCTTTTGGAAGCATCTTGCATATCGTGGATTTTCAGGAGCCAGCCTGCCACTGCCTGCCACAGGCCCCCAAACAGAAACCACCACCCCATTCCCTGGAAACAAAATTCAGCCGCCCCGCTTCTTGCTGGCAGATTGCAGGAGCTACTCTGTATTATCAAACCATCACGACTTGGCACTGGTGCCACCTTTTATCTGGGAACCACCCTGCGTATCGGGGATTTTCAGGAGCCAGCCGGCCACTCCCAGCCCCAGGCCCGGAAACACAAACCACAGCCCTTTTCCCTGGAAACAAAACTATACAAATCTGGGACTTTTTTACCGACTAAAATTGTTTGAACAGTCTCGTCATAATAATAGATTTCTAGAAGAAATTTTTAAAATCTTTCTTAGAGTTGAGAAAGTCCAGGATTGAGGTCTTTTTCTTCCCATATCAATATTGCAACGAAATTATTAAATAAAGACCAACTCTTTATTTTTCTTTTTAACCCAAGTCATTAATTCCCATTCATTAATCCATTTTGTGGACCAATATTTGCCATTCTGATGGAAGTTGTCACTTCTTTACAATAGACATTCTGTGACTATGTTGACAAGTCTTGGGTGATGATCCTAACTGGTCTTAGATTCACATAGGGGAAATTTCCTCAGCCAGTGTCAGTCCTAAGCATGCGTATCAGAAGATCTTTCTATAGCTGGGAATTTTCCCATGAAAGGGATTCAGTTAGGCAAGAGACACTTGTCCCAGAGTTTTACATTCTTCTTGAACACTGCTTAAGGAACATGGATCCCATGTCCATTTGGATCTCTGTCTGCACAGAACTTTGTCATGCCAGTGCTTGAAATGCATCTCGAAGAGAATTCACTACACAGAATGAATGAGAGTGGTAGGGCTCAGTGGGGCTCACCAGGCCCAACCCCCCTGTTAAAGCAGGATACCTAGAGCCTCTTGCCCGGGATTCTATCTGGGTGTACTTTTAATGTCTTCTAAGATCCAGGCTTCAGAAGCTTTCTGGGCAGTCTGTGCCGCGGTTCAGTCACCCTCACAGTAAAACATCATTTGGTGATGTTCATAGGCAATCTCCTGTATTTCAGTGTGTGCCCACTGCCTCTTGTCTTTTCACTCAGCATCACTTAAAAGACACTGGTTCCCTCCCTTTTGCATTATTGCTTCCCGTATGTATGTGTGCAGCCATGTAGAGAAATGAAAAAACCTCCCTGAAGGCCACGCAGACAATATTCCCTTCATCTACCAGTCAAGTTGATTCATCAGAGGTGTTGAAAAAGTTGTTCAGCATGAAATTGCCCAGGAAAATCCACGCCGAGTACATTGCTTTGTCCTCCTTCATATGCCAGGCAAGGCTTTCAGGAATAGCTGCCCCATCAACTTCATGGGGATAAAAAAGAGGCTGGCTGATTTGTACTTTTCCGAGGCCTCCTAATTGCCATTTTTGAAGAGGGCAGTCTTTTGCTTTCATGCATTCTTAGCTACGGAAAACTCCATACTTTCGTCTTTAGCGTTTCTTGTCCTCTCCAACCTCGCAAAAAGTTTTTCCACTATGTCTGGCAAGGAGAATCTGGGTCAGGGCTGAAAACATCTCCCATGGTGTTGTACATGTTGCAGAGAAGTCTGCAGAGTGTTTTGCAAGAAAGAAAAGAAAGATGTCCAAAACACCTTCCAATCGAATGTTCATGTGTTTGGAAAAGGTAGGAAAGTGGTAAAGTACTGTTTTCTATCAGTTTGAAAGTTGAGCACACTATCCCAGTCTTGTGCAGCTTCATTCCCACCTTTCCGAAGCAGCCGCTCTCTCCGGCCCCCGGAGACGAAGAGGCGACTTCTTTGCGCAAAGGCGATTGTGCCGGTCACAGTGCACTCCAGTGCGGCGGCTTCTTCCGAAATGTGCCCGGGACCGGCGCTTACCTCCGGGGAGCTGCGTACCTTCTTCTTTCGGGACTTTTGTGGTCTACATCACTGCAAAACGCTTTTCCACTATGTCTGGCAAGGAGAAACTGTGCCTGCACAGAAAACATCTCCCATCATGTTTTACATGTTGCATAGAGGTCTGCTGAGTGTTTTGCACCAAGAATAACAAAGTTGTCCAAAACACCTTCCAACAGGATATTCATGTGTTTGGAAAAGGTAGGAAAGTGGTAAGGTACTGTTTTCTATCAGTTTGCAAGCTGCGCACACTATCCCAGTGTTGTGCAGCTTCATTCTCACCTTTCCGAAGCTACTGGTCTCTCCGGCTCCCGGAGGCGAAGAATCGGCGTCTTCGCGCAAAGGCGATTGTGCCGGTCACAGTGCACTCCAGTGCGGCGGCTTCTTCCGAAATGTGCCCGGGATCGGGCCATAGCTCCGGGGAGCTGGGTACCTAGGTCTTTCAGGTCTTTTGTGGTCTACATCATACAGAAAGGTTTTCCAATATGTTAGGCAAGGAGAAACTGTGCCAGCACAGAAAACATCTCCCGTGGTGTTTTACATGTTGCGGAGAGCTCTGCTGATTGTTTTGCACGAAGGAAAAGAAAGTTTTCCAAAACACCTTCCAATCGAATGTTCATGTGTTTGGAAAAGGTAGGAGTGGTAAGGTACTGTTTTTTATCAGTTTGCAAGCTGCGCACACTATCCCAGTGTTGTGCAGCTTCATTCTTCACCTTTTGAAAGCAGCCGCTCTCTCCGGCTCCCGGAGGCGAAGAATGGGCTTCTTCGTGCAAAGGCGATTGTGCCGGTCACAGTGCACTCCAGTGCGGCGGCTTCTTCCGAAATGCGCCCGGGCCGGGCGCTTAGCTCCGGGGAACTCTGTATTTCGACTTTAGCGTCTCTTGTGTTCTACATCACTACTAAAAGCATTTCCACTATGTCTGGCAAGTAGAAACTGTGCCAGCACAGAAAACATCTCCCATCATGTTTTACATGTTGCACAGAGCTCTGCTGAGTGTTTTGCACGAAGAAAATAAAGCTGTTGAAAACGCCTTCTAACCGAATATTCATATGTTTGGAAAAGGTAGGAAAGTTGTAAGGTACTCTTTTCTATCAGTTTGCAACCTGCGCACACTCTCCCCGTGTTGTGCAGCTTCATTTCCACCTTTCCGAAGCAGCAGCTCTGTCTGGTTCGCGGAGGCAAGAAAGCGGCTTCTTCGCGCAAAGGCGATTGTGCCGGTCACAGTGCACTCTAGTGCGGCGGCTTCGGCCGAAATGTGCCCGGGACCGGCGCTTAGCTCCGGGGACATCCGTACCTTCCTCTTTCGGGACTTTTGTGGTCCAGATCACTGCAAAACGCTTTTCCACTATGTCTGGTAATGAGAAACTGTGCCTGCACAGAAAACATCTCTCATGATGTTTTACATGTTGCAGAGAGCTCTGCTGAGTGTTTTGCACGAAGAAAATAAAGTTGTTGAAAACGCCTTCTAACCGAATATTCATATGTTTGGAAAAGGTAGGAAAGTGGTAAGGTACTGTTTTTTATCAGTTGGCAAGCTGCACACACTATCCCAGTGTTGTGCAGTTCATTCTTCACTTTTTGAAAGCAGCCGCTCTCTCCGGCTCCCGGAGGCGAAGATTCGGCTTCTTCGCGCAAATGCGATTGTGCCGGTCACAGTGCACTCCAGTGCGGCGGCATCTGCCGAAATGTGCCCGGGACCGGCGCTTAGCTCCGGGGAGCTGCGTACCTTCGTCTTTCGGGACTTTTGTGGTCTACATCATACAGAAAGGTTTTCCACTATGTTAGGCAAGGAGAATCTGTGCCAGCACAGAAAACATCTCCCATCGTGTTTTGCATGTTGCAGAGAGCTCTGCAGAAGTTTATGCAAGAAGAAAAAGAGAGTTTTCCAAAACACCTTCCAATCGAATGTTCATGTGTTTGGAAAAGGTAGGAAAGTGGTAAGGTAGTGTTTTCTATCAGTTTGCAAGCTGCGCACACTATCCCAGTCTTGTGCAGCTTCATTCTTCACCTTTTGAAAGCAGCCGCTCTGTCCGGCTGCCGGAGGCGAAGAATCGGTTTCTTCGCGCAAAGGCGATTGTGCCGGTCACAGTGCACTCCAGTGCGGCGGCTTCTTCCGAAATGTGCCCGGGCCAGGCGCTTACCTCCCGGGAACTCTGTATTTCGACTTTAGCGTCTCTTGTGTTCCACATCACTACTAAAAGCTTTTCCACTATGTCTGGCAAGTAGAAACTGTGCCTGCACAGAAAACATCTCCCATCATGTTTTACATGTTGCAGAGAGCTCTGCTGAGTGTTTTCCACGAAGAAAATAAAGTTGTTGAAAACACCTTCCAACCCAATATTCATATGTTTGGAAAAGGTAGGAAAGTGGTAAGGTACTGTTTTTTATCAGTTTGCAAGCTGCGCACACTATCCCAGTGTTGTGTAGCTTCATTCTTCACTTTTTGAAAGCAGCCGCTCTCTCTGGCTCCCGGAGACGAAGATGCGGCTTCTTCGCTCAAAGGCGATTGTGCCGGTCACAGTGCACTCCAGTGCGGCGGCTTCTTCCGAAATGCGCCCGGGCCCGGCGCTTTGCTCCGGGGAGCTCCATATTTCTTCTTTAGCGTCTTTTGTGGTCTATATCATTGCAAAGATCCTTTCCACTATGTCTGGCATGGAGAAACTGTGCCAGCACAGAAAACATCTCCCATCGTGTTTTACTTGTTTAGAGACCTCTGCAGAATATTTTGCAAGAAGAAGAATAAAGTTGTCCAAAACACATTCCAATCAAATATTCATGTGTTTGGAAAAGGTAGGAAAGTGGTAAGGTAGTGTTTTTATCAGTTTGCAAGCTGCGCACACTATCCCAGTGTTGTGCAGCTTCATTCTTCACCTTTTGAAAGCAGCCGCTCTCTCTGGCTCCCGGAGACGAAGAGGCGCCCGGGACCGGCGCTTACCTCCGGGGACATCCGTACCTTCTTCTTTCGGGACTTTTGTGGTCTACATCCCTGCAAAACGCTTTTCCACTATGTCTGGTAATGAGAAACTGTGCCTTACAGAAAACATCTCCCATCGTGTTTTACATGTTGCAGAGAGTTCTGCAGAAGTTTATGCAAGAAGAAAAAGAAAGTTTTCCAAAACACCTTCCAATCGAATGTTCATGTGTTTGGAAAAGGTAGGAGATTGGTAAGGTAGTGTTTTTTATCAGTTTGCAAGCTGCGCACACTATCCCAGTCTTGTGCAGCTTCATTCTTCACCTTTTGAAAGCAGCCGCTCTCTCCGGCTCGGGGAGGCAAGGAAGCGGCTTCTTCGCTCAAAGGCGATTGTGCCGGTCACAGCGCACTCCTGTGCGGCGGCTTCTGCCGAAATGTGCCCGGGACTGGCGCTTAGCTCCGGGGACATCCGTACCTGCTTCTTTCGGGACTTTTGTGGTCTACATCACTGCAAAAAGCTTTTCCGCTTGTCTGGCAAGGAGAAACGGTGCCTGCACAGAAAACATCTCCCATCGTGTTTTACATGTTGCACAGAGCTCTGCTGAGTGTTTTGCACGAAGAAAATAAAGTTGTTGAAAACACCTTCCAAACGTATAGTCATATGTTTGGAAAAGGTTGGAAAGTGGTAAGGTACTGTTTTCTATCAGTTTGCAACCTGCGCACACTATCCCCGTGTTGTGTAGCTTCATTCTTCACCTTTCCGAAGCAGCCGCTCTGTCCGGCTCGCGGAGGCAAGGAAGCGTCTTCTTCGCGCAAAGGCGATTGTGCCGGTCACAGTGCACTCCAGTGCGGCGGCTTCGGCCGAAATGTGCCCGGGACCGGCGCTTACCTCCGGGGAGCTCCATATTTCGTCTTTAGCGTCTTTTGTGGTCTACATCATTGGAAAAATCCTTTCCACTATGTCTGGCATGGAGAAACTGTGCCCGCACAGAAAACAACTCTCATGGTGTTGTACATGTTGCAGAGAGGTCTGCTGCGTGTTTTGCACGAAGAAAATAAAGTTGTTGGAAACACCTTCCAACCCAATATTCATATGTTTGGAAAAGGTAGGAGAGTGGTAAGGTACTGTTTTCTATCAGTTTGCAAGCTGCGCACACTATCCCCGTGTTGTGCAGCTTCATTCCCGCCTTTCCGAAGCAGCCGCTCACTCCGGCCCCCGGAGACGAAGAGGCGGCTTCTTTGCGCAAAGGCGATTGTGCCGGTCACAGTGCACTCCAGTGCGGCGGCTTCTTCCGAAATGTGCCCGGGACCGGCGCTTACCTCCGGGGAGCTGCGTACCTTCTTCTTTCGGGACTTTTGTGGTCTACATCACTGCAAAACGCTTTTCCACTATGTCTGGTAATGAGAAACTGTGCCTGCACAGAAAACATCTCTCATGGTGTTTTACATGTTGCAGAGAGCTCTGCTGAGTGTTTTGCACCAAGAATAAGGAAGTTGTCCAAAACACCTTCCAACAGGATATTCATGTGTTTAGAAAAGGTAGGAGTGGTAAGGTACTGTTTTTTATCAGTTGGCAAGCTGCACACACTATGCCAGTGTTGTGCAGCTTCATTCTTCACCTTTTGAAAGCAGCCGCTCTCTCCGGCTCCCGGAGGCGAAGAATCGGCTTCTTCGCGCAAAGGCGATTGTGCCGGTCACAGCGCACTCCAGTGCGGCGGCATCTGCCGAAATGTGCCCGGGACCGGGGCATAGCTCCGGGGTGCTGCGTACCTTCGTCTTTAGCGTCTTTTGTGGTCTACATCATTGCAAAAATCTTTTCCACCATGTCTGGCAAGGAAAAACTGTGCCAGCATAGAAAACATCTCCCATCGGATTTTACATTTTGCAGAGAAGTCTGCTGTGTGTTTTGCAGGAAGAAAAAGAAAGTTGTCCAAAACACTTTCCAACAGAATGTTCATGTGTTTGGAAAAGTTTGAGAGTGGTAAGGTACTGTTTTGGATCAGTGTGCATCTGTGCACACAATCCCAGTGTTGTGCTGCTTCATTCTTCATCTTTCAGAGGTAGCCGCTCTCTCCGGCTTCCAGAGGCGAAGAAGCGGCTTCTTCGCGCAAAGGCGATTGTGCTGGTCACAGTGCACTGCAGACGGCGGCTTCTACCGAAATGTGCCCCGTATCTGCTCATAGCTCCGGGCGTCTCTGTACCTTCCAATTCCGTTTTTGGTCTTGGCAATGCAAATGGTTTACTTGCAGCAGTAGGATGGGACTGTGAACTGGACTTTTTGCTTTTAGAGAGAAGCTAATGAAAAAGTTTCACCAGGATCAGAGCAGGTTGTAAAACAGAAAAATTGTCATGAAAAGAAGCCAGCCTTGTGCCCTTAGATTTGCTAGCTGTGTTTGAACAAAATGAAATGTGTGAACTCGGTGTTCCTGGGTATCACATCAGTAACAGGTACTTCAGTTGCTGAATTTTTCTCGTCAAGTTAAGAAGAGAATCCAAGGAATTGTGATTTCATGCTCACAATTCACCCTATGGTGCCGAAAGGTGAAAAAGGGGTGGAAGGTGCACGGGTCAACTAACTTGAATGGCCTATGTAAATCAGCGGCCACTGATTTCCTGAAGGCTTCAACAGGTCAGTTGCCTATGTTTTTCTTGGAATTGTTTTAACCTTCGGTCATGTTTTTCTTGGGATTCTTTTACCCTTTCCCTATTAGTTCAGCCTTTGGTCTCCAGCCTTTGCTGACATTTCAAGCATCTCGGTGGCCTGGAAATGTGTTGTCTTAATTGCTGACATCATTATTCCCTTCAAAGGGTTGTTTGCCTCAAGTCTCAGTTTTGCTGGTTCTCTGCTAGTTGATTGTCAGAGGGCAGCAGGTGTTGTGTAGGAGCAAGTACACAAACCCATAGCTGGCTTTTCTTTTGATTTGGCCTGTGTAGCTAATGGAATGACTGAACATCTGTGAGAGGCTTTTCTCTCCCCGTTAGGTTTCACTGGAAGGGCAGATGCAAATCGTCTACCTGAAGTCTTGGCACAGAAGAAAGTAGTGGCTTGCTGCTGCATCTAGCTAGAAGCTTACAAAAGGAAGGCCTTGGGCTGAGGCCCATTCCATTGGCTAAGTAGAAAAGGACTGTGGGAAGGTGAGGCAGCTGAATTAGAGGTAGATCAACAAGTTTTAGAACGGTCGTGTGTTCAAAGCCTGGTGTATGGTGGTTGGTTGAATGGTGTTTGTTATGGCTTAAAGCTATGGAACTGATAAAGGCAAAGTTGCAAGAAAGCAGCTCTCCTTTGCATCTTGCTGGGGACTCTGCTTCACCACGGACCCTCAACTCCAAGTTCACCAAGGAGATGATCAGTAGGACTGTTGCAGAGCTGCTGTGTGCATCTGAATGGAACGGCAGAGAGTGAAGCGCTGGACATTTCTGGCTTTAGTCCAATGCTGCTGCATTGGTGCCAGTTTAGTTGGTTTTCCATCAGTGGCCTTTCTGTCTAGAAGTACACTGCCCAGTGTACTTCTTTCCTAGTCTTTCTAGCATGTGATGCCGTTTCCTTCCTGTTGTTTTCATACCTTCCTTCAGTTGAAAGGATGATACAATCTTTCCATTTTGAAGATCCCTGTTAGGAAACACTATGCAAGAGGAGTCATCGCTCCCTTTTCTTCAGCCTCCTTTGTCATTTTCAGAGACTCATTTCAAATTTCTGCTAATGTCAAGACCAATACTGAGATTACCTAGCAGGGTTGGCACTCTCAGCTGCTTTCTTCTTTCATGCTGCTTCATACTGGATGTGACTTAAAGGCCTCGTTTTGTCATCTGCATTCTGCTGTGATCCAAAGCTAAATATTCCAGGCGTGTGAACACAAAAAGAACTCCTAGGCTTTTGCAAGAACTAGCCCAGGAGGATTTGTGTTCAATTTGATCTCTACAGTGTTTCAGAAAAAAGGAGATTGTACTGTCTTCTTGTGTACTCTCTTCTTGTGCTCTCATGCCTTGCATGTCCTAGTTAATCTACCGGCGTGACTCATTTGGCATCATCTCATGGTACAAATTCTGCATAGTTTCGTGTCCTTACAAATGCCAGTTGCCAAGGAGCCTATCTGACCATTCAAGGGGCAAAGAATTGTAAGGCTGGCAAGTTCAGTTGCTGAAACTGTAAGTCATGCCATATCAAAGTGACAGAGGAAATCCATTGATCTAGGACTTTCAGCTGGACACCTCTGAGAATAGCAGCTTGTCAGCAATGACACAGCCATCTTCCTAGCTGTATTCCAGAAAGAGGAAAGGGACACCTTCAATGATTAATATGTTTGGCATGAGAAAAACGCAAGAAATGCACCGGAAATTACTTTAGTCAGATAAAGTGCGTTTCTCTAGTGAGAATTTTGCACTTGCTCTTTCTTGTCTGCGCCTCTACTTTTCACAGAAGACAGGGGAGCATTTCATTATTATTGTTCCTTTGTTTTCTTTCGTTGGCCTCCCTCTTTCCACCTCCAATTAACAAATTTGCCTTTCTTTACCGGCTTCTCTTACTTTACTACGAGAATTTTACATTAGGCCAACTTACATAATGGTCAAAGTTCTCAGAGAGTGGAGAGAAGTAGAAGGTAGAGAAAAAAGAACAAAACAAATCCAGAAAAATAGACAAATTTTAACAGTCTTCTGTGAGAACATTAGGACACAAGATTTCTTTGAACTGAGCAACGCAGGGGATATTTGCCGCAGTCAAATCAGGCCGACATTGCACTGGAGCCAGCACGGGTCTGGAAACCATCCTGCGTCTCGTGGATTTTCAGGAGCCAGCAGCCCCTACCAGCTACAGTACCCCAAACACAAACGACGGCCCTTTTCCCTGAAAAAAAACTCAGCTGCCCCGCTTCTGGATGGCAGATTGCAGGAGTCACATGGTAATACACGACATGGTATTGGTGCCACCATTCATCTGGAAACCATCCTGCGCGGCGTGGATTTTCAGGAGCCAGCCGGCCATCCCCAGCCTCAGGCCCCCAAACTCAAACTACGGCCCTTTTCCCAGGCAAATTAAACTCACGCACCCCGCTTCTGGCTGGCAGATTGCAGGAGGCACATGGCTCTATCAAACCAGCCCGACTTAACAGTGGTGCCAAATTCGGTCTGGGAATCATCCTGCGTATCGTGGATTTTCAGGAGCCAGCCGGCCACTCCCAGCCACAGGCCCCCAAACACACACTACAGCCCTTTTCCCTGGAAGTAAAACTGACCTGCCCATCTTCTGGCTGGCAGATTGCAGGAGCCACTTGGCTCTATCAAACCAGCCTGACTTGGCAGTGGTGCCACCTTTAATCGGGGAACCATCCTGCGTATCGTGGATTTACAGGAGCCAGCTGGCCATTCCCAGCCACAGGCACCCAACACAAACCACGGCACTTTTCCTTGGCAAACAAAACTCACCCACCCCGTTTCCGGCTGGCAGATTGCAGGAGCCACTTGCCTCTATCAAACCAGCCTGACTTGGCAGTGGTGCCACCTTTCATCTGGGAACCATCCTGCATATCGTGGATTTTCAGGAGCCAGCCGGCCATTCCCAGCCACAGGCCCCCAACACAAACCACGGCCCTTTTCCTTGGCAAACAAAACTCACCCGCCCCTTTCCTGGCTGGCAGATTGCAGGAGACACTTGGCTCTATCAAACCAGCCCAACTCGGCACTGGTGCCCCCTTGGGTCTGGGAATCATCATGCGCGGCGTGGATTTTAAGGAGCCATCCGGCCACTCCCAGCCACAGTCCCCCGAAAACAAACCACGGCCCATTTCCCTGGCAAACAAAACTCAGCTGCCTGGCTTCTGAATGGTAGATTGCAGAAGACACTTTGTACTATCATACTTGTCCGACATGGCAGTGTGCCACCTTAGGTCTGGGAATCATCCTGCGTATCGTGGATTTTCAGGAGCCAGCCGGCCACACTCATCCACAGGCCCCCAAACATATACCAGGGCCCTTTTCTCAGGAAAAAAAAACTCACACGCCCCGCTTCTGGCTGGCAGATTCCAGGAGCCACTTGGTTCTATCAAACCAGCCCAACTCGGCACTGGTGCCACCTTTCATCTGGGAACCATCCTGCGTATCGTGGATTTTCAGGAGCCAGCCGGCCACTCCCAGCCACTGGCCCCCAAACAAAATCTACGGCTTTTTCGCTGGAAGTAAAACAGACCTGCCCATCTTCTGGCTGGCGGATTGCGGGAGACACTTGGTACTATCAAACCAGCCCAACTTGGCACTGGTGCAATTTTTCATTTGGGAGCCATCCTGCGTATCGTGGATTTTCAGGAGCCAGCCGGCCACTCCCAGCCACAGGCCCCCGAAAACAAACCACGGCCCTTTTCCCTGGCAAACAAAACTCACCCACCCCGCTTATGGCTGGCAGATTGCAGGAGACACTGGGCTCTATCAAACCAACCCGACTCAGCACTGGTGCCACCTTTCATCTGGGAACCATCCTGTGTTTTGGGGATTTTCAGGAGCCAGCCGGCCACTCCCAGCCACAGGCCCCCAAACACAAACTACGGCCCTTTTCCCTGGAAGTAAAATTGACCTGCCCATCTTCTGGCTGGCAGATTGCAGGAGCAACTTGGCTCTATCAAACCAGCCCAACTCGGCACTGGTGCCCCCTTGGGTCTGGGAACCATCATGCCTGGCGTGGATTTTAAGGAGCCAGCCGGCCATTCCAAGCCACAGGCCCCCAAACACAAACCACGGCCCTTTAACCTGGTAAACAAACTGACCCGCCCCGCTCCTGGCTGGCAGAATGCAGGAGCCACTTGGCTCTATCAAACCAGCCTGACTCGGCACTGGTTCCAAATTTCATCTGGGAACCATCCTGCGTGTCGTGGATTTTCAGGAGCCAGCCGGCCACTCTCAGCCACAGGGCCCCAAACATATACCACGGCCATTTTCCCTGGAAGAAAATCTCAGCGGCCCACCTTCTGGCTGGCAGATTGCAGGAGCCACTCGGTACTATTAAGCCGGCCCGACTTGGCACTGGTGCCACCTTTCATCTGGGAACCATCCTGCGTATCGTGGATTTTCAGGAGCCAGATGGCCACTCCCAGCCACAGGCCCCCAAACAAATCTATGGCCCTTTTCTCTGGAAGTAAAACTGACCTGCCCATCTTCTGGCTGGCAGATTGCAGGAGCCACTTGGTACTATCAAACCAGCCCGACTTGGCAGTGATGCAATTTTTCATTTCGGAGCCATCCTGCGTATCGTCGATTTTCAGGAGCCAGCCGGCCACTCCCAGCCACAGGCCCCCAGCACAAACCACGGCCCTTTTCCCTGGCAAACAAAACTGACCCGCCCCGCTCCTGGCTGGCAGATTGCAGGAGCCACTTGGCTCTATCAAACCAGCCCGACTCGGCACTGGTGCCACCTTTCATCTGGGAACCATCATGCGTGTCGGGAATTTTCAGGAGCCATCCGGCCACTCCCAGCCGCAGGCCCCTCAACACATACCACGGCCCTTTTCCCTCGTAGAAAATCTCAGCGGCCCGCCTTCTGGCTGGCAGATTGCAGGAGCCACTTGGCTCTATCAAAACAGCCTGACTCGGCACTGGTTCCACCTTTCATCTGGGAACCATCCTGCGCAGCTTGGATTTTAAGGAACCAGCCGGCCATTCCGGGCCACAGGCCCGGAAAAATACCACGGCCTTTTTCCCTGGCCAACAAAACTCACCCCCCCCGCTTCTGGCTGGCAGATTGCAGGAGCCACATGGCTCTATCAAGCCAGCCCGGCTCGGAACTGGGGCCACCTTTCATCTGGGAACCATCCTGCGTATCGTGGATTTTCAGGAGCCAGCCGGCTACTCCCAGCCACAGGCCCCCGAACATATCTACGACCCATTTCCCTGGAAGTAAAACTGACCTGCCCATCTTCTGGCTGGCAGATTGCAGGAGCCACTTGGTACTATCAAACCAGCCCGACTTGGCACTGGTACAATTTTTCATTTGGAGCCATCCTGCGTATCGTGGATTTTCAGGAGCCAGCCGGCCACTCCCAGCCACAGACCCCCAAACACAAACTACGGCCCTTTTCCCTGGAAGTAAAACTGACCTGCCCATCTTCTGGCTGGCAGATTGCAGGAGCCACTTGGCTCTATCAAACCAACACGACTCGCCAATGGTGCGCCCTTGTGTCAGGGAATCATCCTGCGTGGTGTGGATTTTAAGGAGCCAGCCGGACATTACAGGCCACAGGCCACCAAAAACAAACCACGCCCCTTTACCCTGGCAAAAAAAACTCACCCACCCCGCTTCTGGCTGGCAGATTGCAGGAGACACTTGGTACTATCAAAGCAGCCCGACTCGGCACTGGTGCCAACTTTCATGTGGGAACCATCCTGCGTATCGTGGATTTTCAGGAGCCAGTCGGCCACTGCCAGCCACAGGCCCCCAAAGAAAAACTATGGCCCTTTCCCTGTAACTAAAACAGACCTGCCCATCTTCTGGCTGGCGGATTGCAGGAGCCACTTGGTACTATCAAACCAGCCCAACTTGGCACTGGTGCAATTTTTCATTTGGGAGCCATCCTGCGCGGCGTGGATTTTCAGGAGCCAGCCGGCCACTCCCAGCCACAGGCCCCCAAACACAAACTACGGCCCTTTTCCCTGGAAGTAAAACTGACCTGCCCATCTTCTGGCTGGCAGATTGCAGGAGCCACTTGGCTCTATCAAACCAGCCCGACTTGGCAGTGGTTCCAACTTGGGTATGGGAAACGTCCTGCGCGGCGTGGATTTTAAGCCGCCAGCCGGCCACTCCCAGCCTCAGGCCCCCAAACTCAAACTACCGGCCCTTTTCCCTGGAAGTAAAACTGACCTGCCCATCTTCTGGCTGGCAGATTGCAGGAGCCACTTGGCTCTATCAAAACAGCCCGACTCGGCACTGGTGCCACCTTTCATCTGGGAACCATCCTGCGTATCGTGGATTTTCAGGAGCCAGCCGGCCACTCCCAGCCACAGGCCCCCAAACACAAAAAACGGTCCTTTTTCCTGGAAGTAAAACTGAGCTGCCCATCTTCTGGCTGGCAGATTGCAGGAGCCACATGACTCTATCAAACCAGCCCGACTTGGCAGTGGTTCCAACTTGGGTCTGGGAACCATCCTGCGCGGCGTGGATTTTAAGAAGCCAGGCGGCCGTTCCCAGCCACAGGCCCCGAAAACTAACCACGGCCCTTTTCCCTGGAAGTAAAACTGACCTGCCCATCTTCTGGCTGGCAGATTGCAGGAGCCACTTGGCTCTATCAAAACAGCCCGACTCGGAACTGCTGTCACCTTTCATCTGGGAACCATTCTGCATATCGTGGATTTTCAGGAGCCAGCCGGCCACTCCCAGCCACAGGCCCCCAAACACAACCTACGGCCCTTTTCCCTGGAAGTAAAACTGACCTGCCCATCTTCTGGCTGGCAGATTGCAGGAGCCACTTGGTACTATCAAACCAACCCGACTTGGCACTGGTTCCCCCTTGGGTCTGGGAACCATCCTGCGCGGCCTGGATTTTAAGCCGCCAGCCGGCCACTCCCAGCCACAGGCCCCCAACACAAACCACGGCCCTTTTCCCTGGCAAAAAAACTCACCCGCCCATCTTCTGGCTGGCAGATTGCAGGAGCCACTTGGCTCTATCAAACCAGCCCGACTCGGCACTGGTGCCACCTTTCTTTTGGGAAGCATCTTGGGTATCGTGGATTTTCAGGAGCCAGCCGGCCACTCCCAGCCACAGGCACCCAGCACAAATCACGGCCCTTTTCCCTGGCAAACAAAACTCACCCACCCCGCTTCTGACTGGCCGATTGCAGGAGCCACTTGGCTCTATCAAACCAGCCCGACTCGGCACTGGTGCCACCTTTCATCTGGGAACCATCCTGCGTATCGTGGATTTTCAGGAGGCAGCCGGCCACTCCCAACCACAGGCCCCCGGACACAGACTACGGCCCTTTTCCCTGGAAGTAAAACTGACCTGCCCATCTTCTGGCTGGCAGATTGCAGGAGCCACTTGGCTCTATCAAACCAGCCTGACTCGGCACTGGTGCCCCCTTGGGTCTGGGAACCATCCGGCGCGGCGTGGATTTTTAAGGAGCCATCCGGCCATTCTTGGCCACAGGCCCCGGAAAACAAACCATGGCCCTTTTCCCTGGCCAACAAAGCCCACCCACCCCGCTTCTGGCTGGCAGATTGCAGGAGACACTTGGCTCTATCAAACCAGCCCGACTCGGCACTTGTGCCACCTTTCTTTTGGAAGCATCTTGCATATCGTGGATTTTAAGGAGCCAGCCTGCCACTGCCTGCCACAGGCCCCCAAACAGAAACCACCACCCCATTCCCTGGAAACAAAATTCAGCCGCCCCGCTTCTTGCTGGCAGATTGCAGGAGCTACTCTGTATTATCAAACCATCACGACTTGGCACTGGTGCCACCTTTTATCTGGGAACCACCCTGCGTATCGAGGATTTTCAGGAGCCAGCCGGCCACTCCCAGCCCCAGGCCCGGAAACACAAACCACAGCCCTTTTCCCTGGAAACAAAACTAGACAAATCTGGGACTTTTTTACCGACTAAAATTGTTTGAACAGTCTCGTCATAATAATAGATTTCTAGAAGAAATTTTTAAAATCTTTCTTAGAGTTGAGAAAGTCCAGGATTGAGGTCTTTTTCTTCCCATATCAATATTGCAACGAAATTATTAAATAAAGACCAACTCTTTATTTTTCTTTTTAACCCAAGTCATTAATTCCCATTCATTAATCCATTTTGTGGACCAATATTTGCCATTCTGATGGAAGTTGTCACTTCTTTACAATAGACATTCTGTGACTATGTTGACAAGTCTTGGGTGATGATCCTAACTGGTCTTAGATGCACATAGGGGAAATTTCCTCAGCCAGTGTCAGTCCTAAGCATGCGTATCAGAAGATCTTTCTATAGCTGGGAATTTTCCCATGAAAGGGATTCAGTTAGGCAAGAGACACTTGTCCCAGAGTTTTACATTCTTCTTGAACACTGCTTAAGGAACATGGATCCCATGTCCATTTGGATCTCTGTCTGCACAGAACTTTGTCATGCCAGTGCTTGAAATGCATCTCGAAGAGAATTCACTACACAGAATGAATGAGAGTGGTAGGGCTCAGTGGGGCTCACCAGGCCCAACCCCCCTGTTAAAGCAGGATACCTAGAGCCTCTTGCCCGGGATTCTATCTGGGTGTACTTTTAATGTCTTCTAAGATCCAGGCTTCAGAAGCTTTCTGGGCAGTCTGTGCCGCGGTTCAGTCACCCTCACAGTAAAACATCATTTGGTGATGTTCATAGGCAATCTCCTGTATTTCAGTGTGTGCCCACTGCCTCTTGTCTTTTCACTCAGCATCACTTAAAAGACACTGGTTCCCTCCCTTTTGCATTATTGCTTCCCGTATGTATGTGTGCAGCCATGTAGAGAAATGAAAAAACCTCCCTGAAGGCCACGCAGACAATATTCCCTTCATCTACCAGTCAAGTTGATTCATCAGAGGTGTTGAAAAAGTTGTTCAGCATGAAATTGCCCAGGAAAATCCACGCCGAGTACATTGCTTTGTCCTCCTTCATATGCCAGGCAAGGCTTTCAGGAATAGCTGCCCCATCAACTTCATGGGGATAAAAAAGAGGCTGGCTGATTTGTACTTTTCCGAGGCCTCCTAATTGCCATTTTTGAAGAGGGCAGTCTTTTGCTTTCATGCATTCTTAGCTACGGAAAACTCCATACTTTCGTCTTTAGCGTTTCTTGTCCTCTCCAACCTCGCAAAAAGTTTTTCCACTATGTCTGGCAAGGAGAATCTGGGTCAGGGCTGAAAACATCTCCCATGGTGTTGTACATGTTGCAGAGAAGTCTGCAGAGTGTTTTGCAAGAAAGAAAAGAAAGATGTCCAAAACACCTTCCAATCGAATGTTCATGTGTTTGGAAAAGGTAGGAAAGTGGTAAAGTACTGTTTTCTATCAGTTTGAAAGTTGAGCACACTATCCCAGTCTTGTGCAGCTTCATTCCCACCTTTCCGAAGCAGCCGCTCTCTCCGGCCCCCGGAGACGAAGAGGCGGCTTCTTTGCGCAAAGGCGATTGTGCCGGTCACAGTGCACTCCAGTGCGGCGGCTTCTTCCGAAATGTGCCCGGGACCGGCGCTTACCTCCGGGGAGCTGCGTACCTTCTTCTTTCGGGACTTTTGTGGTCTACATCACTGCAAAACGCTTTTCCACTATGTTAGGCAAGGAGAAACTGTGCCTGCACAGAAAACATCTCCCATCATGTTTTACATGTTGCATAGAGGTCTGCTGAGTGTTTTGCACCAAGAATAACAAAGTTGTCCAAAACACCTTCCAACAGGATATTCATGTGTTTGGAAAAGGTAGGAAAGTGGTAAGGTACTGTTTTCTATCAGTTTGCAAGCTGCGCACACTATCCCAGTGTTGTGCAGCTTCATTCTCACCTTTCCGAAGCTACTGGTCTCTCCGGCTCCCGGAGGCGAAGAATCGGCGTCTTCGCGCAAAGGCGATTGTGCCGGTCACAGTGCACTCCAGTGCGGCGGCTTCTTCCGAAATGTGCCCGGGATCGGGCCATAGCTCCGGGGAGCTGGGTACCTAGGTCTTTCAGGTCTTTTGTGGTCTACATCATACAGAAAGGTTTTCCAATATGTTAGGCAAGGAGAAACTGTGCCAGCACAGAAAACATCTCCCGTGGTGTTTTACATGTTGCGGAGAGCTCTGCTGATTGTTTTGCACGAAGGAAAAGAAAGTTTTCCAAAACACCTTCCAATCGAATGTTCATGTGTTTGGAAAAGGTAGGAGTGGTAAGGTACTGTTTTTTATCAGTTTGCAAGCTGCGCACACTATCCCAGTGTTGTGCAGCTTCATTCTTTACCTTTTGAAATCAGCCGCTCTCTCCGGCTCCCGGAGGCGAAGAATCGGCTTCTTCGTGCAAAGGCGATTGTGCCGGTCACAGTGCACTCCAGTGCGGCGGCTTCTTCCGAAATGCGCCCGGGCCGGGCGCTTAGCTCCGGGGAACTCTGTATTTCGACTTTAGCGTCTCTTGTGTTCTACATCACTACTAAAAGCATTTCCACTATGTCTGGCAAGTAGAAACTGTGCCAGCACAGAAAACATCTCCCATCATGTTTTACATGTTGCACAGAGCTCTGCTGAGTGTTTTGCACGAAGAAAATAAAGCTGTTGAAAACGCCTTCTAACCGAATATTCATATGTTTGGAAAAGGTAGGAAAGTTGTAAGGTACTCTTCTCTATCAGTTTGCAACCTGCGCACACTCTCCCCGTGTTGTGCAGCTTCATTTCCACCTTTCCGAAGCAGCAGCTCTGTCTGGTTCGCGGAGGCAAGGAAGCGGCTTCTTCGCGCAAAGGCGATTGTGCCGGTCACAGTGCACTCTAGTGCGGCGGCTTCGGCCGAAATGTGCCCGGGACCGGCGCTTAGCTCCGGGGACATCCGTACCTTCCTCTTTCGGGACTTTTGTGGTCCAGATCACTGCAAAACGCTTTTCCACTATGTCTGGTAATGAGAAACTGTGCCTGCACAGAAAACATCTCTCATGATGTTTTACATGTTGCAGAGAGCTCTGCTGAGTGTTTTGCACGAAGAAAATAAAGTTGTTGAAAACGCCTTCTAACCGAATATTCATATGTTTGGAAAAGGTAGGAAAGTGGTAAGGTACTGTTTTTTATCAGTTGGCAAGCTGCACACACTATCCCAGTGTTGTGCAGTTCATTCTTCACTTTTTGAAAGCAGCCGCTCTCTCCGGCTCCCGGAGGCGAAGATTCGGCTTCTTCGCGCAAATGCGATTGTGCCGGTCACAGTGCACTCCAGTGCGGCGGCATCTGCCGAAATGTGCCCGGGACCGGCGCTTAGCTCCGGGGAGCTGCGTACCTTCGTCTTTCGGGACGTTTGTGGTCTACATCATACAGAAAGGTTTTCCACTATGTTAGGCAAGGAGAATCTGTGCCAGCACAGAAAACATCTCCCATCGTGTTTTGCATGTTGCAGAGAGCTCTGCAGAAGTTTATGCAAGAAGAAAAAGAGAGTTTTCCAAAACACCTTCCAATCGAATGTTCATGTGTTTGGAAAAGGTAGGAAAGGGGTAAGGTAGTGTTTTCTATCAGTTGGCAAGCTGCGCACACTATCCCAGTCTTGTGCAGCTTCATTCTTCACCTTTTGAAAGCAGCCGCTCTGTCCGGCTGCCGGAGGCGAAGAATCGGTTTCTTCGCGCAAAGGCGATTGTGCCGGTCACAGTGCACTCCAGTGCGGCGGCTTCTTCCGAAATGTGCCCGTGCCAGGCGCTTACCTCCCGGGAACTCTGTATTTCGACTTTAGCGTCTCTTGTGTTCCACATCACTACTAAAAGCTTTTCCACTATGTCTGGCAAGTAGAAACTGTGCCTGCACAGAAAACATCTCCCATCATGTTTTACATGTTGCAGAGAGCTCTGCTGAGTGTTTTCCACGAAGAAAATAAAGTTGTTGAAAACACCTTCCAACCCAATATTCATATGTTTGGAAAAGGTAGGAAAGTGGTAAGGTACTGTTTTTTATCAGTTTGCAAGCTGCGCACACTATCCCAGTGTTGTGTAGCTTCATTCTTCACTTTTTGAAAGCAGCCGCTCTCTCTGGCTCCCGGAGACGAAGATGCGGCTTCTTCGCTCAAAGGCGATTGTGCCGGTCACAGTGCACTCCAGTGCGGAGGCTTCTTCCGAAATGCGCCCGGGCCCGGCGCTTTGCTCCGGGGAGCTCCATATTTCTTCTTTAGCGTCTTTTGTGGTCTATATCATTGCAAAGATCCTTTCCACTATGTCTGGCATGGAGAAACTGTGCCAGCACAGAAAACATCTCCCATCGTGTTTTACTTGTTTAGAGACCTCTGCAGAATATTTTGCAAGAAGAAGAATAAAGTTGTCCAAAACACCTTCCAACAGGATATTCATGTGTTTGGAAAAGGTAGGAAAGTGGTAAGGTAGTGTTTTTATCAGTTTGCAAGCTGCGCACACTATCCCAGTGTTGTGCAGCTTCATTCCCGCCTTTCCGAAGCAGCCGCTCACTCCGGCCCCCGGAGACGAAGAGGCGGCTTCTTTGCGCAAAGGCGATTGTGCCGGTCACAGTGCACTCCAGTGCGGCGGCTTCTTCCGAAATGTGCCCGGGACCGGCGCTTACCTCCGGGGACATCCGTACCTTCTTCTTTCGGGACTTTTGTGGTCTACATCACTGCAAAACGCTTTTCCACTATGTCTGGTAATGAGAAACTGTGCCTTACAGAAAACATCTCCCATCGTGTTTTACATGTTGCAGAGAGTTCTGCAGAAGTTTATGCAAGAAGAAAAAGAAAGTTTTCCAAAACACCTTCCAATCGAATGTTCATGTGTTTGGAAAAGGTAGGAGATTGGTAAGGTAGTGTTTTTTATCAGTTTGCAAGCTGCGCACACTATCCCAGTCTTGTGCAGCTTCATTCTTCACCTTTTGAAAGCAGCCGCTCTCTCCGGCTCGGGGAGGCAAGGAAGCGGCTTCTTCGCTCAAAGGCGATTGTGCCGGTCACAGCGCACTCCTGTGCGGCGGCTTCTGCCGAAATGTGCCCGGGACTGGCGCTTAGCTCCGGGGACATCCGTACCTGCTTCTTTCGGGACTTTTGTGGTCTACATCACTGCAAAAAGCTTTTCCGCTTGTCTGGCAAGGAGAAACGGTGCCTGCACAGAAAACATCTCCCATCGTGTTTTACATGTTGCACAGAGCTCTGCTGAGTGTTTTGCACGAAGAAAATAAAGTTGTTGAAAACACCTTCCAAACGTATAGACATATGTTTGGAAAAGTTAGGAAAGTGGTAAGGTACTGTTTTCTATCAGTTTGCAACCTGCGCACACTATCCCCGTGTTGTGTAGCTTCATTCTTCACCTTTCCGAAGCAGCCGCTCTGTCCGGCTCGCGGAGGCAAGGAAGCGTCTTCTTCGCGCAAAGGCGATTGTGCCGGTCACAGTGCACTCCAGTGCGGCGGCTTCGGCCGGAATGTGCCCGGGACCGGCGCTTACCTCCGGGGAGCTCCATATTTCGTCTTTAGCGTCTTTTGTGGTCTACATCATTGGAAAAATCCTTTCCACTATGTCTGGCATGGAGAAACTGTGCCCGCACAGAAAACAACTCTCATGGTGTTGTACATGTTGCAGAGAGGTCTGCTGCGTGTTTTGCACGAAGAAAATAAAGTTGTTGGAAACACCTTCCAACCCAATATTCATATGTTTGGAAAAGGTAGGAGAGTGGTAAGGTACTGTTTTCTATCAGTTTGCAAGCTGCGCACACTATCCCCGTGTTGTGCAGCTTCATTCCCGCCTTTCCGAAGCAGCCGCTCACTCCGGCCCCCGGAGACGAAGAGGCGGCTTCTTTGCGCAAAGGCGATTGTGCCGGTCACAGTGCACTCCAGTGCGGCGGCTTCTTCCGAAATGTGCCCGGGACCGGCGCTTACCTCCGGGGACATCCGTACCTTCTTCTTTCGGGACTTTTGTGGTCTACATCACTGCAAAACGCTTTTCCACTATGTCTGGTAATGAGAAACTGTGCCTACACAGAAAACATCTCTCATGGTGTTTTACATGTTGCAGAGAGCTCTGCTGAGTGTTTTGCACCAAGAATAAGGAAGTTGTCCAAAACACCTTCCAACAGGATATTCATGTGTTTAGAAAAGGTAGGAGTGGTAAGGTACTGTTTTTTATCAGTTGGCAAGCTGCACACACTATGCCAGTGTTGTGCAGCTTCATTCTTCACCTTTTGAAAGCAGCCGCTCTCTCCGGCTCCCGGAGGCGAAGAATCGGCTTCTTCGCGCAAAGGCGATTGTAGCGGTCACAGCGCACTCCAGTGCGGCGGCATCTGCCGAAATGTGCCCGGGACCGGGGCATAGCTCCGGGGTGCTGCGTACCTTCGTCTTTAGCGTCTTTTGTGGTCTACATCATTGCAAAAATCTTTTCCACCATGTCTGGCAAGGAAAAACTGTGCCAGCATAGAAAACATCTCCCATCGGATTTTACATTTTGCAGAGAAGTCTGCTGTGTGTTTTGCAGGAAGAAAAAGAAAGTTGTCCAAAACACTTTCCAACAGAATGTTCATGTGTTTGGAAAAGTTTGAGAGTGGTAAGGTACTGTTTTGGATCAGTGTGCATCTGTGCACACAATCCCAGTGTTGTGCTGCTTCATTCTTCATCTTTCAGAGGTAGCCGCTCTCTCCGGCTTCCAGAGGCGAAGAAGCGGCTTCTTCGCGCAAAGGCGATTGTGCTGGTCACAGTGCACTGCAGACGGCGGCTTCTACCGAAATGTGCCCCGTATCTGCTCATAGCTCCGGGCGTCTCTGTACCTTCCAATTCCGTTTTTGGTCTTGGCAATGCAAATGGTTTACTTGCAGCAGTAGGATGGGACTGTGAACTGGACTTTTTGCTTTTAGAGAGAAGCTAATGAAAAAGTTTCACCAGGATCAGAGCAGGTTGTAAAACAGAAAAATTGTCATGAAAAGAAGCCAGCCTTGTGCCCTTAGATTTGCTAGCTGTGTTTGAACAAAATGAAATGTGTGAACTCGGTGTTCCTGGGTATCACATCAGTAACAGGTACTTCAGTTGCTGAATTTTTCTCGTCAAGTTAAGAAGAGAATCCAAGGAATTGTGATTTCATGCTCACAATTCACCCTATGGTGCCGAAAGGTGAAAAAGGGGTGGAAGGTGCACGGGTCAACTAACTTGAATGGCCTATGTAAATCAGCGGCCACTGATTTCCTGAAGGCTTCAACAGGTCAGTTGCCTATGTTTTTCTTGGAATTGTTTTAACCTTCGGTCATGTTTTTCTTGGGATTCTTTTACCCTTTCCCTATTAGTTCAGCCTTTGGTCTCCAGCCTTTGCTGACATTTCAAGCATCTCGGTGGCCTGGAAATGTGTTGTCTTAATTGCTGACATCATTATTCCCTTCAAAGGGTTGTTTGCCTCAAGTCTCAGTTTTGCTGGTTCTCTGCTAGTTGATTGTCAGAGGGCAGCAGGTGTTGTGTAGGAGCAAGTACACAAACCCATAGCTGGCTTTTCTTTTGATTTGGCCTGTGTAGCTAATGGAATGACTGAACATCTGTGAGAGGCTTTTCTCTCCCCGTTAGGTTTCACTGGAAGGGCAGATGCAAATCGTCTACCTGAAGTCTTGGCACAGAAGAAAGTAGTGGCTTGCTGCTGCATCTAGCTAGAAGCTTACAAAAGGAAGGCCTTGGGCTGAGGCCCATTCCATTGGCTAAGTAGAAAAGGACTGTGGGAAGGTGAGGCAGCTGAATTAGAGGTAGATCAACAAGTTTTAGAACGGTCGTGTGTTCAAAGCCTGGTGTATGGTGGTTGGTTGAATGGTGTTTGTTATGGCTTAAAGCTATGGAACTGATAAAGGCAAAGTTGCAAGAAAGCAGCTCTCCTTTGCATCTTGCTGGGGACTCTGCTTCACCACGGACCCTCAACTCCAAGTTCACCAAGGAGATGATCAGTAGGACTGTTGCAGAGCTGCTGTGTGCATCTGAATGGAACGGCAGAGAGTGAAGCGCTGGACATTTCTGGCTTTAGTACAATGCTGCTGCATTGGTGCCAGTTTAGTTGGTTTTCCATCAGTGGCCTTTCTGTCTAGAAGTACACTGCCCAGTGTACTTCTTTCCTAGTCTTTCTAGCATGTGATGCCGTTTCCTTCCTGTTGTTTTCATACCTTCCTTCAGTTGAAAGGATGATACAATCTTTCCATTTTGAAGATCCCTGTTAGGAAACACTATGCAAGAGGAGTCATCGCTCCCTCTTCTTCAGCCTCCTTTGTCATTTTCAGAGACTCATTTCAAATTTCTGCTAATGTCAAGACCATTACTGAGATTACCTAGCAGGGTTGGCACTCTCAGCTGCTTTCTTCTTTCATGCTGCTTCATACTGGATGTGACTTAAAGGCCTCGTTTTGTCATCTGCATTCTGCTGTGATCCAAAGCTAAATATTCCAGGCGTGTGAACACAAAAAGAACTCCTAGGCTTTTGCAAGAACTAGCCCAGGAGGATTTGTGTTCAATTTGATCTCTACAGTGTTTCAGAAAAAAGGAGATTGTACTGTCTTCTTGTGTACTCTCTTCTTGTGCTCTCATGCCTTGCATGTCCTAGTTAATCTACCGGCGTGACTCATTTGGCATCATCTCATGGTACAAATTCTGCATAGTTTCGTGTCCTTACAAATGCCAGTTGCCAAGGAGCCTATCTGACCATTCAAGGGGCAAAGAATTGTAAGGCTGGCAAGTTCAGTTGCTGAAACTGTAAGTCATGCCATATCAAAGTGACAGAGGAAATCCATTGATCTAGGACTTTCAGCTGGACACCTCTGAGAATAGCAGCTTGTCAGCAATGACACAGCCATCTTCCTAGCTGTATTCCAGAAAGAGGAAAGGGACACCTTCAATGATTAATATGTTTGGCATGAGAAAAACGCAAGAAATGCACCGGAAATTACTTTAGTCAGATAAAGTGCGTTTCTCTAGTGAGAATTTTGCACTTGCTCTTTCTTGTCTGCGCCTCTACTTTTCACAGAAGACAGGGGAGCATTTCATTATTATTGTTCCTTTGTTTTCTTTCGTTGGCCTCCCTCTTTCCACCTCCAATTAACAAATTTGCCTTTCTTTACCGGCTTCTCTTACTTTACTACGAGAATTTTACATTAGGCCAACTTACATAATGGTCAAAGTTCTCAGAGAGTGGAGAGAAGTAGAAGGTAGAGAAAAAAGAACAAAACAAATCCAGAAAAATAGACAAATTTTAACAGTCTTCTGTGAGAACATTAGGACACAAGATTTCTTTGAACTGAGCAACGCAGGGGATATTTGCCGCAGTCAAATCAGGCCGACATTGCACTGGAGCCAGCACGGGTCTGGAAACCATCCTGCGTCTCGTGGATTTTCAGGAGCCAGCAGCCCCTACCAGCTACAGTACCCCAAACACAAACGACGGCCCTTTTCCCTGAAAAAAAACTCAGCTGCCCCGCTTCTGGATGGCAGATTGCAGGAGTCACATGGTAATACACGACATGGTATTGGTGCCACCATTCATCTGGAAACCATCCTGCGCGGCGTGGATTTTCAGGAGCCAGCCGGCCATCCCCAGCCTCAGGCCCCCAAACTCAAACTACGGCCCTTTTCCCAGGCAAATTAAACTCACCCACCCCGCTTCTGGCTGGCAGATTGCAGGAGGCACATGGCTCTATCAAACCAGCCCGACTTAACAGTGGTGCCAAATTCGGTCTGGGAATCATCCTGCGTATCGTGGATTTTCAGGAGCCAGCCGGCCACTCCCAGCCACAGGCCCCCAAACACACACTACAGCCCTTTTCCCTGGAAGTAAAACTGACCTGCCCATCTTCTGGCTGGCAGATTGCAGGAGCCACTTGGCTCTATCAAACCAGCCTGACTTGGCAGTGGTGCCACCTTTAATCGGGGAACCATCCTGCGTATCGTGGATTTACAGGAGCCAGCTGGCCATTCCCAGCCACAGGCACCCAACACAAACCACGGCACTTTTCCTTGGCAAACAAAACTCACCCACCCCGTTTCCGGCTGGCAGATTGCAGGAGCCACTTGCCTCTATCAAACCAGCCTGACTTGGCAGTGGTGCCACCTTTCATCTGGGAACCATCCTGCATATCGTGGATTTTCAGGAGCCAGCCGGCCATTCCCAGCCACAGGCCCCCAACACAAACCACGGCCCTTTTCCTTGGCAAACAAAACTCACCCGCCCCTTTCCTGGCTGGCAGATTGCAGGAGACACTTGGCTCTATCAAACCAGCCCAACTCGGCACTGGTGCCCCCTTGGGTCTGGGAATCATCATGCGCGGCGTGGATTTTAAGGAGCCATCCGGCCACTCCCAGCCACAGTCCCCCGAAAACAAACCACGGCCCATTTCCCTGGCAAACAAAACTCAGCTGCCTGGCTTCTGAATGGTAGATTGCAGAAGACACTTTGTACTATCATACTTGTCCGACATGGCAGTGTGCCACCTTAGGTCTGGGAATCATCCTGCGTATCGTGGATTTTCAGGAGCCAGCCGGCCACACTCATCCACAGGCCCCCAAACATATACCAGGGCCCTTTTCTCAGGAAAAAAAAACTCACACGCCCCGCTTCTGGCTGGCAGATTCCAGGAGCCACTTGGTTCTATCAAACCAGCCCAACTCGGCACTGGTGCCACCTTTCATCTGGGAACCATCCTGCGTATCGTGGATTTTCAGGAGCCAGCCGGCCACTCCCAGCCACTGGCCCCCAAACAAAATCTACGGCTTTTTCGCTGGAAGTAAAACAGACCTGCCCATCTTCTGGCTGGCGGATTGCGGGAGACACTTGGTACTATCAAACCAGCCCAACTTGGCACTGGTGCAATTTTTCATTTGGGAGCCATCCTGCGTATCGTGGATTTTCAGGAGCCAGCCGGCCACTCCCAGCCACAGGCCCCCGAAAACAAACCACGGCCCTTTTCCCTGGCAAACAAAACTCACCCACCCCGCTTATGGCTGGCAGATTGCAGGAGACACTGGGCTCTATCAAACCAACCCGACTCAGCACTGGTGCCACCTTTCATCTGGGAACCATCCTGTGTTTTGGGGATTTTCAGGAGCCAGCCGGCCACTCCCAGCCACAGGCCCCCAAACACAAACTACGGCCCTTTTCCCTGGAAGTAAAATTGACCTGCCCATCTTCTGGCTGGCAGATTGCAGGAGCAACTTGGCTCTATCAAACCAGCCCAACTCGGCACTGGTGCCCCCTTGGGTCTGGGAACCATCATGCCTGGCGTGGATTTTAAGGAGCCAGCCGGCCATTCCAAGCCACAGGCCCCCAAACACAAACCACGGCCCTTTAACCTGGTAAACAAACTGACCCGCCCCGCTCCTGGCTGGCAGAATGCAGGAGCCACTTGGCTCTATCAAACCAGCCTGACTCGGCACTGGTTCCAAATTTCATCTGGGAACCATCCTGCGTGTCGTGGATTTTCAGGAGCCAGCCGGCCACTCTCAGCCACAGGCCCCCAAACATATACCACGGCCATTTTCCCTGGAAGAAAATCTCAGCGGCCCGCCTTCTGGCTGGCAGATTGCAGGAGCCACTCGGTACTATTAAGCCGGCCCGACTTGGCACTGGTGCCACCTTTCATCTGGGAACCATCCTGCGTATCGTGGATTTTCAGGAGCCAGCCAGCCACTCCCAGCCACAGGCCCCCAAACAAATCTATGGCCCTTTTCTCTGGAAGTAAAACTGACCTGCCCATCTTCTGGCTGGCAGATTGCAGGAGCCACTTGGTACTATCAAACCAGCCCGACTTGGCAGTGATGCAATTTTTCATTTCGGAGCCATCCTGCGTATCGTCGATTTTCAGGAGCCAGCCGGCCACTCCCAGCCACAGGCCCCCAGCACAAACCACGGCCCTTTTCCCTGGCAAACAAAACTGACCCGCCCCGCTCCTGGCTGGCAGATTGCAGGAGCCACTTGGCTCTATCAAACCAGCCCGACTCGGCACTGGTGCCACCTTTCATCTGGGAACCATCATGCGTGTCGGGAATTTTCAGGAGCCATCCGGCCACTCCCAGCCGCAGGCCCCTCAACACATACCACGGCCCTTTTCCCTCGTAGAAAATCTCAGCGGCCCGCCTTCTGGCTGGCAGATTGCAGGAGCCACTTGGCTCTATCAAAACAGCCTGACTCGGCACTGGTTCCACCTTTCATCTGGGAACCATCCTGCGCAGCTTGGATTTTAAGGAACCAGCCGGCCATTCCGGGCCACAGGCCCGGAAAAATACCACGGCCTTTTTCCCTGGCCAACAAAACTCACCCCCCCCCGCTTCTGGCTGGCAGATTGCAGGAGCCACATGGCTCTATCAAGCCAGCCCGGCTCGGAACTGGGGCCACCTTTCATCTGGGAACCATCCTGCGTATCGTGGATTTTCAGGAGCCAGCCGGCTACTCCCAGCCACAGGCCCCCGAACATATCTACGACCCATTTCCCTGGAAGTAAAACTGACCTGCCCATCTTCTGGCTGGCAGATTGCAGGAGCCACTTGGTACTATCAAACCAGCCCGACTTGGCACTGGTGCAATTTTTCATTTGGAGCCATCCTGCGTATCGTGGATTTTCAGGAGCCAGCCGGCCACTCCCAGCCACAGACCCCCAAACACAAACTACGGCCCTTTTCCCTGGAAGTAAAACTGACCTGCCCATCTTCTGGCTGGCAGATTGCAGGAGCCACTTGGCTCTATCAAACGAACACGACTCGCCAATGGTGCGCCCTTGTGTCAGGGAATCATCCTGCGTGGTGTGGATTTTAAGGAGCCAGCCGGACATTACAGGCCACAGGCCACCAAAAACAAACCACGCCCCTTTACCCTGGCAAAAAAAACTCACCCACCCCGCTTCTGGCTGGCAGATTGCAGGAGACACTTGGTACTATCAAACCAGCCCGACTCGGAACTGGTGCCAACTTTCATGTGGGAACCATCCTGCGTATCGTGGATTTTCAGGAGCCAGTCGGCCACTGCCAGCCACAGGCCCCCAAAGAAAAACTATGGCCCTTTCCCTGTAACTAAAACAGACCTGCCCATCTTCTGGCTGGCGGATTGCAGGAGCCACTTGGTACTATCAAACCAGCCCAACTTGGCACTGGTGCAATTTTTCATTTGGGAGCCATCCTGCTAACGTCGATTTTCAGGAGCCAGCCGGCCACTCCCAGCCACAGGCCCCCAAACACAAACTATGGCCCTTTTCCCTGGAAGTAAAACTGACCTGCCCATCTTCTGGCTGTCAGATTGCAGGAGCCACTTGGCTCTATCAAACCAGCCCGACTTGGCAGTGGTTCCAACTTGGGTATGGGAAACGTCCTGCGCGGCGTGGATTTTAAGCCGCCAGCCGGCCACTCCCAGCCTCAGGCCCCCAAACTCAAACTACCGGCCCTTTTCCCTGGAAGTAAAACTGACCTGCCCATATTCTGGCTGGCAGATTGCAGGAGCCACTTGGCTCTATCAAAACAGCCCGACTCGGCACTGGTGCCACCTTTCATCTGGGAACCATCCTGCGTATCGTGGATTTTCAGGAGCCAGCCGGCCACTCCCAGCCACAGGCCCCCAAACACAAAAAACGGTCCTTTTTCCTGGAAGTAAAACTGAGCTGCCCATCTTCTGGCTGGCAGATTGCAGGAGCCACATGACTCTATCAAACCAGCCCGACTTGGCAGTGGTTCCAACTTGGGTCTGGGAACCATCCTGCGCGGCGTGGATTTTAAGAAGCCAGGCGGCCGTTCCCAGCCACAGGCCCCGAAAACTAACCACGGCCCTTTTCCCTGGAAGTAAAACTGACCTGCCCATCTTCTGGCTGGCAGATTGCAGGAGCCACTTGGCTCTATCAAAACAGCCCGACTCGGAACTGCTGTCACCTTTCATCTGGGAACCATTCTGCATATCGTGGATTTTCAGGAGCCAGCCGGCCACTCCCAGCCACAGGCCCCCAAACACAACCTACGGCCCTTTTCCCTGGAAGTAAAACTGACCTGCCCATCTTCTGGCTGGCAGATTGCAGGAGCCACTTGGTACTATCAAACCAGCCCGACTTGGCAGTGATGCAATTTTTCATTTCGGAGCCATCCTGCGTATCGTCGATTTTCAGGAGCCAGCCGGCCACTCCCAGCCACAGGCCCCCAGCACAAACCACGGCCCTTTTCCCTGGCAAACAAAACTGACCCGCCCCGCTCCTGGCTGGCAGATTGCAGGAGCCACTTGGCTCTATCAAACCAGCCCGACTCGGCACTGGTGCCACCTTTCATCTGGGAACCATCATGCGTGTCGGGAATTTTCAGGAGCCATCCGGCCACTCCCAGCCGCAGGCCCCTCAACACATACCACGGCCCTTTTCCCTCGTAGAAAATCTCAGCGGCCCGCCTTCTGGCTGGCAGATTGCAGGAGCCACTTGGCTCTATCAAAACAGCCTGACTCGGCACTGGTTCCACCTTTCATCTGGGAACCATCCTGCGCAGCTTGGATTTTAAGGAACCAGCCGGCCATTCCGGGCCACAGGCCCGGAAAAATACCACGGCCTTTTTCCCTGGCCAACAAAACTCACCCCCCCCCGCTTCTGGCTGGCAGATTGCAGGAGCCACATGGCTCTATCAAGCCAGCCCGGCTCGGAACTGGGGCCACCTTTCATCTGGGAACCATCCTGCGTATCGTGGATTTTCAGGAGCCAGCCGGCTACTCCCAGCCACAGGCCCCCGAACATATCTACGACCCATTTCCCTGGAAGTAAAACTGACCTGCCCATCTTCTGGCTGGCAGATTGCAGGAGCCACTTGGTACTATCAAACCAGCCCGACTTGGCACTGGTGCAATTTTTCATTTGGAGCCATCCTGCGTATCGTGGATTTTCAGGAGCCAGCCGGCTACTCCCAGCCACAGACCCCCAAACACAAACTACGGCCCTTTTCCCTGGAAGTAAAACTGACCTGCCCATCTTCTGGCTGGCAGATTGCAGGAGCCACTTGGCTCTATCAAACGAACACGACTCGCCAATGGTGCGCCCTTGTGTCAGGGAATCATCCTGCGTGGTGTGGATTTTAAGGAGCCAGCCGGACATTACAGGCCACAGGCCACCAAAAACAAACCACGCCCCTTTACCCTGGCAAAAAAAACTCACCCACCCCGCTTCTGGCTGGCAGATTGCAGGAGACACTTGGTACTATCAAACCAGCCCGACTCGGAACTGGTGCCAACTTTCATGTGGGAACCATCCTGCGTATCGTGGATTTTCAGGAGCCAGTCGGCCACTGCCAGCCACAGGCCCCCAAAGAAAATCTATGGCCCTTTCCCTGTAACTAAAACAGACCTGCCCATCTTCTGGCTGGCGGATTGCAGGAGCCACTTGGTACTATCAAACCAGCCCAACTTGGCACTGGTGCAATTTTTCATTTGGGAGCCATCCTGCTAACGTCGATTTTCAGGAGCCAGCCGGCCACTCCCAGCCACAGACCCCCAAACACAAACTATGGCCCTTTTCCCTGGAAGTAAAACTGACCTGCCCATCTTCTGGCTGTCAGATTGCAGGAGCCACTTGGCTCTATCAAACCAGCCCGACTTGGCAGTGGTTCCAACTTGGGTATGGGAAACGTCCTGCGCGGCGTGGATTTTAAGCCGCCAGCCGGCCACTCCCAGCCTCAGGCCCCCAAACTCAAACTACCGGCCCTTTTCCCTGGAAGTAAAACTGACCTGTCCATCTTCTGGCTGGCAGATTGCAGGAGCCACTTGGCTCTATCAAAACAGCCCGACTCGGCACTGGTGCCACCTTTCATCTGGGAACCATCCTGCGTATCGTGGATTTTCAGGAGCCAGCCGGCCACTCCAAGCCACAGGCCCCCAAACACAAAAAACGGTCCTTTTTCCTGGAAGTAAAACTGAGCTGCCCATCTTCTGGCTGGCAGATTGCAGCAGCCACATGACTCTATCAAACCAGCCTGACTTGGCAGTGGTTCCAACTTGGGTCTGGGAACCATCCTGCGCGGCGTGGATTTTAAGAAGCCAGGCGGCCGTTCCCAGCCACAGGCCCCGAAAACTAACCACGGCCCTTTTCCCTGGAAGTAAAACTGACCTGCCCATCTTCTGGCTGGCAGATTGCAGGAGCCACTTGGCTCTATCAAAACAGCCCGACTCGGAACTGCTGTCACCTTTCATCTGGGAACCATTCTGCATATCGTGGATTTTCAGGAGCCAGCCGGCCACTCCCAGCCACAGGCCCCCAAACACAACCTACGGCCCTTTTCCCTGGAAGTAAAACTGACCTGCCCATCTTCTGGCTGGCAGATTGCAGGAGCCACTTGGTACTATCAAACCAACCCGACTCGGCACTGGTTCCCCCTTGGGTCTGGGAACCATCCTGCGCGGCCTGGATTTTAAGCCGCCAGCCGGCCACTCCCAGCCACAGGCCCCCAACACAAACCACGGCCCTTTTCCCTGGCAAAAAAACTCACCCGCCCATCTTCTGGCTGGCAGATTACAGGAGCCACTTGGCTCTATCAAACCAGCCCGACTCGGCACTGGTGCCACCTTTCTTTTGGGAAGCATCTTGGGTATCGTGGATTTTCAGGAGCCAGCCGGCCACTCCCAGCCACAGGCACCCAGCACAAATCACGGCCCTTTTCCCTGGCAAACAAAACTCACCCACCCCGCTTCTGACTGGCCGATTGCAGGAGCCACTTGGCTCTATCAAACCAGCCCGACTCGGCACTGGTGCCACCTTTCATCTGGGAACCATCCTGCGTATCGTGGATTTTCAGGAGGCAGCCGGCCACTCCCAACCACAGGCCCCCGAACACAGACTACGGCCCTTTTCCCTGGAAGTAAAACTGACCTGCCCATCTTCTGGCTGGCAGATTGCAGGAGCCACTTGGCTCTATCAAACCAGCCTGACTCGGCACTGGTGCCCCCTTGGGTCTGGGAACCATCCGGCGCGGCGTGGATTTTTAAGGAGCCATCCGGCCATTCTTGGCCACAGGCCCCGGAAAACAAACCATGGCCCTTTTCCCTGGCCAACAAAACTCACCCACCCCGCTTCTGGCTGGCAGATTGCAGGAGACACTTGGCTCTATCAAACCAGCCCGACTCGGCACTTGTGCCACCTTTCTTTTGGAAGCATCTTGCGTATCGTGGATTTTAAGGAGCCAGCCTGCCACTGCCTGCCACAGGCCCCCAAACAGAAACCACCACCCCATTCCCTGGAAACAAAATTCAGCCGCCCCGCTTCTTGCTGGCAGATTGCAGGAGCTACTCTGTATTATCAAACCATCACGACTTGGCACTGGTGCCACCTTTTATCTGGGAACCACCCTGCGTATCGAGGATTTTCAGGAGCCAGCCGGCCACTCCCAGCCCCAGGCCCGGAAACACAAACCACAGCCCTTTTCCCTGGAAACAAAACTATACAAATCTGGGACTTTTTTACCGACTAAAATTGTTTGAACAGTCTCGTCATAATAATAGATTTCTAGAAGAAATTTTTAAAATCTTTCTTAGAGTTGAGAAAGTCCAGGATTGAGGTCTTTTTCTTCCCATATCAATATTGCAACGAAATTATTAAATAAAGACCAACTCTTTATTTTTCTTTTTAACCCAAGTCATTAATTCCCATTCATTAATCCATTTTGTGGACCAATATTTGCCATTCTGATGGAAGTTGTCACTTCTTTACAATAGACATTCTGTGACTATGTTGACAAGTCTTGGGTGATGATCCTAACTGGTCTTAGATGCACATAGGGGAAATTTCCTCAGCCAGTGTCAGTCCTAAGCATGCGTATCAGAAGATCTTTCTATAGCTGGGAATTTTCCCATGAAAGGGATTCAGTTAGGCAAGAGACACTTGTCCCAGAGTTTTACATTCTTCTTGAACACTGCTTAAGGAACATGGATCCCATGTCCATTTGGATCTCTGTCTGCACAGAACTTTGTCATGCCAGTGCTTGAAATGCATCTCGAAGAGAATTCACTACACAGAATGAATGAGAGTGGTAGGGCTCAGTGGGGCTCACCAGGCCCAACCCCCCTGTTAAAGCAGGATACCTAGAGCCTCTTGCCCGGGATTCTATCTGGGTGTACTTTTAATGTCTTCTAAGATCCAGGCTTCAGAAGCTTTCTGGGCAGTCTGTGCCGCGGTTCAGTCACCCTCACAGTAAAACATCATTTGGTGATGTTCATAGGCAATCTCCTGTATTTCAGTGTGTGCCCACTGCCTCTTGTCTTTTCACTCAGCATCACTTAAAAGACACTGGTTCCCTCCCTTTTGCATTATTGCTTCCCGTATGTATGTGTGCAGCCATGTAGAGAAATGTAAAAACCTCCCTGAAGGCCACGCAGACAATATTCCCTTCATCTACCAGTCAAGTTGATTCATCAGAGGTGTTGAAAAAGTTGTTCAGCATGAAATTCCCCAGGAAAATCCACGCCGAGTACATTGCTTTGTCCTCCTTCATATGCCAGGCAAGGCTTTCAGGAATAGCTGCCCCATCAACTTCATGGGGATAAAAAAGAGGCTGGCTGATTTGTACTTTTCCGAGGCCTCCTAATTGCCATTTTTGAAGAGGGCAGTCTTTTGCTTTCATGCATTCTTAGCTACGGAAAACTCCATACTTTCGTCTTTAGCGTTTCTTGTCCTCTCCAACCTCGCAAAAAGTTTTTCCACTATGTCTGGCAAGGAGAATCTGGGTCAGGGCTGAAAACATCTCCCATGGTGTTGTACATGTTGCAGAGAAGTCTGCAGAGTGTTTTGCACGAAGGAAAAGAAAGATGTCCAAAACACCTTCCAATCGAATGTTCATGTGTTTGGAAAAGGTAGGAAAGTGGTAAAGTACTGTTTTCTATCAGTTTGAAAGTTGAGCACACTATCCCAGTCTTGTGCAGCTTCATTCCCACCTTTCCGAAGCAGCCGCTCTCTCCGGCCCCCGGAGACGAAGAGGCGGCTTCTTTGCGCAAAGGCGATTGTGCCGGTCACAGTGCACTCCAATGCGGCGGCTTCTTCCGAAATGTGCCCGGGACCGGCGCTTACCTCCGGGGAGCTGCGTACCTTCTTCTTTCGGGACTTTTGTGGTCTACATCACTGCAAAACGCTTTTCCACTATGTTAGGCAAGGAGAAACTGTGCCTACACAGAAAACATCTCCCATCATGTTTTACATGTTGCATAGAGGTCTGCTGAGTGTTTTGCACCAAGAATAACAAAGTTGTCCAAAACACCTTCCAACAGGATATTCATGTGTTTGGAAAAGGTAGGAAAGTGGTAAGGTACTGTTTTCTATCAGTTTGCAAGCTGCGCACACTATCCCAGTGTTGTGCAGCTTCATTCTCACCTTTCCGAAGCTACTGGTCTCTCCGGCTCCCGGAGGCGAAGAATCGGCGTCTTCGCGCAAAGGCGATTGTGCCGGTCACAGTGCACTCCAGTGCGGCGGCTTCTTCCGAAATGTGCCCGGGATCGGGCCATAGCTCCGGGGAGCTGCGTACCTAGGTCTTTCAGGTCTTTTGTGGTCTACATCATACAGAAAGGTTTTCCAATATGTTAGGCAAGGAGAAACTGTGCCAGCACAGAAAGCATCTCCCGTGGTGTTTTACATGTTGCGGAGAGCTCTGCTGATTGTTTTGCACGAAGGAAAAGAAAGTTTTCCAAAACACCTTCCAATCGAATGTTCATGTGTTTGGAAAAGGTAGGAGTGGTAAGGTACTGTTTTTTATCAGTTTGCAAGCTGCGCACACTATCCCAGTGTTGTGCAGCTTCATTCTTCACCTTTTGAAATCAGCCGCTCTCTCCGGCTCCCGGAGGCGAAGAATCGGCTTCTTCGTGCAAAGGCGATTCTGCCGGTCACCGTGCACTCCAGTGCGGCGGCTTCTTCCGAAATGCGTCCGGGCCGGGCGCTTAGCTCCGGGGAACTCTGTATTTCGACTTTAGCGTCTCTTGTGTTCTACATCACTACTAAAAGCATTTCCACTATGTCTGGCAAGTAGAAACTGTGCCAGCACAGAAAACATCTCCCATCATGTTTTACATGTTGCACAGAGCTCTGCTGAGTGTTTTGCACGAAGAAAATAAAGCTGTTGAAAACGCCTTCTAACCGAATATTCATATGTTTGGAAAAGGTAGGAAAGTTGTAAGGTACTCTTTTCTATCAGTTTGCAACCTGCGCACACTCTCCCCGTGTTGTGCAGCTTCATTTCCACCTTTCCGAAGCAGCAGCTCTGTCTGGTTCGCGGAGGCAAGGAAGCGGCTTCTTCGCGCAAAGGCGATTGTGCCGGTCACAGTGCACTCTTGTGCGGCGGCTTCGGCCGAAATGTGCCCGGGACCGGCGCTTAGCTCCGGGGACATCCGTACCTTCCTCTTTCGGGACTTTTGTGGTCCAGATCACTGCAAAACGCTTTTCCACTATGTCTGGTAATGAGAAACTGTGCCTGCACAGAAAACATCTCTCATGATGTTTTACATGTTGCAGAGAGCTCTGCTGAGTGTTTTGCACGAAGAAAATAAAGTTGTTGAAAACGCCTTCTAACCGAATATTCATATGTTTGGAAAAGGTAGGAAAGTGGTAAGGTACTGTTTTTTATCAGTTGGCAAGCTGCACACACTATCCCAGTGTTGTGCAGTTCATTCTTCACTTTTTGAAAGCAGCCGCTCTCTCCGGCTCCCGGAGGCGAAGATTCGGCTTCTTCGCGCAAATGCGATTGTGCCGGTCACAGTGCACTCCAGTGCGGCGGCATCTGCCGAAATGTGCCCGGGACCGGCGCTTAGCTCCGGGGAGCTGCGTACCTTCGTCTTTCGGGACTTTTGTGGTCTACATCATACAGAAAGGTTTTCCACTATGTTAGGCAAGGAGAATCTGTGCCAGCACAGAAAACATCTCCCATCGTGTTTTGCATGTTGCAGAGAGCTCTGCAGAAGTTTATGCAAGAAGAAAAAGAGAGTTTTCCAAAACACCTTCCAATCGAATGTTCATGTGTTTGGAAAAGGTAGGAAAGTGGTAAGGTAGTGTTTTCTATCAGTTGGCAAGCTGCGCACACTATCCCAGTCTTGTGCAGCTTCATTCTTCACCTTTTGAAAGCAGCCGCTCTGTCCGGCTGCCGGAGGCGAAGAATCGGTTTCTTCGCGCAAAGGCGATTGTGCCGGTCACAGTGCACTCCAGTGCGGCGGCTTCTTCCGAAATGTGCCCGGGCCAGGCGCTTACCTCCCGGGAACTCTGTATTTCGACTTTAGCGTCTCTTGTGTTCCACATCACTACTAAAAGCTTTTCCACTATGTCTGGCAAGTAGAAACTGTGCCTGCACAGAAAACATCTCCCATCATGTTTTACATGTTGCAGAGAGCTCTGCTGAGTGTTTTCCACGAAGAAAATAAAGTTGTTGAAAACACCTTCCAACCCAATATTCATATGTTTGGAAAAGGTAGGAAAGTGGTAAGGTACTGTTTTTTATCAGTTTGCAAGCTGCGCACACTATCCCAGTGTTGTGTAGCTTCATTCTTCACTTTTTGAAAGCAGCCGCTCTCTCTGACTCCCGGAGACGAAGATGCGGCTTCTTCGCTCAAAGGCGATTGTGCCGGTCACAGTGCACTCCAGTGCGGCGGCTTCTTCCGAAATGCGCCCGGGCCCGGCGCTTTGCTCCGGGGAGCTCCATATTTCGTCTTTAGCGTCTTTTGTGGTCTATATCATTGCAAAGATCCTTTCCACTATGTCTGGCATGGAGAAACTGTGCCAGCACAGAAAACATCTCCCATCGTGTTTTACTTGTTTAGAGACCTCTGCAGAATATTTTGCAAGAAGAAGAATAAAGTTGTCCAAAACACATTCCAATCAAATATTCATGTGTTTGGAAAAGGTAGGAAAGTGGTAAGGTAGTGTTTTTATCAGTTTGCAAGCTGCGCACACTATCCCAGTGTTGTGCAGCTTCATTCTTCACCTTTTGAAAGCAGCCGCTCTCTCTGGCTCCCGGAGACGAAGAGGCGCCCGGGACCGGCGCTTACCTCCGGGGACATCCGTACCTTCTTCTTTCGGGACTTTTGTGGTCTACATCACTGCAAAACGCTTTTCCACTATGTCTGGTAATGAGAAACTGTGCCTTACAGAAAACATCTCCCATCGTGTTTTACATGTTGCAGAGAGTTCTGCAGAAGTTTATGCAAGAAGAAAAAGAAAGTTTTCCAAAACACCTTCCAATCGAATGTTCATGTGTTTGGAAAAGGTAGGAGATTGGTAAGGTAGTGTTTTTTATCAGTTTGCAAGCTGCGCACACTATCCCAGTCTTGTGCAGCTTCATTCTTCACCTTTTGAAAGCAGCCGCTCTCTCCGGCTCGGGGAGGCAAGGAAGCGGCTTCTTCGCTCAAAGGCGATTGTGCCGGTCACAGCGCACTCCTGTGCATCGGCTTCTGCCGAAATGTGCCCGGGACTGGCGCTTAGCTCCGGGGACATCCGTACCTGCTTCTTTCGGGACTTTTGTGGTCTACATCACTGCAAAAAGCTTTTCCGCTTGTCTGGCAAGGAGAAACGGTGCCTGCACAGAAAACATCTCCCATCGTGTTTTACATGTTGCACAGAGCTCTGCTGAGTGTTTTGCACGAAGAAAATAAAGTTGTTGAAAACACCTTCCAAACGTATAGTCATATGTTTGGAAAAGTTAGGAAAGTGGTAAGGTACTGTTTTCTATCAGTTTGCAACCTGCGCACACTATCCCCGTGTTGTGTAGCTTCATTCTTCACCTTTCCGAAGCAGCCGCTCTGTCCGGCTCGCGGAGGCAAGGAAGCGTCTTCTTCGCGCAAAGGCGATTGTGCCGGTCACAGTGCACTCCAGTGCGGCGGCTTCGGCCGGAATGTGCCCGGGACCGGCGCTTACCTCCGGGGAGCTCCATATTTCGTCTTTAGCGTCTTTTGTGGTCTACATCATTGGAAAAATCCTTTCCACTATGTCTGGCATGGAGAAACTGTGCCAGCACAGAAAACAACTCTCATGGTGTTGTACATGTTGCAGAGAGGTCTGCTGCGTGTTTTGCACGAAGAAAATAAAGTTGTTGGAAACACCTTCCAACCCAATATTCATATGTTTGGAAAAGGTAGGAGAGTGGTAAGGTACTGTTTTCTATCAGTTTGCAAGCTGCGCACACTATCCCCGTGTTGTGCAGCTTCATTCATCACCTTTCAGAAGGAGCCGCTCACTCCGGCCCCCGGAGACGAAGAGGCGGCTTCTTTGCGCAAAGGCGATTGTGCCGGTCACAGTGCACTCCAGTGCGGCGGCTTCTTCCGAAATGTGCCCGGGACCGGCGCTTACCTCCGGGGACATCCGTACCTTCTTCTTTCGGGACTTTTGTGGTCTACATCACTGCAAAACGCTTTTCCACTATGTCTGGTAATGAGAAACTGTGCCTGCACAGAAAACATCTCTCATGGTGTTTTACATGTTGCACAGAGCTCTGCTGAGTGTTTTGCACCAAGAATAAGGAAGTTGTCCAAAACACCTTCCAACAGGATATTCATGTGTTTAGAAAAGGTAGGAGTGGTAAGGTACTGTTTTTTATCAGTTGGCAAGCTGCACACACTATGCCAGTGTTGTGCAGCTTCATTCTTCACCTTTTGAAAGCAGCCGCTCTCTCCGGCTCCCGGAGGCGAAGAATCGGCTTCTTCGCGCAAAGGCGATTGTAGCGGTCACAGCGCACTCCAGTGCGGCGGCATCTGCCGAAATGTGCCCGGGACCGGGGCATAGCTCCGGGGTGCTGCGTACCTTCGTCTTTAGCGTCTTTTGTGGTCTACATCATTGCAAAAATCTTTTCCACCATGTCTGGCAAGGAAAAACTGTGCCAGCATAGAAAACATCTCCCATCGGATTTTACATTTTGCAGAGAAGTCTGCTGTGTGTTTTGCAGGAAGAAAAAGAAAGTTGTCCAAAACACTTTCCAACAGAATGTTCATGTGTTTGGAAAAGTTTGAGAGTGGTAAGGTACTGTTTTGGATCAGTGTGCATCTGTGCACACAATCCCAGTGTTGTGCTGCTTCATTCTTCATCTTTCAGAGGTAGCCGCTCTCTCCGGCTTCCAGAGGCGAAGAAGCGGCTTCTTCGCGCAAAGGCGCTTGTGCTGGTCACAGTGCACTGCAGACGGCGGCTTCTACCGAAATGTGCCCCGTATCTGCTCATAGCTCCGGGCGTCTCTGTACCTTCCAATTCCGTTTTTGGTCTTGGCAATGCAAATGGTTTACTTGCAGCAGTAGGATGGGACTGTGAACTGGACTTTTTGCTTTTAGAGAGAAGCTAATGAAAAAGTTTCACCAGGATCAGAGCAGGTTGTAAAACAGAAAAATTGTCATGAAAAGAAGCCAGCCTTGTGCCCTTAGATTTGCTAGCTGTGTTTGAACAAAATGAAATGTGTCAACTCGGTGTTCCTGGGTATCACATCAGTAACAGGTACTTCAGTTGCTGAATTTTTCTCGTCAAGTTAAGAAGAGAATCCAAGGAATTGTGATTTCATGCTCACAATTCACCCTATGGTGCCGAAAGGTGAAAAAGGGGTGGAAGGTGCACGGGTCAACTAACTTGAATGGCCTATGTAAATCAGCGGCCACTGATTTCCTGAAGGCTTCAACAGGTCAGTTGCCTATGTTTTTCTTGGAATTGTTTTAACCTTCGGTCATGTTTTTCTTGGGATTCTTTTACCCTTTCCCTATTAGTTCAGCCTTTGGTCTCCAGCCTTTGCTGACATTTCAAGCATCTCGGTGGCCTGGAAATGTGTTGTCTTAATTGCTGACATCATTATTCCCTTCAAAGGGTTGTTTGCCTCAAGTCTCAGTTTTGCTGGTTCTCTGCTAGTTGATTGTCAGAGGGCAGCAGGTGTTGTGTAGGAGCAAGTACACAAACCCATAGCTCGCTTTTCTTTTGATTTGGCCTGTGTAGCTAATGGAATGACTGAACATCTGTGAGAGGCTTTTCTCTCCCCGTTAGGTTTCACTGGAAGGGCAGATGCAAATCGTCTACCTGAAGTCTTGGCACAGAAGAAAGTAGTGGCTTGCTGCTGCATCTAGCTAGAAGCTTACAAAAGGAAGGCCTTGGGCTGAGGCCCATTCCATTGGCTAAGTAGAAAAGGACTGTGGGAAGGTGAGGCAGCTGAATTAGAGGTAGATCAACAAGTTTTAGAACGGTCGTGTGTTCAAAGCCTGGTGTATGGTGGTTGGTTGAATGGTGTTTGTTATGGCTTAAAGCTATGGAACTGATAAAGGCAAAGTTGCAAGAAAGCAGCTCTCCTTTGCATCTTGCTGGGGACTCTGCTTCACCACGGACCCTCAACTCCAAGTTCACCAAGGAGATGATCAGTAGGACTGTTGCAGAGCTGCTGTGTGCATCTGAATGGAACGGCAGAGAGTGAAGCGCTGGACATTTCTGGCTTTAGTACAATGCTGCTGCATTGGTGCCAGTTTAGTTGGTTTTCCATCAGTGGCCTTTCTGTCTAGAAGTACACTGCCCAGTGTACTTCTTTCCTAGTCTTTCTAGCATGTGATGCCGTTTCCTTCCTGTTGTTTTCATACCTTCCTTCAGTTGAAAGGATGATACAATCTTTCCATTTTGAAGATCCCTGTTAGGAAACACTATGCAAGAGGAGTCATCGCTCCCTCTTCTTCAGCCTCCTTTGTCATTTTCAGAGACTCATTTCAAATTTCTGCTAATGTCAAGACCATTACTGAGATTACCTAGCAGGGTTGGCACTCTCAGCTGCTTTCTTCTTTCATGCTGCTTCATACTGGATGTGACTTAAAGGCCTCGTTTTGTCATCTGCATTCTGCTGTGATCCAAAGCTAAATATTCCAGGCGTGTGAACACAAAAAGAACTCCTAGGCTTTTGCAAGAACTAGCCCAGGAGGATTTGTGTTCAATTTGATCTCTACAGTGTTTCAGAAAAAAGGAGATTGTACTGTCTTCTTGTGTACTCTCTTCTTGTGCTCTCATGCCTTGCATGTCCTAGTTAATCTACCGGCGTGACTCATTTGGCATCATCTCATGGTACAAATTCTGCATAGTTTCGTGTCCTTACAAATGCCAGTTGCCAAGGAGCCTATCTGACCATTCAAGGGGCAAAGAATTGTAAGGCTGGCAAGTTCAGTTGCTGAAACTGTAAGTCATGCCATATCAAAGTGACAGAGGAAATCCATTGATCTAGGACTTTCAGCTGGACACCTCTGAGAATAGCAGCTTGTCAGCAATGACACAGCCATCTTCCTAGCTGTATTCCAGAAAGAGGAAAGGGACACCTTCAATGATTAATATGTTTGGCATGAGAAAAACGCAAGAAATGCACCGGAAATTACTTTAGTCAGATAAAGTGCGTTTCTCTAGTGAGAATTTTGCACTTGCTCTTTCTTGTCTGCGCCTCTACTTTTCACAGAAGACAGGGGAGCATTTCATTATTATTGTTCCTTTGTTTTCTTTCGTTGGCCTCCCTCTTTCCACCTCCAATTAACAAATTTGCCTTTCTTTACCGGCTTCTCTTACTTTACTACGAGAATTTTACATTAGGCCAACTTACATAATGGTCAAAGTTCTCAGAGAGTGGAGAGAAGTAGAAGGTAGAGAAAAAAGAACAAAACAAATCCAGAAAAATAGACAAATTTTAACAGTCTTCTGTGAGAACATTAGGACACAAGATTTCTTTGAACTGAGCAACGCAGGGGATATTTGCCGCAGTCAAATCAGGCCGACATTGCACTGGAGCCAGCACGGGTCTGGAAACCATCCTGCGTCTCGTGGATTTTCAGGAGCCAGCAGCCCCTACCAGCTACAGTACCCCAAACACAAACGACGGCCCTTTTCCCTGAAAAAAAACTCAGCTGCCCCGCTTCTGGATGGCAGATTGCAGGAGTCACATGGTAATACACGACATGGTATTGGTGCCACCATTCATCTGGAAACCATCCTGCGCGGCGTGGATTTTCAGGAGCCAGCCGGCCATCCCCAGCCTCAGGCCCCCAAACTCAAACTACGGCCCTTTTCCCAGGCAAATTAAACTCACCCACCCCGCTTCTGGCTGGCAGATTGCAGGAGGCACATGGCTCTATCAAACCAGCCCCACTTGGCACTGGTGCCATTTTTCATTTGGGACGCATCTTGCGTATCGGGGATTTTCAGGAGCCAACCGGCCACACCCAGCCACAGGCCCCCAAACACAAATTACGGCCCTTTTCCCTGGAAGTAAAACTGACCTGCCCATCTTCAGGCTGGCAGATTGCAGGATCCACTGGGCTCTATCAAACCAGTCCGACTTGGCACTGGTGCCCCCTTGGGTCTGGGAACCATCCTGCGTATCGTGGATTTTCAGGATCCAGTAGGCCACTCCCAGCCACAGGCCCCCAACACACACCACGGCCCTTTACCCTGGCAAACAAAACTGACCCGCCCCGCTTCTGGCTGGCAGATTGCAGGAGCCACTTGGCTCTATCAAACCAGCCCGACTCGGCACTGGTGCCCCTTTGGTCTGGGAATCATCCTGCGTATCGTGGATTTTCAGGAGCCAGCCGGCCACTCCCAGCCACAGGCCCCCAAACACAAACGGTGGGCATTTTCCCTGGCAAACAAAACTCACCCACCCCGCTTCTGGCTGGCAGATTGCAGGAGCCACATGGCTCTATCAAACCAGCCCGACTCGGCACTGGTGCCACCTTTCATCTGGGAACCATCCTGCGTATCGTGGATTTTCAGGAGCCAGCAGGCCATTCCGAGCCAAAGGCTCTCTAAAACAAACCACGGCCCTTTTCCCTGGCAAACAAAACTCACGCACCCCTCTTCTGGCTGAGAGATTGCAGGAGACACTTGGCCCTATCAAACCAGCCGCCTTGGCACAGGTGCCACCATTCATCTGGGAACCATCCCGCTTATCGTGGATTTTCAGGAACGAGCCGGCCACTCCCAACCACAGGCCCCCAAACAAATCTACGGCCCTTTTCACTGGAAGTAAAACTGACCTGCCCATCTTCTGGCTGGCAGATTGCAGGAGCCACTTGGCTCTATCAAACCAGCCTGACTCGGCACTGGTGCCACATTTCTCTGGGAACCATCCTGCGTGTCGTGGATTTTCAGGTGCCAGCCGGCCACTCCCAGCCACAGGCCCCCAAACACAAACTACGGCCCTTTTCCCTGGAAGTAAAACTGACCTGCCCATCTTCTGGCTGGCAGATTGCAGGAGCCACATGGCTCTATCAAACCAGCTGGACTTGGCAGTGGTGCCAACTTGGGTCTGGCCATCATCCTGCGTATCGTGGATTTTCAGGAGCCAGCCGGCCAATCCCAGCCTCAGGCCCCCAAACACAAACTACAGGCTCTTTTAACTGGAAGTAAAACTGACCTGTCCATCTTCTGGCTGGCAGATTGCAGGAGCCACTTAGCTCTATCAAACCAGCCCGATTCGGCACTGGTGCCACCTTTCATCTGGGAACCATCCTGCGTGTCGTGGATTTTCAGGAGCCAGCCAGCCACTCTCAGCCACAGGGCCCCAAACTAATACCACGGCCATTTTCCCTGGAAGAAAATATTAGGGGCCCGCCTTCTGGCTGGCAGATTGCAGGAGCCACTCGGTACTATCAAACCAGCCCGACTTGGCACTGGTGCCACCTTTCATCTGGGAACCCTCCTGCGTATCGTGGATTTTCAGGAGCTAGCCGGCCACAGCCAGCCACAGGTCCCCAAAAACAAACTACGGCCCTTTTCCCTGGAAGTAAAACAGACCTGCCCATCATCTGGCTGGCAGATTGCAGGAGCCAATTGGCTCTATGAAAACAGCCCGACTCGCACTGGTGCCAGCTTTCATCTGGGAACAATCCTGCGCGGCGTGGATTTTAAGGAACCTACCGGCCATTCCAGGCCACAGGCCCCGGAAAAAAAACCACGGCCTTTTTCCCTGGCAAACAAAACTCAGCGACCCCTCTTCTGGCTGAGAGATTGCAGGAGCCACAAGGCTCTATCACACCAGCCCAACTCGGCACTGGTGCCACCTTGGGTCTGGGAACCATCCTGCGTATCGTGGATGTTAAGGAGCCAGCCGGCCACTCCCAGCCACAGGCCCCCAAACACAAACTACGGCCCTTTTCTCTGGAAGTAAAACAGACATGCCCATCTTCTGGCTGTCAGATTGCAGGAGCCACGCGGTACTATCAAACCAGCCCGACTTGGCACTGGTGCCATTTTTTTCATTTGGGAACCATCCAGCGCCGCATGGATTTTCAGGAGCCAGCCGGCCACTCCCGGCCACAGGCCCCGGAAAAAAACCACGGCCCTTTTCCCTGGCAAACAAAACTCACCCACCCCGCTTCTGGCTGGCAGATTGCTGGAGCCACATGGCTCTGTCAAACCAGTCCGACTCAGCACTGGTGCCACCTTTCATCTGGGAATCATCCTGCGTATCGTGGATTTTCAGGAGCCAGCCGGCCACTCCCAGCCTCAGGCCGCAAACACAAACTACCGGCCCTCTTCCCCGGAAGTAAAACTGACCTGCCCATCTTCTGGCTTGCAGATTGCAGGAGCCACCTGACTCTATCAATCCAGCCCGACATGGCAGTGGTTCCAACTTGGGTCTGGGAACCATCCTGCGCGGCGTGGATTTTAAGTAGGCAGGAGGCCGTTCCCAGCCACAGGCCCCCGAAAACTAACCACGGCCCTTTTCCCTGGAAGTAAAACTGACCTGCCCATCTTCTGGCTGGCAGATTGCAGGAGCCACTTGGTACTATCAAACCAACCCGACTCGGCACTGGTTCCCCCTTGGGTCTGGGAACCATCCAGCGCGGCCTGGATTTTAAGCCGCCAGCCTGCCATTCCCAGCCAGAAGCCCCCAAACACAAACTACGGCTTTTTCCCTGGAAGGAAAACTGACCTGCCCATCTTCTGGCTGGCAGATTGCAGGAGCCACTTGGCTCTATCAAACCAGCCCGACTCGGCCCTGGTGCCCCCTTGGGTCTGGGAACCATTGCGTATCGTGGATTTTAAGGAGCCGGCCGGCCATTCCAGGCCACAGTCCCAGGAAAGCAATCCACGGCCTTTTTCCCTGTAAGTAAAACTGACCTGGCATCTTCTGGCTGGCAGATTGCAGGAGCCACTTGGCACTATCCAACCAGCCCAACTTGGCACTGGTGCAGTTTTTCATTTGGGAGCCATCCTGCGTAACGTCGATTTTCAGGAGCCAGCCGGCGAATCCCAGCCACAGGCCCCCAAACACAAACTACGGCCTTTTCGCTGGAAGTAAAACTGACCTCCCCATCTTCTGGCTGGCAGATTGCAGGAGCCACTTGGCTCTATCAAACCAGCCCGACTTGGCAGTGGTTCCAAATTGGGTCTGGAAACCATCCTGCGCGGCGTGGATTTTAAGCCGCCAGCCGGCCACTCCCAGTCTCAGGCCCCCAAACACAAACTACCGGCCCTTTTCCCTGGAAGTAAAGCTGACCTGCCCATCTTCTGGCTGGCAGATTGCAGGAGCAACTTGACTCTATCAAAACAGCCCGACTCGGCACTGGTGCCACCTTTCATCTGGGAACCATCCTGCGTATCGTGGATTTTCAGGAACCAGCCGGCCATTCCAGCCCACAGGCCCCGGAAAAAAAACCACGGCCTTTTTCCCTGGCAAACAAAACTCACCCACGCCGCTTCTGTCTGGCAGATTGCAGGAGCCACTTGGCTCTATCAAACCAGCCCGATTTGGCACTGGTGCCCCCTTGGGTCTGGGAACCATCCTGCGTATCGTGGATTTTCAGGAGCCAGCCGGCCACTGCCAGCCACAGGCCCCCAAACAAAATCTACGGCCGTTTCCCTGGAAGAAAATCTGACCTGCCCATCTTCTGGCTGGCAGATTGCAGGAGCCACTTGGCTCTATCAAACCAGCCCGACTTGGCACTGGTGCAATTTTTCATTTGGGAGCCATCCTGCGTAACGTCGATTTTCAGGAGCCAGCCGGCCACTCTCAGCCACAGGGCCCCAAACACATACCACGGCCCTTTTCCATGGAAGAAAATTTCAGCGGCCGGCCTTCTGGCTGGCAGATTGCAGGAGCCACTCGGTACGATCAAAACAGCCCGACTTGGCACTGGTGCCACATTTCATCTGGGAACCATCCGGCGCGGCGTGGATTTTAAGGAGTCCGCCGGCCATTCTTGGCCACAGGCCCCGGAAAACAAACTACGGCCCTTTTCCCTGGCAAACAAAACTCACCCACCCCGCTTCTGGCTGGCAGATTGCACGAGACACTTGGCTCTATCAAACCAGCCCGACTTGGCACTGGTGCCACCTTTCTTTTGGAAGCATCTTGCGTATCGTGGATTTTCAGGAGCCAGCCTGCCACTGCCTGCCACAGGCCCCCAAACAGAAACCACCACCCCATTCCCTGGAAACAAAATTCAGCCGACCCGCTTCTTGCTTGCAGATTGCCGGAGCTACTCTCTATTCTCAAACCATCACGACTTGGCTCTGGTGCCACCTTTTATCTGGGAACCATCCTGCGTATCGAGGATTTTCAGGAGCCAGCCGGCCACTCCCAGCCTCAGGCCCGGAAACACAAACCACAGCCCTTTTCCCTGGAAACAAAACTAGACAAATCTGGGACTTTTTTACCGACTAAAATTGTTTGAATAATCTCGTCATAATAATAGATTTCTAGAAGAACTTTTTAAAATCTTTCTTAGAGTTGAGAAAGTCCAGGACTGAGGTCTTTTTCTTCCCATATCAATATTGCAACGAAATTGTTAAATAAAGACCAACTCTTTATTTTTCTTTTTAACCCAAGTAAATAATTCCCATTCATTAATCCATTTTGTGGACCAATATTTGCCATTCTGATGTAAGTTGTCACTTCTTTACAATAGACATTCTGTGACTATGTTGACAAGTCTTGGGTGATGATCCTAACTGGTCTTAGATACACATAGGGGGAAATTTCCTCAGCCAGTGTCAGTCCTAAGCATGCGTATCAGAAGATCTTTCTATAGCTGGGAATTTTCCCATGAAAGGGATTTAGTTAGGGAAGAGACACTTGTCCCAGAGTTTTACATTCTTCTTGAACACTGCTTAAGGAACATGGATCCCATGTCCATTTGGATCTCTGTCTGCACAGAACTTTGTCATGCCAGTGCTTGAAATGCATCTCGAAGAGAATTCACTACACAGAATGAATGAGAGTGGTAGGGCTCAGTGGGGCTCACCAGGCCCAACCCCCCTGTTAAAGCAGGATACCTAGAGCCTCTTGCCCGGGATTCTATCTGGGTGTACTTTTAATGTCTTCTAAGATCCAGGCTTCAGAAGCTTTCTGGGCAGCCTGTGCCGCGGTTCAGTCACCCTCACAGTAAAACATCATTTGGTGATGTTCATAGGCAATCTCCTGTATTTCAGTGTGTGCCCACTGCCTCTTGTCTTTTCACTCAGCATCACTTAAAAGACACTGGTTCCCTCCCTTTTGCATTATTGCTTCCCGTATGTATGTGTGCAGCCATGTAGAGAAATGTAAAAACCTCCCTGAAGGCCACGCAGACAATATTCCCTTCATCTACCAGTCAAGTTGATTCATCAGAGGTGTTGAAAAAGTTGTTCAGCATGAAATTCCCCAGGAAAATCCACGCCGAGTACATTGCTTTGTCCTCCTTCATATGCCAGGCAAGGCTTTCAGGAATAGCTGCCCCATCAACTTCGTGGGGATAAAAAAGAGGCTGGCTGATTTGTACTTTTCCGAGTCCTCCTAATTGCCATTTTTGAAGAGGGCAGTCTTTTGCTTTCACGCATTCGCAGCTACGGAAACCTCCATACTTTCGTCTTTAGCGTTTCTTGTCCCCTCCAACTTCGCAAAAAGTTTTTCCACTATGTCTGGCAAGGAGAATCTGGGTCAGGGCTGAAAACATCTCCCATGGTGTTGTACATGTTGCAGAGAAGTCTGCTGAGTGTTTTGCACGAAGAAAAAGAAAGATGTCCAAAACACCTTCCAACCGAATGTTCATGTGTTTGGAAAAGCTAGGAGAGTTGTAAGGTACTGTTTTCTATCAGTTTGCAAGCTGCGCACACTATCCCAGTGTTGTGCAGCTTCATTCCCACCTTTCCGAAGCAGCCGCTCACTCCGGTCCCCGGAGACGAAGAGGCGGCTTCTTCGCGCAAAGGCGATTGTGCCGGTCACGGTGCACTCCAGTGCGGCGGCTTCTTCCGAAATGTGCTCGGGCCCGGCGCTTCTCTCCGGGGAGCTCCATATTTCGTCTTTAGCGTCTTTTGTGGTCTATATCATAGCAAAGATCATTTCAACTATGTCTGGCATGGAGAAACTGTGCCAGCACAGAAAACATCTCCCATCGTGTTTTACTTGTTTAGAGACCTCTGCAGAATGTTTTGCAAGAAGAAAAAGAAAGTTGTCCAAAACACCTTCCATCCCAATATTCATATGTTTGGAAAAGGTAGGAAAGTGGTAAGGTAGTGTTTTCTATCAGTTTGCAACCTGCGCACACTATCCCAGTGTTGTGCAGCTTCATTCTTCACCTTTTGAAAGCAGCCGCTCTCTCCGGCTCCCGGAGGCGAAGAGGCGGCTTCTTCGCGCAAAGGCGATTGTGCCGGCCACAGTGCACTCCAGTGCGGCGGCTTCTTCCGAAATGTGCCCGGGCCCGGCGCTTAGCTCCGGGGAACTCTGTATTTCGACTTTAGCGTCTCTTGTGTTCTACATCACTACTAAAAGCATTTCCACTATGTCTGGCAAGTAGAAACTGTGCCAGCACAGAAAACATCTCCCATCATGTTTTACATGTTGCAGAGAGCTCTGCTGAGTGTTTTGCAAGAAGAAAAAGAAAGTTGTCCAAAACACCTTCCATCCCAATATTCATATGTTTCGAAAAGGTGGGAAAGTGGTAAGGTACTGTTTTCTATCAGTTTGCAACCTGCGCACACTATCCCAGTGTTGTGCAGCTTCATTTTTCACCTTTTGAAAGCAGCCGCTCTCTCGGGCTCCCGGAGACGAAGAATCGGCTTCTTCGCGCAAAGGCGATTGTGCCGGTCACAGTGCACTCCAGTGCGGCGGCTTCTTCCGAAATGTGCCCGGGACCGGCGCTTACCTCCGGGGACTCCTTATTTCGTCTTTAGCGTCTTTTGTGGTCTATATCATTGCAAAGATCCTTTCCACTATGTCTGGCATGGAGAGACTGTGCCAGCACAGGAAACATCACCCATCGTGTTGTACATGTTGCAGAGAGCTCTGCTGAGTGTTTTGCACGAAGAAAATAAAGTTGTTGAAAACACCTTCCAACCCAATATTCATATTTTTGGAAAAGGTAGGAAAGTGGTAAGGTACTCTTTTCAATCAGTTTGCATGCTGCGCACACTATCCCAGTCTTGTGCAGCTTCATTCCCACCTTTCCGAAGCAGCCGCTCATTTCGGCCCCCGGAGACGAAGAGGCGGCTTCTTCGCGCAAAGGCGATTGTGCCGGTCACAGTGCACTCCAGTGCGGCGGCTTCTTCCGAAATGTGCCCGGGACCGGCGCTTACCTCCGGGGACATCCGTACCTTCTTCTTTCGGGACTTTTGTGGTCTACATCACTGCAAAACGCTTTTCCACTATGTCTGGTAATGAGAAACTGTGCCTGCACAGAAAACATCTCTCAAATGTGTTTTACATGTTGCAGAGAGCTCTGCTGAGTGTTTTGCACGAAGAAAAAGAAAGTTTTCCAAAACACCTTCCAATCGAATGTTCATGTGTTTGGAAAAGGTAGAAGTGGTAAGGTACTGTTTTTTATCAGTTGGCAAGCTGCACACACTATCCCAGTGATGTGCAGCTTCATTCTTCACCTTTTGAAAGCAGCCGCTCTCTCCGGCTCCCGGAGGCGAAGAATCGGCTTCTTCGCGCAAAGGCGATTGTGCCGGTCACAGTGCACTCCAGTGCGGCAGCTTCTTCCGAAATGTGCCCGGGACCGGCGCTTAGCTCTAGGGAGCTCCGTACCTTCGTCTTTAGCGTCTTTTGTGGTCTACATCATTGCAAAAAGCTTTTCCACTATGTCTGGCAAGTAGAAACTGTGCCAGCACAGAAAACATCTCCCATCATGTTTTACATGTTGCAGAGAGCTCTGCTGAGTGCTTTGCACGAGGAAAATAAAGTTGTTGAAAACACCTAACCGAATATTCATATGTTTGGAAAAGTTAGGAAAGTGGTAAGGTACTCTTTTCTATCAGTTTACAAGCTGCGCACACTATCCCAGTCTTGTGCAGCTTCATTTTTCACCTTTTGAAAGCAGCCGTTCTCTCTGGCTCCCGGAGACGAAGAATCAGCTTCTTCGCGCAAAGGCGATTGTGCCGGTCACAGTGAACTCCAGTGCGGCAGCTTCTTCCGAAATGTGCCCGGGACCGGCGCTTAGCTCCGGGGAGCTCCGTACCTTCGTCTTTAGCGTCTTTTGTGGTCTACATCATTGCAAAAATCCTTTCCACTATGTCTGGCATGGAGAAACTGTGCCAGCACAGAAAACATCTCCCATCATGTTTTACATGTTGCAGAGAGCTCTGCTGAGTGTTTTGCAAGAAGAAAAAGAAAGTTGTCCAAAACACCTTCCATCCCAATATTCATATGTTTGGAAAAGGTAGGAAAGTGGTAAGGTAGTGTTTTCTATCAGTTTGCAACCTGCGCACACTATCCCAGTGTTGTGCCTCTCTATTCTTCACGTTTCCGAAGCAGCCGCACGCTCCAGCTGCCGGAGGCGAAGAATCGGCTTCTTCGCGCAAAGGCGATTGTGCCGGTCACAGTGCACTCCAGTGCGGCGGCTTCTTCCGAAATGCGCCCGGGCCCGGCGCTTAGCTCCGGGGAACTCTGTATTTCGACTTTAGCGTCTCTTGTGTTCTACATCACTACTAAAAGCATTTCCACTATGTCTGGCAAGTAGAAACTGTGCCAGCACAGAAAACATCTCCCATCATGTTTTACATGTTGCAGAGAGCTCTGCTGAGTGTTTTGCAAGAAGAAAAAGAAAGTTGTCCAAAACACCTTCCATCCCAATATTCATATGTTTGGAAAAGGTAGGAAAGTGGTAAGGTACTGTTTTCTATCAGTTTGCAAGCTGCGCACACTATCCCAGTCTTGTGCAGCTTCATTCTTCACCTTTTGAAAGCAGCCGCTCTCTCCGGCGCCCGGAGACGAAGAGGCGGCTTCTTCGCTCGAAGGCGATTGTGCCGGTCACAGTGCACTCCAGTGGGGCGGCCTCTTCCGAAATGTGCCCGGGACCGGCGCTAGCTCCGGGGAACTCCTTATTTCGTCTTTAGCGTCTTTTGTGGTCTATATCATTGCAAAGATCCTTTCCACTATGTCTGGCATGGAGAAACTGTGCCAGCACAGAATACATCTCTCATGGTGTTGTACATGTTGCAGAGAGGTCTGCTGAGTGTTTTGCAAGAAGAAAGTTTTCCAAAACACCTTCCAACGGAATGCTCACGTGTTTGGTAAAGGTAGGAGAGTTTTAACGTACTGTTTTTCATCAGTTGGCAAGCTGCACACACTATCCCAGTGTTGTGCAGCCTTATTCTCACCTTTCCGAAGCTACTGGTCTCTCCGGCTCCCGGAGGCGAAGAATCGGCTTCTTCGCGCAAAGGCGATTGTGCCGGTCACAGTGCACTCCAGTGCGGCGGCTTCTTCCGAAATGTGCCCGGGACCGGCGCTTACCTCCGGGGAGCTCCATATTGCGTCTTTAGCGTCTTTTGTGGTCTACATGATTGCAAAGATCTTTTCCACTATGTCTGGCAAGGAAAAACTGTGCCAGCATAGAAAACATCTCCCATCGGATTTTACATGTTGCAGGGAAGTCTGCAGTGTGTTTTGCAGGAAGAAAAAGAAAGTTGTCCAAAACACTTTCCAACAGAATGTTCATGTGTTTGGAAAAGTTGGAGAGTGGTAAGGTACTGTTTTGGATCAGTGTGCAAGCTGTGCACACAATCCCAGTGTTGTGCAGCTTCATTCTTCAGCTTTCAGAGGTAGCCGCTCTCTCCGGCTTCCAGAGGCGAAGAAGGGGCTTCTTCGCGCAAAGGCGATTGTGCTGGTCACAGTGCACTGCAGTCGGCGGCTTCTACCGAAATGTGCCCCGTGTCTGCTCATAGCTCCGCTCCTCTCTGTACCTTCCAATTCCGTTTTTGGTCTTGGCAATGCAAATGGTTTACTTGCAGCAGTAGGATGGGACAATGAACTGGACTTTTTGCTTTTAGAGAGAAGCTAATGAAAAAGTTTCACCAGGATCAGAGCAGGTTGTAAAACAGAAAAATTGTCATGAAAAGAAGCCAGCCTTGTGCCCTTAGATTTGCTAGCTGTGTTTGAACAAAATGAAATGCTTCAACTCGGTGTTCCTGGGTATCACATCAGTAACAGGTACTTCAGTTGCTGAATTTCTCTCGTCAAGTTAAGAGGAGAATGCAAGGAATTGTGATTTCATGCTCACAATTCACCCTATGGTGCCGAAAGGTGAAAAAGGGGTGGAAGGTGCACGGGTCAACTAACTTGAATGGCCTATGTAAATCAGCGGCCACTGATTTCCTGAAGGCTTCAACAGGTCAGTTGCCTATGTTTTTCTTGGAATTGTTTTAACCTTCGGTCATGTTTTTCTTGGGATTCTTTTACCCTTTCCCTATTAGTTCAGCCTTTGGTCTCCAGCCTTTGCTGACATTTCAAGTATCTCGGTAGCCAGGAAATGTGTTGTCTTAATTGCTCACATCATTATTCCCTTCAAAGGGTTGTTTGCCTCAAGTCTCAGTTTTGCTGGTTCTCTGCTAGTTGATTGTCAGAAGGCAGCAGGTGTTGTGTAGGAGCAAGTACACAAACCCATAGCTGGCTTTTCTTTTGATTTGGCCTGTGTAGCTAATGGAATGACTGAACATCTGTGAGAGGCTTTTCTCTCCCCGTTAGGTTTCACTGGAAGGGCAGATGCAAATCGTCTACCTGAAGTCTTGGCACAGAAGAAAGTAGTGGTTTGCTGCTGCATCTAGCTAGAAGCTTACAAAAGGAAGGCCTTGGGCTGAGGCCCATTCCATTGGCTAAGTAGAAAAGGACTGTGGGAAGGTGAGGCAGCTGAATTAGAGGTAGATCAACAAGTTCTAGAACGGTCGTGTGTTCAAAGCTTGCTGTATGGTGGTTGGTTGAATGGTGTTTGTTATGGCTTAAAGCTATGGAACTGATAAAGGCAAAGTTGCAAGAAAGCAGCTCTCCTTTGCATCTTGCTGGGGACTCTGCTTCACCACGGACCCTCAACTCCAAGTTCGCCAAGGAGATGATCAGTAGGACTGTTGCAGAGCTGCTGTGTGCATCTGAATGGAACGGCAGAGAGTGAAGCGCTGGACATTTCTGGCTTTAGTCCAATGCTGCTGCATTGGTGCCAGTTTAGTTGGTTTTCCATCAGTGGCCTTTCTGTCTAGAAGTACACTGCCCAGTGTACTTCTTTCCTAGTCTTTCTAGCATGTGATGCCGTTTCCTTCCTGTTGTTTTCATACCTTCCTTCAGTTGAAAGGATGATACAATCTTTCCATTTTGAAGATCCCTGTTAGGAAACACTATGCAAGAGGAGTCATCGCTCCCTTTTCTTCAGCCTCCTTTGTCATTTTCAGAGACTCATTTCAAATTTCTGCTAATGTCAAGACCAATACTGAGATTACCTAGCAGGGTTGGCACTCTCAGCTGCTTTCTTCTTTCATGCTGCTTCATACTGGATGTGACTTAAAAGGCCTCGTTTTGTCATCTGCATTCTGCTGTGATCCAAAGCTAAATATTCCAGGCGTGTGAACACAAAAAGAACTCCTAGGCTTTTGCAAGAACTAGCCCAGGAGGATTTGTGTTCCATTTGATCTCTACAGTGTTTCAGAAAAAAGGAGATTGTACTGTCTTCTTGTGTACTCTCTTCTTGTGCTCTCATGCCTTGCATGTTCTAGTTAATCTACCGGCGTGACTCATTTGGCATCATCTCATGGTACAAATTCTGCATAGTTTCGTGTCCTTACAAATGCCAGTTGCCAAGGAGCCTATCTGACCATTCAAGGGGCAAAGAATTGTAAGGCTGGCAAGTTCAGTTGCTGAAACTGTAAGTCATGCCATATCAAAGTGACAGAGGAAATCCATTGATCTAGGACTTTCAGCTGGACACCTCTGAGAATAGCAGCTTGTCAGCAATGACACAGCCATCTTCCTAGCTGTATTCCAGAAAGACGAAAGGGACACCTTCAATGATTAATATGTTTGGCATGAGAAAAACGCAAGAAATGCACCGGAAATTACTTTAGTCAGATAAAGTGCGTTTCTCTAGGGAGAATTTTGCACTTGCTCTTTCTTGTCTGCGCCTCTACTTTTCACAGAAGACAGGGGAGCATTTCATTATTATTGTTCTTTTGTTTTCTTTCGTTGGCCTCCCTCTTTCCACCTGCAATTAACAAATTTGCCTTTCTTTACTGGCTTCTCTTACTTTACTACGAGAATTTTACATTAGGTCAACTTACATAATGGTCAAAGTTCCAGACAGTGGAGAGAAGTAGAAGGCACAGAAAAAAGAAAAAAACAAATCCAGAAAAATAGACAAATTTTAACAGTCTTCTGTGAGAACATTAGGACACAAGATTTCTTTGAACTGAGCAACGCAGGGGATATTTGACGCAGTCAAATCAGGCCGACATTGCACTGGAGCCAGCACGGGTCTGGAAACCATCCTGCGTCTCGTGGATTTTCAGGACCCAGCTGCCCCTACCAGCTACAGGACCCCAAACAGAAACGACGGCCCTTTTCCCTGAAAAAAAACTCAGCTGCCCCGCTTCTGGATGGCAGATTGCAGGAGTCAGATGGTAATACACGACTTGGTATTGGTGCCACCATTCATCTGGAAACCATCCTGCGCGGCGTGGATTTTCAGGAGCCAGCCAGCCACTCCAAGCCTCAGGCCCCCAAACTCAAACTACGGCCCTTTTCCCAGGGAAACAAAACCCACCCACCCCGTTTCTGGCTGGCAAATTGCAGGAGCCACTTGGCTCTATCAAACCAGCCCCACTTGGCACTGGTGCCATTTTTCATTTGGGACGCATCTTGCGTATCGGGGATTTTCAGGAGCCAACCGGCCACACCCAGCCACAGGCCCCCAAACACAAATTACGGCCCTTTTCCCTGGAAGTAAAACTGACCTGCCCATCTTCAGGCTGGCAGATTGCAGGATCCACTGGGCTCTATCAAACCAGTCCGACTTGGCACTGGTGCCCCCTTGGGTCTGGGAACCATCCTGCGTATCGTGGATTTTCAGGATCCAGTAGGCCACTCCCAGCCACAGGCCCCCAACACACACCACGGCCCTTTACCCTGGCAAACAAAACTGACCCGCCCCGCTTCTGGCTGGCAGATTGCAGGAGCCACTTGGCTCTATCAAACCAGCCCGACTCGGCACTGGTGCCCCTTTGGTCTGGGAATCATCCTGCGTATCGTGGATTTTCAGGAGCCAGCCGGCCACTCCCAGCCACAGGCCCCCAAACACAAACGGTGGGCATTTTCCCTGGCAAACAAAACTCACCCACCCCGCTTCTGTCTGGCAGATTGCAGGAGCCACATGGCTCTATCAAACCAGCCTGACTCGGCACTGGTGCCACCTTTCATCTGGGAACCATCCTGCGTATCGTGGATTTTCAGGAGCCAGCAGGCCATTCCGAGCCACAGGGTCTCTAAAACAAACCACGGCCCTTTTCCCTGGCAAACAAAACTCACGCACCCCGCACCTGGCTGGCAGATTGCAGGAGACACTTGGCCCTATCAAACCAGCCGCCTTGGCACAGGTGCCACCATTCATCTGGGAACCATCCCGCTTATCGTGGATTTTCAGGTGCCAGCCGGCCACTCCCAACCACAGGCCCCCAAACAAATCTACGGCCCTTTTCACTGGAAGGAAAACTGACCTGCCCATCTTCTGGCTGGCAGATTGCAGGAGCCACTTGGCTCTATCAAACCAGCCTGACTCGGCACTGGTGCCACATTTCTTTGGGAACCATCCTGCGTGTCGTGGATTTTCAGGTGCCAGCCGGCCACTCCCAGCCACAGGCCCCCAAACACAAACTACGGCACTTATCCCTGGAAGTAAAACTGACCTGCCCATCTTCTGGCTGGCAGATTGCAGGAGCCACATGGCTCTATCAAACCAGCTGGACTTGGCAGTGGTGCCAACTTGGGTCTGGCCATCATCCTGCGTATCGTGGATTTTCAGGAGCCAGCCGGCCAATCCCAGCCTCAGGCCCCCAAACACAAACTACAGGCTCTTTTAACTGGAAGTAAAACTGACCTGTCCATCTTCTGGCTGGCAGATTGCAGGAGCCACTTAGCTCTATCAAACCAGCCCGATTCGGCACTGGTGCCACCTTTCATCTGGGAACCATCCTGCGTGTCGTGGATTTTCAGGAGCCAGCCAGCCACTCTCAGCCACAGGGCCCCAAACTAATACCACGGCCATTTTCCCTGGAAGAAAATATTAGGGGCCCGCCTTCTGGCTGGCAGATTGCAGGAGCCACTCGGTACTATCAAACCAGCCCGACTTGGCACTGGTGCCACCTTTCATCTGGGAACCCTCCTGCGTATCGTGGATTTTCAGGAGCTAGCCGGCCACAGCCAGCCACAGGTCCCCAAAAACAAACTACGGCCCTTTTCCCTGGAAGTAAAACAGACCTGCCCATCATCTGGCTGGCAGATTGCAGGAGCCAATTGGCTCTATGAAAACAGCCCGACTCGCACTGGTGCCAGCTTTCATCTGGGAACAATCCTGCGCGGCGTGGATTTTAAGGAACCTACCGGCCATTCCAGGCCACAGGCCCCGGAAAAAAAACCACGGCCTTTTTCCCTGGCAAACAAAACTCAGCGACCCCTCTTCTGGCTGAGAGATTGCAGGAGCCACACGGCTCTATCACACCAGCCCAACTCGGCACTGGTGCCACCTTGGGTCTGGGAACCATCCTGCGTATCGTGGATGTTAAGGAGCCAGCCGGCCACTCCCAGCCACAGGCCCCCAAACACAAACTACGGCCCTTTTCTCTGGAAGTAAAACAGACATGCCCATCTTCTGGCTGTCAGATTGCAGGAGCCACGCGGTACTATCAAACCAGCCCGACTTGGCACTGGTGCCATTTTTTTCATTTGGGAACCATCCAGCGCCGCATGGATTTTCAGGAGCCAGCCGGCCACTCCCGGCCACAGGGCCCGGAAAAAAACCACGGCCCTTTTCCCTGGCAAACAAAACTCACCCACCCCGCTTCTGGCTGGCAGATTGCAGGAGCCACTTGGCTCTATCAAAACAGTCCGACTCGGCACTGGTGCCCCCTTTGGTCTGGGAACCATCCGGCGCGGTGTGGATTTTAAGGAGCCAGCCGGACAGTCCCAGCCACAGGCCCCCAAAAACAAACTACGGCCCTCTTCCCTGGCAAACAAAACTCACCACCCCGCTTCTGGCTGGCAGATTGGAGGAGCCACATGGCTCTATCAAACCAGCCCGACTCGGCACTGGTGCCACCTTTCATCTGGGAACCATCCTGTGTATCGGGGATTTTCAGGAGCCAGCCGGCCAGTCCCAGCCACAGGCCCCCAAGCAAAATCTACGGCCCTTTTCCCTGGAAGTAAAACTGACCTGCCCATCTTCCGGCTGGCAGATTGCAGGAGGCACTTGGTACTATCAAACCAACCCGTCTCGGCACTGGTGCCACCTTTCATCTGGGAACCATCCTGCGTATCAGGGATTTTCAGGAGACAGCCGGCCATTCAAGGTCTCAGGCCCCAGGAAAACAAACCACGGCCCTTATCCCTGGCAAACAAAACTCACCCACCCCGCTTCTGGCTGGGAGATTGCAGGAGCCACTTGGCTCTATCAAACCAGACAACTCGGCGCTGGTGCCGCCTTGGGTCTGGGAACCATCCTGCGTATCGTGGATTTTCAGGAGCCAGCCGGCGACTCCCAGCCACAGGCCCCCAAATAAAAACTACGGCCCTTTTCCCTGGAAGTAAAACTGACCTTCCCATCTTCAGGCTGGCAGATTGGAGGAGCCACATGGCTCTATCAAACCAGCCCGACTTGGCAGTGGTGCCAACTTGGGTCTGGCAATCATCCTGAGTATCGTGGATTTTCAGGAGCCAGCCGGCCACTCCCAGCCTCAGGCCCCCAAACACAAACTTCCGGCCCTTTTCCCTGGACGTAAAACTGAACTGCCCATCTTCTGGCTGGCAGATTGCAGGACCCACTTGGGTCTATCAAACCAGCCTGACTTGGCACTGGTGCCCCCTTGGGTCTGGGAACCCTCCTGCGCGGTGTGGATTTTAAGGAGTCAGCCGGACATTCCAGGCCACAGGCCCCCAAAAACAAACCACGGCCCTTATCCCTGGCAAACAAAACTCACCCACCCTGCTTCTGGCTGGCAGATTGCAGGAGCCACTTGGCTCGATCAAAACAGTCCGACTCGGCACTGGTGCCCCCTTTGGTCTGGGAACCATCCGGCGCGGTGTGGATTTTAAGGAGCCAGCCGGACATTCCCAGCCACAGGCCCCCAAAAACAAACTACGGCCCTCTTCCCTGGCAAACAAAACTCACCACCCCGCTTCTGGCTGGCAGATTGGAGGAGCCACATGGCTCTATCAAACCAGCCCGACTCGGCACTGGTGCCACCTTTCATCTGGGAACCATCCTGTGTATCGGGGATTTTCAGGAGCCAGCCGGCCAGTCCCAGCCACAGGCCCCCAAGCAAAATCTACGGCCCTTTTCCCTGGAAGTAAAACTGACCTGCCCATCTTCCGGCTGGCAGATTGCAGGAGGCACTTGGTACTATCAAACCAGCCCGACTCGGCACTGGTGCCATTTTTCATTTGGGAACCATCCTGTGTATCGGGGATTTTCAGGAGCCAGCCGGCCACTCCCAGCCTCAGGCCCCCAAGCAAAATCTACGGCCCTTTTCCCTGGAAGTAAAACTGACCTGCCCATCTTCAGGCTGGCAGATTGCAGGACCCACTTGGCTCTATCAAACCAACCCGTCTCGGCACTGGTGCCACCTTTCATCTGGGAACCATCCTGCGTATCAGGGATTTTCAGGAGACAGCCGGCCATTCAAGGTCTCAGGCCCCAGGAAAACAAACCACGGCCCTTATCCCTGGCAAACAAAACTCACCCACCCCGCTTCTGGCTGGGAGATTGCAGGAGCCACTTGGCTCTATCAAACCAGACAACTCGGCGCTGGTGCCGCCTTGGGTCTGGGAACCATCCTGCGTATCGTGGATTTTCAGGAGCCAGCCGGCGACTCCCAGCCACAGGCCCCCAAATAAAAACTACGGCCCTTTTCCCTGGAAGTAAAACTGACCTTCCCATCTTCAGGCTGGCAGATTGGAGGAGCCACATGGCTCTATCAAACCAGCCTGACTTGGCACTGGTGCCCATTGGGTCTGGGAACCCTCCTGCGCGGTGTGGATTTTAAGGAGTCAGCCGGACATTCCAGGCCACAGGCCCCGAAAACAAACCACGGCCCTTATCCCTGGCAAACAAAACTCACCCACCCTGCTTCTGGCTGGCAGATTGCAGGAGCCACTTGGCTCGATCAAAACAGTCCGACTCGGCACTGGTGCCGTCTTTCATCTGGGAACCATCCTGCGCGGCGTGGATTTTAGGGAACTAGCCGGCCATTCCAGGCCACAGGCCACGGAAAAAAAACCACAACCTTTTTCCCTGGCAAACAAAACTCACCCACCCCGCTTCTGGCTGGCAGATTGCAGGAGCCACATGGCTCTATCACACCAGCCCAACTCGGCACTGGTGCCGCCTTGGGTCTGGGAACCATCATGCGCGGCGTGGATTTCAAGGAGCCAGCCGGCCATTCCCAGCCACAGGCCCCCAAACACAAACTACGGCCCTTTTCCCTGGAAGTAAAACAGACCTGCCAATCTTCTGGCTGTCAGATTGCAGGAGCCACTTGGTACTATCAAACCAGCCCGAGTCGGCACTGGTGCCATTTTTCATTTGGGAACCACCCTGCGTATAGTCGATTTTCTAAAGCCAGCCGGACACTCCCTGCAACAGGCCCCCAAACAAAATCTAAGGCCCTTTTCCCTGGAAGTAAAACTGACCTGCCCATCTTCTGGCTGGCAGATTGCAGGAGCCACTTGGCTCTATCAAACCAGCCTGACTCGGCACTGGTGCCCCCTTGGGTCTGGGAACCATCCTGCGCGGCGTGGATTTTCAGGAGCCCGCCGGCCACTCCCAGCCACAGGCCCCCAAACACAAACCACGGCCCTCTACCCTGGCAAACAAGACAGACCCGCCCCGCTTCTGGCTGGCAGATTGCACAAGCCAATTGGCTCTATCAAACCAGCCCGACTCGGCAATGGTGCCCCTTTGATCTGGGAACCATCCTGCGTGTCGTGGATTTTCAGGAGCCATCCGGCCATACCCAGCCACAGGCCCCCAAACACAAACTACGGCCCTTTTCCCTGGATGTAAAACTGACCTGCCCATCTTCTGGCTGGCAGATTGCAGGAGCCACTTGGTACTATCAAACCAGACCGACTCGGCACTGGTGCCATTATTCATTTGGGAACCATCCTGCGTATCGGGGATTTTCAGGAGCCAGTAGGCCACTCCCAGCCAAAGGCCCGCAAACACAAACTATGGCCCTTTTCCCTGGAAGTAAAACTGACCTGCCCATCTTCAGGCTGGCAGAATAGAGGAGCCACTTGGCTCTATCAAACCAGCCCGACTTGGCAGTGGTGCCAACTTGGGTCTGGCAATCATCCTGACTATTGTGCATTTTCAGGAGCCAGCCGGCCACTCCCAGCCACAGGCCCCCAACACAAACTACTGGCCCTCTTCCCCGGAAGTAAAACTGACCTGTCCATCTTCTTGCTGGCAGATTGCAGGAGCCAGTTAGCTCAATCATACCAGCCCGACTCGGCACTGGTGCCACCTTTCATCTGGGAACCATCCTGCGTATCGTGGATTTTCAGGAGCCAGCCGGCCACTGCCAGCCACAGGTCCCCAAACACAAACTACGGCCCTTTTCCCTGGAAGTAAAACTGACCTGCCTATCTTCTGGCTGGCAGATTGCAGGCGCCACTTGGCTCTACCAAAAGAGCCCGACTTGGCACTGGTGCCACCTTTCATCTGGGAACCATCCTGCGCGGCGTGGATTTTAAGGAACCAGCCGGCCATTCCAGGCCACAGGCCCCGGAAAAAAAACCACGGCCTTTTTCCCTGGCAAACAAAACTCACTCACCCCGCTTCTGGCTGGCAGATTGCAGGAGCCACATGGCTCTATCACACCAGCCCAACTCGGCACTAGTGCCCCCTTGGGTCTGGGAACCATCATGCGCGGCGTGGATTTTAAGGAGCCAGCCGGCCATTCTCAGCCACAGGCCCCCAAACACAAACTTCCGGCCCTTTTCCCTGGAAGTAAAACTGACCTGCCAATCTTCTGGCTGGCAGATTGCAGGAGCCACTTGGTACGATCAAACCAGCCCGACTCGGCACTGGTGCCATTTTTCATTTGGGAACCATCCAGCGTATCGTGGATATTCTAGAGCCAGCCGGACACTCCCTGCCACAGGCCCCCAAACAAAATCTAATGCCCTTTTCCCTGGAAGTAAAACAGACCTGCCCATCTTCAGGCTGGCAGATTGCAGGACCCACTTGGGTCTATCAAACCAGCCTGACTTGGCACTGGTGCCCCCTTGGGTCTGGGAACCATCCTGCGCGGCGTGGATTTTCAGGAGCCAACCGGCCATTTCCAGCCACAGGCCCCCAACACAAACCACGGCCCTTTACCCTGGCAAACAAGACCGACCCACCCTGCCTCTGGCTGGCAGATTGCAGGAGCCACATGGCTCTATCTCACCAGCCCGACTCGGCGCTGGTGCCTCCATGGGTCTGGGAAACATCATGCGCGGCATAGATTTTAAGGAGCCAGCCGGCCATTCCCAGCCACTGGTCCCCGAAAACAGACCACGGCCCTTTTCCCTGGCAAACAAAACTCACCCACCCCGCTTCTGGCTGGCAGATTGCAGGAGACACTTGGACTTATCAAACCAGCCGGCTTGGCACTGGTGCCACCATTCATCTGGGAACCATCCTGCGTATCGTGGATTTTCAGGACTCAGCCGGCCATTCCCGGCCACAGGCCCCGGAAAAAAACCACGGCCCTTTTCCCTGGCAAACAAAACTCACCCACCCCGCTTCTGGCTGGCAGATTGCTGGAGCCACATGGCTCTGTCAAACCAGTCCGACTCAGCACTGGTGCCACCTTTCATCTGGGAACCATCCTGCGTATCGTGGATTTTCAGGAGCCATCAGGCCACTCCCAGCCACAGGCCCCCAAACACAAACTACGGTCCTTTTCCCTGTAAGTAAAACTGACCTGCCCATCTTCTGGCTGGCAGATTGCAGGAGCCACCTGACTCTATCAATCCAGCCCGACTCGGCACTTCTGCCACCTTTCATCTGGGAACCATCCCGCCTATAATGGATTTTCAGGAGCCAGCCGGCCACTCCTAGCCACAGGCCCCCAAACACAAACTACGGCCCTTTTCCCTGGAAGTAAAACTGACCTGCCCATCTTCTGGCTGGCAGATTGCAGGAGCCACTTGGCTCTATCAATCCAGCCCGACTTGGCAGTGGTTCCAACTTGGGTCTGGGAACCATCCTGCACGGCGTGGATTTTCAGGAGCCAGCCGGCCACTCCCAGCCACAGGACCCCAAACACAAACTACGGCCCTTTTCCCTGGAAGTAAAACTGACTTGCCCATCTTCTGGCTGGCAGATTGCAGGAGCCAATTGGCTCTATCAATCCAGCCCGACTTGGCACTGGTGCAATTTTCATTTGGGCGCCATCCTGCGTATCGTGGATTTTCAGGAGGTAGCCGGCCATTCCAGGCCACAGGCCCCGGAAAATAAACCACGGCCCTTTTCCCTGGCAAACAAAACTGACCCGCCCCTCTTCTGGCTGGCAGATTGCAGGAGACACTTGGCTCTATCAAACCAGCCCGACTCGGCTCTGGTGCAACTTTGGTCTGGGAATCATCCTGCGTATCGTGGATTTTCAGGAGCCAGCCGGCCACTCCCAGCCTCAGGCCGCAAACACAAACTACCGGCCCTCTTCCCCGGAAGTAAAACTGACCTGCCCATCTTCTGGCTTGCAGATTGCAGGAGCCACCTGACTCTATCAATCCAGCCCGACATGGCAGTGGTTCCAACTTGGGTCTGGGAACCATCCTGCGCGGCGTGGATTTTAAGTAGGCAGGAGGCCGTTCCCACCACAGGCCCCCGAAAACTAACCACGGCCCTTTTCCCTGGAAGTAAAACTGACCTGCCCATCTTCTGGCTGGCAGATTGCAGGAGCCACTTGGTACTATCAAACCAACCCGACTCGGCACTGGTTCCCCCTTGGGTCTGGGAACCATCCAGCGCGGCCTGGATTTTAAGCCGCCAGCCTGCCATTCCCAGCCAGAAGCCCCCAAACACAAACTACGGCTTTTTCCCTGGAAGGAAAACTGACCTGCCCATCTTCTGGCTGGCAGATTGCAGGAGCCACTTGGCTCTATCAAACCAGCCCGACTCGGCCCTGGTGCCCCCTTGGGTCTGCGAACCATTGCCTATCGTGGATTTTAAGGAGCCGGCCGGCCATTCCAGGCCACAGTCCCAGGAAAGCAATCCACGGCCTTTTTCCCTGTAAGTAAAACTGACCTGGCATCTTCTGGCTGGCAGATTGCAGGAGCCACTTGGCACTATCCAACCAGCCCAACTTGGCACTGGTGCAGTTTTTCATTTGGGAGCCATCCTGCGTAACGTCGATTTTCAGGAGCCAGCCGGCGAATCCCAGCCACAGGCCCCCAAACACAAACTACGGCCTTTTCGCTGGAAGTAAAACTGACCTCCCCATCTTCTGGCTGGCAGATTGCAGGAGCCACTTGGCTCTATCAAACCAGCCCGACTTGGCAGTGGTTCCAACTTGGGTCTGGGAACCATCCTGCGCGGCGTGGATTTTAAGCCGCCAGCCGGCCACTCCCAGTCTCAGGCCCCCAAACACAAACTACCGGCCATTTTCCCTGGAAGTAAAACTGACCTGCCCATCTTCTGGCTGGCAGATTGCAGGAGCCACTTGGTACTATCAAACCAACCCGACTCGGCACTGGTTCCCCCTTGGGTCTGGGAACCATCCAGCGCGGCGTGGATTTTAAGCCGCCAGCCGGCCACTCCCAGCCACAGGCCCCCACACAAAATCTATGGCCCTTTCCCTGTAAGTAAAACTGACCTGCCCATCTTCTGGCTGGCGGATTTCAGGAGCCACTTGGCACTATCCAACCAGCCCAACTTGGCACTGGTGCAGTTTTTCATTTGGGAGCCATCCTGCGTAACGTCGATTTTCAGGAGCCAGCAGGCCACTCCCAGCCACAGGCCCCCAAACAAAAACTACGGCCCTTTTCGCTGGAAGTAAAACTGACCTGCCCATCTTCTGGCTGGCAGATTGCAGGAGCCACTTGGCTCTATCAAACCAGCCCGACTTGGCAGTGGTTCCAAATTGGGTCTGGAAACCATCCTGCGCGGCGTGGATTTTAAGCCGCCAGCCGGCCACTCCCAGCCTCAGGCCCCCAAACACAAACTACCGGCCCTTTTCCCTGGAAGTAAAGCTGACCTGCCCATCTTCTGGCTGGCAGATTGCAGGAGCAACTTGACTCTATCAAAACAGCCCGACTCGGCACTGGTGCCACCTTTCATCTGGGAACCATCCTGCGTATCGTGGATTTTCAGGAACCAGCCGGCCATTCCAGCCCACAGGCCCCGGAAAAAAAACCACGGCCTTTTTCTCTGGCAAACAAAACTCACCCACGCCGCTTCTGTCTGGCAGATTGCAGGAGCCACTTGGCTCTATCAAACCAGCCCGATTTGGCACTGGTGCCCCCTTGGGTCTGGGAACCATCCTGCGTATCGTGGATTTTCAGGAGCCAGCCGGCCACTGCCAGCCACAGGCCCCCAAACAAAATCTACGGCCGTTTCCCTGGAAGAAAATCTGACCTGCCCATCTTCTGGCTGGCAGATTGCAGGAGCCACTTGGCTCTATCAAACCAGCCCGACTTGGCACTGGTGCAATTTTTCATTTGGGAGCCATCCTGCGTAATGTGGATTTTCAGGAGCCAGCCGGCCACTCTCAGCCACAGGGCCCCAAACACATACCACGGCCCTTTTCCCTGGAAGAAAATTTCAGCGGCCGGCCTTCTGGCTGGCAGATTGCAGGAGCCACTCGGTACGATCAAAACAGCCCGACTTGGCACTGGTGCCACATTTCATCTGGGAACCATCCGGCGCGGCGTGGATTTTAAGGAACCAGCCGGCCATTCCCGGCCACAGGCCCCGGAAAACAAACTACGGCCCTTTTCCCTGGCAAACAAAACTCACCCACCCCGCTTCTGGCTGGCAGATTGCACGAGACACTTGGCTCTATCAAACCAGCCCGACTTGGCACTGGTGCCACCCTTCTTTTGGAAGCATCTTGCGTATCGTGGATTTTCAGGAGCCAGCCTGCCACTGCCTGCCACAGGCCCCCAAACAGAAACCACCACCCCATTCCCTGGAAACAAAATTCAGCCGACCCGCTTCTTGCTTGCAGATTGCCGGAGCTACTCTGTATTCTCAAACCATCACGACTTGGCTCTGGTGCCACCTTTTATCTGGGAACCATCCTGCGTATCGAGGATTTTCAGGAGCCAGCCGGCCACTCCCAGCCTCAGGCCCGGAAACACAAACCACAGCCCTTTTCCCTGGAAACAAAACTAGACAAATCTGGGACTTTTTTACCGACTAAAATTGTTTGAATAATCTCGTCATAATAATAGATTTCTAGAAGAACTTTTTAAAATCTTTCTTAGAGTTGAGAAAGTCCAGGACTGAGGTCTTTTTCTTCCCATATCAATATTGCAACGAAATTGTTAAATAAAGACCAACTCTTTATTTTTCTTTTTAACCCAAGTAAATAATTCCCATTCATTAATCCATTTTGTGGACCAATATTTGCCATTCTGATGTAAGTTGTCACTTCTTTACAATAGACATTCTGTGACTATGTTGACAAGTCTTGGGTGATGATCCTAACTGGTCTTAGATACACATAGGGGGAAATTTCCTCAGCCAGTGTCAGTCCTAAGCATGCGTATCAGAAGATCTTTCTATAGCTGGGAATTTCCCCATGAAAGGGATTCAGTTAGGGAAGAGACACTTGTCCCAGAGTTTTACATTCTTCTTGAACACTGCTTAAGGAACATGGATCCCATGTCCATTTGGATCTCTGTCTGCACAGAACTTTGTCATGCCAGTGCTTGAAATGCATCTCGAAGAGAATTCACTACACAGAATGAATGAGAGTGGTAGGGCTCAGTGGGGCTCACCAGGCCCAACCCCCCTGTTAAAGCAGGATACCTAGAGCCTCTTGCCCGGGATTCTATCTGGGTGTACTTTTAATGTCTTCTAAGATCCAGGCTTCAGAAGCTTTCTGGGCAGCCTGTGCCGCGGTTCAGTCACCCTCACAGTAAAACATCATTTGGTGATGTTCATAGGCAATCTCCTGTATTTCAGTGTGTGCCCACTGCCTCTTGTCTTTTCACTCAGCATCACTTAAAAGACACTGGTTCCCTCCCTTTTGCATTATTGCTTCCCGTATGTATGTGTGCAGCCATGTAGAGAAATGGAAAAACCTCCCTGAAGGCCACGCAGACAATATTCCCTTCATCTACCAGTCAAGTTGATTCATCAGAGGTGTTGAAAAAGTTGTTCAGCATGAAATTCCCCAGGAAAATCCACGCCGAGTACATTGCTTTGTCCTCCTTCATATGCCAGGCAAGGCTTTCAGGAATAGCTGCCCCATCAACTTCGTGGGGATAAAAAAGAGGCTGGCTGATTTGTACTTTTCCGAGTCCTCCTAATTGCCATTTTTGAAGAGGGCAGTCTTTTGCTTTCACGCATTCGCAGCTACGGAAACCTCCATACTTTCGTCTTTAGCGTTTCTTGTCCCCTCCAACTTCGCAAAAAGTTTTTCCACTATGTCTGGCAAGGAGAATCTGGGTCAGGGCTGAAAACATCTCCCATGGTGTTGTACATGTTGCAGAGAAGTCTGCTGAGTGTTTTGCACGAAGAAAAAGAAAGATGTCCAAAACACCTTCCAACCGAATGTTCATGTGTTTGGAAAAGCTAGGAGAGTTGTAAGGTACTGTTTTCTATCAGTTTGCAAGCTGCGCACACTATCCCAGTGTTGTGCAGCTTCATTCCCACCTTTCCGAAGCAGCCGCTCACTCCGGTCCCCGGAGACGAAGAGGCGGCTTCTTCGCGCAAAGGCGATTGTGCCGGTCACGGTGCACTCCAGTGCGGCGGCTTCTTCCGAAATGTGCTCGGGCCCGGCGCTTCTCTCCGGGGAGCTCCATATTTCGTCTTTAGCGTCTTTTGTGGTCTATATCATAGCAAAGATCATTTCAACTATGTCTGGCATGGAGAAACTGTGCCAGCACAGAAAACATCTCCCATCGTGTTTTACTTGTTTAGAGACCTCTGCAGAATGTTTTGCAAGAAGAAAAATAAAGTTGTCCAAAACACCTTCCAATCATATATTCGTGTGTTTGGAAAAGGTAGGAAAGTGGTAAGGTAGTGTTTTTTATCAGTTTGCAACCTGCGCACACTATCCCAGTGTTGTGCAGCTTCATTTCCACCTTTCCGAAGCAGCCGCTCTGTCCGGCTCCCGGAGACGAAGAATCGGGTTCTTCGCGCAAAGGCGATTGTGCCGGTCACAGTGCACTCCAGTGCGGCAGCTTCTTCCGAAATGTGCCCGGGACCGGCGCTTAGCTCCAGGGAGCTCCGTACCTTCGTCTTTAGCGTCTTTTGTGGTCTACATCATTGCAAAAAGCTTTTCCACTATGTCTGGCATGGAGAAACTGTGCCAGCACAGAAAACATCTCCCATCATGTTTTACATGTTGCAGAGAGCTCTGCTGAGTGTTTTGCAAGAAGAAAAAGAAAGTTGTCCAAAACACCTTCCATCCCAATATTCATATGTTTGGAAAAGGTAGGAAAGTGGTAAGGTACTGTTTTCTATCAGTTTGCAACCTGCGCACACTATCCCAGTGTTGTGCAGCTTCATTCTTCACCTTTTGAAAGCAGCCGCTCTCTCCGGCTCCCGGAGGCGAAGAGGCGGCTTCTTCGCGCAAAGGCGATTGTGCCGGCCACAGTGCACTCCAGTGCGGCGGCTTCTTCCGAAATGCGCCCGGGCCCGGCGCTTAGCTCCGGGGAACTCTGTATTTCGACTTTAGCGTCTCTTGTGTTCTACATCACTACTAAAAGCATTTCCACTATGTCTGGCAAGTAGAAACTGTGCCAGCATAGAAAACATCTCCCATCATGTTTTACATGTTGCAGAGAGCTCTGCTAAGTGTTTTGCAAGAAGAAAAAGAAAGTTGTCCAAAACACCTTCCATCCCAATATTCATATGTTTCGAAAAGGTGGGAAAGTGGTAAGGTAGTGTTTTCTATCAGTTTGCAACCTGCGCACACTATCCCAGTGTTGTGCAGCTTCATTTTTCACCTTTTGAAAGCAGCCGCTCTCTCGGGCTCCCGGAGACGAAGAATCGGCTTCTTCGCGCAAAAGCGATTGTGCCGGTCACAGTGCACTCCAGTGCGGCGGCTTCTTCCGAAATGTGCCCGGGACCGGCGCTTACCTCCGGGGAACTCCTTATTTCGTCTTTAGCGTCTTTTGTGGTCTATATCATTGCAAAGATCCTTTCCACTATGTCTGGCATGGAGAGACTGTGCCAGCACAGCAAACATCACCCATCGTGTTGTACATGTTGCAGAGAGGTCTGCTGAGTGTTTTGCACGAAGAAAATAAAGTTGTTGAAAACACCTTCCAACCCAATATTCATATTTTTGGAAAAGGTAGGAAAGTGGTAAGGTACTGTTTTCTATCAGTTTGCAAGCTGCGCACACTATCCCAGTCTTGTGCAGCTTCATTCCCACCTTTCCGAAGCAGCCGCTCATTTCGGCCCCCGGAGACGAAGAGGCGGCTTCTTCGCGCAAAGGCGATTGTGCCGGTCACAGTGCACTCCAGTGCGGCGGCTTCTTCCGAAATGTGCCCGGGACCGGCGCTTAGCTCCGGGGACATCCGTACCTTCTTCTTTCGGGACTTTTGTGGTCTACATCACTGCAAAACGCTTTTCCACTATGTCTGGTAATGAGAAACTGTGCCTGCACAGAAAACATCTCTCATGGTGTTTTACATGTTGCAGAGAGCTCTGCTGAGTGTTTTGCACGAAGAAAAAGAAAGTTTTCCAAAACACCTTCCAATCGAATGTTCATGTGTTTGGAAAAGGTAGGAGTGGTAAGGTACTGTTTTTTATCAGTTGGCAAGCTGCACACACTATCCCAGTGATGTGCAGCTTCATTCTTCACCTTTTGAAAGCAGCCGCTCTCTCCGGCTCCCGGAGGCGAAGAATCGGCTTCTTCGTGCAAAGGCGATTGTGCTCGTCACAGTGCACTCCAGTGCGGCGGCTTCTTCCGAAATGCGCCCGGGCCTGGCGCTTAGCTCCGGGGAACTTTGTATTTCGACTTTAGCGTCTCTTGTGTTCTACATCACTACTAAAAGCATTTCCACTATGTCTGGCAAGTAGAAACTGTGCCAGCACAGAAAACATCTCCCATCATGTTTTACATGTTGCAGAGAGCTCTGCTGAGTGTTTTGCACGAAGAAAATAAAGTTGTTGGAAACCCCTACCAACCCAATATTCATATTTTTGGAAAAGGTAGGAAAGTGGTAAGGTACTGTTTTCTATCTTTTTGCAAGCTGCGCACACTATCCCAGTCTTGTGCAAGTTCATTCCCACCTTTCCGAAGCAGCCGCTCATTTCGGCCCCCGGAGACAAAGAGGGGGCTTCTTTGCGCAAAGGCGATTGTGCCGGTCACAGTGCACTCCAGTGCGGCAGCTTCTTCCGAAATGTGCCCGGGCCCGGCGCTTAGCTCCGGGGAGCTCCGTACCTTCGTCATTAGCGTCTTTTGTGGTCTACATCATTGCAAAAAGCTTTTCCACTATGTCTGGCAAGTAGAAACTGTGCCAGCACAGAAAACATCTCCCATCATGTTTTACATGTTGCAGAGAGCTCTGCTGAGTGTTTTGCAAGAAGAAAAAGAAAGTTGTCCAAAACACCTTCCATCCCAATATTCATATGTTTGGAAAAGGTAGGAAAGTGGTAAGGTAGTGTTTTCTATCAGTTTGCAACCTGCGCACACTATCCCAGTGTTGTGCCTCTCTATTCTTCACGTTTCCGAAGCAGCCGCAAGCTCCAGCTGCCGGAGGCGAAGAATCGGCTTCTTCGCGCAAAGGCGATTGTGCCGGTCACAGTGCACTCCAGTGCGGCGGCTTCTTCCGAAATGCGCCCGGGCCCGGCGCTTAGCTCCGGGGAACTCTGTATTTCGACTTTAGCGTCTCTTGTGTTCTACATCACTACTAAAAGCATTTCCACTATGTCTGGCAAGTAGAAACTGTGCCAGCACAGAAAACATCTCCCATCATGTTTTACATGTTGCAGAGAGCTCTGCTGAGTGTTTTGCACGAAGAAAATAAAGTTGTTGAAAACACCTTCTAACCGAATATTCATATGTTTGGAAAAGGTAGGAAAGTGGTAAGGTACTGTTTTCTATCAGTTTGCAAGCTGCGCACACTATCCCAGTGTTGTGCAGCTTCATTCTTCTCCTTTTGAAAGCAGCCGCTCTCTCCGGCTCCCGGAGACGAAGAGGCGGCTTCTTCGCTCGAAGGCGATTGTGCCGGTCACAGTGCACTCCAGTACGGCAGCTTCTGTCGAAATGTGCCTGGGACCGGCGCTTAGCTCCGGGGAGCTCCATATTTCGTCTTTAGCGTCTTTTGTGGTCTATATCATAGCAAAGATCCTTTCAACTATGTCTGGCATGGAGAAACTGTGCCAGCACAGAAAACATCTCCTATCGTGTTTTACTTGTTTAGTGACCTCTGCAGAATGTTTTGCAAGAAAAAAAATAAAGTTCTCCAAAACACCTTCCAATCAAATATTCGTGTGTTTGGAAAAGGTAGGAAAGTGGTAAGCTAGTGTTTTCTATCAGTTTGCAAGCTGCGCACACTATCCCAGTCTTGTGCAACTTCATTCTTCACCTTTTGAAAGCAGCCGCTCTCTCCGGCTCCCGGAGACGAAGAGGCGGCTTCTTCGCGCAAAGGCGATTGTGCCGGTCACAGTGCACTCCAGTGCGGCAGCTTCTTCCGAAATGTGCCCGGGACCGGCGCTTAGCTCTAGAGAGCTCCGTACCTTCGTCTTTAGCGTCTTTTGTGGTCTACATCATTGCAAAAAGCTTTTCCACTATGTCTGGCATGGAGAAACTGTGCCAGCACAGAAAACATCTCCCATCATGTTTTACATGTTGCAGAGAGCTCTGCTGAGTGTTTTGCAAGAAGAAAAAGAAAGTTGTCCAAAACACCTTCCATCCCAATATTCATATGTTTGGAAAAGGTAGGAAAGTGGTAAGGTACTGTTTTCTATCAGTTTGCAAGCTGCGCACACTATCCCAGTGTTGTGCAGCTTCATTCTTCACCTTTTGAAAGCAGCCGCTCTCTCCGGCTCCCGGAGGCGAAGAGGCGGCTTCTTCGCGCAAAGGCGATTGTGCCGGCCACAGTGCACTCCAGTGCGGCGGCTTCTTCCGAAATGCGCCCGGGCCCGGCGCTTAGCTCCGGGGAACTCTGTATTTCGACTTTAGCGTCTCTTGTGTTCTACATCACTACTAAAAGCATTTCCACTATGTCTGGCAAGTAGAAACTGTGCCTGCACAGAAAACATCTCCCATCATGTTTTACATGTTGCAGAGAGCTCTGCTGAGTGTTTTGCACGAAGAAAATAAAGTTGTTGAAAACACCTTCTAACCGAATATTCATATGTTTGGAAAAGGTAGGAAAGTGTAAAGGTACTGTTTTCTATCAGTTTGCAAGCTGCGCACACTATCCCAGTGTTGTGCAGCTTCATTCTTCTCCTTTTGAAAGCAGCCGCTCTCTCCGGCTCCCGGAGACGAAGAGGCGGCTTCTTCGCTCGAAGGCGATTGTGCCGGTCACAGTGCACTCCAGTACGGCAGCTTCTGTCGAAATGTGCCTGGGACCGGCGCTTAGCTCCGGGGAGCTCCATATTTCGTCTTTAGCGTCTTTTGTGGTCTATATCATAGCAAAGATCCTTTCAACTATGTCTGGCATGGAGAAACTGTGCCAGCACAGAAAACATCTCCTATCGTGTTTTACTTGTTTAGTGACCTCTGCAGAATGTTTTGCAAGAAAAAAAATAAAGTTCTCCAAAACACCTTCCAATCAAATATTCGTGTGTTTGGAAAAGGTAGGAAAGTGGTAAGCTAGTGTTTTCTATCAGTTTGCAAGCTGCGCACACTATCCCAGTCTTGTGCAACTTCATTCTTCACCTTTTGAAAGCAGCCGCTCTCTCCGGCTCCCGGAGACGAAGAGGCGGCTTCTTCGCGCAAAGGCGATTGTGCCGGTCACAGTGCACTCCAGTGCGGCAGCTTCTTCCGAAATGTGCCCGGGACCGGCGCTTAGCTCTAGAGAGCTCCGTACCTTCGTCTTTAGCGTCTTTTGTGGTCTACATCATTGCAAAAAGCTTTTCCACTATGTCTGGCATGGAGAAACTGTGCCAGCACAGAAAACATCTCCCATCATGTTTTACATGTTGCAGAGAGCTCTGCTGAGTGTTTTGCAAGAAGAAAAAGAAAGTTGTCCAAAACACCTTCCATCCCAATATTCATATGTTTGGAAAAGGTAGGAAAGTGGTAAGGTACTGTTTTCTATCAGTTTGCAAGCTGCGCACACTATCCCAGTGTTGTGCAGCTTCATTCTTCACCTTTTGAAAGCAGCCGCTCTGTCCGGCTCCCGGAGGCGAAGAGGCGGCTTCTTCGCGCAAAGGCGATTGTGCCGGCCACAGTGCACTCCAGTGCGGCGGCTTCTTCCGAAATGCGCCCGGGCCCGGCGCTTAGCTCCGGGGAACTCTGTATTTCGACTTTAGCGTCTCTTGTGTTCTACATCACTACTAAAAGCATTTCCACTATGTCTGGCAAGTAGAAACTGTGCCTGCACAGAAAACATCTCCCATCATGTTTTACATGTTGCAGAGAGCTCTGCTGAGTGTTTTGCACGAAGAAAATAAAGTTGTTGAAAACACCTTCTAACCGAATATTCATATGTTTGGAAAAGGTAGGAAAGTGTAAAGGTACTGTTTTCTATCAGTTTGCAACCTGCGCACACTATCCCAGTCTTGTGCAGCTTCATTCTTCACCTTTTGAAAGCAGCCGCTCTCTCCGGCTCCCGGAGGCGAAGAATCGGCTTCTTCGCGCAAAGGCGATTGTGCCGGTCACAGTGCACTCCAGTGCGGCAGCTTCTTCCGAAATGTGTCCGGGACCGGCGCTTAGTTCTAGGGAGCTCCGTACCTTCGTCTTTAGCGTCTTTTGTGGTCTACATCATTGCAAAAAGCTTTTCCACTATGTCTGGCATGGAGAAACTGTGCCAGCACAGAAAACATCTCCCATCATGTTTTACATGTTGCAGAGAGCTCTGCTAAGTGTTTTGCAAGAAGAAAAAGAAAGTTGTCCAAAACACCTTCCATCCCAATATTCATATGTTTGGAAAAGGTAGGAAAGTGGTAAGGTAGTGTTTTCTATCAGTTTGCAACCTGCGCACACTATCCCAATCTTGTGCAGCTTCATTCTTCACCTTTTGAAAGCAGCCGCTCTCTCCGGCTCCCGGAGGCGAAGAATCGGCTTCTTCGCGCAAAGGCGATTGTGCCGGTCACAGTGCACTCCAGTGCGGCAGCTTCTTCCGAAATGTGCCCGGGACCGGCGCTTAGCTCCAGGGAGCTCCGTACCTTCGTCTTTAGCGTCTTTTGTGGTCTACATCATTGCAAAATCTTTTCCACTATGTCTGGCATGGAGAAACTGTGCCAGCACAGAAAACATCTCCCATCGTGTTTTACATGTTGCAGAGAGCTCTGCTGAGTGTTTTGCACGAAGAAAATAAAGTTGTTGAAAACACCTTCTAACCGAATATTCATATGTTTGGAAAAGGTAGGAAAGTGGTAAGGTACTGTTTTCTATCAGTTTGCAAGCTGCGCACACTATCCCAGTGTTGTGCAGCTTCATTTTTCACCTTTTGAAAGCAGCCGCTCTCTCCGGCGCCCGGAGACGAAGAGGCGGCTTCTTCGCTCGAAGGCGATTGTGCCGGTCACAGTGCACTCCAGTGCGGCAGCTTCTTCCGAAATGTGCCCGGGACCGGCGCTAGCTCCGGGGAACTCCTTATTTCGTCTTTAGCGTCTTTTGTGGTCTATATCATTGCAAAGATCCTTTCCACTATGTCTGGCATGGAGAAACTGTGCCAGCACAGAAAACATCTCCCATCGTGTTTTACTTGTTTAGAGACCTCTGCAGAATGTTTTGCAAGAAGAAAAATAAAGTTTTCCAAAACACCTTCCAATCGAATATTCATGTGTTTGGTAAAGGTAGGAAAGTGGTAAGGTAGTGTTTTCTATCAGTTTGCAAGCTGCGCACACTATCCCAGTGTTGTGCAGCTTCATTCTTCACCTTTTGAAAGCAGCCGCTCTCTCCGGCTCTCGGAGGCGAAGAATCGGCTTCTTCGCGCAAAGGCGATTGTGCCGGTCACAGTGCACTCCAGTGGGGCGGCCTCTTCCGAAATGTGCCCGGGACCGGCGCTTAGCTCCGGGGAGCTCCATACTTCGTCTTTAGCGTCTTTTGTGGTCTATATCATTGCAAAGATCCTTTCAACTATGTCTGGCATGGAGAAACTGTGCCAGCACAGAATACATCTCTCATGGTGTTGTACATGTTGCAGAGAGGTCTGCTGAGTGTTTTGCAAGAAGAAAGTTTTCCAAAACACCTTCCAACGGAATGCTCACGTGTTTGGTAAAGGTAGGAGAGTTTTAACGTACTGTTTTTCATCAGTTGGCAAGCTGCACACACTATCCCAGTGTTGTGCAGCCTTATTCTCACCTTTCCGAAGCTACTTGTCTCGCCGGCACCTGGAGGCGATGAATCTGCTTCTTCGCGCAAAGGCGATTGTGCCGGTCACAGTGCACTCCAGTGCGGCGGCTTCTTCCGAAATGTGCCCGGGACCGGCGCTTACCTCCGGGGAGCTCCATATTTCGTCTTTAGCGTCTTTTGTGGTCTACATGATTGCAAAGATCTTTTCCACTATGTCTGGCAAGGAAAAACTGTGCCAGCATAGAAAACATCTCCCATCGGATTTTACATGTTGCAGGGAAGTCTGCAGTGTGTTTTGCAGGAAGAAAAAGAAAGTTGTCCAAAACACTTTCCAACAGAATGTTCATGTGTTTGGAAAAGTTGGAGAGTGGTAAGGTACTGTTTTGGATCAGTGTTCAAGCTGTGCACACAATCCCAGTGTTGTGCAGCTTCATTCTTCAGCTTTCAGAGGTAGCCGCTCTCTACGGCTTCCAGAGGCGATGAAGCGGCTTCTTCGCGCAAAGGCGATTGTGCTGGTCACAGTGCACTGCAGTCGGCGGCTTCTACCGAAATGTGCCCCGTGTCTGCTCATAGCTCCGCTCCTCTCTGTACCTTCCAATTCCGTTTTTGGTCTTGGCAATGCAAATGGTTTACTTGCAGCAGTAGGATGGGACAATGAACTGGACTTTTTGCTTTTAGAGAGAAGCTAATGAAAAAGTTTCACCAGGATCAGAGCAGGTTGTAAAACAGAAAAATTGTCATGAAAAGAAGCCAGCCTTGTGCCCTTAGATTTGCTAGCTGTGTTTGAACAAAATGAAATGCTTCAACTCGGTGTTCCTGGGTATCACATCAGTAACAGGTACTTCAGTTGCTGAATTTCTCTCGTCAAGTTAAGAGGAGAATGCAAGGAATTGTGATTTCATGCTCACAATTCACCCTATGGTGCCGAAAGGTGAAAAAGGGGTGGAAGGTGCACGGGTCAACTAACTTGAATGGCCTATGTAAATCAGCGGCCACTGATTTCCTGAAGGCTTCAACAGGTCAGTTGCCTATGTTTTTCTTGGAATTGTTTTAACCTTCGGTCATGTTTTTCTTGGGATTCTTTTACCCTTTCCCTATTAGTTCAGCCTTTGGTCTCCAGCCTTTGCTGACATTTCAAGTATCTCGGTAGCCAGGAAATGTGTTGTCTTAATTGCTCACATCATTATTCCCTTCAAAGGGTTGTTTGCCTCAAGTCTCAGTTTTGCTGGTTCTCTGCTAGTTGATTGTCAGAAGGCAGCAGGTGTTGTGTAGGAGCAAGTACACAAACCCATAGCTGGCTTTTCTTTTGATTTGGCCTGTGTAGCTAATGGAATGACTGAACATCTGTGAGAGGCTTTTCTCTCCCCGTTAGGTTTCACTGGAAGGGCAGATGCAAATCGTCTACCTGAAGTCTTGGCACAGAAGAAAGTAGTGGTTTGCTGCTGCATCTAGCTAGAAGCTTACAAAAGGAAGGCCTTGGGCTGAGGCCCATTCCATTGGCTAAGTAGAAAAGGACTGTGGGAAGGTGAGGCAGCTGAATTAGAGGTAGATCAACAAGTTCTAGAACGGTCGTGTGTTCAAAGCTTGCTGTATGGTGGTTGGTTGAATGGTGTTTGTTATGGCTTAAAGCTATGGAACTGATAAAGGCAAAGTTGCAAGAAAGCAGCTCTCCTTTGCATCTTGCTGGGGACTCTGCTTCACCACGGACCCTCAACTCCAAGTTCGCCAAGGAGATGATCAGTAGGACTGTTGCAGAGCTGCTGTGTGCATCTGAATGGAACGGCAGAGAGTGAAGCGCTGGACATTTCTGGCTTTAGTCCAATGCTGCTGCATTGGTGCCAGTTTAGTTGGTTTTCCATCAGTGGCCTTTCTGTCTAGAAGTACACTGCCCAGTGTACTTCTTTCCTAGTCTTTCTAGCATGTGATGCCGTTTCCTTCCTGTTGTTTTCATACCTTCCTTCAGTTGAAAGGATGATACAATCTTTCCATTTTGAAGATCCCTGTTAGGAAACACTATGCAAGAGGAGTCATCGCTCCCTTTTCTTCAGCCTCCTTTGTCATTTTCAGAGACTCATTTCAAATTTCTGCTAATGTCAAGACCAATACTGAGATTACCTAGCAGGGTTGGCACTCTCAGCTGCTTTCTTCTTTCATGCTGCTTCATACTGGATGTGACTTAAAAGGCCTCGTTTTGTCATCTGCATTCTGCTGTGATCCAAAGCTAAATATTCCAGGCGTGTGAACACAAAAAGAACTCCTAGGCTTTTGCAAGAACTAGCCCAGGAGGATTTGTGTTCCATTTGATCTCTACAGTGTTTCAGAAAAAAGGAGATTGTACTGTCTTCTTGTGTACTCTCTTCTTGTGCTCTCATGCCTTGCATGTTCTAGTTAATCTACCGGCGTGACTCATTTGGCATCATCTCATGGTACAAATTCTGCATAGTTTCGTGTCCTTACAAATGCCAGTTGCCAAGGAGCCTATCTGACCATTCAAGGGGCAAAGAATTGTAAGGCTGGCAAGTTCAGTTGCTGAAACTGTAAGTCATGCCATATCAAAGTGACAGAGGAAATCCATTGATCTAGGACTTTCAGCTGGACACCTCTGAGAATAGCAGCTTGTCAGCAATGACACAGCCATCTTCCTAGCTGTATTCCAGAAAGACGAAAGGGACACCTTCAATGATTAATATGTTTGGCATGAGAAAAACGCAAGAAATGCACCGGAAATTACTTTAGTCAGATAAAGTGCGTTTCTCTAGGGAGAATTTTGCACTTGCTCTTTCTTGTCTGCGCCTCTACTTTTCACAGAAGACAGGGGAGCATTTCATTATTATTGTTCTTTTGTTTTCTTTCGTTGGCCTCCCTCTTTCCACCTGCAATTAACAAATTTGCCTTTCTTTACTGGCTTCTCTTACTTTACTACGAGAATTTTACATTAGGTCAACTTACATAATGGTCAAAGTTCCAGACAGTGGAGAGAAGTAGAAGGTACAGAAAAAAGAAAAAAACAAATCCAGAAAAATAGACAAATTTTAACAGTCTTCTGTGAGAACATTAGGACACAAGATTTCTTTGAACTGAGCAACGCAGGGGATATTTGACGCAGTCAAATCAGGCCGACATTGCACTGGAGCCAGCACGGGTCTGGAAACCATCCTGCGTCTCGTGGATTTTCAGGACCCAGCTGCCCCTACCAGCTACAGGACCCCAAACAGAAACGACGGCCCTTTTCCCTGAAAAAAAACTCAGCTGCCCCGCTTCTGGATGGCAGATTGCAGGAGTCACATGGTAAAACACGACTTGGTATTGGTGCCACCATTCATCTGGAAACCATCCTGCGCGGCGTGGATTTTCAGGAGCCAGCCAGCCACTCCAAGCCTCAGGCCCCCAAACTCAAACTACGGCCCTTTTCCCAGGGAAACAAAACCCACCCACCCCGTTTCTGGCTGGCAAATTGCAGGAGCCACTTGGCTCTATCAAACCAGCCCCACTTGGCACTGGTGCCATTTTTCATTTGGGACGCATCTTGCGTATCGGGGATTTTCAGGAGCCAACCGGCCACACCCAGCCACAGGCCCCCAAACACAAATTACGGCCCTTTTCCCTGGAAGTAAAACTGACCTGCCCATCTTCAGGCTGGCAGATTGCAGGATCCACTGGGCTCTATCAAACCAGTCCGACTTGGCACTGGTGCCCCCTTGGGTCTGGGAACCATCCTGCGTATCGTGGATTTTCAGGATCCAGTAGGCCACTCCCAGCCACAGGCCCCCAACACACACCACGGCCCTTTACCCTGGCAAACAAAACTGACCCGCCCCGCTTCTGGCTGGCAGATTGCAGGAGCCACTTGGCTCTATCAAACCAGCCCGACTCGGCACTGGTGCCCCTTTGGTCTGGGAATCATCCTGCGTATCGTGGATTTTCAGGAGCCAGCAGGCCACTCCCAGCCACAGGCCCCCAAACACAAACGGTGGGCATTTTCCCTGGCAAACAAAACTCACCCACCCCGCTTCTGGCTGGCAGATTGCAGGAGCCACATGGCTCTATCAAACCAGCCCGACTCGGCACTGGTGCCACCTTTCATCTGGGAACCATCCTGCGTATCGTGGATTTTCAGGAGCCAGCAGGCCATTCCGAGCCACAGGCTCTCTAAAACAAACCACGGCCCTTTTCCCTGGCAAACAAAACTCACGCACCCCTCTTCTGGCTGAGAGATTGCAGGAGACACTTGGCCCTATCAAACCAGCCGCCTTGGCACAGGTGCCACCATTCATCTGGGAACCATCCCGCTTATCGTGGATTTTCAGGAACGAGCCGGCCACTCCCAACCACAGGCCCCCAAACAAATCTACGGCCCTTTTCACTGGAAGGAAAACTGACCTGCCCATCTTCTGGCTGGCAGATTGCAGGAGCCACTTGGCTCTATCAAACCAGCCTGACTCGGCACTGGTGCCACCTTTCTCTGGGAACCATCCTGCGTGTCGTGGATTTTCAGGTGCCAGCCGGCCACTCCCAGCCACAGGCCCCCAAACACAAACTACGGCCCTTTTCCCTGGAAGTAAAACTGACCTGCCCATCTTCTGGCTGGCAGATTGCAGGAGCCACTTAGCTCTATCAAACCAGCCCGATTTGGCACTGGTGCCACCTTTCATCTGGGAACCATCCTGCGTGTCGTGGATTTTCAGGAGCCAGCCAGCCACTCTCAGCCACAGGGCCCCAAACAAATACCACGGCCATTTTCCCTGGAAGAAAATATTAGGGGCCCGCCTTCTGGCTGGCAGATTGCAGGAGCCACTCGGTACTATCAAACCAGCCCGACTTGGCACTGGTGCCACCTTTCATCTGGGAACCCTCCTGCGTATCGTGGATTTTCAGGAGCTAGCCGGCCACAGCCAGCCACAGGTCCCCAAAAACAAACTACGGCCCTTTTCCCTGGAAGTAAAACAGACCTGCCCATCATCTGGCTGGCAGATTGCAGGAGCCAATTGGCTCTATGAAAACAGCCCGACTCGCACTGGTGCCAGCTTTCATCTGGGAACAATCCTGCGCGGCGTGGATTTTAAGGAACCTACCGGCCATTCCAGGCCACAGGCCCCGGAAAAAAAACCACGGCCTTTTTCCCTGGCAAACAAAACTCAGCGACCCCTCTTCTGGCTGGCAGATTGCAGGAGCCACTTGCCTCTATCAAACCAGCCCGACTCGGCACTGGTGCCCCCTTGGGTCTGGGAACCATCCTGCGCGGCGTGGATTTTCAGGAGCCATCCGGCCACTCCCAGCCACAGGCCCCCAAACACAAACCACGGCCCTTTTCCCTGGAAGTAAAACTGACCTGCCCATCTTCTGGCTGGCAGATTGCAGGAGACACTTGGGTCTATCAAACCAGCCCGACTCGGCACTGGTTCCAATTTTCATCTGGGAACCATCCTGCGTATCGTGGATTTTCAGGAGCCACCCGGCCATTCCCAGCCATAGGCCCCCAATAAAAGCTATGGTCCTTTTCCCTGGAAGTAAAACTGACCTGTCCATCCTCTGGCTGGCAGAATGCAGGAGCCACTTGGCTCTATCAAACCAGCCGGATTTGGCTCTGGAGCCCCCTTGGGTCTGGGAACCATCCTGCGTATCGTGGATTTTCAGGAGCTAGCTGGCCACTCCCAGCCACAGGCCCCCAAACAAAAACTACATGCCCTCTTCCCCAAAGTAAAATTGACCTGTCCATCTTCTGGCTGGCAGATTGCAGGAGCCACTTAGCTCTATCAAACCAGCCCGACTCGGCACTGGTGCCACCTTTCATCTGGGAACCCTCCTGCGTATCGTGGATTTTCAGGAGCCAGCCGGCCACTCCCAGCCACAGGTCCCCAAACACAAACTACGTCCCTTTTCCCTGGAAGTAAAACTGACCTGCCCATCTTCTGGCTGGCAGATTGCAGGAGCCACTTGGCTCTATCAAACCAGCCCGTCTCGGCACTGGTGCCACCTTTCATCTGGGAACCAGCCTGCGCGGCGTGGATTTTAAGGAACCAGCTGGCCATTCCAGGCCACAGGCCCCAGAAAAAAGACCACGGCCTTTTTCCCTGGTAAACAAAACTCAGCGACCCCGCTTCTGGCTGGCAGATTGCAGGAGCCACATGGCTCTATCAAACCAGCCCAACTCGGCACTGGTGCCACCTTGGGTCTGGGAACCATCATGCGTGGCGTGGATTTTCAGGAGCCAGCCGGCCATTCCCAGCCACAGGCCCCGGAAAAAAAACCACGGCCCTTTTCTCTGGCAAACAAAACTCACCCACCCCGCTTATGGCTGGCAGATTGCAGGAGCCACTTGGCTCTATTAAAACAGCCCCACTCGGAACTGGTAACCCTTTCTTCTGGGAACCATCCTGCGCGTTGTGGATTTTAAGGTGCCAGCTGGACATTGCCAGCCACATTCCCCCGAAAACAAACTACGGCCCTATTCCCTGGCAAACAAAACTCACCACCCCGCTTCTTGCTGGCAGATTGCAGGAGCCACATGGCTCTATCAAACCTGCCCGACTCGGCACTGGTGCCATCTTTCATCTGGGAACCATACTGTGTATCGGGGATTTTCTGGAGCCAGCCGGCCACTCCCAGCCACAGGACCCCAAACAAAAACTATGGCCCTTTTCCCTGGAAGTAAAACTGACCTGCCCGTCTTCTGGCTGGCAGATTGCAGGAGACACTTGGCTCTATCAAAACAGCTCGACTCAGCACTGGTGCCACCTTTCATCTGGGAACCATCCTGCGTTTTGGGGATTTTCAGGAGCCAGCCGGCCACTCCCAGCCACAGGCCCCCAAACACAGACTACGGCCCTTTTCCCTGGAAGAAATGTGACCTGCCCACCTTCTGGCTGGCAGATTGCAGGAGCCACTTGGCTCAATCAAACCAGCCCAACTCGGCACTGGTGCCACCTTGGCTCTGGGAACCATCATGCGCGGCGTGGATTATAAGGAGCCAGCCGGCCATTCCCAGCCACAGGCCCACTAACACAAACTACGGCCCTTTTCCCTGGAAGTAAAACTGACCGGCCCATCTTCTGGCAGGCAGATTGCAGGAGCCACTTGGTACTATCAAACCAGCCCGACTCGGTACTGGTGCCATTTTTCATTTGGGCAGCATCTTGCGTATCGTGGATTTTCAGGAGCCAGCCGGCCACAGCCAGCCACAGGCCCCCAAATAAAAACTACGGCCCTTTTCCCTGGAAGTAAAACTGACCTGCCCATCTTCTGGCTGGCAGATGGCAGGAACCACTTGGCTCTATCAAACCAGCCCGACTCGGCACTGGTGCCCCCTTGGGTCTGGAAACCATCCTGCGCGGCGTGGATTTTCAGGAGCCAGCCGGCCTTTCCCAGCCACAGCCCCGAAAACAAACCACGGCCATTTTCCCTGGCAAACAAAACTCACCCACCCCGCTTCTGGCTGGCAGATTGCAGGCGCCACTTGGCTCTACCAAAAGAGCCCGACCCGGCACTGGTGCCACCATTCATCTGGGAACCATCCTGCGTATCGTGGATTTTCAGGAGCTAGCCGGCCATTCTCAGCCACAGGCCCGCAAACAAAAGCTGTGGTCCTTTTCCCTGGAAGTAAAACTGACCTGCCCATCTTCTGGCTGGCAGAATAGAGGAGCCACATGGCTCTATCAAACCAGCCCGATTTGGCACTGGTGCCCCCTTGGGTCTGGGAACCATCCTGCGTGTCGTGGATTTTCAGGAGCCAGCCGGCCACTCCCCGCCACAGGCCCCCAAACACAAACTACGGCGCTTTTCCCTGGAAGTAAAACTGACCTGCCCATCTTCTGGCTGGCAGATTGCAGGAGCCACATGGCTCTATCAAACCAGCCCGACTTGGCAGTGGTGCCAACTTGGGTCTGGCAATCATCCTGACTATTGTGCATTTTCAGGAGCCAGCCGGCCACTCCCAGCCACAGGCCCCCAACACAAACCACGGTTTTTACCCTGGCAAACAAGACAGACCCGCCCCGCTTCTGGCTGGCAGATTGCACAAGACACTTGGCTCTATCAAACCAGCCCGACTCGGCACTGGTGCCCCTTTGATCTAGGAACCATCCTGCGTATAGCGGATTTTCATGAGCCATCCGGCCATTCCCAGCCACAGGCCCCCAAACAAAACTACGGCCCTTTTCCCTGGAAGTAAAACTGACCTGCCCATCTTCTGGCTGGCAGAATAGAGGAGCCACTTGGCTCTATCAAACCAGCCCGACTTGGCAGTGGTGCCAACTTGGGTCTGGCAATCATCCTGACTATTGTGCATTTTCAGGAGCCAGCCGGCCACTCCCAGCCACAGGCCCCCAACACAAACTACTGGCCCTCTTCCCCGGAAGTAAAACTGACCTGTCCATCTTCTTGCTGGCAGATTGCAGGAGCCAGTTAGCTCAATCATACCAGCCCGACTCGGCACTGGTGCCACCTTATATCTGGGAACCATCCTGCGTGTCGTGGATTTTCAGGAGCCAGCCGGCCACTGCCAGCCACAGGTCCCCAAACACAAACTACGGCCCTTTTCCCTGGAAGTAAAACTGACCTGCCTATCTTCTGGCTGGCAGATTGCAGGCGCCACTTGGCTCTACCAAAAGAGCCCGACTTGGCACTGGTGCCACCTTTCATCTGGGAACCATCCTGCGCGGCGTGGATTTTCAGGAACCAGCCGGCCATTCCAGGCCACAGGCCCCGGAAAAAAAACCACGGCCTTTTTCCCTGGCAAACAAAACTCACTCACCCCGCTTCTGGCTGGCAGATTGCAGGAGCCACATGGCTCTATCACACCAGCCCAACTCGGCACTGGTGCCACCTTGGGTCTGGGAACCATCATGCGCGGCGTGGATTTCAAGGAGCCAGCCGGCCATTCCCAGCCACAGGCCCCCAAACACAAACTACGGCCCTTTTCCCTGGAAGTAAAACAGACCTGCCTATCTTCTGGCTGTCAGATTGCAGGAGCTACTTGGTACGATCAAACCAGCCCGACTTGGCACTGGTGTCATTTTTCATTTGGGAACCATCCTGCGTATCGTGGATTTTCAGGAGCCAGCCGGCCACTCCCAGCCACAGGCCCCCAAACACAAACTACGGCCCTTTTCCCTGGAAGTAAAACTGACCTGCCCATCTTCTGGCTGGCAGATTGCAGGAGCCACTTGGCTCTATCAAACCAGCCTGACTCGGCACTGGTGCCAGCTTTCATCTGGGAACCATCCTGTGCGGCGTGGATTTTTAGGAACCAGCCGGCCATTCCAAGCCACAGGCCCCGGAAAAAAACCCACGGCCTTTTTCCCTGGCAAACAAAACTCACCCACCCCGCTTCTGGCTGGCAGATTGCAGGAGCCACATGGCTCTATCAAACCAGCCCGACTTGGCACTGGTGCCACCTTTCATCGGGGAACCATCCTGCGTATCGTGGATTTTCAGGAGCCAGCCGGCCACTCCCAGCCACAGGCCGCCAAACACACACTACAGCCCTTTTCCCTGGAAGTAAAACTGACCTGCCCATCTTCTGGCTGGCAGATTGCAGGAGCCACTTGGCTCTATCAAACCAGCGCGTCTTGGCACTGGTGCCCCCTTGGGTCTGGGAACCATCCTGCGTATCATGGATTTTCAGGAGCCAACCGGCCACTCCCAGCCAATGGCGCCCAACACAAACCACGGCCCTTTTCCCTGGCAAACAAAACTGACCCGCCCCGCTTCTGGCTGGCAGATTGCAGGAGCCACATGGCTCTATCAAACCAGCCCGACTCGGCACTGGTGCCACCTTTCATCGGGTAACCATCCTGCGTATCGTGGATTTTCCGAAGCCAGCCAGCCACTCCCCGCCACAGGTCCCCAAACACAATCTACGGCCCTTTTTCCTGGAAGTAAAACAGACCTGCCCATCTTCTGGCTGGCAGATTGCAGGAATCACTTGGCTCTATCAAACCAGCCTGACTTGGCACTGGTGCCATTTTTCATTTGGGAACCATCCTGCGTATCGTGGATTTTCAGTAGCCAGCTGGCCACTCCCAGCCACAGGCCCCCAACACAAGCCACGGCTTTTTACCCTGGCAAACAAGACAGACCCGCCCCGCTTCTGGCTGCCAGATTGCACAAGCCACTTGGCTCTATCAAACCAGCCCGACTCGGCACTGGTGCCCCTTTGATCTGGGAACCATCCTGCGTATAGTGGATTTTCATGAGCCATCCGGCCATTCCTAGCCACAGGCCCCCAAACAAAACTACGGCCCTTTTCCCTGGAAGTAAAACTGACCTGCCCATCTCCTGGCTGGCAGATTGCAGGAGGCACTTGGTACTATCAAACCAGCCCGACTCGGCACTGGTGCCATTTTTCATTTGGGAACCATCCTGCGTATCGTGGATTTTCAGGAGCCAGCCGGCCACTCCCATCAACAGGCCCCCAAACACAAACTACGGCCCTTTTCCCTGGAAGTAAAACAGACCTGCCCATCTTCTGCCTGGGAGATTGCAGGAGCCACTTGGCTCTATCAAAACAGTCCGACTCGGCACTGGTGCCCCCTTTGGTCTCGGAACCATCCGGCGCGGTGTGGATTTTAAGGAGCCAGCCGGACATTCCCAGCCACAGGCCCCCAAAAACAAACTACGGCCCTCTTCCCTGGCAAACAAAACTCACCACCCCGCTTCTGGCTGGCAGATTGGAGGAGCCACATGGCTCTATCAAACCAGCCCGACTCGGCACTGGTGCCACCTTTCATCTGGGAACCATCCTGTGTATCGGGGATTTTCAGGAGCCAGCCGGCCAGTCCCAGCCACAGGCCCCCAAGCAAAATCTACGGCCCTTTTCCCTGGAAGTAAAACTGACCTGCCCATCTTCCGGCTGGCAGATTGCAGGAGGCACTTGGTACTATCAAACCAGCCCGACTCGGCACTGGTGCCATTTTTCATTTGGGAACCATCCTGTGTATCGGGGATTTTCAGGAGCCAGCCGGCCACTCCCAGCCTCAGGCCCCCAAGCAAAATCTACGGCCCTTTTCCCTGGAAGTAAAACTGACCTGGCCATCTTCAGGCTGGCAGATTGCAGGACCCACTTGGCTCTATCAAACCAACCCGTCTCGGCACTGGTGCCACCTTTCATCTGGGAACCATCCTGCGTATCAGGGATTTTCAGGAGACAGCCGGCCATTCAAGGTCTCAGGCCCCAGGAAAACAAACCACGGCCCTTATCCCTGGCAAACAAAACTCACCCACCCCGCTTCTGGCTGGGAGATTGCAGGAGCCACTTGGCTCTATCAAACCAGACAACTCGGCGCTGGTGCCGCCTTGGGTCTGGGAACCATCCTGCGTATCGTGGATTTTCAGGAGCCAGCCGGCGACTCCCAGCCACAGGCCCCCAAATAAAAACTACGGCCCTTTTCCCTGGAAGTAAAACTGACCTTCCCATCTTCAGGCTGGCAGATTGGAGGAGCCACATGGCTCTATCAAACCAGCCCGACTTGGCAGTGGTGCCAACTTGGGTCTGGCAATCATCCTGAGTATCGTGGATTTTCAGGAGCCAGCCGGCCACTCCCAGCCTCAGGCCCCCAAACACAAACTTCCGGCCCTTTTCCCTGGACGTAAAACTGAACTGCCCATCTTCTGGCTGGCAGATTGCAGGACCCACTTGGGTCTACCAAAAGAGCCCGACTTGGCACTGGTGCCACCTTGGGTCTGGGAACCCTCCTGCGCGGTGTGGATTTTAAGGAACCAGCCGGCCATTCCAGGCCACAGGCCCCGGAAAAAAAACCACGGCCTTTTTCCCTGGCAAACAAAACTCACTCACCCCGCTTCTGGCTGGCAGATTGCAGGAGCCACATGGCTCTATCACACCAGCCCAACTCGGCACTAGTGCCCCCTTGGGTCTGGGAACCATCATGCGCGGCGTGGATTTCAAGGAGCCAGCCGGCCACTGCCAGCCACAGGTCCCCAAACACAAACTATGGCCCTTTTCCCTGGAAGTAAAACTGACCTGCCCATCTTCTGGCTGGCAGATTGCAGGAGCCACTTGGCTCTATCAAACCAGCCCGACTTTGCTGTGGTGCCAACTTGGGTCTGGCAATCATCCTGAGTATCCTGGATTTTTAGGAGCCAGCCGGCCACTCCCAGCCTCAGGCCCCCAAACACAAACTTCCGGCCCTTTTCCCTGGAAGTAAAACTGACGGGCCCATCTTCTGGCTGGCAGATTGCAGGAGCCACTTGGTACGATCAAACCAGCCTGACTTGGCACTGGTGCCCCCTTGGGTCTGGGAACCATCCTGCGCGGCGTGGATTTTCAGGAGCCAACCGGCCATTTCCAGCCACAGGCCCCCAACACAAACCACGGCCCTTTACCCTGGCAAACAAGACCGACCCACCCCGCCTCTGGCTGGCAGATTGCAGGAGCCACATGGCTCTATCTCACCAGCCCGACTCGGCGCTGGTGCCTCCATGGGTCTGGGAAACATCATGCGCGGCATAGATTTTAAGGAGCCAGCCGGCCATTCCCAGCCACTGGTCCCCGAAAACAGACCACGGCCCTTTTCCCTGGCAAACAAAACTCACCCACCCCGCTTCTGGCTGGCAGATTGCAGGAGACACTTGGACTTATCAAACCAGCCGGCTTGGCACTGGTGCCACCATTCATCTGGGAACCATCCTGCGTATCGTGGATTTTCAGGACTCAGCCGGCCACTCCGAGCCACAGGCCCCAAAACACATCTATGGCCCTTTTCTCTGCAAGTGAAACTGACCTGCCCATCTTCTGGCTGGCAGATTGCAGAAGCCACATGGCTCTATCAAACCAGCCCGACTTGGCACTGATGCAATTTTTCATTTGGGAACCATCCTGTGTATCGTGGATTTTCAGGAGCCAGCCGGCCCCTCCCAGGCACAGGCCCCCAAATAAAAACTACGGCCCTTTTCCCTGGAAGTAAAACTGACCTGCCCATCTTCTGGCTGGCAGATTGCAGGAGCCACATGGCTCTATCAAACCAGGACGACTTGGCAGTGGTTCCAACTTGGGTCTGTGAACCATCCTGCATATCGTGGATTTTCAGGAGCCAGCCGGCCACTCCCAGCCTCAGGCCCCCAAACACAAACTACCGGCCCTTTTCCCTGGAAGTAAAACTGACCTGCCCATCTTCTGGCTGGCAGATTGCAGGTGCCACTTGGCTCTATCAAACCAGCCCGACTCGAACTGGTGCCACCTTTCATCTGGGAACCATCCTGCGTATCGTTGATTTTCAGGAGGTAGCCGGCCACTGCCAGCCACAAGCTCCCAAACACAAACTACGGCCCTTTTCCCTGGAAGTAAAACTGACCTGCCCATCTTCTGGCTGGCAGAATGCAGGAAGCCACTCGGCTCTATCAAATCAACCCGACTCGGCACTGGTGCCACCTTTCATCTGGGAACCATCCTGCGTATCGTGGATTTTTAGGAGCCAGCCGGCCACTGGCAGCCACAGGCCCCCAAACACAAACTACGGCCCTTTTCCCTGGAAGTAAAACTGACCTGCCCATCTTCTGGCTGGCAGATTGCAGGAGCCACTTGCCTCTATCAAAACAGCCCGACTCGGCACTGGTGCCACCTTTCATCTGGGAACCATCCTGCGCGGCGTGGATTTTAAGGAACCAGCCGGCCATTCCAGGCCACAGGACCCGAAAACAAACCACGGCCCTTTTCCCTGGCAAACAAAACTCACCCACCCCGCTTCTGGCTGGCAGATTGCAGGAGACACATGGACCTATCAAACCAGCCCGACTCGGCACTGGTGCCTCCTTGGGTCTGGGAAACATCATGCGCGGCGTGGATTTTCAGGAGCCAGCTGGCCATTCCCAGCCACAGGACCCGAAAACAAACCACGGCCCTTTTCCCTGGCAAACAAAACTCACCCACCCCGCTTCTGGCTGGCAGATTGCAGGAGACACATGGACCTATCAAACCAGCCGGCTTGGCACTGGTGCCACCTTTCATCTGGGAACCATCCTGCGTATCGTGGATTTCAGGAGCCAGCCGGCCACACCCAGCGACAGGCGCCCAAACTCACACTAAAGCCCTTTTCCCTGGAAGTAAAACTGACCTGCCCATCTTCTGGGTAGCAGATTTCAGGAGCAACTTGGATCTATCAAACCATCCCGACTCGGCACTAGTGCCCCCTTGGGTCTGGGAACCATCCTGCGTATCGTGGATTTTCAGGAGCCAGCCGGCTACTCCCAGCCACAGGCCCCCGAACATAAACAACGACCCTTTTCCCTGGAAGTAAATCTGACCTGCCCACCTTCTGGCTGGCAGATTGCAGGAGCCACTTGGCTCTATCAAACCAGCCCAACTCGGCACTGGTGCCACCTTGGGTCTGGGAACCATCCTGCGCAGCGTGGATTTTAAGGAGCCAGCTTGCCATTCCCAGCCACAGGCCCCAAAACACAAACTACGGCCCTTTTTCCGGGAAGTGAAAATGACCTGCCCATCTTCTGGCTGGCAGATTGCGGGAGACACTTGGTACTATCAAACCAGCCCGACTCAGCACTGGTGCCACCATTCATGTGGGTACCATCCTGCGTATCGTGAATTTTCTAGAGCAGGCCGGACACTCCCAGCCACAGGTCCCAAAACAAAAACTACGGCCCTTTTCCCTGGAAGTAAAATTGACGTGCCCATCTTCTGGCTGGCAGATTGCAGGAGCCACTTGTCTCTATCAAACCAGCCTGACTGTGCACTGGTGCCCCTTTGGGTCTGGGAACCATCCTGCGCTGCGTGGATTTTCATGAGCCTGCCGGCAACTCCCAGCCACAGGCCCCCAACACAAACCACGGCTCTTTACCCTGGCAAACAATACAGACCCACCCCGCTTCTGGCTGGCAGATTGCACGAGCCACTTGGCTCTATCAAACCAGCCCGACTCAGCACTGGTGCCACCATTCATGTGGGAACCATCCTGCGTATCGTGAATTTTCTAGAGCCAGCCGGACACTCCCAGCCACAGGTCCCCAAACAAAAACTACGGCCCTTTTCCCTGGAAGTAAGACCGACATGCCCATCTTCTGGCTGGCAGATTGCAGGAGCCACTTGGCTCTATCAAACCAGCCTGACTCGGCACTGGTTCACCCTTTAATCTGGCCACCATCCAGCGCGGCGTGGATTTTAAGGAGCCAGCCGGCCATTACAGCCCACAGGCCCCGGAAAACAAACCACGGCCTTTTTCCCTGGCAAACAAAACTCACCCACCCCGCTTCTGGCTGGCAGATTGCAGGAGCCACATGGCTCTATCAAACCAGCCCGACTCGGCACTGGTGCCACCTTTCATCTGGGAACCATTCTGCGTGTCGTGGATTTTCAGGAGCCAGCCGGCCATTCCCAGCCACAGGCTCCCGAAAACAAAACACGGCCCTTTTCCCTGGCAAACAAAACTCACCCACCCCGCTTCTGGCTGGCAGATTGCAGGAGCCACATGGCTCTATCAAACCAGCCCGACTCGGCACTGGTGCCACCTTTCATCTGGGAACCATCCTGCGTATCGTGGATTTTCAGGAGCCAGCCGGCCACTCCCAGCCACAGGCCCCCAAACAAAAACTACGGCCCCTTTCCCTGCAAACAAAATCACACACCCCGCTTATGGCTGGCAGATTGCAGGAGCCACTTGGCTCTATCAAACCAGCCCGACTCGGCACTGGTGCCACCTTGGGTCTGGGAACCATCCTGCGCGGCGAGGATTTTAAGGAGCCAGCCGGCCATTCTCAGCCACAGGCCCCCAAACAAAAATTACGGCCCTTTTCCCTGGAAGTAAAACAGACCTGCCCATCTTCTGGCTGTCAGATTGCAGGAGCCACTTGGCTCTATCAAACCAGCCCGACTCGGCAGAGGTGCCACCTTTCATCTTGGAACCATTCTGCGTATCGTAGATTTTCAGGAGCCAGCTGGCCACTCCCAGCCACAGGCCCCCAAACACAAACTACGGCCCTTTTCCCTGGAAGTAAAACTGACCTGCCCATCTTCTGGCTGGCAGATTGCGGGAGACACTTGGTACTATCAAACCAGCCCGACTCAGTACTGGTGCCACCATTCATGTGGGAACCATCCTGCGTATCGTGGATTTTCCAGAGCCATCCGGACACTCCCAGCCACAGGCCCCCAAACAAAAAACTACGGCCCTTTTCCCTGGAAGTAAAACTGACGTGCCCATCTTCTGGCTGGCAGATTGCAGGACCCACTTGGCTCTATCCAACCAGCCTGACTGTGCACTGGTGCCCCCTTGGTTCTGGGAAACATCCTGTGTATCGTGGATTTTAAGGAGCCAGCCGGCCATTCCAGGCCACAGGCCCAGGAAAACAAACCATGGCCCTTTTCCCTGGCAAACAAAACTCACCCACCCCGCTTCTGGCTGGCAGATTGCAAGAGCCACTTGGCTCTATCAAACCAGCCCGACTTGGCACTGGTGCCCCTTTGGTCTGGGAATCATCCTGCGTATCGTGGACTTTCAGGAGCCAGCCGGCCACTCCTAGCCACAGGCCCCCAAACACAAACTACGGCCCTTTTCCCTGGAAGTAAAACTGACCAGCCCATCTTCTGACTGGCAGATTGCAGGAGCCCCTTGGTACTATCAAACCAACCCGACTCGGCACTGGTTCACCCTTTCATCTGGCCACCATCCAGCGCGGCGTGGATTTTAAGCCGCCAGCCGGCCACTCCCAGCCACAGGTCCCCAAACACAAACTACGGACCTTTTCCCTGGAAGTGAAACTGACCTGCCCTTCTTCTGGCTGGCAGATTGCAGGAGCCACTTGGCTCTATCAAACCAGCCTGAGTCGGCACTGGTGCCCCCTTGGGTCTGGGAACCATCCTGCGCGGCGTGGATTTTAAGGAGCCAGCCGGCCATTCCAGCCCACAGGCCCCGGAAAACAAACCACAGCCTTTTTCCCTGGCAAACAAAACTCACCCACCCCGCTTCTGGCTGGCAGATTGCAGGAGCCACATGGCTCTATCAAACCAGCCCGACTCGGCACTGGTGCCACCTTTCATCTGGGAACCATTCTGCGTGTCGTGGATTTTCAGGAGCCAGCCGGCCACTCCCAGCCACAGGCCCCCAAACACAAACTACGGCCCTTTTCCTTGGAAGTAATACTGACCTGCCCATCTTCTGGCTGGCAGATTGCAGGAGCCACTTGGCTCTATCAAACCAACCCGACTCGGCAATGGTGCCCCCTTGTGTCAGGGAATCATCCTGCGCCGCGTGGATTTTAAGGAGCCAGCCGGACATTCCAGGCTCTCAAAAACAAACCACGGCCCTTTTCCCTGGCAAAAAAAACTCACCCACCCCGCTTCTGGTTGGCAGATTGCAGGAGACCCCCTGCTCTATCAAGCCAGCCCGATTCGGCACTGGTGCCTCCTTTCATGTGGGAACCATCTTGCGTATCGTGAATTTTCAGGAGCCAGCTTGCCATTCCCAGCCACAGGCCCCCAAACACAAACTACGGCCCTTTTCACTGGAAGTTAAACTGACCTGCCCATCTTCTGGCTGGGATATTGCAGGAGCCACTTGGCTCTATCAAACCAGCCCGACTCGGCAGTGGTTCTAACTTGGGTCTGGGAACCATCCTGCGCGGTGTGGATTTTCAGGAGCCAGCCGGCGAATCCCAGCCTCAGGCCCCCAAACACAAACTACCGGCCCTTTTTCCTGGAAGTAAAACTGACCTGCCCATCCTCTGGCTGGCAGATTGCAGGAGCAACTTGGCTCTATCAAACCAGCCCGACTTGGCACTGGTGCCACATTTCATCTGGGAACCATCCTGCGTATCGTGGATTTTCAGGAGCCAGCTGGCCACTGCCAGCCACAGGCCCCCAAACACAAACTACGGCCCTTTTCCCTGGAAGTAAAACTGACCTGTCCATCTTCTGGCTGGCAGATTGCAGGAGCCACTTGGTACTATCAAACCAGTCCGACTTGGCACTGGTGCCCCCTTGGGTCTGGGAACCATCCTGCGTGTCGTGGATTTTCAGGAGCCAGCCGGCCACTCCCAGCCGCAGGCCCCCAAACACAACCCACGGCCCTTTTCCCTGGAATTAAAACTGACCTGCCCATCTTCTGGCTGGCAGATTGCAGGAGTCACTTGGCTCTAGCAAACCAGCCTGACTCGGCACTGGTGCCCCCTTGGGTCTGGGAACCCTCCTGCGCGGCGTGGATTTTAAGGAGCCAGCCGGCCATTCCAGGCCACAGGCCCCGGAAAACAAACCATGGCCCTTTTCCCTGGCAAACAAAACTCACCCACCCCGCTTCTGGCTGGCAGATTGCAAGAGCCACTTGGCTCTATCAAACCAGCCCGACTCGGCACTGGTGCCCCTTTGGTCTGGGAATCATCCTGCGTATCGTGGACTTTCAGAAGCCAGCCGGCCACTCCCAGCCTCAGGCCCCCAAACACACACTACCGTCCCTCTTCCCTGGAAGTAAAACTGACCTCTCCATCTTCTGGCTGGCAGATTGCAGGAGCCACTTAGCTCTATCAAACCAGCCCGACTCGGCACTGGTGCCATCTTTCATCTGGGAACCATCCTGCGTATCGTGGATTTTCAGGAGCCAGCCGGACACTCTCAGCCGCAGGACCACAAACATATACCACAGCCCTTTTCCCTGCAAGAAAATCTTAGCGGCCTGCCTTCTGGCTGGCAGATTGCAGGACTCATTTGGCTCTATCAAACCAGCCCGACTTGGCACTGGTGCCAGCTTTAATCTGGGAACCATCCTGCGTATCGTGGATTTTCAGGAGTCAGCCGGCCACTCCCAGCCACAGGCCCCCAAACACAAAGTACGGCCCTTTTCCCTGGAAGTAAAACTGACCTGCCCATCTTCTGGCTGGCAGATTGCAGGAGCCACTTGGCTCTATCAAAGCAACCCGACTCGGCAATGGTGCCCCCTTGTGTCAGGGAATCATCCTGCCCGGCGCGGATTTTAAGGAGCCCGCCGGACATTCCAGGCCCCCAAAAACAAACCACGGCCCTTTTCCCTGGTAAAAAATACTCACCCACCCCGCTTCTGGCTGGCAGATTGCAGGAGACCCCCTGCTCTATCAAACCAGCCCGATTCGGCACTGGTGCCTCCTTTCATGTGGGAACCATCTTGCGTATCGTGAATTTTCAGGAGGCAGCTGGCCGCTCCCAGCCACAGGCCCCCAAACACAAACTACGGCCCTTTTCCCTGGAAGTAAAACTGACCTGCCCATCTTCTGGCTGGGATATTGCAGGAGCCACATGGCTCTATCAAACCAGCCCGACTTGGCAGTGGTTCTAACTTGGGTCTGGGAACCATCCTGCGTATCGTGGATTTTCAAGAGCCAGCCGGCGAATCCCAGCCACAGGCCCCCAAACACAAACGACGGCCCTTTTCCCTGGAAGTAAAACTGACCTGCCCATCTTCTGGCTGGCAGATTGCAGGAGCCACTTGGTACTATCAAACCAGTCCGACTTGGCACTGGTGCCACCTTTCATCGGGGAACCATCCTGCGTATCGTGTATTTTAAGACGCCAGCCGACCACTGCCAGCCACAGGCCCCCAAACGCAGATTACGGCCTTTTCCCTGGAAGTAAAACTGACCTGCCTGTGGAGAGCTTTAATGTGGAGAGCTTTATTAATAGTTGGTTAGCTGAGAAAGGCCATGCTGACATATTGCCACTGGTCAGGCTGAGAAATCAGCAGTCAGCAAGCTGAAAGGAGATGTCAGCAGCTTGCAATCAGTGGCCTTGCTGCAACATGGAGAAAGGGAGTAGAGATTAGTTCTGAATATCTCCTAAGAATATGTAGAAAGTATCAAAAGTAGGACCATAGGAATGTAAAAGTAGGTGTAACTGCTGATATGTAACTAACCAATCCTGAGCTCAACTTTTGCAATATGCATGAAGTTAATTACGAACTGTATTTAACCCGCTGTGCTGATCAATAAAATTGGGCCTGTGATGATCAACCTGATGTCCTGGTCTCCTTCCGTCGACAAATGGTGGAGAATGCGGACAACGCTGCGGGCAACGATGCGGCAACGTTAAACCCCTGTCCTTTTTTCGCGGATTACAAAGAAAAAAGGGAACTCGCCACGATCCGGAAGTTGGGTGGGGGTCCTAGCAGCGGGACGGTGCCGGAATATTTACAAAGACTGGATTATTTATAAAAAGCACCCTTGAGCACATCCGTGACTCAAGCCACCTACGTGATGCCGGAGCCTGGAGCTGCAAAACAGCGCGCGCTGAATAGGTATGGATAGGCAAGCGGCATATGATTTATTCTCTTCATATTTAGAAAAGCGAGGGGTAAAAGAGATAGATTTAAAAAAGGAATTACCGGGGTTGTTAGCTTATGGTCATTCTATAGGTATGTTTACTAACCCACATACAGTACATGAGCTTTCAGAGTGGAAAAATTTTGGAGAGGTGTTAATGGACTCTGTGTTAGATGGGGATAAATCAGCTAAAAAGTTTGGGAAATTATGGCGGGTAGTGTATAATGCATTGCTTCAGCAGGTCTCTGAGAGAAAGGCAGCAGAAAGGGCTACAGAAGCTCATAAGAGGAATATAGGATATGGTCATGAGGATGACCCTTTAGCACCTTCTGTAACTAAGATACTTATGCCTAAAAATCCCCAGCATAGTGGTGTTGAGGACATGCTTTTAGAAAGTGCGGAACCGTCTGCCCCTCCTTGGTCTGAGGGGGAAGGCGAGCCGGGTGGGAGAGGTAAAAGCAAGCCAGCTTTGCCTCCACTGCCGGCTTCAGGCGGGTCGGATGGTGGGGGGGGCAAGCCAGCTCTGCCTCCGCCGCCGGCTTTGCCTCCGCCGCTACCCCCGAGCAGGCCGGCTCAGGTTACAGCTCCAGCGGGGGGGGCCCCTTCCCCCGCACGAGCCGGCTCTGCCTGAGCAAGCTCCGGTTTCAGCTTCGGCGGGAGGGGGGCTCCTTCCCCCGCGTGCGCCGGCTTTGCCTGAGCAAGCTCTGGTTGCAGCTGCGGGGGGGCTGCTTCCCCCGCGTGAGCCGGCTTCTTTCGGGCCGGCCCCGGCTTCACAGACAGCTCCAGCGGGGGGGTCGCTTCCCCCGCGCGAGCCAGCCTCTGCTTTACTGCCTTCCCAATGCGAAAATTCGGCGCCTGCACTAAAATGCCAGCAGCATAGCACCTCCAAAGAGCCAGCTCCCATCCCAGGGTCACACCGTGATCTATGGGGGGAAATGGCTAAACAAAGGAGGGAAGCTTGGTCTGCTTTGGCAAAAGAGGTGATGCAAATGGGAGATAGTGAAGCCGTAGAAATAGCTTCTAGTCTTGCATGTCCGGTTACTTATACACCACAATATGATGCACAGGGGAATTTAATGCATAATGTGGCAGCATATTCTGCCTTAGATTGGAAGTTGTTAGCTCAGCTACGTTCTACAGTTAGTCAGTTTGGTGTAAAAAGTGAACCAGTTAAGCAAATGTTAGATTATATCTTTAACACTCAGATTTTATGCCCAAATGACTTAAAAGGGATAGTGCGTTTAATATTTACTCAGCATCAACAATTATTGTTTAATGCACATTGGCAAGCATTAGTAAATGAGTCAGTTGCTGTACAACGGGCTCCGGGAGATCCATTGCATGGAGTGACAGTGGATGAACTTATGGGATTAGGAGCATTTCTGCGTACAGAGGCACAGATGATATTGGGACCAGATAAGCTTAGAGAGACTATGAGATTGATGCGTACAGCGATAGATATGGTTAAAGAGCCAGGGGGATTACCAATTTATATGGGTATTAAGCAAGGTAGAGAAGAATCATTTGGAAATTTTATCGATAGGGCGGCTGCTGCTATAGACCGGGCCGGTGTGGCAGACTACTTTAAGGGGGCGATATTGAAGCAGTGTATCCTTCAAAATAGTAATCCAGCAACCCAAAGGGTATTATCTACTTTGGGAGCAAATTGGACCATTGAGGCAGCATTAGAGCGAATGGCATTAATGCCAACTGCTTCGCAGGCATTTCTAGTAGATGCTATAAAGGAGTTAGGATTGGGGTTACAAAAGCAGGCAGAGTCTAATCAGAATCAGGTGTTAGCTGCTCAGAATCAGGTGTTAGCTGCTCTTGCTCCTCTCCGAAGTGGCTCACTGCCGATCCAGCTCCCACAACACCACAGCTTGTAGACGGCGGTCGGGAAACTGTCAGCAGAGAGCGTTTCACGGGGGGCCGCGCCCAGACACAAGTAGCTGCCGTGACATCAGAGACACCAGCACCAGCTGCCGCGACATCGCAGCCACCTCTTGTCTGCAACCCGCAACAACAGGGAGCAAATACCAACTGGAGTAAAGGGTCCTCTTATATTAAATGGACAAACATGTGGAGCATTATTATTAGGACGCTCTTCTACAACTATGTTGGGATTATTTGTTTTGCCTGGAGTTATTGATGCAGACTTTACAGGGGAAATACAAATCATGGCTTACACCCTCTATCCTCCAATTAAAATTACAAAAAGACAACGTATTGCACAATTGATACCACTATCACAAATGACCTCTGGAATACAACCATTTACTGAACAAGCACGGGATGAAAAGGGTTTTGGCTCCACTGGTGTTACACTTTTAACTGTGGATTTACAAAACAGACCAAAGCAAAAGGTCACATTTACTTATGGGCATCAAAGCATAACCCTTTATGGATTATTGGATACAGGAGCAGATACCAGCATTATTTCTTCAGAGGCATGGCCACAGCATTGGCCTCTATTCCCATCAGCAAACATGCTCACCGGAGTAGGAGGATTTACATTGGCAAGCAGGTCACCTTCTTTGTCTGTGTCCATTGAGGATCAACAAATATCTGCTGTGTTTTCAATTGTGCAACTGCCTCCTACAGTCTCCTGCCTAATTGGAAGGGACATTTTAACACAACTGGGAGTGGTGTTAACTAATCAGCACCCTTTGGGGTAATTGCCATTGCTTGAACTTTCCCCATTCCACTCACCTGGAAAACAGATACACCGGTGATGGTTAAGCAATGGCCTCTAAAAGGGGATAGCCTTATGCATGCTCATGATCTTGTTTGCACAGCAACAACCATTTTCCTCTTTGCAGATTGACATTATTAGAAATACTCTTGCTTCATATTCACTTGATATTGCTTCAGAGAAAATTCAAACTACAAAGCCCTGGAAATATTTGGGATGGACTCTGATGGATCAAAAAGTGATACCTCAAAAATTGGAGTTACAACTGGACATTAAGACTCTACATGATGCACAGAAGTTGCTGGGGGACTTACAGTGGCTAAAGCCTATTGTGGGAATACCGAATCATTTGTTAGAAGCCCTACGGCCTTTGTTAAAGGGTGTTGACCCTACTACTCCTGTATGCCTGACACAGGAGCATCGTCTTGCCTTGCAACAAATCAGTGACTGTGTACAACAGGGGTACGTGTCTCGTCGACAACTCGACCACCCTATTGACCTTACTATCTGGAATAGCCCTTGCCACCTGCTTGGTGCTCTCTCTCAACAACAGGAGAAAACGGGGGAGATACAGGTGTTGGAATGGTTGTCTCCACCATTACAGCATAAGAAAACAATATGTTCAAAAATTGAACAATTGGCTGCATTAATCAAAAAGGGGCGTCTCAGAATTCTTGAAGTGGATGGTAGAGAACCTGCTACCATTAGACTGCCTATGGAAAAAGAAACCTTGGACTGGTACCTGATTAACTCAAAGGATTTACAGGAAGCATTATTGACATCATCTGCAAAAGTGGATACCAGCAAATTAGTGCCTAGAGTTTTGCAATGGATGACAGAATGGAACTGGATTACTCGACCCTTGAGAGAAGAACGCCCTATAGAAGGAGCTATTACAGCCTTTACCGATGCAGGAAAGAAGTCAAGGCGTGCTGCTGTCACTTGGCAAGAAAAAGGACAATGGAAACATCAAATCATCACAGCAGACCCTGCGGATAGTTTACAAACTTTGGAATTGTTGGCAGTAGTATGGGCAGTATCCAACTTACAGGGACCTTTAAATGTGGTTACAGACTCTATGTATGTTGCAGGAGTAGCCAAACGAATAGAGGAAGCAGCAATTAAGGAAGTGAATAATAAACGATTGTATGAGTTGTTGGTACAGTTAAGGAAAGCTCTACGGGAAAGAAATGCAGCGTATTCTGTGCTTTGCATTCTCCTCCTGAGGAATTGGACCTTTTTGGCAGTACAAACGCCAGTTTGTCTATCACTACAGCTGGTGGATGGTTTAGCTTTAAGTCTTCAAACCGACCAAAAGAAACATGGGCCACCCTAGATTCATTCCTGAATGTGAGTGGAATCTCTCCGCAGCATTACAGTAAATGTAACAGCACAAAAATCACTGCACCAATGAAATTACCCACGGGAATATTTTTAATTTGCGGAGACAGGGCGTGGAATGGCATTCCAGCTAGACCACAGGGTGGACCCTGTTATTTGGGTAAACTGTCATTGTTTCATCCTAATGTGTCCTTGCTAATGCAGCTGAGTCAAAATTCAAACAGAAAGAGACGTAGCATACATGACTTAGACTGCAGCTCAATAGGAGATCCACAATTTTGGGGCACATTCAAACAAGTGGTTGTTTCAACTATCTTGCCGGGAGGATCTGCCAATAAGGCTATGAATTTAGCAAAGCAATTAGGGTGCTGGGCAAAGAGTGAACTGAACAAGATATCACAAATTCTAGACGTGCTAACCACAGATGTGCAGAGTGTTAACCATGCTGTTTTGCAAAATAGAGCTGCCATAGATTTTTTGCTTTTAGCACAAGGACATGGATGTGAAGAATTTGAGGGAATGTGTTGCATGAATCTGTCTGACCATTTGGTGTCCATTCACAGTAAGATAAAAGAACTACAACAGGGACTTCACAATCTGAAGGAAGAAGAAGGTTTAGGAATTGACGAATGGCTTAAAAGCTTAGGACTTGGACCGTGGCTAAGAAACCTTGTGATCTATGCTATAGGACTGCTGGGTGTAATTTTACTGTTTTTGCTGATTTTGCCTTGTGTTTTTAATTGCATTCAAAACATGGTCAGCCGTACAATAGCAAAAACCTGGCAAGCTAATTTCCTTGCACAAGAAGAAAACGGGGGAAATGTGGAGAGCTTTAATGTGGAGAGCTTTATTAATAGTTGGTTAGCTGAGAAAGGCCATGCTGACATATTGCCACTGGTCAAGCTGAGAAATCAGCAGTCAGCAAGCTGAAAGGAGATGTCAGCAGCTTGCAATCAGTGGCCTTGCTGCAACATGGAGAAAGGGAGTAGAGATTAGTTCTGAATATCTCCTAAGAATATGTAGAAAGTATCAAAAGTAGGACCATAGGAATGTAAAAGTAGGTGTAACTGCTGATATGTAACTAACCAATCCTGAGCTCAACTTTTGCAATATGCATGAAGTTAATTACGAACTGTATTTAACCCGCTGTGCTGATCAATAAAATTGGGCCTGTGATGATCAACCTGATGTCCTGGTCTCCTTCCGTCGACACCTGCCCATCATCTGGCTGGCAGATTGCAGGAGCCACTTGGCTCTATCAAACCAGCCTGACTCGGCACTGGTGCCCCCTTGGGTCTGGGAACCATCCTGCGCGGCGTGGATTTTAAGGAGCCAGGAGGCCATTCCAGGCCACAGGCCCCGGAAAACAAACCATGGCCCTTTTCCCTGGCAAACAAAACTCAACCACCCCGTTTCTGGCTGGCAGATTGCAGGAGCCACTTGGCTCTATCAAACCAGCCCGACTCGGCACTGGTGCCCCTTTGGTCTGGGAATCATCCTGCGTATCGTGGACTTTCAGGAGCCAGCCGGCCACTCCCAGCCTCAGGCCCCCAAACCCACACTACCGGCCCTCTTCCCCAAAAGTAAAACTGACCTGTCCATCTTCTGGCTGGCAGAGTGCAGGAGCCACTTAGCTCTATCAAACCAGCCCGACTCGGCACTGGTGCCACCTTTCATCTGGGAACCATCCTGCGTATCGTGGATTTTCAGGAGCCAGCCGGACACTCAGCCGCAGGGCCACAAACATATACCAGAGCCCTTTTCCCTGGAAGAAAATCTTAGCGACCCGCCTTCTGGCTGGCAGATTGCAGGACCCATTTGGCTCTATCAAACCAGCCCGACTTGGCATCGGTGCCAACTTGGGTCTGGCAATCATCCTGAGTATCGTGGATTATCAGGAGCCAGCCGGCCACACCCAGCGACAGGCGCCCAAAACACACTAAAGCCCTTTTACCTGGAAGTAAAACTGACCTGCCCATCTTCTGGCTGGCAGATTGCAGGAGCATCTTGGCCATATCAAACCAGCCCGACTCGGCACTGGTGCCCCCTTGGGTCTGGGAACCATCCTGCGTATAGTGGATTTTCAGGAGCCAGCCGGCCACTCCCAGCCACAGGCCCCCAAACACAAACTACGTACCTTTTCCCTGGTAAACAAAACTGACCCGCCCCGCTTCTGGCTGGCAGATTGCAGGAGTCACTTGGCTCTATCAAACCAGCCCGACTCGGCACTGGTGCCACCTTTCACCTGGGAACCATCCTGCGTATCGTGGATTTTCAGGAGCCAGCCGGCCACTCCCAGCCACGGGCACCCAAACAAAATCTACGGCCCTTTTCCCTGGAAGTAAAACTGACCTGCCCACCTTCTGGCTGGCAGATTGCAGGAGCCACATGGCTCTATCAAACCAGCCCAACTCGGCACTGGTGACCCCTTGGGTCTGGGAACCATCATGCGCAGCGTGGATTTTAAGGAGCCAGCTGGCCATTCCCAGCCACAGGCCCGCAAACACAAACTACGGCCCTTTTACCTGGAAGTAAAACCGACCTGCCAATCTTCTGGCTGGCAGATTGCAGGAGCCACTTGGTACTATCAAACCAGCCCGACTTGGCACTGGTGCCACTTTTCATCTGGGAGCCATCCTGCGTATTGTGGATTTTCAGGAGCCAGCCGGCCTTTCCCAGCCACAGGACCCGAAATCAAACCACGGACCATTTCCCTGGCAAACAAAACTCACCCACCCCGCTTCTGGCTGGCAGATTGCAGGAGCCACTTGGCTCTATCAAAACAGCCCGACTCGGCACTGGTGCCACCTTTCACCTGCGAACCATCCTGCGTATCGTGGATTTTCAGGAGCCAGCCGGCCACTCCCAGCCACAGGCACCCAAACAAAAACTACGGCCCTTTTCCCTGGAAGTAAAATTGACGTGCCAACTTCTGGCTGGCAGATTGCAGGAGACACATGGCTCTATCAAACCAGCCTGATTGTGCACTGGTGCCCCCTTGGGTCTGGGAATCATCCTGCGCGGCGTGGATTTTCAGGAGCCAGCCGGCAACTCCCAGCCACAGGCCCGCAACACAAACCACGGGTCTTTACCCAGGCAAACAAAACAGACCCGCCCCGCTTCTGGCTGGCAGATTGCACAAGCCACTTGGCTCTATCAAACCAGTCCGACTCGGCACTGGTGCCCTTTGATCTGGGAATCATCCTGCGTATCGTGGATTTTCAGGAGCCAGCCGGCCATTCCCAGCCACAGGCCCCCAAACACAAACTACGGCCCTTTTCCCTGGAAGTAAAACTGACCTGCCCATCTTCTGGTTGGCAGATTGCAGGAGCCACTTGGCTCTATCAAAACACCCCGACCCGGCACTGGTGCCACCTTTCATCTGGGAACCATCCTGCGCGGCGTGGTTTCTAAGGAACCAGCCGGCCATTTCAGGCCACAGGCCCCGGAAAAAAAAACCACGGCCTTTTTCCCTGGCAAACAAAACACACACACCCCGCTTCTGGCTGGCAGATTGCAGGAGCCACATGGCTCTATCACACCAGCCCGACTCGGCACTGGTGCCACCTTGGGTCTGGGAACCATCATGCGCGGCATGGATTTTAAGGAACCAGCCGGCTATTCCCAGCCACTGGTCCCCGAAAACAAACCACGGCCCTTTTCCCTGGCAAACAAAACTCACCCACCCCGCTTCTGGATGGCAGATTGCAGGAGACACTTGGACCTATCAAACCAGCCGGCTTGGCACTGGTGCCACCTTTCATCTGGGAACCATCCTGCGTATCGTGGATTTTCAGGAGCCAGCCGGCCACACCCAGCGACAGGCGCCCAAAACACACTAAAGCCCTTATACCTGGAAGTAAAACTGACCTGCCCATCTTCTGGCTGGCAGATTGCAGGAGCATCTTGGCTATATCAAACCAGCCCGACTCGGCACTGGTGGCCCCTTGGGTCTGGGAACCATCCTGCGTATCGTGGATTTTCAGGAGCCAGCCGGCCACTCCCAGCCACAGGCCCCCAAACAAAAACCACGGCCCTTTTCCCTGGTAAACAAAACTGACCCGCCCCGCTTCTGGCTGGCAGATTGCAGGAGTCACTTGGCTCTATCAAACCAGCCCGACTCGGCACTGGTGCCACCTTTCACCTGGGAACCATCCTGCGTATAGTGGATTTTCAGGAGCCAGCCGGCCATTTCCAGCCACAGGCCCCCAAACACAAACGACGGCCCTTTTCCCTGGAAGTAAAACTGACCTGCCCACCTTCTGGCTGGCAGATTGCAGGAGCCACTTGGCTCTATCAAACCAGCCCAACTCGGCACTGGTGCCACCTTGGGTCTGGGAACCATCATGCGCAGCGTGGATTGTAAGGAGCCAGCCGGCCATTCCCAGCAACGGGCCCCCAAACACAAACTACGGCCCATTTACCTGGAAGTAAAACCGACCTGCCCATCTTCTGGCTGGCAGATTGCAGGAGCCACTTGCCTCTATCAAAACAGCCCGACTCGGCACTGGTGCCACCTTTCATCTGGGAACCATCCTGCGTATGGTGGATTTTCAGGAGCCAGCCGGCCACTCCCAGCCACAGGTCCCCAAACACAAACTAGGGCACTTTTCCCTGGAAGTAAAACTGACCTGGCCATCTTCTGGCTGGCAGATTGCAGGAGCCACTTGGCTGTATCAAAACACCCCGACTCGGCACTGGTGCCAGCTTTCATCTGGGAACCATCCGGCGCGACCTGGATTTTCAGGAGCCAGCCGGCCTTTCCCAGCCACAGGCCCCGAAATCAAACCACGGCCCATTTCCCTGGGAAACAAAACTCACCCACCCCGCTTCTGGCTGGCAGATTGCAGGAGCCACTTGGCTCTATCAAAACAGCCCGACTCGGCACTGGTGCCACCTTTCACCTGGGAACCATCCTGCGTATCGTGGATTTTCAGGAGCCAGCCGGCCACTCCCAGCCACGGGCACCCAAACATAATCTACGGCCCTTTTCCCTGGAAGTAAAACTGACCTGCCCATCTTCTGGCTGGCAGATTGCAGGAGCCACTTGGTACTATCAAACCAGCCCGACTCGGCACTGGTGCCACCTTGGGTCAGGGAACCATCCTGCGCGGCGTGGATTTTCAGGAGCCAGCCGGCAACTCCCAGCCACAGGCCCCGAAATCAAACCACGGCCCATTTCCCTGGCAAACAAAACAGACCCGCCCCGCTTCTGGCTGGCAGATTGCACAAGCCACTTGGCTCTATCAAACCAGTCCGACTCGGCACTGGTGCCCCTTTGATCTCTGAATCATCCTGCGCATCGTGGATTTTCAGGAGCCATCCGGCCATTCCCAGCCACAGGCCCCCAAACACAAACTACGGCCCTTTTCCCTGGAAGTAAAACAGACCTGCCCATCTTCTGGCTGGCAGATTGCAGGAGCCACTTGGTACTATCAAACAAGCCCGACTCAGCACTGGTGCCATTTTTCATTTGGGAACCATCCTGCGTATCGTGGATTTTCAGGAGCCAGTAGGCCACTCCCAGCCACAGGCCCCCAAACACAAACTACGGCCCTTTTCCCTGGAAGTAAAACTGACCTGCCCATCTTCTGGCTGGCAGATTGCAGGAGCCACTTGGCTCTATGAAAACAGCCCGACTCGGCACTGATGCAATTTTTCATTTGGGAGCCATCCTGCGTATCGTCGATTTTCAGGAGCCAGCCGGCCACTCCCAGCCACAGGCCCCCAAATACAAACTACGGCCCTTTTCCCTTGAAGTAAAACTGACCTGCCCATCTTCTAGGTGGCATATTGCCGGAGCCACATGGCTCTATCATTCCAGCATGAATTGGCAGTTGTTCCAACTTCGGTCTGTGAACCATCCTGCGTATCGTGGATTTTCAGGAGCCAGCCGGCCACTCTTTCCGCAGGGCCCCAAACACATACCACGGCCCTTTTCCCTGGAAGAAAATCTCAGCGGCCCGCCTTCTGGCTGGAAGATTGCAGGAGCCACTCGGTAATATCAAACCAGCCCGACGTGGCACTGGTGCCACCTTTCATCTGGGAACCATCCTGCGTATCGTGGATTTTCAGGAGCCAGCCGGCCACTGCCAGCCACAGGTCCCCAAACACACATTACGGCCCTTTTCCCTGGAAATAAAACTGACCTGTACCATCTCCTGGCTGGCAGATGGCAGGAGCCACTTGGCTCTATCAAACCAGCCCGACTCGGCACTGGTGCCACCTTTCATCTGGGAACCATCCTGCGTATCGTGGATTTTCAGGAGCCAGCCGGCCACTCCAAGCCACAAGGACCCCAAACACAAACTACGGCCGTTTCTCCTGGAAGTAAAACTGACCTGGCCATCTTCTGGCTGGCAGATTGCAGGAGGCACTTGGTACTATCAAAGCAGCCCGACTTGGCACTGGTGCCATTTTTCATTTGGGAGCCATCCTGCGTATCGTGGATTTTCAGGAGCCAGCTGGCCACTCCCAGCCACAGGCCCCCAACACAAACCACGGCCCTTATCCCTAACAAACAAAACTCACCCACGCCGCTTCTGCTGGCAGATTGCAGGAATCACTTGGCTCTATCAAACCAGCCCCACTCGGCAATGGTGCCCCTTTGGTCTGGGAATCCTCCTGCGTATCGTGGATTTTCAGGAGCCAGCCGGCCAATCCCAGCCTCAGGCCCCCAAATACACACTACCGGCCCTCTTCCCGGGAAGTAAAACTGAGCTGTCCATCTTCTGGCTGGCAGATTGCAGGAGCCACTTAGCTCTATCAAACCAGCCCGACTTGGCAGTGGTGTCAACTTGGGTCTGGCAATCATCCTGAGTATCGTGGATTTTCAGGAGCCAGCCGGCCACTCCCAGCCTCAGGCCCCCAAACACAAACTACCGGCACTTTTCCCTGGAAGTAAAACTGACCTGCCCATCTTCTGGCTGGCAGATTGCAGGAGCCAGTTGCCTCTATCAAACCAGCCCGACTCGGCACTGGTGCCTCCTTTCATCTGGGAACCATCCTGCGTATCGTGGATTTTCACGAGCCAGCGGGACACTCTCAGCCACAGCGCCACAAACATATACCACAGCCTTTTTCCCTGGAAGAAAATCTCAGCGGCCCGCCTTCAGGCTGGCACATTGCAGGAGCCACTCGGTACTATCAAACCAACGCGACTTGGCACTGGTGCCACCTTTCATCTGGGAACCATCCTGCGTATCGTGGATTTTCAGGAGCCAGCCGGCCACTCCAGGCCAAGGTCCGCAAACCCAAACTACGGCCCTTTTCCCTGGAAGTAAAACTGACCTGCCCATCTTCTGGCTGGCAGATTGCAGGAGCAACTTGGCTCTATGAAAACAGCCTGACTCGGCACTGGTGCCACCTTTCATCTGGGAACCATCCGGCGCGGCGTGGATTTTATGGAACCAGTTGGCCATACCAGGCCACAGGCCCCTGAAAAAACACCACGGCCTTTTTCGCATTCAAACAAAACTCACCCACCCCGCTTCTGGCTGGCAGATTGCAGGAGCCACTTCGCTCTATCAAACCAGCCCGACTCGGCACTGGTGCCCCCTTTCATCTGTGAACCATCCTGCGTATCGTGAATTTTCAGGAGCCAGCCGGCCACTGTCAGCCACAGGCCCCCAAAAAAACACTATGTCCCTTTTCCCTGGAAGTAAAACTGTCCTTCCCATCTTCTGGCTGGCAGATTGCAGGAGACACTTGGCTCTATCAAAACAGCCCGACTCGGCACTGGTGCCACCTTTCATATGGGAACCATCCTGCGTATCGTGGATTTTCAGGAGCCAGCCGGCCACACCCTGCCGCAGACCCCCAAACACAAACTACGGCCCTTTTCCCTGGAAGTAAAACTGACCTGCCCATCTTCTGGCTGGCAGATTGCAGGAGCCTCTTGGCTCTATCAAAACAGCCCGACTCGGCACTGGTGCCACCTTTCATCTGGGAACCATCCTGCGTATCGTGGATTTTCAGGAGCCAGCCGGCCACTCCCAGCCAAGGCCCCCAAACACAGACTACGGCCCTTTTCCCTGGAAGTAAAACTGACCAGCCTATCTCCTGACTGGCAGATTGCAGGAGCCACATGGTACTATCAAACCAACCCGACTCAGCACTGGTTCCCCCTTTCATCTGGGAACCATCCAGCGCGGCGTGGATTTTTAGCCGCCAGCCGACCACTCCTTGCCACAGGTCCCCAAACACAAACTACGGCCCTTTTCCATGGAAGTAAAACTGACCTGCCCTTCTTCTGGCTGGCAGATTGCAGGAGCTACTTGGCTCTATCAAAACAGCCTGACTCGGCACTGGTGCCCCCTGTGGTCTGGGAACCATCCTGCGCGGCGTGGATTTTCCAGAGCCATCCGGACACTCCCAGCCACAGGCCCCCAAACAAAAACTACGGCCCTTTTCCCTGGAAGTAAAACTGACGTGCCCATCTTCTGGCTGGCAGATTGCAGGACCCACTTGGCTCTATCCAACCAGCCTGACTGTGCACTGGTGCCCCCTTGGCTCTGGGAAACATCCTGCGCGGCGTGGATTTTAAGGAGCCAGCCGGCCATTCCAGGCCACAGGCCCCGGAAAACAAACCATGGCCCTTTTCCCTGGCAAACAAAACTCACCCACCCCGCTTCTGGCTGGCAGATTGCAGGAGCCACTTGGCTCTATCAAACCAGCCCAACTTGGCAGTTGTGCCAACTTGGGTCTGGCAATCATCCTGAGTATCGTGGATTTTCAGGAGCCAGCCGGCCACTCCCAGCCTCAGGCCCCCAAACACAAACTACGGCCCTTTTCCCTGGAAGTAAAACTGACCTGCCCATCTTCTGGCTGGCAGATTGCAGGAGCCACTTGGCTCTATCAAAACAGCCCGACGCGGCACTGGTGCCACCTTTCATCTGGGAACCATCCTGCGTATCGTGGATTTTCAGGAGCCAGCCGGCCACTCCCTGCCTCAGGCCCCCAAATACACACTACCGGCCCTCTTCCCGGGAAGTAAAACTGACCTGCCCATCTTCTGGCTGGCAGATTGCAGGAGCCACTTGGCTCTATCAAACCAGCCCCACTCGGCAATGGTGCCCCTTTGGTCTGGGAATCCTCCTGCGTATCGTGGATTTTCAGGAGCCAGCCGGCCAATCCCAGCCTCAGGCCCCCAAATACACACTACCGGCCCTCTTCCCGGGAAGTAAAACTGAGCTGTCCATCTTCTGGCTGGTAGATTGCAGGAGCCACTTAGCTCTATCAAACCAGCCCGACTTGGCAGTGGTGTCAACTTGGGTCTGGCAATCATCCTGAGTATCGTGGATTTTCAGGAGCCAGCCGGCCACTCCCAGCCTCAGGCCCCCAAACACAAACTACCGGCACTTTTCCCTGGAAGTAAAACTGACCTGCCCATCTTCTGGCTGGCAGATTTCAGGAGCCAGTTGCCTCTATCAAACCAGCCCGACTCGGCACTGGTGCCACCTTTCATCTGGGAACCATCCTGCGTATCGTGGATTTTCACGAGCCAGCGGGACACTCTCAGCCACAGCGCCACAAACATATACCACAGCCTTTTTCCCTGGAAGAAAATCTCAGCGGCCCGCCTTCTGGCTGGCACATTGCAGGAGCCACTCGGTACTATCAAACCAACGCGACTTGGCACTGGTGCCACCTTTCATCTGGGAACCATCCTGCGTATCGTGGATTTTCAGGAGCCAGCCGGCCACTCCAGGCCAAGGTCCGCAAACCCAAACTACGGCCCTTTTCCCTGGAAGTAAAACTGACCTGCCCATCTTCTGGCTGGCAGATTGCAGGAGCAACTTGGCTCTATGAAAACAGCCTGACTCGGCACTGGTGCCCCCTGTGGTCTGGGAACCATCCTGCGCGGCGTGGATTTTCCAGAGCCATCCGGACACTCCCAGCCACAGGCCCCCAAACAAAAACTACGGCCCTTTTCACTGGAAGTAAAACTGACGTGCCCATCTTCTGGCTGGCAGATTGCAGGACCCACTTGGCTCTATCCAACCAGCCTGACTGTGCACTGGTGCCCCCTTGGCTCTGGGAAACATCCTGCGCGGCGTGGATTTTATGGAACCAGCTGGCCATACCAGGCCACAGGCCCCTGAAAAAACACCACGGCCTTTTTCGCATTCAAACAAAACTCACCCACCCCGCTTCTGGCTGGCAGATTGCAGGAGCCACTTCGCTCTATCAAACCAGCCCGACTCGGCACTGGTGCCCCCTTTCATCTGTGAACCATCCTGCGTATCGTGAATTTTCAGGAGCCAGCCGGCCACTGCCAGCCACAGGCCCCCAAAAAAACACTATGTCCCTTTTCCCTGGAAGTAAAACTGTCCTTCCCATCTTCTGGCTGGCAGATTGCAGGAGACACTTGGCTCTATCAAAACAGCCCGACTCGGCACTGGTGCCACCTTTCATATGGGAACCATCCTGCGTATCGTGGATTTTCAGGAGCCAGCCGGCCACACCCTGCCGCAGACCCCCAAACACAAACTACGGCCCTTTTCCCTGGAAGTAAAACTGACCTGCCCATCTTCTGGCTGGCAGATTGCAGGAGCCTCTTGGCTCTATCAAAACAGCCCGACTCGGCACTGGTGCCACCTTTCATCTGGGAACCATCCTGCGTATCGTGGATTTTCAGGAGCCAGCCGGCCACTCCCAGCCAAGGCCCCCAAACACAGACTACGGCCCTTTTCCCTGGAAGTAAAACTGACCAGCCTATCTCCTGACTGGCAGATTGCAGGAGCCACATGGTACTATCAAACCAACCCGACTCAGCACTGGTTCCCCCTTTCATCTGGGAACCATCCAGCGCGGCGTGGATTTTTAGCCGCCAGCCGACCACTCCTTGCCACAGGTCCCCAAACACAAACTACGGCCCTTTTCCATGGAAGTAAAACTGACCTGCCCTTCTTCTGGCTGGCAGATTGCAGGAGCTACTTGGCTCTATCAAAACAGCCTGACTCGGCACTGGTGCCCCCTGTGGTCTGGGAACCATCCTGCGCGGCGTGGATTTTCCAGAGCCATCCGGACACTCCCAGCCACAGGCCCCCAAACAAAAACTACGGCCCTTTTCCCTGGAAGTAAAACTGACGTGCCCATCTTCTGGCTGGCAGATTGCAGGACCCACTTGGCTCTATCCAACCAGCCTGACTGTGCACTGGTGCCCCCTTGGCTCTGGGAAACATCCTGCGCGGCGTGGATTTTAAGGAGCCAGCCGGCCATTCCAGGCCACAGGCCCCGGAAAACAAACCATGGCCCTTTTCCCTGGCAAACAAAACTCACCCACCCCGCTTCTGGCTGGCAGATTGCAGGAGCCACTTGGCTCTATCAAACCAGCCCAACTTGGCAGTTGTGCCAACTTGGGTCTGGCAATCATCCTGAGTATCGTGGATTTTCAGGAGCCAGCCGGCCACTCCCAGCCTCAGGCCCCCAAACACAAACTACGGCCCTTTTCCCTGGAAGTAAAACTGACCTGCCCATCTTCTGGCTGGCAGATTGCAGGAGCCACTTGGCTCTATCAAAACAGCCCGACGCGGCACTGGTGCCACCTTTCATCTGGGAACCATCCTGCGTATCGTGGATTTTCAGGAGCCAGCCGGCCACTCCCTGCCTCAGGCCCCCAAATACACACTACCGGCCCTCTTCCCGGGAAGTAAAACTGACCTGCCCATCTTCTGGCTGGCAGATTGCAGGAGCCACTTGGCTCTATCAAACCAGCCCCACTCGGCAATGGTGCCCCTTTGGTCTGGGAATCCTCCTGCGTATCGTGGATTTTCAGGAGCCAGCCGGCCAATCCCAGCCTCAGGCCCCCAAATACACACTACCGGCCCTCTTCCCGGGAAGTAAAACTGAGCTGTCCATCTTCTGGCTGGTAGATTGCAGGAGCCACTTAGCTCTATCAAACCAGCCCGACTTGGCAGTGGTGTCAACTTGGGTCTGGCAATCATCCTGAGTATCGTGGATTTTCAGGAGCCAGCCGGCCACTCCCAGCCTCAGGCCCCCAAACACAAACTACCGGCACTTTTCCCTGGAAGTAAAACTGACCTGCCCATCTTCTGGCTGGCAGATTTCAGGAGCCAGTTGCCTCTATCAAACCAGCCCGACTCGGCACTGGTGCCACCTTTCATCTGGGAACCATCCTGCGTATCGTGGATTTTCACGAGCCAGCGGGACACTCTCAGCCACAGCGCCACAAACATATACCACAGCCTTTTTCCCTGGAAGAAAATCTCAGCGGCCCGCCTTCTGGCTGGCACATTGCAGGAGCCACTCGGTACTATCAAACCAACGCGACTTGGCACTGGTGCCACCTTTCATCTGGGAACCATCCTGCGTATCGTGGATTTTCAGGAGCCAGCCGGCCACTCCAGGCCAAGGTCCGCAAACCCAAACTACGGCCCTTTTCCCTGGAAGTAAAACTGACCTGCCCATCTTCTGGCTGGCAGATTGCAGGAGCAACTTGGCTCTATGAAAACAGCCTGACTCGGCACTGGTGCCCCCTGTGGTCTGGGAACCATCCTGCGCGGCGTGGATTTTCCAGAGCCATCCGGACACTCCCAGCCACAGGCCCCCAAACAAAAACTACGGCCCTTTTCACTGGAAGTAAAACTGACGTGCCCATCTTCTGGCTGGCAGATTGCAGGACCCACTTGGCTCTATCCAACCAGCCTGACTGTGCACTGGTGCCCCCTTGGCTCTGGGAAACATCCTGCGCGGCGTGGATTTTATGGAACCAGCTGGCCATACCAGGCCACAGGCCCCTGAAAAAACACCACGGCCTTTTTCGCATTCAAACAAAACTCACCCACCCCGCTTCTGGCTGGCAGATTGCAGGAGCCACTTCGCTCTATCAAACCAGCCCGACTCGGCACTGGTGCCCCCTTTCATCTGTGAACCATCCTGCGTATCGTGAATTTTCAGGAGCCAGCCGGCCACTGCCAGCCACAGGCCCCCAAAAAAACACTATGTCCCTTTTCCCTGGAAGTAAAACTGACCTTCCCATCTTCTGGCTGGCAGATTGCAGGAGACACTTGGCTCTATCAAAACAGCCCGACTCAGCACTGGTGCCACCTTTCATATGGGAACCATCCTGCGTATCGTGGATTTTCAGGAGCCAGCCGGCCACACCCTGCCGCAGACCCCCAAACACAAACTACGGCCCTTTTCCCTGGAAGTAAAACTGACCTGCCCATCTTCTGGCTGGCAGATTGCAGGAGCCTCTTGGCTCTATCAAAACAGCCCGACTCGGCACTGGTGCCACCTTTCATCTGGGAACCATCCTGCGTATCGTGGATTTTCAGGAGCCAGCCGGCCACTCCCAGCCAAGGCCCCCAAACAAAAAATAACGGCCCTCTTCCCGGGAAGTAAAATTGACATGTCCATCTTCTGGCTGGCAGATTGCAGGAGACACTTAGCTCTATCAAACCAGCCCGACTCGGCACTGGTGCCACCTTTCATCTGGGAACCATCCTGCGTATCGTCGATTCTCAGGAGCCAGCCGGCCACTGCCAGCCACAGGTACCTAAACACAAACGACGGCCCTTTTCCCTGGAAGTAAAACTGACCTGCCCATCTTCTGGCTGGCAGATTGCAGGAGCAACTTGGCTCTATCAAAACAGCCCGACTCGGCACTGGTGCCGCCTTTCATCTGGGAACCATCCTGCGCGGCGTGGATTTTAAGGAACTAGCCGGCCATTCCAGGCCACAGGCCCCGGAAAAAAAACCACGGCCTTTTTCCCTGCAAACCAAATCCACCCAACCCGCTTCTGGCTGGCAGATTGCAGGAGCCACTTGGCTCTGTCAAACCAGCCCGACTCGGCACTGGTGCCACCTTTCATCTGGGAACCATCCTGCGTATAGTGGGTTTTCAGGAGCCAGCCGGCCACTCCCAGCCACAGGCCCCCAAACAAACACTATGGCTCCTTCCCTTTAAGTAAAACAGACCTGCCCATCTTCTGGCTGGCAGATTTCAGGAGCCACTTGGTACTATCAAACCAGCCTGACTTGGCACTGGTGCAATTTTTCATTTGGGAGCCATCCTGCGTATCCTCGATTTTCAGGAGCCAGCTGGCCACTCCCAGCCACAGGGCCCCCAACACAAACTACGGCCCTTTTCCCTGGCAAACAAAACTCACCGGCCCATCTTCTGGCTGGCAGATTGCAGGAGCCACTTGGCTCTATCAAACCAGCCCGACTCGGCACTGGTGCCACCTTTCTTTTGGGAAGCATCTTGGGTATCATGGATTTTGAGGAGCCAGCCGGCCATTCCCAGCCACAGGCACCCAACACAAACCACGGCCCTTTTCCCTGGCAAACACAACTCACCCGCCCATCTACTGGCTGGCAGATTGCAGGAGCCACTTGGCTCTATCAACCCAGCCCGACTCGGCACTGGTGCCACATTTCATCTGGGAACCATCCTGCGTATCGTGGATTTTTAGGATCCAGCCGGCCACTCCCAGACACAGGCCCCCAAACACAAACTACGGCCCTTTTCCCTGGAAGTAAAACTGACCTGCCCATCTTCTGGCTGGCAGATTGCAGGAGCCACTTGGTACTATCAATCCAGCCCGACTTGGCACTAGAGCCATTTTTCATTTGGGAGCCATCCTGCGTATCGTGGATTTTCAGGAGCCAGCCGGCCACTCCCAGCCACAGGCCCCCAGCACAAACCACGGCCCTTTTCCCTGGGAAAAAAAACTGACCCGTCCCGCTTCTGGCTGGCAGATTGCAGGAGCCACTTGGCTCTATCAAACCAGCCCGACTCGGCTCTGGTGGCCTTTTGGTCTGGGAATCATCCTGCGTATCGTTGATTTTCAGGAGCCAGCCGGACACTCCCAGCCTCAGGCCCCCAAACACACACTACCGGCCCTCTTCCCCGGAAGTAAAACTGACCTGTCCATCTACTGGCTGGCAGATTGCAGGAGCCACTTGGCTCTATCAACCCAGCCCGACTCGGCACTGGTGCCACATTTCATCTGGGAACCATCCTGCGTATCGTGGATTTTGGGGAGCCAGCCGGCCACTCCCTGCCACAGGCCCCCAAACACAAAGTACGGCCCTTTTCCCTGTAAGTAAAACTGACCTGCCCATCTTCTGGCTGGCAGATTGCCAGAGCCTCTTGGTACTATCAAACCAGCCCGACTTGGCACTGGTGCAATTTTTCATTTGGGAGCCATTCTGCGTATCGTCGATTTTCAGGAGCCAGCTGGCCACTCCCAGCCACAGGCCCCCAAACAAAAACTACGGCCCTTTTCCCTGGAAGTAAAACTGACCTGCCCATCTTCTGGCTGGCAGATTGCAGGAGCCACTTGTCTCTATCAAACCAACCCTACTCGGCAATGGTGTCCCCTTGTGTCAGGGAATCATCCTGCGCGGCGTGGACTTTAAGGAGGCAGCCGGACATTCCAGGCCACAGGCCCCCGAAATCAAACCACGGCCCTTTTCCCTGGCTAAAAAAAATCACCCACCCTACTTCTGGCTGGCAGATTGCAGGAGACCCTTGGCTCTATGAAACCAGCCCGACTCGGTACTGGTGCCTCCTTTCATGTGGGAACCATCTTGCGAATCGTGAATTTTCAGGAGCCAGCTGGCCGCTCCCAGCAACAGGCCCCCAAACAAAAACTACGGCTCTTTTCCCTGGAAGTAAAACAGACCTGCCCATCTTCTGGCTGGCAGATTGCAGGAGCCACTTGGCTCTATCAAAACAGCCCGACTCGGCACTGGTGCCACCTTTCATATGGGAACCATACAGGGCGGCGTGGATTTTAAGCCTCCAGCCGGCCACTCCCAGCCACAGGTCCCCAAACACAGACTACGGCCCTTTTCCCTGGAAGTAAAACTGACCTGCCCATCTTCTGGCTGGCAGATTGCAGGAGCCACATGGTACTATCAATCCAGCCCGCCTTGGCACTGGTGCCATTTTTCATTTGGTAGCCATACTGCGTATCGTGGATTTTAAGGAGCCAGGCGGCCATTCCAGGCCACAGGCCCCGGAAAACAAACCACGGCCCTTTTCCCTGGAAAACAAAACTGACCCGCTCCGCTTCTGGCTGGCAGATTGCAGGAGCCACTTGGCTCTATCAAACCAGGCCGACTCGGCACTTGTGCCACCTTTCTTTTGGAAGCATCTTGCGTATCGTGGATTTTCAGGAGCCAGCCTGCCACTGCCTGCCACAGGCCCCTAAACAGAAACCACCACCCCATTCCCTGGAAACAAAATTCAGCCGACCCGCTTCTTGCTGGCAGATTGCAGGAGCTACTCTGTATTATCAAATTATCACGACTTGTCACTGGTGCCACCTTTTATTTGGGAACCACCCTGCGTATCGAGGATTTTCAGGAGCCTGCCGGCCACTCCCAGCCCCTGGCCCGGAAACACAAACCACAGCCCTTTTCCCTGGAAACAAAACTAGACAAATCTGGGACTTTTTTACTGACTAAAATTGTTTGAATAATCTCGTCATAATAATAGATTTCTAGAAGAAATTTTTAAAATCTTTCTTAGAGTTGAGAAAGTCCAGGACTGAGGTCTTTTTCTTCCCTTATCAATATTGCAACGAAATTGATAAATAAAGACCAACTCTTTATTTTTCTTTTTAACCCAAGGAAATAATTCCCATTCTTTAATCCATTTTGTGGACCAATATTTGCCATTCTGATGTAAGTTGTGACTTCTTTACAATAGACATTCTGTGACTATGTTGACAAGTCTTGGGTGATGATCCTAACTGGTCTTAGATACACATAGGGGGAAATTTCCTCAGCCAGTGTCAGTCCTAAGCATGCGTATCAGAAGATCTTTCTATAGCTGGGAATTTTCCCGTGAAAGGGATTCAGTTAGGGAAGAGACACTTGTCCCAGAGTTTTACATTCTTCTTGAACACTGCTTAAGGAACATGGATCCCATGTCCATTTGGATCTCTGTCTGCACAGAACTTTGTCATGCCAGTGCTTGAAATGCATCTCGAAGAGAATTCACTACACAGAATGAATGAGAGTGGTAGGGCTCAGTGGGGCTCACCAGGCCCAACCCCCCTGTTAAAGCAGGATACCTAGAGCCTCTTGCCCGGGATTCTATCTGGGTGTACTTTTAATGTCTTCTAAGATCCAGGCTTCAGAAGCTTTCTGGGCAGTCTGTGCCGCGGTTCAGTCACCCTCACAGTAAAACATCATTTGGTGATGTTCATAGGCAATCTCCTGTATTTCAGTGTGTGCCCACTGCCTCTTGTCTTTTCACTCAGCATCACTTAAAAGACACTGGTTCCCTCCCTTTTGCATTATTGCTTCCCGTATGTATGTGTGCAGCCATGTAGAGAAATGGAAAAACCTCCCTGAAGGCCACGCAGACAATATTCCCTTCATCTACCAGTCAAGTTGATTCATCAGAGGTGTTGAAAAAGTTGTTCAGCATGAAATTCCCCAGGAAAATCCACGCCGAGTACATTGCTTTGTCCTCCTTCATATGCCAGGCAAGGCTTTCAGGAACAGCTGCCCCATCAACTTCGTGGGGATAAAAAAGAGGCTGGCTGATTTGTACTTTTCCGAGTCCTCCTAATTGCCATTTTTGAAGAGGGCAGTCTTTTGCTTTCATGCATTCTTAGCTACGGAAACCTCCATACTTTCGTCTTTAGCGTTTCTTGTCCTCTCCAACTTCGCAAAAAGTTTTTCCACTATGTCTGGCATGGAGAATCTGGGTCAGGGCTGAAAACATCTCCCATGGTGTTGTACATGTTGCAGAGAAGTCTGCAGAGTGTTTTGCAGGAAGAAAAAGAAAGATGTCCAAAACACCTTCCAACCGAATGTTCATGTGTTTGGAAAAGCTAGGAGAGTTGTAAGGTACTGTTTTCAATCAGTTTGCAAGTTGCGCACACTATCCCAGTGTTGTGCAGCTTCATTCTCACCTTTCCGAAGCTACTGTTCCCTACGGCTTCCAGAGACGAAGACGAGGTTTCTTCGAGCAAATGGGATTGTACCGGCGCCAATGCTCTTAAGTGCGGCGGCTTCTGCCGAAATGTGCCCGGGACCGGCGCTAAACTCCGGGGACATCCGTACCTTCTTCTTTCGGGACTTTTGTGGTCTAGATCACTGCAAAAAGCTTTTCCACTATGTCTGGCATGGAGAAACTGTGCCAGCACAGAAAACATCTCCCGTGGTGTTTTACATGTTGCAGAGAGCTCTGCTGAGTGTTTTGCAAGAAGAAAAAGAAAGTTGTCCAAAACACCTTCCAACCCAATATTCATATGTTAGGAAAAGGTAGGAAAGTGGTAAGGTACTGTTTTCTATCAGTTTGCAACCTGCGCACACTATCCCAGTGTTGTGCAGCTTCATTCTTCACCTTTCCGAAGCAGCCGCTCTGTCCGGCTCCCGGAGGCGAAGAGGCGGCTTCTTCGCGCAAAGGCGATTGTGCCGGTCACAGTGCACTCCAGTGCGGCGGCTTCTTCCGAAATGTGCCCGGGACCGGCGCTTAGCTCCGGGGAGCTCCGTACCTGTTTCTTTCGGGACTTTTGTGGTCTACATCATTGCACAAAGGTTTTCCACTATGTTAGGCAAGGAGAAACTGTGCCTGCACAGAAAACATCTCCCATCGTGTTTTACATGTTGCAGAGAGCTCTGCAGAAGTTTATGCAAGAAGAAAAAGAAAGTTTTCCAAAACACCTTCCAATCGAATGTTCATGTGTTTGGAAAAGGTAGGAGAGTAGTAAGGTACTGAAGGTACCGTTTTCTATCAGTTTGCAAACTGCGCACACTATCCCAGTGTTGTGCAGCTTCATTCTTCACCTTTTGAAAGCAGCCGCTCTCTCCGGCTCCCGGAGGCGAAGAATCGGCTTCTTCGCGCAAAGGCGATTGTGCCGGTCACAGTGCACTCCAGTGCGGCGGCATCTGCCGAAATGTGCCCGGGACCGGCGCTTAGCTCCGGGGACATCCGTACCTGTTTCTTTCGGGACTTTTGTGGTCTACATCACTGCAAAAAGCATTTCCACTATGTCTGGCAAGGAGAAACTCTGCCAGCACAGAAAACATCTCGCATCGTGTTTTACATGTTGCAGTGACCTCTGCAGAATGTTTTGCAAGAAGAAATATAAAGTTGTCCAAAACACCTTCCAATCGAATATTCATGTGTTTGGTAAAGGTAGGAAAGTGGTAAGGTAGTGTTTTCTATCAGTTTGCATGCTGCGCACACTATCCCAGTCTTCTGCAGCTTCATTCTTCACCTTTCCGAAGCAGCCGCTCTCTCCGACTCCCGGAGACGAAGAAGCGGCTTCTTCGCGCAAAGGCGATTGTGCCGGTCACAGTGCACTCCAGTGCGGCGGCTTCTTCCGAAATGTGCCCGGGACCGGCGCTTAGCTCCGGGGAGCTCCATATTTCGTCTTCAGCATCTTTTGTGGTCTACATCATTGCAAAAATCCTTTCCACTATGTCTGGCATGGAGAAACTGTGCCAGCACAGAAAACATCTCTCATGGTGTTGTACATGTTGCAGAGAGCTCTGCTGAGTGTTTTGCACGAGGAAAGTAGAGTTGTTGGAAACACCTTCCAACCCAATATTCATATGTTTGGAAAAGGTAGGAAAGTGGTAAGGTACTGTTTTCTATCAGTTTGCAACCTGCGCACACTATCCCAGTGTTGTGCAGCTTCATTCTTCACCTTTCCGAAGCAGCCGCTCACTCCGGCCCCCGGAGACGAAGAGGCGGCTTCTTTGCGCAAAGGCAATTGTGCCGGTCACAGTGCACTCCAGTGCGGCGGCTTCTTCCGAAATGTGCCCGGGACCGGCGCTTACCTCCGGGGACATCCGTACCTGCTTCTTTCGGGACTTTTGTGGTCTACATCACTGCAAAAAGCTTTTCCGCTCTGTCTGGCAAGAGGAAATTGTGCCTGCACAGTAAACATCTCCCATCGTGTTTTACATGGTGCACAGAGCTCTGCTGAGTGTTTTGCAGGAAGAAAATAAAGTTGTTGGAAACACCTTCCAACCCAATATTCATATGTTTGGAAAAGTTAGGAAAGTGGTAAGGTACTGTTTTCTATCAGTTTGCAAGCTGCGCACACTGTCCCCGTGTTGTGCAGCTTCATTTCCACCTTTCCGAAGCAGCCGCTCTGTCCGGTTCGCGGAGGCAAGGAAGCGGCTTCTTCGCGCAAAGGCGATTGTGCCGGTCACAGTGCACTCCAGTGCGGCGGCTTCTTCCGAAATGTGCCCATGACCGGCGCTTAGCTCCGGGGACATCCGTACCTGCTTCTTTCGGGACTTTTGTGGTCTACATCACTGCAAAAAGCTTTTCCACTATGTCTGGTAATGAGAAACTGTGCCTGCACAGAAAACATCTCTCATGGTGTTTTACATGTTGCACAGAGCTCTGCTGAGTGTTTTGCACGAAGAAAAAGAAAGTTTTCCAAAACACCTTTCAATCGTATGTTCATGTGTTTGGAAAAGGTAGGAGAGTGGTAAGGTACTGTTTTTTATCAGTTGGCAAGCTGCACACACTATCCCAGTGATGTGCAGCTTCATTCTTCACCTTTTGAAAGCAGCCGCTCACTCCGGCCCCCGGAGACGAAGAGGCGGCTTCTTCGCGCAAAGGCGATTGTGCCGGTCACAGTGCACTCCAGTGCGGCGGCTTCTTCCGAAATGTGCCCGGGCCCGGTGCTTAGCTCCGGGGAGATGCGTACCTTCGTCTTTCAGGACTTTTGTGGTCTACATCACTGCAGAAAGGTTTTCCACTATGTTAGACAAGGAGAAACTGTGCCTGCACAGAAAACATCTCCCGTGGTGTTTTACATGTTGCAGAGAGCTCTGCTGAGTGTTTTGCACGAAGAAAATAAAGTTGTTGAAAACACCTTCCAACCGAATATTCATATGTTTGGTAAAGGTAGGAAAGGGGTAAGGTACTGTTTTTTATCAGTTTGCAAGCTGAGCACACTATCCCCGTGTTGTGCAGCTTCATTCTTCACCTTTCCGAAGCTATTGGTGTCTCCGGCTCCCGGATGCGAAGAATCGGCTTCTTGGCGCAAAGGCGATTGTGCCGGTCACAGTGCACTCCAGTGCGGCGGCTTCTTCCGAAATGTGCCCGGGACCGGCGCATAGCTCCGGGAACATCCGTACCTTCTTCTTTCGGACTTTTGTGGTCTACATCATACAGAAAGGTTTTTCACTATGTCTGGCAGGGAGAAACTCTGCCAGCACAGAAAACATCTCCCATCGTGTTTTACATGTTGCAGTGACCTCTGCAGAATGTTTTGCAAGAAGAAATATAAAGTTGTCCAAAACACCTTCCAATCGAATATTCATGTGTTTGGTAAAGGTAGGAAAGTGGTAAGGTAGTGTTTTCTATCAGTTTGCAAGCTGCGCACACTATCCCAGTCTTGTGCAGCTTCATTCTTCACCTTTCCGAAGCAGCCGCTCTCTCCGGCTCCCGGAGACGAAGAAGCGGCTTCTTCGCGCAAAGGCGATTGTGCCGGTCACAGTGCACTCCAGTGCGGCGGCTTCTTCCGAAATGTGCCCGGGACCGGCGCTTAGCTCCGGGGACATCCGTACCTGTTTCTTTCGGGACTTTTGTGGTCTACATCACTGCAAAAAGCTTTTCCACTATGTCTGGTAATGAGAAACTGTGCCTGCACAGAAAACATCTCTCATGGTGTTTTACATGTTGCAGAGAGCTCTGCTGAGTGTTTTGCACGAAGAAAAAGAAAGTTTTCCAAAACACCTTTCTATCGTATGTTCATGTGTTTGGAAAAGGTAGGAAAGTGGTAAGGTACTGTTTTTTATCAGTTGGCAAGCTGCACACACTATCCCAGTGATGTGCAGCTTCATTCTTCACCTTTTGAAAGCAGACGCTCTCTCCGGCTCCCGGAGGCAAAGAATAGGCTTCTTCGCGCAAAGTCGATTGTGCCGGTCACAGTGCACTCCAGTGCGGCGGCTTCTTCCGAAATGCGCCCGGGCCCGGCGCTTAGCTCCGGGGAACTCTGTATTTCGACTTTAGCGTCTCTTGTGTTCTACGTCACTACTAAAAGCATTTCCACTATGTCTGGCATGGAGAAACTGTGCCTGCACAGAAAACATCTCCCATCGTGTTTTACATGTTGCAGAGAGCTCTGTAGAAGTTTATGCAAGAAGAAAAGGAAAGTTTTCCAAAACACCTTCCAATCGAATGTTCATGTGTTTGGAAAAGGTAGGAGAGTGGTAAGGTAGTGTTTTCTATCAGTTTGCAAGCTGCGCACACTATCCCAGTGTTGTGCAGCTTCATTCTTCACCTTTCCGAAGCAGCCGCTCTCTCCGGCTCCCGGAGGCGAAGAGGCGGCTTCTTCGCGCAAAGGCGATTGTGCCGGTCACAGTGCACTCCAGTGCGGCGGCTTCTTCCGAAATGTGCCCGGGACCGGCGCTTACCTCCGGGGACATCCGTACCTGCTTTTTTCGGGACTTTTGTGGTCTACATCACTGCAAAAAGCTTTTCCGCTTGTCTGGCAAGGAGAAACTGTGCCTGCACGGAAAACATCTCCCGTGGTGTTTTACATGTTGCAGAGAGGTCTGCTGAGTGTTTTGCACGAAGAAAATAAAGTTGTTGGAAACACCTTCCAAACCAATATTCATATGTTTGGAAAAGGTAGGAAAGTGGTAAGGTACTGTTTTCTATCAGTTTGCAAGCTGCGCAATATATCGCAGTCTTGTGCAGCTTGATTCCCACCTTTCCGAAGCAGCCGCTCACTCCGGCCCCCGGAGACGAAGAGGCGGCTTCTTTGCGCAAAGGCGATTGTGCCGGTCACAGTGCACTCCAGTGCGGCGGCTTCTTCCGATATGCGCCCGGGACCGGCGCTTAGGTCCGGGGAGCTCCATATTTCGTCTTTAGCGTCTTTTGTGGTCTATATCATTGCAAAGATCCTTTCCACTATGTCTGGCATGGAGAAACTGTGCCAGCACATACAACATCTCTCTTGGTGTTGTACATGTTGCAGAGAGGTCTGCTGAGCGTTTTGCACGAAGAAAAAGAAAGTTTTCCAAAACACCTTCCAACCGAATGCTCACGTGTTTGGTAAAGGTAAGAGAGTTTTAAGGTACTGTTTTCTATCAGTTGGCAAGCTGCACACACTATCCCCGTGTTGTGCAGCCTTATTCTCACCTTTCCGAAGCTACTGGTCTCTCCGGCTCCCGGAGGCGAAGAATCGGCTTCTTCGCGCAAAGGCTTTTGTACCGGTCACAGCGCTCTCCAGTGCGGCGGCATCTGCCGAAATGTGCCCGGGACCGGGGCATAGCTCCCGGGAGCTGCGTACCTTCGTCTTTAGCGTCTTTTGTGGTCTACATCATTGCAAAAAGCTTTTCCACTATGTCTGGCAAGGAAAAACTGTGCCAGCATAGAAAACATCTCCCATCGGATTTTACATGTTGCAGGGAAGTCTGCAGTGTGTTTTGCAGGAAGAAAAAGAAAGTTGTCCAAAACACTTTTCAACAGAATGTTCATGTGTTTGGAAAAGGTGGGGAGTGGTAAGGTACTGTTTTGGATCAGTGTGCAAGCTGTGCACACAATCCCAGTGTTGTGCAGCTTCATTCTTCAGCTTTCAGAGGTAGCCGCTCTCTACGGCTTCCAGAGGCGATGAAGCGGCTTCTTCGCGCAAAGGCGATTGTGCTGGTCACAGTGCACTGCAGACGGCGGCTTCTACCGAAATGTGCCCCGTGTCTGCTCATAGCTCCGGGCGTCTCTGTACCTTCCAATTCCGTTTTTGGTCTTGGCAATGCACATGGTTTACTTGCAGCAGTAGGATGGGACAATGAACTGGACTTTTTGCTTTTAGAGAGAAGCTGATGAAAAAGTTTCACCAGGATCAGAGCAGGTTGTAAAACAGAAAAATTGTCATGAAAAGAAGCCAGCCTTGTGCCCTTAGATTTGCTAGCTGTGTTTGAACAAAATGAAATGTGTCAACTCGGTGTTCCTGGGTATCACATCAGTAACAGGTACTTCAGTTGCTGAATTTCTCTCGTCAAGTTAAGAAGAGAATGCAAGGAATTGTGATTTCATGCTCACAATTCACCCTATGGTGCCGAAAGGTGAAAAAGGGGTGGAAGGTGCACGGGTCAACTAACTTGAATGGCCTATGTAAATCAGCGGCCACTGATTTCCTGAAGGCTTCAACAGGTCAGTTGCCTATGTTTTTCTTGGAATTGTTTTAACCTTCGGTCATGTCTTTCTTGGGATTCTTTTACCCTTTCCCTATTAGTTCAGCCTTTGGTCTCCAGCCTTTGCTGACATTTCAAGTATCTCTGTAGCCTGGAAATGTGTTGTTTTAATTGCTCACATCATTTTTCCCTTCAAAGGGTTGTTTGCCTCAAGTCTCAGTTTTGCTGGTTCTCTGCTAGTTGATTGTCAGAGGGCAGCAGGTGTTGTGTAGGAGCAAGTACACAAACCCATAGCTGGCTTTTCTTTTGATTTGGCCTGTGTAGCTAATGGAATGACTGAACATCTGTGAGAGGCTTTTCTCTCCCCGTTAGGTTTCACTGGAAGGGCAGATGCAAATCGTCTACCTGAAGTCTTGGCACAGAAGAAAGTAGTGGCTTGCTGCTGCATCTAGCTAGAAGCTTACAAAAGGAAGGCCTTGGGCTGAGGCCCATTCCATTGGCTAAGTAGAAAAGGACTGTGGGAAGGTGAGGCAGCTGAATTAGAGGTAGATCAACAAGTTCTAGAACGGTCGTGTGTTCAAAGCTTGCTGTATGGTGGTTGGTTGAATGGTGTTTTGTTATGGCTTAAAGCTATGGAACTGATAAAGGCAAAGTTGCAAGAAAGCAGCTCTCCTTTGCATCTTGCTGGGGACTCTGCTTCACCACGGACCCTCAACTCCAAGTTCGCCAAGGAGATGATCAGTAGGACTGTTGCAGAGCTGCTGTGTGCATCTGAATGGAACGGCAGAGAGTGAAGCGCTGGACATTTCTGGCTTTAGTCCAATGCTGCTGCATTGGTGCCAGTTTAGTTGGTTTTCCATCAGTGGCCTTTCTGTCTAGAAGTACACTGCCCAGTGTACTTCTTTCCTAGTCTTTCTAGCATGTGATGCCGTTTCCTTCCTGTTGTTTTCATACCTTCCTTCAGTTGAAAGGATGATACAATCTTTCCATTTTGAAGATCCCTGTTAGGAAACACTATGCAAGAGGAGTCATCGCTCCCTTTTCTTCAGCCTCCTTTGTCATTTTCAGAGACTCATTTCAAATTTCTGCTAATGTCAAGACCAATACTGAGATTACCTAGCAGGGTTGGCACTCTCAGCTGCTTTCTTCTTTCATGCTGCTTCATACTGGATGTGACTTAAAAGGCCTCGTTTTGTCATCTGCATTCTGCTGTGATCCAAAGCTAAATATTCCAGGCGTGTGAACACAAAAAGAACTCCTAGGCTTTTGCAAGAACTAGCCCAGGAGGATTTGTGTTCCATTTGATCTCTACAGTGTTTCAGAAAAAAGGAGATTGTACTGTCTTCTTGTGTACTCTCTTCTTGTGCTCTCATGCCTTGCATGTCCTAGTTAATCTACCGGCGTGACTCATTTGGCATCATCTCATGGTACAAATTCTGCATAGTTTCGTGTCCTTACAAATGCCAGTTGCCAAGGAGCCTATCTGACCATTCAAGGGGCAAAGAATTGTAAGGCTGGCAAGTTCAGTTGCTGAAACTGTAAGTCATGCCATATCAAAGTGACAGAGGAAATCCATTGATCTAGGACTTTCAGCTGGACACCTCTGAGAATAGCAGCTTGTCAGCAATGACACAGCCATCTTCCTAGCTGTATTCCAGAAAGACGAAAGGGACACCTTCAATGATTAATATGTTTGGCATGAGAAAAACGCAAGAAATGCACCGGAAATTACTTTAGTCAGATAAAGTGCGTTTCTCTAGGGAGAATTTTGCACTTGCTCTTTCTTGTCTGCGCCTCTACTTTTCACAGAAGACAGGGGAGCATTTCATTATTATTGTTCTTTTGTTTTCTTTCGTTGGCCTCCCTCTTTCCACCTGCAATTAACAAATTTGCCTTTCTTTACTGGCTTCTCTTACTTTACTACGAGAATTTTACATTAGGTCAACTTACATAATGGTCAAAGTTCCAGACAGTGGAGAGAAGTAGAAGGTACAGAAAAAAGAAAAAAACAAATCCAGAAAAATAGACAAATTTTAACAGTCTTCTGTGAGAACATTAGGACACAAGATTTCTTTGAACTGAGCAACGCAGGGGATATTTGACGCAGTCAAATCAGGCCGACATTGCACTGGAGCCAGCACGGGTCTGGAAACCATCCTGCGTCTCGTGGATTTTCAGGACCCAGCTGCCCCTACCAGCTACAGGACCACAAAAAGAAACGACGGCCCTTTTCCCTGAAAAAAAACTCAGCTGCCCCGCTTCTGGATGGCAGATTGCAGGAGTCACATGGTAAAACACGACTTGGTATTGGTGCCACCATTCATCTGGAAACCATCCTGCGCGGCGTGGATTTTCAGGAGCCAGCCAGCCACTCCAAGCCTCAGGCCCCCAAACTCAAACTACGGCCCTTTTCCCAGGGAAACAAAACCCAACCACCCCGTTTCTGGCTGGCAAATTGCAGGAGCCACTTGGCTCTATCAAACCAGCCCGACTTGGCACTGGTGCCATTTTTCATTTGGGAAGCATCTTGCGTATCGGGGATTTTCAGGAGCCAACCGGCCACACCCAGCCACAGGCCCCCAAACACAAATTACGGCCCTTTTCCCTGGAAGTAAAACTGACCTGCCCATCTTCAGGCTGGCAGATTGCAGGATCCACTGGGCTCTATCAAACCAGTCCGACTTGGCACTGGTGCCCCCTTGGGTCTGGGAACCATCCTGCGTATCGTGGATTTTCAGGATCCAGTAGGCCACTCCCAGCCACAGGCCCCCAACACACACCATGGCCCTTTACCCTGGTAAACAAAACTGACCCGCCCCGCTTCTGGCTGGCAGATTGCAGGAGCCACTTGGCTCTATCAAACCAGCCCGACTCGGCACTGGTGCCCCTTTGGTCTGGGAATCATCCTGCGTATCGTGGACTTTAAGGAGCCAGCCGGCCACTCCCAGCCACAGGCTCTCTAAAACAAACCACGGCCTTTTTCCCTGGCAAACAAAACTCACGCACCCCGCTTCTGGCTGGCAGATTGCAGGAGACACTTGGCCCTATGAAACCAGCCGGCTTGGCACTGGTGCCACCATTCATCTGGGAACCATCCTGCGTATCGTGGATTTTAAGGAGCCAGCCGGCCACTCCCAGCCACAGGCACCCAAACACACACTACAGCCCTTTTCCCTGTAAGTAAACTGACCTGCCCATCTTCTGGCTGGCAGATTGCAGGAGCCACTTGGCTCTATCAAAACAGCCCGACTCGGCACTGGTGCCACCTTTCATATTGGAACCATCCTGTGTATCGGGGATTTTCAGGAGCCAGCAGGCCACTTCCAGCCACAGGCCCCCAAACAAAAACTACGCCCCTTTTTCCTGGAAGTAAAACTGACCATCCCATCTTCTGGCTGGCAGATTGCGGGAGACACTTGGTACTATCAAACCAGCCCGACTCAGCAGTGGTGCCACCATTCATCTGGGAACCATCCTGCGTATCGAGGATTTTCAGGAGCCATCCGTCTACTCCCAGCCACAGGCCCCAAACACAAACCACGGCACTTTTCCCTGGCAAACTAAACAGATCCGCCCCGCTTCTGGGTGGCAAATTGCAGGAGCCACTTGGCTCTATCAAACCAGCCCGACTCGGCACTAGTGCCGCCTTTCATCTGGGAACCATCCGGCGAGTCGTGGATTTTCAGGAGCCAGCCGGCCATTCCCAGCCACAGGCCCCCAAACACAAACTACCGCCCTTTTCCCTTGAAGTAAAACTGACCTGCCCACCTTCTGGCTGGCAGATTGCAGGAGCCACTTGGCTCTATCAAACCAGCCCGACTTGGCACAGGTGCCACCATTCATCTGGGAACCATCCTGCGTATGGTGGATTTTCAGGAGCCAGCCGGCCACTCCCAGCCACAGGCCCCCAAACACGAACTACGGCCCTTTTCCCTGGAAGTAAAACTGACCTGCCCATCTTCTGGCTGGCAGATTGCAGGAGCCACTTGGCTCTATCAAACCAGCCCGACTCGGCACTGGTGCCTCCTTGGGTCTGGGAACCATTCTGGGCGGCTTGGATTTCAAGGAGCCAGCAGGCCATTCCCATCCACAGGCCCCCGAAAACAAACCACGGCCCTTTCCCTGGCAAAAAAAATTCACACACCCCGCTTCTGGCTGGCAGATTGCAGGACCCACTTGGCTCTATCAAAACAGCCCGACTCGGCACTGGTGCCACCTTTCATCTGGGAACCATCCTGTTTATCGGGGATTTTCAGGAGCCAGCTGGCCACTCCCAGCTGCAGGCCCCCGAACAGAAACAACGGCCCTTTCCCCTGGAAGAAAATCTGACCTGCATATCTTCTGGCTGGCAGGTTGCAGGAGCCACTTGGCTCTATCAAACCAGCCCGACTCGGCACTGGTGCCACCTTTCCTCTAGGAACCATCCTATGTATCGGGGATTTTCTGGAGGCAGCCGGCCACACCCAGCCACAGGCCCCCAAACACAAACTACGGCCCATTTCCCTGGAAGTAAAACTGACCTGCCCATCTTCTGGCTGGCAGATTGCAGGAGCCACTTGGTACTATCAAACCAGCCCGACTTGGCACTGGTGCCATTTTTCATTTGGGAAGCATCTTTCGTATCGTGGATTTTCAGGAGCCAGCCAGCCACTCCCAGCCACAGGCCCCCTAACACAATCTACGGCCCTTTTCCCTGGAAGTAAAACTGACCTGCCCGTCTTCTGGCTGGCAGATAACAGGAGCCACTTGGCTCTATCAAAACAGCCCGACTCGGCACTTGTGCCACCTTTCTTTTGGAAGCATCTTGCGTATCGTGGATTTTCAGGAGCCAGCCTGCCTCTGCCTGCCACAGGCCCCCAAACAGAAACCACCACCCCATTCCCTGGAAACAAAATTCAGCCGCCCCCCTTCTTGCTGGCAGATTGCAGGAACTACTCTGTATTATCAAACCATCATGACTTGGCACTGGTGCCACCTTTCATCTGGGAACCACCCTGCGTATCCAGGATTTTCAGGAGCCAGCCGGCCACTCCCAGCCCCTGGCCCGGAAACACAAACCACAGCCCTTTTCCCTGGAAACAAAACTAGACAAATCTGGGACTTTTTTACTGACTAAAATTGTTTGAATAATCTCGTCATAATAATAGATTTCTAGAAGAAATTTTTAAAATCTTTCTTAGAGTTGAGAAAGTCCAGGACTGAGGTCTTTTTCTTCCCTTATCAATATTGCAACGAAATTGATAAATAAAGACCAACTCTTTATTTTTCTTTTTAACCCAAGGAAATAATTCCCATTCTTTAATCCATTTTGTGGACCAATATTTGCCATTCTGATGTAAGTTGTGACTTCTTTACAATAGACATTCTGTGACTATGTTGACAAGTCTTGGGTGATGATCCTAACTGGTCTTAGATACACATAGGGGGAAATTTCCTCAGCCAGTGTCAGTCCTAAGCATGCGTATCAGAAGATCTTTCTATAGCTGGGAATTTTCCCGTGAAAGGGATTCAGTTAGGGAAGAGACACTTGTCCCAGAGTTTTACATTCTTCTTGAACACTGCTTAAGGAACATGGATCCCATGTCCATTTGGATCTCTGTCTGCACAGAACTTTGTCATGCCAGTGCTTGAAATGCATCTCGAAGAGAATTCACTACACAGAATGAATGAGAGTGGTAGGGCTCAGTGGGGCTCACCAGGCCCAACCCCCCTGTTAAAGCAGGATACCTAGAGCCTCTTGCCCGGGATTCTATCTGGGTGTACTTTTAATGTCTTCTAAGATCCAGGCTTCAGAAGCTTTCTGGGCAGTCTGTGCCGCGGTTCAGTCACCCTCACAGTAAAACATCATTTGGTGATGTTCATAGGCAATCTCCTGTATTTCAGTGTGTGCCCACTGCCTCTTGTCTTTTCACTCAGCATCACTTAAAAGACACTGGTTCCCTCCCTTTTGCATTATTGCTTCCCGTATGTATGTGTGCAGCCATGTAGAGAAATGGAAAAACCTCCCTGAAGGCCACGCAGACAATATTCCCTTCATCTACCAGTCAAGTTGATTCATCAGAGGTGTTGAAAAAGTTGTTCAGCATGAAATTCCCCAGGAAAATCCACGCCGAGTACATTGCTTTGTCCTCCTTCATATGCCAGGCAAGGCTTTCAGGAATAGCTGCCCCATCAACTTCGTGGGGATAAAAAAGAGGCTGGCTGATTTGTACTTTTCCGAGTCCTCCTAATTGCCATTTTTGAAGAGGGCAGTCTTTTGCTTTCATGCATTCTTAGCTACGGAAACCTCCATACTTTCGTCTTTAGCGTTTCTTGTCCTCTCCAACTTCGCAAAAAGTTTTTCCACTATGTCTGGCATGGAGAATCTGGGTCAGGGCTGAAAACATCTCCCATGGTGTTGTACATGTTGCAGAGAAGTCTGCAGAGTGTTTTGCAGGAAGAAAAAGAAAGATGTCCAAAACACCTTCCAACCGAATGTTCATGTGTTTGGAAAAGCTAGGAGAGTTGTAAGGTACTGTTTTCCATCAGTTTGCAAGTTGCGCACACTATCCCAGTGTTGTGCAGCTTCATTCTCACCTTTCCGAAGCTACTGTTCCCTACGGCTTCCAGAGGCGAAGACGAGGTTTCTTCGAGCAAATGGGATTGTACCGGCGCCAATGCTCTTAAGTGCGGCGGCTTCTGCCGAAATGTGCCCGGGACCGGCGCTAACCTCCGGGGACATCCGTACCTTCTTCTTTCGGGACTTTTGTGGTCTAGATCACTGCAAAAAGCTTTTCCACTATGTCTGGCATGGAGAAACTGTGCCAGCACAGAAAACATCTCCCGTGGTGTTTTACATGTTGCAGAGAGCTCTGCTGAGTGTTTTGCAAGAAGAAAAAGAAAGTTGTCCAAAACACCTTCCAACCCAATATTCATATGTTTGGAAAAGGTAGGAAAGTGGTAAGGTACTGTTTTCTATCAGTTTGCAACCTGCGCACACTATCCCCGTGTTGTGCAGCTTCATTTCCACCTTTCCGAAGCAGCCGCTCTGTCCGGTTCGCGGAGGCAAGGAAGCGGCTTCTTCGCGCAAAGGCGATTGTGCCGGTCACAGTGCACTCCAGTGCGGCGGCTTCTTCCGAAATGTGCCCGGGACCGGCGCTTAGCTCCGGGGACATCCGTACCTTCTTCTTTCGGGACTTTTGTGGTCTACATCACTGCAAAACGCTTTTCCACTATGTCTGGTAATGAGAAACTGTGCCTGCACAGAAAACATCTCTCATGGTGTTTTACATGTTGCAGAGAGCTCTGCTGAGTGTTTTGCAAGAAGAAAAAGAAAGTTTTCCAAAATACCTTCCAACCGAATGTTCATGTGTTTGGAAAAGGTAGGAGAGTGGTAAGGTACTGTTTTCCAGCAGTTTGCCAGCTGCGCACACTATCCCAGTGTTGTGCAGCTTCATTCTTCCCCTTTCCGAAACAGCCGCTCACTCCGGCCCCCGGAGACGAAGAGGCGGCTTCTTCGCGCAAAGGCGATTGTGCCGGTCACAGTGCACTCCAGTGCGGCGGCTTCTTCCGAAATGTGCCCGGGCCCGGCGCTTAGCTCCGGGGACATCCGTATCTTCGTCTTTCAGGACTTTTGTGGTCTACATCACTGCAGAAAGGTTTTCCACTATGTTAGACAAGGAGAAACTGTGCCTGCACAGAAAACATCTCCCGTGGTGTTTTACATGTTGCAGAGAGCTCTGCTGAGTGTTTTGCACGAAGAAAATAAAGTTGTTGAAAACACCTTCCAACCGAATATTCATATGTTTGGTAAAGGTAGGAAAGGGGTAAGGTACTGTTTTCTATCAGTTTGCTTGCTGCGCACACTATCCCAGTCTTGTGCAGCTTCATTCTTCACCTTTCCGAAGCAGCCGCTCTCTCCGGCTCCCGGAGACGAAGAAGCGGCTTCTTCGCGCAAAGGCGATTGTGCCGGTCACAGTGCACTCCAGTGCGGCGGCTTCTTCCGAAATGTGCCCGGGACCGGCGCTTAGCTCCGGGGAGCTCCGTACCTGTTTCTTTCGGGACTTTTGTGGTCTACATCATTGCACAAAGGTTTTCCACTATGTTAGGCAAGGAGAAACTGTGCCTGCACAGAAAACATCTCCCATCGTGTTTTACATGTTGCAGAGAGCTCTGCAGAAGTTTATGCAAGAAGAAAAAGAAAGTTTTCCAAAACACCTTCCAACCGAATATTCATGTGTTTGGAAAAGGTAGAAGAGTGGTAAGGTAGTGTTTTCTATCAGTTTGCATGCTGCGCACACTATCCCAGTGATGTGCAACTTCATTCTTCACCTTTCCGAAGCAGCCGCTCTCTCCGGCTCCCGGAGACGAAGAAGCGGCTTCTTCGCGCAAAGGCGATTGTGCCGGTCACAGTGCACTCCAGTGCGGCGGCTTCTTCCGAAATGTGCCCGGGACCGGCGCTTAGCTCCGGGGAGCTCCATATTTCGTCTTTAGCGTCTTTTGTGGTCTACATCATTGCAAAAATCCTTTCCACTATGTCTGGCAAGGAGAAACTGTGCCTGCACAGAAAACATCTCCCGTGGTGTTTTACATGTTGCAGAGAGCTCTGCAGAAGTTTATGCAAGAAGAAAAAGAAAGTTTTCCAAAACACCTTCCAATCGAATGTTCATGTGTTTGGAAAAGGTAGGAGAGTGGTAAGATAGTGTTTTCTATCAGTTTGCAAGCTGCGCACACTATCCCAGTCTTGTGCAGCTTCATTCTTCACCTTTTGAAAGCAGCCGCTCTCTCCGGCTCCCGGAGACGAAGAAGCGGCTTCTTCGCGCAAAGGCGATTGTGCCGGTCACAGTGCACTCCAGTGCGGCGGCTTCTTCCGAAATGTGCCCGGGACCGGCGCATAGCTCCGGGGAGCTCCGTACCTGTTTCTTTCGGGACTTTTGTGGTCTACATCATTGCACAAAGGTTTTCCACTATGTTAGGCAAGGAGAAACTGTGCCTGCACAGAAAACATCTCCCATCGTGTTTTACATGTTGCAGAGAGCTCTGCAGAAGTTTATGCAAGAAGAAAAAGAAAGTTTTCCAAAACACCTTCCAACCGAATATTCATGTGTTTGGAAAAGGTAGAAGAGTGGTAAGGTAGTGTTTTCTATCAGTTTGCATGCTGCGCACACTATCCCAGTGATGTGCAACTTCATTCTTCACCTTTCCGAAGCAGCCGCTCTCTCCGGCTCCCGGAGACGAAGAAGCGGCTTCTTCGCGCAAAGGCGATTGTGCCGGTCACAGTGCACTCCAGTGCGGCGGCTTCTTCCGAAATGTGCCCGGCACCGGCGCTTAGCTCCGGGGAGCTCCATATTTCGTCTTTAGCGTCTTTTGTGGTCTACATCATTGCAAAAATCCTTTCCACTATGTCTGGCAAGGAGAAACTGTGCCTGCACAGAAAACATCTCCCGTGGTGTTTTACATGTTGCAGAGAGCTCTGCAGAAGTTTATGCAAGAAGAAAAGGAAAGTTTTCCAAAACACCTTCCAATCGAATATTCATGTGTTTGGAAAAGGTAGGAAAGTGGTAAGGTAGTGTTTTCTATCAGTTTGCAAGCTGCGCACACTATCCCAGTGTTGTGCAGCTTCATTCTTCACCTTTTGAAAGCAGCCGCTCTCTCCGGCTCCCGGAGGCGAAGAATCGGCTTCTTCGCGCAAAGGCGATTGTGCCGGTCACAGTGCACTCCAGTGCGGCGGCTTCTTCCGAAATGTGCCCGGGACCGGCGCTTAGCTCCGGGGACATCCGTACCTGCTTCTTTCGGGACTTTTGTGGTCTACATCACTGCAAAAAGCTTTTCCGCTTGTCTGGCAAGGAGAAACTGTGCCTGCACAGAAAACATCTCTCATGGTGTTTTACATGTTGCAGAGAGGTCTGCTGAGTGTTTTGCACGAAGAAAATAAAGTTGTTGGAAACACCTTCCAAACCAATATTCATATGTTTGGAAAAGGTAGGAAAGTGGTAAGGTACTGTTTTCTATCAGTTTGCAAGCTGCGCACACTATCGCAGTCTTGTGCAGCTTCATTCCCACCTTTCCGAAGCAGCCGCTCACTCCGGCCCCCGGAGACGAAGAGGCGGCTTCTTTGCGCAAAGGCAATTGTGCCGGTCACAGTGCACTCCAGTGCGGCGGCTTCTTCCGAAATGTGCCCGGCACCGGCGCTTAGCTCCGGGGAGCTCCATATTTCGTCTTTAGCGTCTTTTGTGGTCTACATCATTGCAAAAATCCTTTCCACTATGTCTGGCATGGAGAAACTGTGCCAGCACAGAAAACATCTCTCATGGTGTTGTACATGTTGCAGAGAGCTCTGCTGAGTGTTTTGCACGAGGAAAATAAAGTTGTTGGAAACACCTTCCAACCCAATATTCATATGTTTGGAAAAGGTAGGAAAGTGGTAAGGTACTGTTTTCTATCAGTTTGCAACCTGCGCACACTATCCCCGTGTTGTGCAGCTTCATTTCCACCTTTCCGAAGCAGCCGCTCTGTCCGGTTCGCGGAGGCAAGGAAGCGGCTTCTTCGCGCAAAGGCGATTGTGCCGGTCACAGTGCACTCCAGTGCGGCGGCTTCTTCCGAAATGTGCCCGGGACCGGCGCTTAGCTCCGGGGACATCCGTACCTTCTTCTTTCGGGACTTTTGTGGTCTACATCACTGCAAAACGCTTTTCCACTATGTCTGGTAATGAGAAACTGTGCCTGCACAGAAAACATCTCTCATGGTGTTTTACATGTTGCAGAGAGCTCTGCTGAGTGTTTTGCACGAAGAAAAAGAAAGTTTTCCAAAACACCTTCCAATCAAATGTTCATGTGTTTGGAAAAGGTAGGAGAGTGGTAAGGTACTGTTTTTTATCAGTTGGCAAGCTGCACACACTATCCCAGTGATGTGCAGCTTCATTCTTCACCTTTTGAAAGCAGCCGCTCTCTCTGGCTCCCGGAGGCGAAGAATAGGCTTCTTCGCGCAAAGTCGATTGTGCCGGTCACAGTGCACTCCAGTGCGGCGGCTTCTTCCGAAATGCGCCCGGGCGCGGCGCTTAGCTCCGGGGAACTCTGTATTACGACTTTAGCGTCTCTTGTGTTCTACATCACTCCTAAAAGCATTTCCACTATGTCTGGCATGGAGAAACTGTGCCTGCGCAGAAAACATCTCCGATCGTGTTTTACATGTTGCAGAGAGCTCTGCAGAAGTTTATGCAAGAAGAAAAAGAAAGTTTTCCAAATCACCTTCCAACCGAATGTTCATGTGTTTAGAAAAGGTAGGAGAGTGGTAAGATAGTGTTTTCTATCAGTTTGCAAGCTGCGCACACTATCCCAGTGTTGTGCAGCTTCATTCTTCACCTTTTGAAAGCAGCCGCTCTCTCCGGCTCCCGGAGGCGAAGAATCGGCTTCTTCGCGCAAAGGCGATTGTGCCGGTCACATTGCACTCCAGTGCGGCGGCTTCTTCCGAAATGTGCCCGGGACCGGCGCTTAGCTTTGGGGAGCTGCGTACCTTCGTCTTTCGGGACTTTTGTGGTCTACATCATACAGAAAGATTTTCCACTATGTTAGGCAAGGAGAAAATGTGCCAGCACAGAAAACATCTCCCATCGTGTTTTACATGTTGCAGAGAGCTCTGCAGAAGTTTATGCAAGAAGAAAAGGAAAGTTTTCCAAAACACCTTCCAATCGAATATTCATGTGTTTGGAAAAGGTAGGAAAGTGGTAAGGTAGTGTTTTCCACAGTTTGCAAGCTGCGCACACTATCCCAGTGTTGTGCAGCTTCATTCTTCACCTTTTGAAAGCAGCCGCTCTCTCCGGCTCCCGGAGGCGAAGAATCGGCTTCTTCGCGCAAAGGCGATTGTGCCGGTCACAGTGCACTCCAGTGCGGCGGCTTCTTCCGAAATGTGCCCGGGACCGGCGCTTAGCTCCGGGGACATCCGTACCTGCTTCTTTCGGGACTTTTGTGGTCTACATCACTGCAAAAAGCTTTTCCGCTTGTCTGGCAAGGAGAAACTGTGCCTGCACAGAAAACATCTCTCATGGTGTTTTACATGTTGCAGAGAGGTCTGCTGAGTGTTTTGCACGAAGAAAATAAAGTTGTTGGAAACACCTTCCAAACCAATATTCATATGTTTGGAAAAGGTAGGAAAGTGGTAAGGTACTGTTTTCTATCAGTTTGCAAGCTGCGCACACTATCGCAGTCTTGTGCAGCTTCATTCCCACCTTTCCGAAGCAGCCGCTCACTCCGGCCCCCGGAGACGAAGAGGCGGCTTCTTTGCGCAAAGGCGATTGTGCCGGTCACAGTGCACTCCAGTGCGGCGGCTTCTTCCGAAATGTGCCCGGCACCGGCGCTTAGCTCCGGGGAGCTCCATATTTCGTCTTTAGCGTCTTTTGTGGTCTACATCATTGCAAAAATCCTTTCCACTATGTCTGGCATGGAGAAACTGTGCCAGCACAGAAAACATCTCTCATGGTGTTGTACATGTTGCAGAGAGCTCTGCTGAGTGTTTTGCACGAGGAAAATAAAGTTGTTGGAAACACCTTCCAACCCAATATTCATATGTTTGGAAAAGGTAGGAAAGTGGTAAGGTAGTGTTTTCTATCAGTTTGCAACCTGCGCACACTATCCCAGTGTTGTGCAGCTTCATTTCCACCTTTCCGAAGCAGCCGCTCTGTCCGGTTCGCGGAGGCAAGGAAGCGGCTTCTTCGCGCAAAGGCGATTGTGCCGGTCACAGTGCACTCCAGTGCGGCGGCTTCTTCCGAAATGTGCCCGGGACCGGCGCTTAGCTCCGGGGACATCCGTACCTTCTTCTTTCGGGACTTTTGTGGTCTACATCACTGCAAAACGCTTTTCCACTATGTCTGGTAATGAGAAACTGTGCCTGCACAGAAAACATCTCTCATGGTGTTTTACATGTTGCAGAGAGCTCTGCTGAGTGTTTTGCACGAAGAAAAAGAAAGTTTTCCAAAACACCTTCCAATCAAATGTTCATGTGTTTGGAAAAGGTAGGAGAGTGGTAAGGTACTGTTTTTTATCAGTTGGCAAGCTGCACACACTATCCCAGTGATGTGCAGCTTCATTCTTCACCTTTTGAAAGCAGCCGCTCTCTCCGGCTCCCGGAGGCGAAGAATAGGCTTCTTCGCGCAAAGTCGATTGTGCCGGTCACAGTGCACTCCAGTGCGGCGGCTTCTTCCGAAATGCGCCCGGGCGCGGCGCTTAGCTCCGGGGAACTCTGTATTACGACTTTAGCGTCTCTTGTGTTCTACATCACTCCTAAAAGCATTTCCACTATGTCTGGCATGGAGAAACTGTGCCTGCGCAGAAAACATCTCCGATCGTGTTTTACATGTTGCAGAGAGCTCTGCAGAAGTTTATGCAAGAAGAAAAAGAAAGTTTTCCAAAACACCTTCCAACCGAATGTTCATGTGTTTGGAAAAGGTAGGAGAGTGGTAAGATAGTGTTTTCTATCAGTTTGCAAGCTGCGCACACTATCCCAGTGTTGTGCAGCTTCATTCTTCACCTTTTGAAAGCAGCCGCTCTCTCCGGCTCCCGGAGGCGAAGAATCGGCTTCTTCGCGCAAAGGCGATTGTGCCGGTCACAGTGCACTCCAGTGCGGCGGCTTCTTCCGAAATGTGCCCGGGACCGGCGCTTAGCTTTGGGGAGCTGCGTACCTTCGTCTTTCGGGACTTTTGTGGTCTACATCATACAGAAAGATTTTCCACTATGTTAGGCAAGGAGAAAATGTGCCAGCACAGAAAACATCTCCCATCGTGTTTTACATGTTGCAGAGAGCTCTGCAGAAGTTTATGCAAGAAGAAAAGGAAAGTTTTCCAAAACACCTTCCAATCGAATATTCATGTGTTTGGAAAAGGTAGGAAAGTGGTAAGGTAGTGTTTTCCACAGTTTGCAAGCTGCGCACACTATCCCAGTGTTGTGCAGCTTCATTCTTCACCTTTTGAAAGCAGCCGCTCTCTCCGGCTCCCGGAGGCGAAGAATCGGCTTCTTCGCGCAAAGGCGATTGTGCCGGTCACAGTGCACTCCAGTGCGGCGGCTTCTTCCGAAATGTGCCCGGGACCGGCGCTTAGCTCCGGGGACATCCGTACCTGCTTCTTTCGGGACTTTTGTGGTCTACATCACTGCAAAAAGCTTTTCCGCTTGTCTGGCAAGGAGAAACTGTGCCTGCACAGAAAACATCTCTCATGGTGTTTTACATGTTGCAGAGAGGTCTGCTGAGTGTTTTGCACGAAGAAAATAAAGTTGTTGGAAACACCTTCCAAACCAATATTCATATGTTTGGAAAAGGTAGGAAAGTGGTAAGGTACTGTTTTCTATCAGTTTGCAAGCTGCGCACACTATCGCAGTCTTGTGCAGCTTCATTCCCACCTTTCCGAAGCAGCCGCTCACTCCGGCCCCCGGAGACGAAGAGGCGGCTTCTTTGCGCAAAGGCGATTGTGCCGGTCACAGTGCACTCCAGTGCGGCGGCTTCTTCCGAAATGTGCCCGGCACCGGCGCTTAGCTCCGGGGAGCTCCATATTTCGTCTTTAGCGTCTTTTGTGGTCTACATCATTGCAAAAATCCTTTCCACTATGTCTGGCATGGAGAAACTGTGCCAGCACAGAAAACATCTCTCATGGTGTTGTACATGTTGCAGAGAGCTCTGCTGAGTGTTTTGCACGAGGAAAATAAAGTTGTTGGAAAAACCTTCCAACCCAATATTCATATGTTTGGAAAAGGTAGGAAAGTGGTAAGGTAGTGTTTTCTATCAGTTTGCAACCTGCGCACACTATCCCAGTGTTGTGCAGCTTCATTTCCACCTTTCCGAAGCAGCCGCTCTGTCCGGTTCGCGGAGGCAAGGAAGCGGCTTCTTCGCGCAAAGGCGATTGTGCCGGTCACAGTGCACTCCAGTGCGGCGGCTTCTTCCGAAATGTGCCCGGGACCGGCGCTTAGCTCCGGGGACATCCGTACCTTCTTCTTTCGGGACTTTTGTGGTCTACATCACTGCAAAACGCTTTTCCACTATGTCTGGTAATGAGAAACTGTGCCTGCACAGAAAACATCTCTCATGGTGTTTTACATGTTGCAGAGAGCTCTGCTGAGTGTTTTGCACGAAGAAAAAGAAAGTTTTCCAAAACACCTTCCAATCAAATGTTCATGTGTTTGGAAAAGGTAGGAGAGTGGTAAGGTACTGTTTTTTATCAGTTGGCAAGCTGCACACACTATCCCAGTGATGTGCAGCTTCATTCTTCACCTTTTGAAAGCAGCCGCTCTCTCCGGCTCCCGGAGGCGAAGAATAGGCTTCTTCGCGCAAAGTCGATTGTGCCGGTCACAGTGCACTCCAGTGCGGCGGCTTCTTCCGAAATGCGCCCGGGCGCGGCGCTTAGCTCCGGGGAACTCTGTATTACGACTTTAGCGTCTCTTGTGTTCTACATCACTCCTAAAAGCATTTCCACTATGTCTGGCATGGAGAAACTGTGCCTGCGCAGAAAACATCTCCGATCGTGTTTTACATGTTGCAGAGAGCTCTGCAGAAGTTTATGCAAGAAGAAAAAGAAAGTTTTCCAAAACACCTTCCAACCGAATGTTCATGTGTTTGGAAAAGGTAGGAGAGTGGTAAGATAGTGTTTTCTATCAGTTTGCAAGCTGCGCACACTATCCCAGTGTTGTGCAGCTTCATTCTTCACCTTTTGAAAGCAGCCGCTCTCTCCGGCTCCCGGAGGCGAAGAATCGGCTTCTTCGCGCAAAGGCGATTGTGCCGGTCACAGTGCACTCCAGTGCGGCGGCTTCTTCCGAAATGTGCCCGGGACCGGCGCTTAGCTTTGGGGAGCTGCGTACCTTCGTCTTTCGGGACTTTTGTGGTCTACATCATACAGAAAGATTTTCCACTATGTTAGGCAAGGAGAAAATGTGCCAGCACAGAAAACATCTCCCATCGTGTTTTACATGTTGCAGAGAGCTCTGCAGAAGTTTATGCAAGAAGAAAAGGAAAGTTTTCCAAAACACCTTCCAATCGAATATTCATGTGTTTGGAAAAGGTAGGAAAGTGGTAAGGTAGTGTTTTCCACAGTTTGCAAGCTGCGCACACTATCCCAGTGTTGTGCAGCTTCATTCTTCACCTTTTGAAAGCAGCCGCTCTCTCCGGCTCCCGGAGGCGAAGAATCGGCTTCTTCGCGCAAAGGCGATTGTGCCGGTCACAGTGCACTCCAGTGCGGCGGCTTCTTCCGAAATGTGCCCGGGACCGGCGCTTAGCTCCGGGGACATCCGTACCTGCTTCTTTCGGGACTTTTGTGGTCTACATCACTGCAAAAAGCTTTTCCGCTTGTCTGGCAAGGAGAAACTGTGCCTGCACAGAAAACATCTCTCATGGTGTTTTACATGTTGCAGAGAGGTCTGCTGAGTGTTTTGCACGAAGAAAATAAAGTTGTTGGAAACACCTTCCAAACCAATATTCATATGTTTGGAAAAGGTAGGAAAGTGGTAAGGTACTGTTTTCTATCAGTTTGCAAGCTGCGCACACTATCGCAGTCTTGTGCAGCTTCATTCCCACCTTTCCGAAGCAGCCGCTCACTCCGGCCCCCGGAGACGAAGAGGCGGCTTCTTTGCGCAAAGGCGATTGTGCCGGTCACAGTGCACTCCAGTGCGGCGGCTTCTTCCGAAATGTGCCCGGCACCGGCGCTTAGCTCCGGGGAGCTCCATATTTCGTCTTTAGCGTCTTTTGTGGTCTACATCATTGCAAAAATCCTTTCCACTATGTCTGGCATGGAGAAACTGTGCCAGCACAGAAAACATCTCTCATGGTGTTGTACATGTTGCAGAGAGCTCTGCTGAGTGTTTTGCACGAGGAAAATAAAGTTGTTGGAAACACCTTCCAACCCAATATTCATATGTTTGGAAAAGGTAGGAAAGTGGTAAGGTAGTGTTTTCTATCAGTTTGCAACCTGCGCACACTATCCCAGTGTTGTGCAGCTTCATTTCCACCTTTCCGAAGCAGCCGCTCTGTCCGGTTCGCGGAGGCAAGGAAGCGGCTTCTTCGCGCAAAGGCGATTGTGCCGGTCACAGTGCACTCCAGTGCGGCGGCTTCTTCCGAAATGTGCCCGGGACCGGCGCTTAGCTCCGGGGACATCCGTACCTTCTTCTTTCGGGACTTTTGTGGTCTACATCACTGCAAAACGCTTTTCCACTATGTCTGGTAATGAGAAACTGTGCCTGCACAGAAAACATCTCTCATGGTGTTTTACATGTTGCAGAGAGCTCTGCTGAGTGTTTTGCACGAAGAAAAAGAAAGTTTTCCAAAACACCTTCCAATCAAATGTTCATGTGTTTGGAAAAGGTAGGAGAGTGGTAAGGTACTGTTTTTTATCAGTTGGCAAGCTGCACACACTATCCCAGTGATGTGCAGCTTCATTCTTCACCTTTTGAAAGCAGCCGCTCTCTCCGGCTCCCGGAGGCGAAGAATAGGCTTCTTCGCGCAAAGTCGATTGTGCCGGTCACAGTGCACTCCAGTGCGGCGGCTTCTTCCGAAATGCGCCCGGGCGCGGCGCTTAGCTCCGGGGAACTCTGTATTACGACTTTAGCGTCTCTTGTGTTCTACATCACTCCTAAAAGCATTTCCACTATGTCTGGCATGGAGAAACTGTGCCTGCGCAGAAAACATCTCCGATCGTGTTTTACATGTTGCAGAGAGCTCTGCAGAAGTTTATGCAAGAAGAAAAAGAAAGTTTTCCAAAACACCTTCCAACCGAATGTTCATGTGTTTGGAAAAGGTAGGAGAGTGGTAAGATAGTGTTTTCTATCAGTTTGCAAGCTGCGCACACTATCCCAGTGTTGTGCAGCTTCATTCTTCACCTTTTGAAAGCAGCCGCTCTCTCCGGCTCCCGGAGGCGAAGAATCGGCTTCTTCGCGCAAAGGCGATTGTGCCGGTCACAGTGCACTCCAGTGCGGCGGCTTCTTCCGAAATGTGCCCGGGACCGGCGCTTAGCTTTGGGGAGCTGCGTACCTTCGTCTTTCGGGACTTTTGTGGTCTACATCATACAGAAAGATTTTCCACTATGTTAGGCAAGGAGAAAATGTGCCAGCACAGAAAACATCTCCCATCGTGTTTTACATGTTGCAGAGAGCTCTGCAGAAGTTTATGCAAGAAGAAAAGGAAAGTTTTCCAAAACACCTTCCAATCGAATATTCATGTGTTTGGAAAAGGTAGGAAAGTGGTAAGGTAGTGTTTTCCACAGTTTGCAAGCTGCGCACACTATCCCAGTGTTGTGCAGCTTCATTCTTCACCTTTTGAAAGCAGCCGCTCTCTCCGGCTCCCGGAGGCGAAGAATCGGCTTCTTCGCGCAAAGGCGATTGTGCCGGTCACAGTGCACTCCAGTGCGGCGGCTTCTTCCGAAATGTGCCCGGGACCGGCGCTTAGCTCCGGGGACATCCGTACCTGCTTCTTTCGGGACTTTTGTGGTCTACATCACTGCAAAAAGCTTTTCCGCTTGTCTGGCAAGGAGAAACTGTGCCTGCACAGAAAACATCTCTCATGGTGTTTTACATGTTGCAGAGAGGTCTGCTGAGTGTTTTGCACGAAGAAAATAAAGTTGTTGGAAACACCTTCCAAACCAATATTCATATGTTTGGAAAAGGTAGGAAAGTGGTAAGGTACTGTTTTCTATCAGTTTGCAAGCTGCGCACACTATCGCAGTCTTGTGCAGCTTCATTCCCACCTTTCCGAAGCAGCCGCTCACTCCGGCCCCCGGAGACGAAGAATCGGCTTCTTCGCGCAAAGGCTTTTGTACCGGTCACAGCGCTCTCCAGTGCGGCGGCATCTGCCAAAATGTGCCCGGGACCGGGGCATAGCTCCGGGGAGCTGCGTACCTTCGTCTTTAGCGTCTTTTGTGGTCTACATCATTGCAAAAAGCTTTTCCACTATGTCTGGCAAGGAAAAACTGTGCCAGCATAGAAAACATCTCCCATCGGATTTTACATGTTGCAGGGAATTCTGCAGTGTGTTTTGCAGGAAGAAAAAGAAAGTTGTCCGAAACACTTTTCAACAGAATGTTCATGTGTTTGGAAAAGGTGGGGAGTGGTAAGGTACTGTTTTGGATCAGTGTGCAAGCTGTGCACACAATCCCAGTGTTGTGCAGCTTCATTCTTCAGCTTTCAGAGGTAGCCGCTCTCTACGGCTTCCAGAGGCGATGAAGCGGCTTCTTCGCGCAAAGGCGATTGTGCTGGTCACAGTGCACTGCAGACGGCGGCTTCTACCGAAATGTGCCCCGTGTCTGCTCATAGCTCCGGGCGTCTCTGTACCTTCCAATTCCGTTTTTGGTCTTGGCAATGCACATGGTTTACTTGCAGCAGTAGGATGGGACAATGAACTGGACTTTTTGCTTTTAGAGAGAAGCTGATGAAAAAGTTTCACCAGGATCAGAGCAGGTTGTAAAACAGAAAAATTGTCATGAAAAGAAGCCAGCCTTGTGCCCTTAGATTTGCTAGCTGTGTTTGAACAAAATGAAATGTGTCAACTCGGTGTTCCTGGGTATCACATCAGTAACAGGTACTTCAGTTGCTGAATTTCTCTCGTCAAGTTAAGAAGAGAATGCAAGGAATTGTGATTTCATGCTCACAATTCACCCTATGGTGCCGAAAGGTGAAAAAGGGGTGGAAGGTGCACGGGTCAACTAACTTGAATGGCCTATGTAAATCAGCGGCCACTGATTTCCTGAAGGCTTCAACAGGTCAGTTGCCTATGTTTTTCTTGGAATTGTTTTAACCTTCGGTCATGTCTTTCTTGGGATTCTTTTACCCTTTCCCTATTAGTTCAGCCTTTGGTCTCCAGCCTTTGCTGACATTTCAAGTATCTCTGTAGCCTGGAAATGTGTTGTTTTAATTGCTCACATCATTTTTCCCTTCAAAGGGTTGTTTGCCTCAAGTCTCAGTTTTGCTGGTTCTCTGCTAGTTGATTGTCAGAGGGCAGCAGGTGTTGTGTAGGAGCAAGTACACAAACCCATAGCTGGCTTTTCTTTTGATTTGGCCTGTGTAGCTAATGGAATGACTGAACATCTGTGAGAGGCTTTTCTCTCCCCATTAGGTTTCACTGGAAGGGCAGATGCAAATCGTCTACCTGAAGTCTTGGCACAGAAGAAAGTAGTGGTTTGCTGCTGCATCTAGCTAGAAGCTTACAAAAGGAAGGCCTTGGGCTGAGGCCCATTCCATTGGCTAAGTAGAAAAGGACTGTGGGAAGGTGAGGCAGCTGAATTAGAGGTAGATCAACAAGTTCTAGAACGGTCGTGTGTTCAAAGCCTGCTGTATGGTGGTTGGTTGAATGGTGTTTGTTATGGCTTAAAGCTATGGAACTGATAAAGGCAAAGTTGCAAGAAAGCAGCTCTCCTTTGCATCTTGCTGGGGACTCTGCTTCACCACGGACCCTCAACTCCAAGTTCGCCAAGGAGATGATCAGTAGGACTGTTGCAGAGCTGCTGTGTGCATCTGAATGGAACGGCAGAGAGTGAAGCGCTGGACATTTCTGGCTTTAGTCCAATGCTGCTGCATTGGTGCCAGTTTAGTTGGTTTTCCATCAGTGGCCTTTCTGTCTAGAAGTACACTGCCCAGTGTACTTCTTTCCTAGTCTTTCTAGCATGTGATGCCCTTTCCTTCCTGTTGTTTTCATACCTTCCTTCAGTTGAAAGGATGATACAATCTTTACATTTTGAAGATCCCTGTTAGGAAACACTATGCAAGAGGAGTCATCGCTCCCTTTTCTTCAGCCTCCTTTGTCATTTTCAGAGACTCACTTCAAATTTCTGCTAATGTCAAGACCAATACTGAGATTACCTAGCAGGGTTGGCACTCTCAGCTGCTTTCTTCTTTCATGCTGCTTCATACTGGATGTGACTTAAAGGCCTCGTTTTGTCATCTGCATTCTGCTGTGATCCAAAGCTAAATATTCCAGGCGTGTGAACACAAAAAGAACTCCTAGGCTTTTGCAAGAACTAGCCCAGGAGGATTTGTGTTCCATTTGATCTCTACAGTGTTTCAGAAAAAAGGAGATTGTACTGTCTTCTTGTGTACTCTCTTCTTGTGCTCTCATGCCTTGCATGTCCTAGTTAATCTACCGGCGTGACTCATTTGGCATCATCTCATGGTACAAATTCTGCATAGTTTCGTGTCCTTACAAATGCCAGTTGCCAAGGAGCCTATCTGACCATTCAAGGGGCAAAGAATTGTAAGGCTGGCAAGTTCAGTTGCTGAAACTGTAAGTCATGCCATATCAAAGTGACAGAGGAAATCCATTGATCTAGGACTTTCAGCTGGACACCTCTGAGAATAGCAGCTTGTCAGCAATGACACAGCCATCTTCCTAGCTGTATTCCAGAAAGACGAAAGGGACACCTTCAATGATTAATATGTTTGGCATGAGAAAAACGCAAGAAATGCACCGGAAATTACTTTAGTCAGATAAAGTGCGTTTCTCTAGGGAGAATTTTGCACTTGCTCTTTCTTGTCTGCGCCTCTACTTTTCACAGAAGACAGGGGAGCATTTCATTATTATTGTTCTTTTGTTTTCTTTCGTTGGCCTCCCTCTTTCCACCTGCAATTAACAAATTTGCCTTTCTTTACTGGCTTCTCTTACTTTACTACGAGAATTTTACATTAGGTCAACTTACATAATGGTCAAAGTTCCAGACAGTGGAGAGAAGTAGAAGGTACAGAAAAAAGAAAAAAACAAATCCAGAAAAATAGACAAAATTTAACAGTCTTCTGTGAGAACATTAGGACACAAGATTTCTTTGAACTGAGCAACGCAGGGGATATTTGACGCAGTCAAATCAGGTCGACATTGCACTGGAGCCAGCACGGGTCTGGAAACCATCCTGCGTCTCGTGGATTTTCAGGAGCCAGCTGCCCCTACCAGCTACAGGACCCCAAACACAAGCGATGGCCCTTTTCCCTGAAAAAAAACTCAGCTGCCCCGCTTCTGGATGGCAGATTGCAGGAGTCACATGGTAAAACACGACTTGGAATTGGTGCCACCATTCATCTGGAAACCATCCTGCGCGGCGTGGATTTCAGGAGCCAGCCGGCCACTCCCAGCCACAGGCCCCCAAACACAAACTACGGCCCTTTTCCCAGGCAAACAAAACTCAACCGGCCCGCTTCTGGCCGCCAGAATGCCCGAGGCACATGGCTCTATCAAACCAGCCTGACTCGGCACTGGTGCCACCTTTCATCTGGGAACCATCCTGCGTATCGTGGATTTTCAGGAGCCAGACGGCCATTCCCAGCCACAGGTCCCCAAACACAAACTACGGCCCTTTTCCCTGGCATACAAAACTGACCCGCCCCGCTCCTGGCTGGCAGATTGCAGGAGCCACATGGCTCTATCAAACCAGCCCAACTCGGCACTGGTGCCCCCTTGGGTCTGGGAAACATCCTGCGCGGCGTGGATTTTCAGGAGCCAGCCGGCCACTCCCGTCCACAGGCCCCCAAACACAAACTACGGCCCTTTTCCCTGGAAGTAAAACTGACCTGCCCATCTTCTGGCTGGCAGATTGCAGGAGCCACTTGGCTCTATCAAACCAGCCCGACTCCGCACTGGTGCCACCTTTCATATGGGAACCATCCTGCGTATCGTGGATTTTCAGGAGCCAGCCGGCCACTCACAGCCACAGGCCCCCAAAAACAAACTACGGTCCTTTTCCCTGGAAGTAAAACTGACCTGCCCATCTTCTGGCTGGCAGATTGCAGGAGCCACTTGCCTCTATCAAACCAGCCCGACTCGGCACTGGTGCCCCCTTGGGTCTGGGAACCATCCTACGTATCGTGGATTTTCAGGAGCCAGCCGGCCACTCCCAGCCACAGGCCCCCAAGAGAAGCCACATCCCTTTTCCCTGGCAAACAAAACTCACCCACCCCGCTTCTGGCTGGCAGATTGCAGGAGCCACGCAGTACTATCAAACCAGTCGGACTCGGCACTGGTGCCACCTTGGGTCTGGGAACCATCATGCACGGCGTGGATTTTAAGGAGCCAGCCGGCCATTCCCAGCCACAGGCCCCCAAATACAAAGTACGGCCCTTTTCCCTGGAAGTAAAACTGACCTGCCGATCTTCTGGCTGGCAGATTGCAGGAGCCACTTGGCTCCATCAAACCAGCCCGACTTGGCACTGGTGCTACCTTTCATGTGGGAACCATCCTGCGTATCGTGGATTTTCAGGAGCCAGACGGCCATTCCCAGCCACTGGTCCCCAAAAAAAAACCACGGCTCTTTTCCCTGGCAAACAAAACTCACCCACCCCGCTTCTGGCTGGCAGATTGCAGGAGACACTTGGCCCTATGAAACCAGCCGGCTTGGCACTGGTGCCACCATTCATCTGGGAACCATCCTGCGTATCGTGGATTTTAAGGAGCCAGCCGGCCACTCTCAGACACAGGCACCCAAACACACACTACAGCCCTTTTCCCTGTAAGTAAACTGACCTGCCCATCTTCTGGCTGGCAGATTGCAGGAGCCACTTGGCTCTATCAAACCAGACCGACTTGGCACTGGGGCCCCTTGGGTCTGGAAACCATCCTGCGTATCGTGTAATTTCAGGAGCCAGCCGGCCTTTCCCAGCCACAGGTAGCCAACACAAACCACGGCCCTTTTCCCTGGCAAAAAAAACTGACACGCCCCGCTTCTGGTTGTCAAATTGCAGGAGCCACTTGGCTCTATCAAACCAGCCCGACTCGGCACTGGTGCCGCCTTTCATCTGGGAACCATCCGGCGAGTCGTGGATTTTCAGGAGTCAGCCGGCCACTCCCATCCACAGGCCCCCAAACACAAACTACGGCCCTTTTCCATGGAAGTAAAACTGACCTGCCCATCTTCTGGCTGGCAGATTGCAGGAGCCACTTGGCTCTATCAAACCAACCTGACTCGGCACTGGTGCCACCTTTCATCTGGGAACCATCCTGCGTATCGTGGATTTTCAGGAGCCAGCCGGCCACTCCCAGCCACAGGCCCACAAATACAAACTACGGCCCTTTTCCCTGGAAGTAAAACTGACCTGCCCATCGTCTGGCTGGCAGATTGCGGGAGACACCTGTTACTATCAAACCAGCCCGACTCAGCACTGGTGCCACCTTTCATCTGGGAACCATCCTAGGTATCGTGGATTTTCAAGAGCCAGCCGGCCATTCCCAGCCACAGGCCCCCAAACACAAACTACCGCCCTTTTCCCTGGCAAACAAACTCACCCACCCCGCTTCTGGCTGGCAGATTGCACGAGCCACATGGCTCTATCAAACCAGCCCAACTCGGCACTGGTGCCACCTTGGGTCTGGGAACCATCATGCGCTGCGTGGATTTTCAGGAGCCAGCCGGCCACTCCCAGCCTCAGGCCCCCAAACACAAACTACGGCCCTTTTCCCTGGAAGGAAAACTGGCCTGCCCATCTTCTGGCTGGCAGATTGCTGGAGCTACTTGGTACTATCAAACCAGCCCGACTTGGCACTGGTGCCATTTTTTATTTGGGAACCATCCTGCGTATCGTGGATTTTCAGGAGCCAGCCGGCCACTCCTTTCCACAGGCGCCCAAGCACACACTACGGCCCTTTTCCCTGGACGTAATACTGACCTGCCCATCTTCTGGCTGGCAGATTGCAGGAGACACTTGGCTCAATCAAACCAGCCCGACTCAGCACTGGGGCCCCCTTGGGTCTGGGAACCATCCTGCGCGGCATGGATTTTCGGGAGCCAGCCGGCCTTTCCCAGCCACAGGCTCCCGAAAAAGAACCACGGCCCTTTTCCCTGGCAAACAAAACTGACCCACCCTGCTTCTGGCTGGCAGATTGCAGGAGCCACGTGGCTCTATCAAAACAGCCCGACTCGGCACTGGTGCCACCTTTCATATTGGAACCATCCTGTGTATCGGGGATTTTCAGGAGCCAGCCGGCCGCTTCCAGCCACAGGCCCCCAAACACAAACTACGGCCCTTTTCCATGGAAGTAAAACTGACCTGCCCATCTTCTGGCTGGCAGATTGCAGGAGCCACTTGGCTCTATCAAACCAACCTGACTCGGCACTGGTGCCACCTTTCATCTGGGAACCATCCTGCGTATCGTGGATTTTCAGGAGCCAGCCGGCCACTCCCAGCCACAGGCCCACAAATACAAACTACGGCCCTTTTCCCTGGAAGTAAAACTGACCTGCCCATCGTCTGGCTGGCAGATTGCGGGAGACACCTGTTACTATCAAACCAGCCCGACTCAGCACTGGTGCCACCTTTCATCTGGGAACCATCCTAGGTATCGTGGATTTTCAGGAGCCAGCCGGCCATTCCCAGCCACAGGCCCCCAAACACAAACTACCGCCCTTTTCCCTGGCAAACAAACTCACCCACCCCGCTTCTGGCTGGCAGATTGCACGAGCCACATGGCTCTATCAAACCAGCCCAACTCGGCACTGGTGCCACCTTGGGTCTGGGAACCATCATGCGCTGCGTGGATTTTCAGGAGCCAGCCGGCCACTCCCAGCCTCAGGCCCCCAAACACAAACTACGGCCCTTGTCCCTGGAAGGAAAACTGGCCTGCCCATCTTCTGGCTGGCAGATTGCTGGAGCTACTTGGTACTATCAAACCAGCCCGACTTGGCACTGGTGCCATTTTTTATTTGGGAACCATCCTGCGTATCGTGGATTTTCAGGAGCCAGCCGGCCACTCCTTGCCACAGGCGCCCAAGCACACACTACGGCCCTTTTCCCTGGACGTAATACTGACCTGCCCATCTTCTGGCTGGCAGATTGCAGGAGACACTTGGCTCAATCAAACCAGCCCGACTCAGCACTGGGGCCCCCTTGGGTCTGGGAACCATCCTGCGCGGCATGGATTTTCGGGAGCCAGCCGGCCTTTCCCAGCCACAGGCTCCCGAAAAAGAACCACGGCCCTTTTCCCTGGCAAACAAAACTCACCCACCCTGCTTCTGGCTGGCAGATTGCAGGAGCCACGTGGCTCTATCAAAACAGCCCGACTCGGCACTGGTGCCACCTTTCATATTGGAACCATCCTGTGTATCGGGGATTTTCAGGAGCCAGCCGGCCGCTTCCAGCCACAGGCCCCCAAACACAAACTACGGCCCTCTTCCCTGGAAGTAAAATTGACCTGCCCATCGTCTGGCTGGCAGATTGCGGGAGACACTTGGTACTATCAAACCAGCCCGACTCAGCACTGGTGCCACCTTTCATCTGGGAACCATCCTGCGTATCGTGGATTTTCGGGAGCCAGCCGGCCTTTCCCAGCCACAGGCTCCCGAAAAAGAACCACGGCCCTTTTCCCTGGCAAATAAAACTCACCCACCCCGCTTCTGGCTGGCAGATTGCAGGAGCCACTTGGCTCTATCAAACCAGCCCGACTTGGCACTGGTGCCACCATTCTTCTGGGAACCATCCTGCGTAACGAGGATTTTCAGGAGCCAGGCGGCCCCTCCCAGCCACAGGCCCCCAAACACACACTACGGCCCTTTTCCCTGGAAGTAAAACTGACCTGCCCATCTTCTGGCTGTCAGATTGCAGGAGCCACTTGGCTATATCAAACCAGCCCGACTCGGCACTGGTGCCCCCTTGGGTCTGGGAACCACCCTGCGCGCGTGGATTTTCAGGAGCCAGCTGGACTTTCCCAGCCACAGGCCCCGAAAACAAACCACTGCCCTTTTCCCTGGCAAACAAAACTCACCCACCCAGCTTCTGGCTGGCAGATTGCAGGAGCCACTTGGCTCTATCAAAACAGCGCGACTCGGCACTGGTGCCACCTTTATCTGGGAACCATCCGGTGTATCGGGGATTTTCAGGAGCCAGCCGGCCACTCCCAGCCACAGGCCCCCAAACAATATCTACGGCCCTTTTCCCTGGAAGCAAAACTGACCTGCCCATCTTCTGGCTGGCAGATTGCCGGAGACACTTGGTACTATCACACCAACCCGACGCAGCAGTGGTGCCACCATTCATCTGGGAACCATCCTGCGTATCGTGGATTTTCAGGAGCCAGCCAGCCACTCCCAGCCACAGGCCCCGAAATCAAACCACGGCCCTGTAACCTTGCAAACAAAACTGACCCGCCCCGCTTCTGGCTGGCAGACTGCAGGAGCCACATGGCTCTATCAAACCAGCCCAACTCGGCACTTGTTCCGCCTTGGGTCTGGGAACCATCATGCGCGGCGTGGATTTAAAGGAGCCAGCCGGCCATTCCCAACCACAGGCCTCCAAACAAAAACTACGGCCCTTTTCCCTGGAAGTAAAATAGACCTGCCCATCTTCTGGCTGGCAGATTACAGGAGCCACGTGGTACTATCAAACCAGCCCGACTTGGCATTGGTGCCATTTTTCATTTGGGAAGCATCTTGCGTATCGTGGATTTTCAGGAGCCAGCCGGCCACTGGCAGCCACAGGCCTCCAAATACAAACTACGGCCCTTTTCCCTGGAAGTAAAATTGACCTGCCCATCGTCTGGCTGGCAGTTTGCGGGAGACAGTTGGTACTATCAAACCAGCCCGACTCAGCACTGGTGCCACCTTTCATCTGGGAACCATCGTGCGTATCGTGGATTTTCATGAGCCAGCCGGCCACTCCCAGCCACAGGCCCACAAACAAAAACTACGGCCCTTTTCCCTTGAAGTAAAACTGACCTGCCCACCTTCTGGCTGGCATATTGCAGGAGCCACTTGGCTCTATCAAACCAGCCTGACTTGGCACTGGTTCCACCATTCATTTGGGAACCATCCTACGTATCGTGGATTTTCAGGAGCCAGCCGGCCACTCCCAGCCACAGGCTCCCAAACACAAACTACGGCCCTTAACCCTGGAAGTAAAACTGACCTGCCCATCTTCTGGCTGGCAGATTGCAGGAGCCACTTGGCTCTATCAAACCAGCCCGACTCAGCACTGGTGCCCCCTTGGGTCTGGGAACCATCCTGTGTATCGGGGATTTTCAGGAGCCAGCCGGCCACTTCCAGCCACAAGCCCCCAAACACAAACTACGGCCCTTTTCCCTGGAAGCAAAACTGACCTGCCCATCTTCTGGCTGGCAGATTGCCGGAGACACTTGGTACTATCAAACCAGCCCGACTCAGCAGTGGTGCCACCATTCATCTGGGAACCATCCTGCGTATCATGGATTTTCAGGAGCCAGCCGGCCACTCCCAGCCACAGGCCCCCAATACAAACATCGGCCCTTTAACCTTGCAAACAAAACTGACCCGCCCCGCTTCTGGCTGGCAGACTGCAGGAGCCACATGGCTCTATCAAACCAGCCCAACTCGGCACTGGTTCCACCTTGGGTCTGGGAACCATCATGCGCGGCGTGGATTTTAAGCAGCCAGCCGGCCATTCTCAGCCACAGGGCCCCAAACGCAAACTACGGCCCTTTTCCCTGGAAGTAAAACTGATCTTCCCATCTTCTGGCTGGCAGATTGCAGGAGCCACTTGGCTCTATCAAACCAGCCCGACTCGGCACTGGTGCCACCTTTCATCTGGAAACCATCCTGTGTATCGGGGATTTTCGGATGCCAGCAGGCCTCTCCCAGCCACAGGCCCCCGAACAAAAACTACGGCCCTTTTCCCTGGAAGGAAAACTGACCTGCCCATCTTCTGGCTGGCAGATTGCAGGAGCCACTTGGCTCTATCAAACCAGCCCGACTCGGCACTGGTGCCACCTTTCATCTGGGAATCATCCTGCGTGTCGTGGATTTTCAGGAGTGAGCCGGCCACTCCCAGCCACAGGCCCCCAACAGAAACCACGGCCCTTTTCCCTGGCAAACAGAACTGACCCGCCCCGCACCTGTCTGGCTGATTGCAGGAGACACTTGGCTCTATCAAACCATCCCGGCTCGGCACTGGTTCCTTTTTCGTCCGGGAATCATCTTGCATATCGTGGATTTTCAGGAGCCAGCCTGCCTTTCCCAGCCACAGGCCCAGAAAACAAACCACGGCCCTTTTCCCTGGCAAACCAAACTCACCCACCCGCTTCTGGCTGGCAGATTGCAGGAACCACTTGGCTCTATCAAAACAGCGCGACTCGGCACTGGTGCCACCTTTCATCTGGGAACCATCCTGTGTATCTGGGATTTTCAGGAGCCAGCCGGCCACTCCCAGCCACAGGCCCCCAAACAAAAACTACGCCCCTTTTCCCTGGAAGGAAAACTGACCTGCCCATCTTCTGGCTGGCAGATTGCAGGAGACACTTGGTACTATCAAAACAGCCCGACTCAGCAGTGGTGCCACCATTCATCTGGGAACCATGCTGTGTATCGGGGATTTTCGGGTGCCAGTCGGCCACTCCCAGCCACAGGCCCCCGAAAAAAAACTACGACCCTTTTCCCTGAAAGTAAAACTGACCTGCCCATCTTCTGGCTGGCAGATTGCAGGAGACACTTGGCTCTATCAAACCAGCCCGACTCAGTACTGGTGCCACCATTCATGTGGGAACCATCCTGCGTATCGTGGAATTTCAGGAGCCAGCCGGCCACTCCCAGCCACAGGCCCCCAAACACAATCTACGGCCCTTTACCCTGGAAGTAAATCTCACCTGCCCATCTTCTGGCTGGCAGATTGCAGGAGCCACTTGGCTCTATCAAACCAGCCCGACTCGGCACTGGTGCCACCTTTCATCTGGGAATCATCCTGCGTGTCGTGGATTTTCAGGAGTCAGCCGGCCACTCTCAGCCACAGGGCCCCAAACACATACCACGGCCATTTTCCCTGGAAGAAAATCTCAGCGGCAAGCCCTCTGGCTGGCAGATTGCAGGAGTCACTTGGCTCTATCCACCATACCGGCTCGGCACTGGTTCCTTTTTCGTCCGGGAATCATCTTGCGTATCGTGGATTTTCAGGAGCCAGCCTGCCTTTCCCAGCCACAGGCCCAGAAAACAAACCACGGCCCTTTTCCCTGGCAAACAAAACTCACCCACCCAGCTTCTGGCTGGCAGATTGCAGGAACCACTTGGCTCTATCAAAACAGCGCGACTCGGCACTGGTGCCACCTTTCATCTGGAAACCATCCTGTGTATCTGGGATTTTCAGGAGCCAGCCGGCCACTCCCAGCCACAGGCCCCCAAACAAAAACTACGCCCCTTTTCCCTGGAAGGAAAACTGACCTGCCCATCTTCTGGCTGGCAGATTGCGGGAGACACTTGGTACTATCAAAACAGCCCGACTCAGCAGTGGTGCCACCATTCATCTGGGAACCATGCTGTGTATCGGGGATTTTCGGGTGCCAGTCGGCCACTCCCAGCCACAGGCCCCCGAAAAAAAACTACGACCCTTTTCCCTGGAAGTAAAACTGACCTGCCCATCTTCTGGCTGGCAGATTGCAGGAGACACTTGGCTCTATCAAACCAGCCCGACTCAGTACTGGTGCCACCATTCATGTGGGAACCATCCTGCGTATCGTGGATTTTCAGGAGCCAGCCAGCCACTCACAGCCACAGGCCCCCAAAAACAAAATACGGCCCTTTTCCCTGGAAGTAAAACTGACCAGCCCATCTTCTGGCTGGCAGATTGCAGGAGCCACTTGGCTCTATCAAACCAGCCCGACTCGGCACTGGTGCCACCTTTCATCTGGGAACCATCCTGCGTATCGTGGATTTTCAGGAGCCAGCCGGCCACTCCCAGCCACAGGCCCCGAAAACAAACCACGGCCCTTTTCCCTGGCAAACAAAACTCACCAACCCCGCTTCTGGCTGGCAGATTGCAGGAGCCACTTGGCTCTATCAAAACAGAGCGACTCGGCACTGGTGCCACCTTTCATCTGGGAACCATCCTGTGTATCGGGGATTTTCAGGAGCCAGCCGGCCACTCCCAGCCACAGGCCCCCAAACAAAAACTACGGCCCTTTTCCCTGGAAGCAAAGCTGACCTGCCCACCTTTGGCTGGCAGATTGCGGGAGACACTTGGTACTATCAAACCAGCCCGACTCAGCAGTGGTGCCACCATTCATCTGGGAACCATGCTGTGTATCGGGGATTTTCGGGTGCCAGTCGGCCACTCCCAGCCACAGGCCCCCGAAAAAAAACTACGGCCCTTTTCCCTGGAAGTAAAACTGACCTGCCCATCTTCTGGCTGGCAGATTGCAGGAGCCACTTGGCTCTATCAAACCAGCCCGACTCGGCACTGGTGCCACCTTTCATCTGGGAACCATCCTGCGTATCGTGGATTTTAAGGAGCCAGCCGGCCACTCCCAGCCACAGGCCCCCAAACACAAACTACGGCCCTTTTCCCTGGAAGTAAAACTGACCTGCCCATCTTCTGGCTGGCAGATTGCAGGAGCCACTTGGCTCTATCAAAACAGCCCGACTCGGCACTGGTGCCCCCTTGGGTCTGGGAACCATCCTGCGTATCGTGGATTTTCAGGACCCAGCCGGCCACTCCCAGCCTCAGGCCCCCAACAGAATCCACATCCCTTTTCCCTGGCAAACAAAACTGAACCGCCCTGCTCCTGGCTGGCTGATTGCAGGAGACACTTGGCTCTATCAAACCATCCCGACTCGGCACTGGTTCCTCTTTGGTCCGGGAATCATCCTGCGTATCGTGGATTTTTAGGAGCCAGCCGGCCTTTCCCAGCCACAGGCCCAGAAAACAAACCACGGCCCTTTTCCCTGGCAAACAAAACTCACCCACCCGGCTTCTCGCTGGCAGATTGCAGGAGCCACTTGGCCCTATCAAAACAGCCCGACTCGGCACTGGTGCCACCTTTCATCTGGGAACCATAATGTGTATCGGGGATTTTCAGGAGCCAGCCGGCCACTCCCAGCCACAGGCCCCCAAACAAAAACTACGGCCCTTTACCCTGGAAGGAAAATTGACCTGCCCATCTTCTGGCTGGCAGATTGCGGGAGACACTTGGTACAATCAAACCAGCCCGACTCAGCAGTGGTGCCACCATTCATCTGGGAACCATGCTGTGTATCGGGGATTTTCGGGTGCCAGTAGGCCACTCACAGCCACAGGCCCCCGAACAAAAACTACGACCCTTTTCCCTGGAAGTAAAACTGACCTGCCCATCTTCTGGCTGGCAGATTGCAGGAGACACTTGGCTCTATCAAACCAGCCCGACTCGGCACTTGTGCCACCTTTCATCTGGGAACCATCCTGCGTATCGTGGATTTTCAGGAGCCAGCCGGCCACTCCCAGCCACAGGCCCCCAATACAAACATCGGCCCTTTAACCTTGCAAACAAAACTGACCCGCCCCGCTTCTGGCTGGCAGACTGCAGGAGCCACATGGCTCTATCAAACCAGCCCAACTCGGCACTGGTTCCACCTTGGGTCTGGGAACCATCATGCGCGGCGTGGATTTTAAGCAGCCAGCCGGCCATTCTCAGCCACAGGGCCCCAAACGCAAACTACGGCCCTTTTCCCTGGAAGTAAAACTGATCTTCCCATCTTCTGGCTGGCAGATTGCAGGAGCCACTTGGCTCTATCAAACCAGCCCGACTCGGCACTGGTGCCACCTTTCATCTGATAACCATCCTGTGTATCGTGGATTTTCGGATGCCAGCAGGCCTCTCCCAGCCACAGGCCCCCGAACAAAAACTACGGCCCTTTTCCCTGGAAGGAAAACTGACCTGCCCATCTTCTGGCTGGCAGATTGCAGGAGCCACTTGGCTCTATCAAACCAGCCCGACTCGGCACTGGTGCCACCTTTCATCTGGGAATCATCCTGCGTGTCGTGGATTTTCAGGAGTGAGCCGGCCACTCCCAGCCACAGGCCCCCAACAGAAACCACGGCCCTTTTCCCTGGCAAACAGAACTGACCCGCCCCGCACCTGTCTGGCTGATTGCAGGAGACACTTGGCTCTATCAAACCATCCCGGCTCGGCACTGGTTCCTTTTTCGTCCGGGAATCATCTTGCATATCGTGGATTTTCAGGAGCCAGCCTGCCTTTCCCAGCCACAGGCCCAGAAAACAAACCACGGCCCTTTTCCCTGGCAAACCAAACTCACCCACCCGCTTCTGGCTGGCAGATTGCAGGAACCACTTGGCTCTATCAAAACAGCGCGACTCGGCACTGGTGCCACCTTTCATCTGGGAACCATCCTGTGTATCGGGGATTTTCAGGAGCCAGCCGGCCGCTTCCAGCCACAGGCCCCCAAACAAAAACTACGCCCCTTTTCCCTGGAAGGAAAACTGACCTGCCCATCTTCTGGCTGGCAGATTGCAGGAGACACTTGGTACTATCAAAACAGCCCGACTCAGCAGTGGTGCCACCATTCATCTGGGAACCATGCTGTGTATCGGGGATTTTCGGGTGCCAGTCGGCCACTCCCAGCCACAGGCCCCCGAAAAAAAACTACGACCCTTTTCCCTGGAAGTAAAACTGACCTGCCCATCTTCTGGCTGGCAGATTGCAGGAGACACTTGGCTCTATCAAACCAGCCCGATTTGGCTCTGCTGCAACCTTTCATCTGGGAACCATCCTGCGTATCGTGGATTTTCAGGAGCCAGCCAGCCACTCCCAGCCACAGGCCCCCAAACACAAACTACGGCCCTTTTCCCTGGAAGTAAAACTGACCTGCCCATCTTCTGGCTGGCAGATTGCGGGAGACACTTGGTACTATCAAACCAGCCCGACTCAGCAGTGGTGCCACCATTCATCTGGGAACCATCCTGCGTATCGAGGATTTTCAGGAGCCATCCGGCTACTCCCAGCCACAGGCCCCCAACACAAACCACGGCCCTTTAACCTGGCAAACAATACTGACCCGCCCCGCTTCTGGCTGGCAGACTGCAGGAGCCACATGGCTCTATCAAACCAGCCCAACTCGGCACTGGTGCCACCTTGGGTCTGGGAACCATCATGCGCGGCGTGGATTTTAAGGAGCCAGCCGGCCATTCCCAGCCACAGGGCCCCAAACCCAAACTACGCCCCTTTTCCCTGGAAGTAAAACTGATCTGTCCATCTTCTGGCTGGCAGATTGCAGGAGCCACTTGGCTCTATCAAACCAGCCCGACTCGGCACTGGTGCCACCTTTCATCTGGGAACCATCCTGCGTATCGTGGAATTTCAGGAGCCAGCCGGCCACTCCCAGCCACAGGCCCCCAAACACAATCTACGGCCCTTTACCCTGGAAGTAAATCTCACCTGCCCATCTTCTGGCTGGCAGATTGCAGGAGCCACTTGGCTCTATCAAACCAGCCCGACTCGGCACTGGTGCCACCTTTCATCTGGGAATCATCCTGCGTGTCGTGGATTTTCAGGAGTCAGCCGGCCACTCTCAGCCACAGGGCCCCAAACACATACCACGGCCATTTTCCCTGGAAGAAAATCTCAGCGGCAAGCCCTCTGGCTGGCAGATTGCAGGAGTCACTTGGCTCTATCCACCATACCGGCTCGGCACTGGTTCCTTTTTCGTCCGGGAATCATCTTGCGTATCGTGGATTTTCAGGAGCCAGCCTGCCTTTCCCAGCCACAGGCCCAGAAAACAAACCACGGCCCTTTTCCCTGGCAAACAAAACTCACCCACCCAGCTTCTGGCTGGCAGATTGCAGGAACCACTTGGCTCTATCAAAACAGCGCGACTCGGCACTGGTGCCACCTTTCATCTGGAAACCATCCTGTGTATCTGGGATTTTCAGGAGCCAGCCGGCCACTCCCAGCCACAGGCCCCCAAACAAAAACTACGCCCCTTTTCCCTGGAAGGAAAACTGACCTGCCCATCTTCTGGCTGGCAGATTGCGGGAGACACTTGGTACTATCAAAACAGCCCGACTCAGCAGTGGTGCCACCATTCATCTGGGAACCATGCTGTGTATCGGGGATTTTCGGGTGCCAGTCGGCCACTCCCAGCCACAGGCCCCCGAAAAAAAACTACGACCCTTTTCCCTGGAAGTAAAACTGACCTGCCCATCTTCTGGCTGGCAGATTGCAGGAGACACTTGGCTCTATCAAACCAGCCCGACTCAGTACTGGTGCCACCATTCATGTGGGAACCATCCTGCGTATCGTGGATTTTCAGGAGCCAGCCAGCCACTCACAGCCACAGGCCCCCAAAAACAAAATACGGCCCTTTTCCCTGGAAGTAAAACTGACCAGCCCATCTTCTGGCTGGCAGATTGCAGGAGCCACTTGGCTCTATCAAACCAGCCCGACTCGGCACTGGTGCCACCTTTCATCTAGGAACCATCCTGCGTATCGTGGATTTTCAGGAGCCAGCCGGCCACTCCCAGCCACAGGCCCCGAAAACAAACCACGGCCCTTTTCCCTGGCAAACAAAACTCACCAACCCCGCTTCTGGCTGGCAGATTGCAGGAGCCACTTGGCTCTATCAAAACAGAGCGACTCGGCACTGGTGCCACCTTTCATCTGGGAACCATCCTGTGTATCGGGGATTTTCAGGAGCCAGCCGGCCACTCCCAGCCACAGGCCCCCAAACAAAAACTACGGCCCTTTTCCCTGGAAGCAAAGCTGACCTGCCCACCTTTGGCTGGCAGATTGCGGGAGACACTTGGTACTATCAAACCAGCCCGACTCAGCAGTGGTGCCACCATTCATCTGGGAACCATGCTGTGTATCGGGGATTTTCGGGTGCCAGTCGGCCACTCCCAGCCACAGGCCCCCGAAAAAAAACTACGGCCCTTTTCCCTGGAAGTAAAACTGACCTGCCCATCTTCTGGCTGGCAGATTGCAGGAGCCACTTGGCTCTATCAAACCAGCCCGACTCGGCACTGGTGCCACCTTTCATCTGGGAACCATCCTGCGTATCGTGGAATTTCAGGAGCCAGCCGGCCACTCCCAGCCACAGGCCCCCAAACACAATCTACGGCCCTTTACCCTGGAAGTAAATCTCACCTGCCCATCTTCTGGCTGGCAGATTGCAGGAGCCACTTGGCTCTATCAAACCAGCCCGACTCGGCACTGGTGCCACCTTTCATCTGGGAATCATCCTGCGTGTCGTGGATTTTCAGGAGTCAGCCGGCCACTCTCAGCCACAGGGCCCCAAACACATACCACGGCCATTTTCCCTGGAAGAAAATCTCAGCGGCAAGCCCTCTGGCTGGCAGATTGCAGGAGTCACTTGGCTCTATCCACCATACCGGCTCGGCACTGGTTCCTTTTTCGTCCGGGAATCATCTTGCGTATCGTGGATTTTCAGGAGCCAGCCTGCCTTTCCCAGCCACAGGCCCAGAAAACAAACCACGGCCCTTTTCCCTGGCAAACAAAACTCACCCACCCAGCTTCTGGCTGGCAGATTGCAGGAACCACTTGGCTCTATCAAAACAGCGCGACTCGGCACTGGTGCCACCTTTCATCTGGAAACCATCCTGTGTATCTGGGATTTTCAGGAGCCAGCCGGCCACTCCCAGCCACAGGCCCCCAAACAAAAACTACGGCCCTTTACCCTGGAAGGAAAATTGACCTGCCCATCTTCTGGCTGGCAGATTGCGGGAGACACTTGGTACAATCAAACCAGCCCGACTCAGCAGTGGTGCCACCATTCATCTGGGAACCATGCTGTGTATCGGGGATTTTCGGGTGCCAGTAGGCCACTCACAGCCACAGGCCCCCGAACAAAAACTACGACCCTTTTCCCTGGAAGTAAAACTGACCTGCCCATCTTCTGGCTGGCAGATTGCAGGAGACACTTGGCTCTATCAAACCAGCCCGACTCGGCACTTGTGCCACCTTTCATCTGGGAACCATCCTGCGTATCGTGGATTTTCAGGAGCCAGCCGGCCACTCCCAGCCACAGGCCCCCAATACAAACATCGGCCCTTTAACCTTGCAAACAAAACTGACCCGCCCCGCTTCTGGCTGGCAGACTGCAGGAGCCACATGGCTCTATCAAACCAGCCCAACTCGGCCCTGGTTCCACCTTGGGTCTGGGAACCATCATGCGCGGCGTGGATTTTAAGCAGCCAGCCGGCCATTCTCAGCCACAGGGCCCCAAACGCAAACTACGGCCCTTTTCCCTGGAAGTAAAACTGATCTTCCCATCTTCTGGCTGGCAGATTGCAGGAGCCACTTGGCTCTATCAAACCAGCCCGACTCGGCACTGGTGCCACCTTTCATCTGATAACCATCCTGTGTATCGTGGATTTTCGGATGCCAGCAGGCCTCTCCCAGCCACAGGCCCCCGAACAAAAACTACGGCCCTTTTCCCTGGAAGGAAAACTGACCTGCCCATCTTCTGGCTGGCAGATTGCAGGAGCCACTTGGCTCTATCAAACCAGCCCGACTCGGCACTGGTGCCACCTTTCATCTGGGAATCATCCTGCGTGTCGTGGATTTTCAGGAGTGAGCCGGCCACTCCCAGCCACAGGCCCCCAACAGAAACCACGGCCCTTTTCCCTGGCAAACAGAACTGACCCGCCCCGCACCTGTCTGGCTGATTGCAGGAGACACTTGGCTCTATCAAACCATCCCGGCTCGGCACTGGTTCCTTTTTCGTCCGGGAATCATCTTGCATATCGTGGATTTTCAGGAGCCAGCCTGCCTTTCCCAGCCACAGGCCCAGAAAACAAACCACGGCCCTTTTCCCTGGCAAACCAAACTCACCCACCCGCTTCTGGCTGGCAGATTGCAGGAACCACTTGGCTCTATCAAAACAGCGCGACTCGGCACTGGTGCCACCTTTCATCTGGGAACCATCCTGTGTATCTGGGATTTTCAGGAGCCAGCCGGCCACTCCCAGCCACAGGCCCCCAAACAAAAACTACGCCCCTTTTCCCTGGAAGGAAAACTGACCTGCCCATCTTCTGGCTGGCAGATTGCAGGAGACACTTGGTACTATCAAAACAGCCCGACTCAGCAGTGGTGCCACCATTCATCTGGGAACCATGCTGTGTATCGGGGATTTTCGGGTGCCAGTCGGCCACTCCCAGCCACAGGCCCCCGAAAAAAAACTACGACCCTTTTCCCTGGAAGTAAAACTGACCTGCCCATCTTCTGGCTGGCAGATTGCAGGAGACACTTGGCTCTATCAAACCAGCCCGATTTGGCTCTGCTGCAACCTTTCATCTGGGAACCATCCTGCGTATCGTGGATTTTCAGGAGCCAGCCAGCCACTCCCAGCCACAGGCCCCCAAACACAAACTACGGCCCTTTTCCCTGGAAGTAAAACTGACCTGCCCATCTTCTGGCTGGCAGATTGCGGGAGACACTTGGTACTATCAAACCAGCCCGACTCAGCAGTGGTGCCACCATTCATCTGGGAACCATCCTGCGTATCGAGGATTTTCAGGAGCCATCCGGCTACTCCCAGCCACAGGCCCCCAACACAAACCACGGCCCTTTAACCTGGCAAAAAATACTGACCCGCCCCGCTTCTGGCTGGCAGACTGCAGGAGCCACATGGCTCTATCAAACCAGCCCAACTCGGCACTGGTGCCACCTTGGGTCTGGGAACCATCATGCGCGGCGTGGATTTTAAGGAGCCAGCCGGCCATTCCCAGCCACAGGGCCCCAAACCCAAACTACGCCCCTTTTCCCTGGAAGTAAAACTGATCTGTCCATCTTCTGGCTGGCAGATTGCAGGAGCCACTTGGCTCTATCAAACCAGCCCGACTCGGCACTGGTGCCACCTTTCATCTGGGAACCATCCTGCGTATCGTGGAATTTCAGGAGCCAGCCGGCCACTCCCAGCCACAGGCCCCCAAACACAATCTACGGCCCTTTACCCTGGAAGTAAATCTCACCTGCCCATCTTCTGGCTGGCAGATTGCAGGAGCCACTTGGCTCTATCAAACCAGCCCGACTCGGCACTGGTGCCACCTTTCATCTGGGAATCATCCTGCGTGTCGTGGATTTTCAGGAGTCAGCCGGCCACTCTCAGCCACAGGGCCCCAAACACATACCACGGCCATTTTCCCTGGAAGAAAATCTCAGCGGCAAGCCCTCTGGCTGGCAGATTGCAGGAGTCACTTGGCTCTATCCACCATACCGGCTCGGCACTGGTTCCTTTTTCGTCCGGGAATCATCTTGCGTATCGTGGATTTTCAGGAGCCAGCCTGCCTTTCCCAGCCACAGGCCCAGAAAACAAACCACGGCCCTTTTCCCTGGCAAACAAAACTCACCCACCCAGCTTCTGGCTGGCAGATTGCAGGAACCACTTGGCTCTATCAAAACAGCGCGACTCGGCACTGGTGCCACCTTTCATCTGGAAACCATCCTGTGTATCTGGGATTTTCAGGAGCCAGCCGGCCACTCCCAGCCACAGGCCCCCAAACAAAAACTACGGCCCTTTTCCCTGGAAGGAAAACTGACCTGCCCATCTTCTGGCTGGCAGATTGCGGGAGACACTTGGTACTATCAAAACAGCCCGACTCAGCAGTGGTGCCACCATTCATCTGGGAACCATGCTGTGTATCGGGGATTTTCGGGTGCCAGTCGGCCACTCCCAGCCACAGGCCCCCGAAAAAAAACTACGACCCTTTTCCCTGGAAGTAAAACTGACCTGCCCATCTTCTGGCTGGCAGATTGCAGGAGACACTTGGCTCTATCAAACCAGCCCGACTCAGTACTGGTGCCACCATTCATGTGGGAACCATCCTGCGTATCGTGGATTTTCAGGAGCCAGCCAGCCACTCACAGCCACAGGCCCCCAAAAACAAAATACGGCCCTTTTCCCTGGAAGTAAAACTGACCAGCCCATCTTCTGGCTGGCAGATTGCAGGAGCCACTTGGCTCTATCAAACCAGCCCGACTCGGCACTGGTGCCACCTTTCATCTGGGAACCATCCTGCGTATCGTGGATTTTCAGGAGCCAGCCGGCCACTCCCAGCCACAGGCCCCGAAAACAAACCACGGCCCTTTTCCCTGGCAAACAAAACTCACCAACCCCGCTTCTGGCTGGCAGATTGCAGGAGCCACTTGGCTCTATCAAAACAGAGCGACTCGGCACTGGTGCCACCTTTCATCTGGGAACCATCCTGTGTATCGGGGATTTTCAGGAGCCAGCCGGCCACTCCCAGCCACAGGCCCCCAAACAAAAACTACGGCCCTTTTCCCTGGAAGCAAAGCTGACCTGCCCACCTTTGGCTGGCAGATTGCGGGAGACACTTGGTACTATCAAACCAGCCCGACTCAGCAGTGGTGCCACCATTCATCTGGGAACCATGCTGTGTATCGGGGATTTTCGGGTGCCAGTCGGCCACTCCCAGCCACAGGCCCCCGAAAAAAAACTACGGCCCTTTTCCCTGGAAGTAAAACTGACCTGCCCATCTTCTGGCTGGCAGATTGCAGGAGCCACTTGGCTCTATCAAACCAGCCCGACTCGGCACTGGTGCCACCTTTCATCTGGGAACCATCCTGCGTATCGTGGATTTTAAGGAGCCAGCCGGCCACTCCCAGCCACAGGCCCCCAAACACAAACTACGGCCCTTTTCCCTGGAAGTAAAACTGACCTGCCCATCTTCTGGCTGGCAGATTGCAGGAGCCACTTGGCTCTATCAAAACAGCCCGACTCGGCACTGGTGCCCCCTTGGGTCTGGGAACCATCCTGCGTATCGTGGATTTTCAGGACCCAGCCGGCCACTCCCAGCCTCAGGCCCCCAACAGAATCCACATCCCTTTTCCCTGGCAAACAAAACTGAACCGCCCTGCTCCTGGCTGGCTGATTGCAGGAGACACTTGGCTCTATCAAACCATCCCGACTCGGCACTGGTTCCTCTTTGGTCCGGGAATCATCCTGCGTATCGTGGATTTTTAGGAGCCAGCCGGCCTTTCCCAGCCACAGGCCCAGAAAACAAACCACGGCCCTTTTCCCTGGCAAACAAAACTCACCCACCCGGCTTCTCGCTGGCAGATTGCAGGAGCCACTTGGCCCTATCAAAACAGCCCGACTCGGCACTGGTGCCACCTTTCATCTGGGAACCATAATGTGTATCGGGGATTTTCAGGAGCCAGCCGGCCACTCCCAGCCACAGGCCCCCAAACAAAAACTACGGCCCTTTACCCTGGAAGGAAAATTGACCTGCCCATCTTCTGGCTGGCAGATTGCGGGAGACACTTGGTACAATCAAACCAGCCCGACTCAGCAGTGGTGCCACCATTCATCTGGGAACCATGCTGTGTATCGGGGATTTTCGGGTGCCAGTAGGCCACTCACAGCCACAGGCCCCCGAACAAAAACTACGACCCTTTTCCCTGGAAGTAAAACTGACCTGCCCATCTTCTGGCTGGCAGATTGCAGGAGACACTTGGCTCTATCAAACCAGCCCGACTCGGCACTTGTGCCACCTTTCATCTGGGAACCATCCTGCGTATCGTGGATTTTCAGGAGCCAGCCGGCCATTCCCAGGCACAGGCCCCCAAACAAAAGATATGGTCCTTTTCCCTGGAAGTAAAACTGACTTGCCCATCTTCTGGCTGGCAGATTGCAGGAGACACTTGGCTCTATCAAACCAGCCCAACTCGGCACTGGTGCCACCTTGGGTCTGGGAACCATCCTACGTATCGTGGATTTTCAGGAGCCAGCCAGCCACTCACAGCCACAGGCCCCCAAACACAAACTACGGCCCTTTTCCCTGGAAGTAAAACTGACCAGCCCATCTTCTGGCTGGCAGATTGCAGGAGCCACTTGGCTCTATCAAACCAGCCCGACTCGGCACTGGTGCCACCTTTCATCTGGGAACCATCCTGCGTATCGTGGCTTTTCAGGAGCCAGCCGGCCACTCCCAGCCACAGGCCCCGAAAACAAACCACGGCCCTTTTCCCTGGCAAACAAAACTCACCAACCCCGCTTCTGGCTGGCAGATTGCAGGAGCCACTTGGCTCTATCAAACCATCCCGGCTCGGCACTGGTTCCTTTTTCGTCCGGGAATCATCTTGCATATCGTGGATTTTCAGGAGCCAGCCTGCCTTTCCCAGCCACAGGCCCAGAAAACAAACCACGGCCCTTTTCCCTGGCAAACCAAACTCACCCACCCGCTTCTGGCTGGCAGATTGCAGGAACCACTTGGCTCTATCAAAACAGCGCGACTCGGCACTGGTGCCACCTTTCATCTGGGAACCATCCTGTGTATCTGGGATTTTCAGGAGCCAGCCGGCCACTCCCAGCCACAGGCCCCCAAACAAAAACTACGCCCCTTTTCCCTGGAAGGAAAACTGACCTGCCCATCTTCTGGCTGGCAGATTGCGGGAGACACTTGGTACTATCAAAACAGCCCGACTCAGCAGTGGTGCCACCATTCATCTGGGAACCATGCTGTGTATCGGGGATTTTCGGGTGCCAGTCGGCCACTCCCAGCCACAGGCCCCCGAAAAAAAACTACGACCCTTTTCCCTGGAAGTAAAACTGACCTGCCCATCTTCTGGCTGGCAGATTGCAGGAGACACTTGGCTCTATCAAACCAGCCCGATTTGGCTCTGCTGCAACCTTTCATCTGGGAACCATCCTGCGTATCGTGGATTTTCAGGAGCCAGCCAGCCACTCCCAGCCACAGGCCCCCAAACACAAACTACGGCCCTTTTCCCTGGAAGTAAAACTGACCTGCCCATCTTCTGGCTGGCAGATTGCGGGAGACACTTGGTACTATCAAACCAGCCCGACTCAGCAGTGGTGCCACCATTCATCTGGGAACCATCCTGCGTATCGAGGATTTTCAGGAGCCATCCGGCTACTCCCAGCCACAGGCCCCCAACACAAACCACGGCCCTTTAACCTGGCAAACAATACTGACCCGCCCCGCTTCTGGCTGGCAGACTGCAGGAGCCACATGGCTCTATCAAACCAGCCCAACTCGGCACTGGTGCCACCTTGGGTCTGGGAACCATCATGCGCGGCGTGGATTTTAAGGAGCCAGCCGGCCATTCCCAGCCACAGGGCCCCAAACCCAAACTACGCCCCTTTTCCCTGGAAGTAAAACTGATCTGCCCATCTTCTGGCTGGCAGATTGCAGGAGCCACTTGGCTCTATCAAACCAGCCCGACTCGGCACTGGTGCCACCTTTCATCTGGGAACCATCCTGCGTATCGTGGAATTTCAGGAGCCAGCCGGCCACTCCCAGCCACAGGCCCCCAAACACAATCTACGGCCCTTTACCCTGGAAGTAAATCTCACCTGCCCATCTTCTGGCTGGCAGATTGCAGGAGCCACTTGGCTCTATCAAACCAGCCCGACTCGGCACTGGTGCCACCTTTCATCTGGGAATCATCCTGCGTGTCGTGGATTTTCAGGAGTCAGCCGGCCACTCTCAGCCACAGGGCCCCAAACACATACCACGGCCATTTTCCCTGGAAGAAAATCTCAGCGGCAAGCCCTCTGGCTGGCAGATTGCAGGAGTCACTTGGCTCTATCCACCATACCGGCTCGGCACTGGTTCCTTTTTCGTCCGGGAATCATCTTGCGTATCGTGGATTTTCAGGAGCCAGCCTGCCTTTCCCAGCCACAGGCCCAGAAAACAAACCACGGCCCTTTTCCCTGGCAAACAAAACTCACCCACCCCGCTTCTGGCTGGAAGATTGCAGGAACCACTTGGCTCTATCAAAACAGCGCGACTCGGCACTGGTGCCACCTTTCATCTGGAAACCATCCTGTGTATCGGGGATTTTCAGGAGCCAGCCGGCCACTCCCAGCCACAGGCCCCCAAACAAAAACTACGCCCCTTTTCCCTGGAAGGAAAACTGACCTGCCCATCTTCTGGCTGGCAGATTGCGGGAGACACTTGGTACTATCAAAACAGCCCGACTCAGCAGTGGTGCCACCATTCATCTGGGAACCATGCTGTGTATCGGGGATTTTCGGGTGCCAGTCGGCCACTCCCAGCCACAGGCCCCCGAAAAAAAACTACGACCCTTTTCCCTGGAAGTAAAACTGACCTGCCCATCTTCTGGCTGGCAGATTGCAGGAGCCACTTGGCTCTATCAAACCAGCCCGATTTGGCTCTGCTGCAACCTTTCATCTGGGAACCATCCTGCGTATCGTGGATTTTCAGGAGCCAGCCAGCCACTCACAGCCACAGGCCCCCAAACACAAACTACGGCCCTTTTCCCTGGAAGTAAAACTGACCAGCCCATCTTCTGGCTGGCAGATTGCAGGAGCCAATTGGCTCTATCAAACCAGCCCGACTCGGCACTGGTGCCACCTTTCATCTGGGAACCATCCTGCGTATCGTGGATTTTCAGGAGCCAGCCGGCCACTCCCAGCCACAGGCCCCGAAAACAAACCACGGCCCTTTTCCCTGGCAAACAAAACTCACCAACCCCGCTTCTGGCTGGCAGATTGCAGGAGCCACTTGGCTCTATCAAAACAGAGCGACTCGGCACTGGTGCCACCTTTCATCTGGGAACCATCCTGTGTATCGGGGATTTTCAGGAGCCAGCCGGCCACTCCCAGCCACAGGCCCCCAAACAAACCACGGCCCTTTTCCCTGGCAAACAAAACTCACCAACCCCGCTTCTGGCTGGCAGATTGCAGGAGACACTTGGCTCTATCAAACCAGCCCGATTTGGCTCTGCTGCAACCTTTCATCTGGGAACCATCCTGCGTATCGTGGATTTTCAGGAGCCAGCCAGCCACTCACAGCCACAGGCCCCCAAACACAAACTACGGCCCTTTTCCCTGGAAGCAAAGCTGACCTGCCCACCTTTGGCTGGCAGATTGCGGGAGACACTTGGTACTATCAAACCAGCCCGACTCAGCAGTGGTGCCACCATTCATCTGGGAACCATGCTGTGTATCGGGGATTTTCGGGTGCCAGTAGGCCACTCCCAGCCACAGGCCCCCAAACACAAACTACGGCCCTTTTCCCTGGAAGTAAAACTGACCTGCCCATCTTCTGGCTGGCAGATTGCAGGAGCCACTTGTCTCTATGAAACCAGCCCGACTCGGCACTGGTGCCACCTTTCATCTGGGAACCATCCTGCGTATCGTGGATTTTAAGGAGCCAGCCGGCCACTCCCAGCCACAGGCCCCCAAACACAAACTACGGCCCTTTTCCCTGGAAGTAAAACTGACCTGCCCATCTTCTGGCTGGCAGATTGCAGGAGCCACTTGGCTCTATCAAACCAGCCCGACTCGGCACTGGTGCCCCCTTGGGTCTGGGAACCATCCTGCATATCGTGGATTTTCAGGACCCAGCCGGCCACTCCCAGCCTCAGGCCCCCAACAGAATCCACATCCCTTTTCCCTGGCAAACAAAACTGAACCGCCCTGCTCCTGGCTGGCTGATTGCAGGAGACACTTGGCTCTATCAAACCATCCCGACTCGGCACTGGTTCCTCTTTGGTCCGGGAATCATCCTGCGTATCGTGGATTTTTAGGAGCCAGCCGGCCTTTCCCAGCCACAGGCCCAGAAAACAAACCACGGCCCTTTTCCCTGGCAAACAAAACTCACCCACCCGGCTTCTCGCTGGCAGATTGCAGGAGCCACTTGGCCCTATCAAAACAGCCCGACTCGGCACTGGTGCCACCTTTCATCTGGGAACCATAATGTGTATCGGGGATTTTCAGGAGCCAGCCGGCCACTCCCAGCCACAGGCCCCCAAACAAAAACTACGGCCCTTTACCCTGGAAGGAAAATTGACCTGCCCATCTTCTGGCTGGCAGATTGCGGGAGACACTTGGTACTATCAAACCAGCCCGACTCAGCAGTGGTGCCACCATTCATCTGGGAACCATGCTGTGTATCGGGGATTTTCGGGTGCCAGTAGGCCACTCACAGCCACAGGCCCCCGAACAAAAACTACGACCCTTTTCCCTGGAAGTAAAACTGACCTGCCCATCTTCTGGCTGGCAGATTGCAGGAGACACTTGGCTCTATCAAACCAGCCCGACTCGGCACTTGTGCCACCTTTCATCTGGGAACCATCCTGCGTATCGTGGATTTTCAGGAGCCAGCCGGCCATTCCCAGGCACAGGCCCCCAAACAAAAGATATGGTCCTTTTCCCTGGAAGTAAAACTGACTTGCCCATCTTCTGGCTGGCAGATTGCGGGAGACACTTGGCTCTATCAAACCAGCCCGACTCGGCACTGGTGCCACCTTGGGTCTGGGAACCATCCTACGTATCGTGGATTTTAAGGAGCCAGCCGGCCATTCCCAGCCACAGTCCCCCAAACAAAAACTTCCGCCCTTTTCCCTGCAAGTAAAACAGACTTGCCCATCTTCTGGCTGTCAGATTGCAGGAGCTACTTGGTAATATCAAACCTGCCGGACTTGGCACTGGTGCCATTTTTCATTTGGGAACCATCCTGCGTATCGTGGATTTTCAGGAGCCAGCCTGCCATTCCCAGGCACAGGCCCCCAAAAAAAAGATATGGTCCTTTTCCCTAGAAGTAAAACTGACCTGTCCATCTTCTGGCTGGCAGAATGCAGGAGACACTTGGCTCTATCAAACCAGCCCGATTTGGCACTGGTGCCCCCTTGGGTCTGGGAACCATCCTGCGTATCGTGGATTTTCAGGAGACAGCAGGCCACTCCCAGCCACAGGCCCCCAACAAAAACCACATCCATTTTCCCTGGCAAACAAAACTGGCCGTCCCCGCTCCTGGCTGGCAGACTGCAGGAGACACATGGCTCTATCAAACCATCCCGACTCGGCACTGGTGCCTCTTTGGTCTCGGAATCATCCTGCGTATCGGGGATTTTCAGGAGCCAGACAGCCACTCCCAGCCACAGGCCCCCAAACAAAAACTACGACCCTTTTCCCTGGAAGTAAAACTGTCCTGCCCATCTTCTGGCTGGCAGATTGCAGGAAACACTGGCTCTATCAAACCAACCCGACTCGGCAATGGTGCGCCCTTGTGTCAGGTAATCATCCTGCGTATCGTGGCTTTTCAGGAGCCAGCCGACCACTCCCAGCCACAGGTCCCCAAACACAAACTACGGCCCTTTTCCCTAGAAGTAAAACTGACCTGCCCATCTTCTGGCTGGCAGATTGCAGGAGACACTTGGCTCTATCAAACCAGCCCGACTTGGCACAGGTGCCACCATTCATCTGGGAACCATCCTGCGTATGGTGGATTTTCAGGAGCCAGCCGGCCACTCCCAGCCACAGGCCCCCAAACACGAACTACGGCCCTTTTCCCTGGAAGTAAAACTGACCTGCCCATCTTCTGGCTGGCAGATTGCAGGAGCCACTTGTCTCTATCAAACCAGCCCGACTCGGCACTGGTGCCACCTTTCTTTTGGGAAGCATCTTGGGTATCATGGATTTTGAGGAGCCAGCCGGCCACTCCCAGCCACAGGCACCCAACACAAACCACGGCCCTTTTCCCTGGCAAACACAACTCACCCGCCCATCTACTGGCTGGCAGATTGCAGGAGCCACTTGGCTCTATCAACCCAGCCCGACTCGGCACTGGTGCCACCTTTCATCTGGGAACCATCCTGCGTATCGTGGGTTTTCAGGAGCCAGCCGGCCACTCCCAGACACAGGCCCCCAAACACAAACTACGGCCCTTTTCCCTGGAAGTAAAACTGACCTGCCCATCTTCTGGCTGGCAGATTGCAGGAGCCACTTGGTACTATCAATCCAGCCCGACTTGGCACTAGAGCCATTTTTCATTTGGGAGCCATCCTGCGTATCGTGGATTTTCAGGAGCCAGCCGGCCACTCCCAGCCACAGGCCCCCAGCACAAACCACGGCCCTTTTCCCTGGGAAAAAAAACTGACCCGTCCCGCTTCTGGCTGGCAGATTGCAGGAGCCACTTGGCTCTATCAAACCAGCCCGACTCGGCTCTGGTGGCCTTTTGGTCTGGGAATCATCCTGCGTATCGTTGATTTTCAGGAGCCAGCCGGACACTCCCAGCCTCAGGCCCCCAAACACACACTACCGGCCCTCTTCCCCGGAAGTAAAACTGACCTGTCCATCTACTGGCTGGCAGATTGCAGGAGCCACTTGGCTCTATCAACCCAGCCCGACTCGGCACTGGTGCCACATTTCATCTGGGAACCATCCTGCGTATCGTGGATTTTGGGGAGCCAGCCGGCCACTCCCTGCCACAGGCCCCCAAACACAAAGTACGGCCCTTTTCCCTGTAAGTAAAACTGACCTGCCCATCTTCTGGCTGGCAGATTGCCAGAGCCTCTTGGTACTATCAAACCAGCCCGACTTGGCACTGGTGCAATTTTTCATTTGGGAGCCATTCTGCGTATCGTCGATTTTCAGGAGCCAGCTGGCCACTCCCAGCCACAGGCCCCCAAACAAAAACTACGGCCCTTTTCCCTGGAAGTAAAACTGACCTGCCCATCTTCTGGCTGGCAGATTGCAGGAGCCACTTGTCTCTATCAAACCAACCCTACTCGGCAATGGTGTCCCCTTGTGTCAGGGAATCATCCTGCGCGGCGTGGACTTTAAGGAGGCAGCCGGACATTCCAGGCCACAGGCCCCCGAAATCAAACCACGGCCCTTTTCCCTGGCTAAAAAAAATCACCCACCCTACTTCTGGCTGGCAGATTGCAGGAGACCCTTGGCTCTATGAAACCAGCCCGACTCGGTACTGGTGCCTCCTTTCATGTGGGAACCATCTTGCGAATCGTGAATTTTCAGGAGCCAGCTGGCCGCTCCCAGCAACAGGCCCCCAAACAAAAACTACGGCTCTTTTCCCTGGAAGTAAAACAGACCTGCCCATCTTCTGGCTGGCAGATTGCAGGAGCCACTTGGCTCTATCAAAACAGCCCGACTCGGCACTGGTGCCACCTTTCATATGGGAACCATACAGGGCGGCGTGGATTTTAAGCCTCCAGCCGGCCACTCCCAGCCACAGGTCCCCAAACACAGACTACGGCCCTTTTCCCTGGAAGTAAAACTGACCTGCCCATCTTCTGGCTGGCAGATTGCAGGAGCCACATGGTACTATCAATCCAGCCCGCCTTGGCACTGGTGCCATTTTTCATTTGGTAGCCATACTGCGTATCGTGGATTTTAAGGAGCCAGGCGGCCATTCCAGGCCACAGGCCCCGGAAAACAAACCACGGCCCTTTTCCCTGGAAAACAAAACTGACCCGCTCCGCTTCTGGCTGGCAGATTGCAGGAGCCACTTGGCTCTATCAAACCAGGCCGACTCGGCACTTGTGCCACCTTTCTTTTGGAAGCATCTTGCGTATCGTGGATTTTCAGGAGCCAGCCTGCCACTGCCTGC